>NW_028145369.1:2688452-3288452 GCF_050948025.1 Trichoderma camerunense
GCGCCCCCCCCCCCCCCCGCCCCCCGCGCCGCGCCCCGCCCCCGCGTAATTAATTCGGGTCGGTTTTCTTACGATGGACTTGGTTCTTACGCACGGTTATGACGACAGCGCCAGCCGCTAGCACGGGAGTACTTTGGCAGCGGTTTTACGGGGGAAAGGGACTTTGGGAAGATCCGGCCTTGCCTCGGCATGTACTTACCGTACCGCTGCCAGAGTGAAGTGACAGACGGCAGGATGGACGAGTCAATGGGAGATGATTTATGGGGAGATGCTATTTTTACTGATTCATTCATTATTCAGTCATTCATTTTGTTTTGCTTCCGGGTGAAGTAATGTTTCTCTTTGGGAGGGGAAATGTTGAACTGCTGGTGCTATACTGTACTGCTTACTTGGACCGAGTTTATCCTAAGCGCATCGACATATGAAATAAGAACAAGAACAAGCACAAGACAGTGACAGAGAGCCAAACCCCACGTCTTCAAGGCGTCTTACAGGCAAGTATCAGCGGGTGCTAGAGGTGTCTGCTAACCAAGTCGGTGTTTGTACCGGCCAATAGCATGGAGTGGGGGTGCTTCGAACGTCCATTCACAGCACCGACTGTTTGTCATATCCGCATTTATTCACTTGCATTTCTGTACAGGTGCTCTGCTTGGATTCGTGCAATTTATTGTCACAACTCGGCTGCCGTGACACGCCGGTGGCTCGGCCGAATGAGACGAGGCCACATTGTCCGTCTCTTGCATGAGCCCGTGGGCAAATGGGACGATAAATGTACATACATACCTTGCACAGTACTCGTACGTGTGCGTGTAAGAAAAGTGAAAGATGAGCCTAGAAAAACGATCGGATAAACCGAACCCGATCTTCGGAGCACAGCAGCCAACAGCACTGAACAAGAGCAAGACGGGTTGACGGGACTACTGTAGGCAGAAGCATTTCCCATACAGTATCCTCCCACACAAACTTTGACTAGCCTCGTTACTTCTTATGCTAGATTAGTAGCAAACAAGCCAGACTAGAAGCGATCTGCGAATTGGCTGGATCCAATCCAGGGTCTCCTCGGACGTCCCTGCATCTCAAGGTTCAGGGTCTGCGCTGGCTGTGCTGTCTTTTGCCTTACCATGCCCTGCACGTGCATGAGCCTCTACTGTAGCATTAGCTGGCTGCCCTGCACTCTAAACTCCGTCCACTCCTTGCAAACTCCATATCTGTTGGTATGGTATCCATTGATCTGTATGAGACCGAAAGCAGCCTCCAAAAGACAGCAATACACACATACTCAAATCACAGACCCAAACAACGAATCGCGCAAGGAGCGGTGAGGGCGATATTACTACTATCCCCAATTCCCGGAACTAAATCTGGAAAATGGAGATTTAGGTGTGAGGAGGCGACCCAGGGAAAAAACTTAAGCAGCTGAGCCAAGCCAACCACGGAAACCCTTGGGCGCCCCTCTCTCTCTCTCTCGTGTTAGTGTGGAGGGAAAATGGAGTTTGACGAAACGAACGATATGCTTTATCTAGGGCCGATTGCAAAGGGGTCAGAGAGAGAAAAAACGAGACCAACACATGCGTTCACACGACTCGTACGGCCGTCTTTCTCGGCTTTGTTTCTTACCCTCCCCTCCCTTGATCGTGTTGCATGGTACATGATACGGGCTGCAGCAGCTGTGGGTTGCAACTAGACAGCCCGTCCATGACCTGATTTCTGATGCCGTGCTCGACAATCACGATGTTATGCTTGGCACGTAGCTGGCACCAAGCAGCTTCACCACCCAGCATCAAGTGATATGTTCAACACCATCTTAATCTCCCAAATATGCCCGACAACCCCCCGATGCATCATTCAAATACACACTCAAATCTGTATTACAAGCAACAAAAATGAATCGGGAAAAAAACAGAGACCCTTGAAGTTCCCCCCCACTCGGCGCCCGTCAATCTGCCTCTACCGCCCCACTCCCCCAACAAGAAGAAGAAAAAGTTTCCTTTTGTTCCCAGACATGCAACGTCACAAGCCAGCGTCTTCTTTTTTTTTGCTCCGAGATTTCTCCCGAACCCAACGCAAGGCCGGGGGTTGCTTGATGGACCCCTTCTAGAAGCTCGGCCTTATTTTCCCTTCCATTTTCTTTCTTGCTGCCTGGTCTAAATCCCGTTTCGAAACCAACAACGACTCAGCCTCAGCCTCGCATCGCCTCGTCGATTTTAGCTGAAAAGAACCCCGAGAACGGAATTAGAAGAGCTGAAAAAAAGAGGGGTGCTCGTGTCGAAACCCATCATCCCTCACCCCCAATTAACCCTCTCCAATACACCCCCGCCTCGGTATCTGGAGTATCAAACCCCGGACTCTCTCTCCGCCACATGGCCGGCCCCCCGTCTCGCCCCGGCTGGTTCGCCGTTCCGGCCCCCGTCCGCGAGCTGTTCAAGATCTTCCCCTTGACTACCCTCCCGGCCGAGTCTCTGCCCGAGCGAGCTCCCGAGCGGGCGCGTGTACGACCGAGTCTGTACGTCTTTGCGCGGACGCTGGAGGATGCTCGTAGTGGTAGGCCGAGTTTCAATCCTCAGTGCTTGAAGTGGCAGGTAAGCAAGCATACAACTTCAACTACAGCCCAATTCAAACTCTATAACAAGGACAATTCATGTAATTGCTCGCCATCTTAAACTAACACCTTGATCCAACCAATCAGACATTCCTCCGCATAGCCGGCGTAGACGTCCACCTCGTCCCCTCCAACAACCACGCCTCTCCCTCCGGCGCATTGCCCTTCCTCCTCCCCCCAACAACACCAACATCCACCCCAGAGAAGCAATCATCGACGACACACCCAAGCAACAATGCCGTAACAAAATCAACAGTCCCCCTCACGGGCTCAAAAATCCACCGCTACGCCAAAGACAACTCCCCCAGGGAAACAATCTTCTCCGACTCTCCCCCCTCCCGCACCGACGCCTACGAAGCTCTCCTATCACAAAACCTTCGTCCCGCATGGGTAATGTCCCCCATCCTCCATCAAAAAATAGCCTCTCTTCATAGCTAACCTATTCTATTCTTAAAAGCTCTACGCCCTCTACCTCCACGACGCAAACACACCCCTCCTCAAAGCCCTCTACCTCCCCCCCTCGCCCATCCTCTACCTCCCCTCCCTCCACACCCTCCGCAACGCCGCCACCGACGAGATCCTCAAAACCACCCGCCGCAGCCTCGTCGATCCGCGCCAGCTCCTCGTCGACGCCACTGACGCCCTGCGCTCGCTCTCCGCACTGCTCGCAGACAACGACTGGTTCTTCAGCCAATCTGATCCGGGCCTATTCGATGCCGAAGTGTTTGCCTACACGTATTTGATCCTCGACGAGGCGTTTGGCTGGGCCGATGACTATTCACTTGCGCAATGCCTGGCGGAATTTGACAATCTGGTCGAGCACAGGAAAAGGCTGTATGAAAGGTGTTGGCCCGAGGCGCTGGGGGAAGAAGT
This sequence comes from Trichoderma camerunense, assembly GCF_050948025.1. Lineage (NCBI taxonomy): Eukaryota > Fungi > Ascomycota > Sordariomycetes > Hypocreales > Hypocreaceae > Trichoderma > Trichoderma camerunense. Next base: position 2,691,925 of record NW_028145369.1, read on the forward strand.
AAATACAAATTAAAGCACTCCTGCAATGTACAATAAATAAACACCATCCAAACTAAAGGAGCAAGATGCTCTCCCATATAAGAAAAAGCGAGTGTAGATCATCGATACATCCAATCAACACACCATATAATCCAGACCCTCGCAATTCCGTCTTCAATAATACATTGGCTCTATCTGATTAGAAGCTCAAATGTCACTAGTCCAAGAGATCAACCCAGCCCATTCACCCTACTTATCATGACACCTCCCCCTGTAGCTTATACACAAAGGCCCCAAGCTTCCTGCACCGCAACCACGCATCAGCCATTAATTTGACCCGTGCCTATTTCTCCATTGACGAGGAGTGAACGCATTGCGTCCGCTTTGCTACCGGATAACCCAGATCTAAACGCCTAAAGCAACCAAAAGAATGAAAAGAGGGGAGGGGAAGAAAAGGAGAAGCAAAATTTAGATAAGAGAGAGGAGGAGAAGAGGAGAAGTGGGAGAAAAAAAAAAGATAACCATCCTAGCACCAAAAACTCCAAAGATGCGAAAAGCCACACGAGGGGCAACTTGAAAAGGGGACGAGGGATGATTTTGCTGTGCCGATAAACGCCTCGGCAGGGTCGTTTCTTCACACCTGTTGAGACGGTTGAATGCTATCTACCACATCCTGTAGCGAGACAAATGCTCCTGGGCCGCCATCCTTTCGTAATTCTTCCAGCAGCACGCTGGTCTGCGCGTAGAGCGTTTCCAGTGATGCTCGTGATGACTTTCCCAGCGATGCTAAATGGCTCATGTTAGAAGTACCCTCGAAAGCGCGGATAAAGTGGAAACTCACATAGTATAGCAGAATTCAGCTCTTCTGCAACCGTCACCCGCCCTTTTCCATCCAGCAGGTGACTGACCTGCGGCTCCTTGAGCGGATTCTTATATGCGACCAAGGCCCAGATTTCGTTGAGCGACTTGCTAATCTCCTTCCTAGGGTCGCTGGCATACTCGGCTTGCAAGGCCTGGCCATAGCTTAGCATCTTATTTTCCAACTTGGTCAGCTCTGCACCATGATCCCCTCCATCCGTCTCCATGTTGTCTCCCCATCCGTGGCTGCCGTTGACATCCAAGTCCATCTCTTGGCCGAGCTCAGTGCCCCTTTTGGCGTCGTACTTTATGCTCAGCTCAGCAGCCCTTCGCACCATCTCAATGAACTTGCGACACCGTAGCTTGAAGTATACCTGCTCGTTGTCACGGAGGACTTGCGGATAATACGTATTGGTGTAGTCGAGCGCTTGGTCTATTTCTCCATCGAGTATCGCTCGCCGAATTCCTAACCAAAGTGTCAACAAAAACTTGACAGGGGCACACTCTAATAAAAGGCAGCATCGACTTACGTTGTCTGTTGTTTGCGTCCTCATCGTCCTTGATGTTGAGGCCGTCCACCGTCACGTTTGGATTTAAGTTCAGGGCCTCCTTTTGCAGCTTCATATCCTCTGCAAAAGCCCTCGCCGTCTCCACATAGCCATCGTGTTGGAGAAACTGCAGCACTAGTGCTTGAATGAGATCTGTCTCGTTCATGCCAGGCTCAAGGTGCGAAGTGTCTGCCAGCTGAATTGCATTCTGGATGGTTTCTCGTTGTTCCTGTTACACGCCGTGTTAGCGTCCCCTTGTGCAATTCGCTGAGACCTTTACAAAGCAGAGGTGGCTTTTGTGCGTACATTCATCATGTCATCAATGTTAAAGACAAATGGTGACTGCCCAAAATTGACAGAAATTTCCTCGCCCTGCTTTTTAAGGCTGATAGTCGGGTATAAACTGCTCCTGGTGACGTCGTGAAATGCCACCCCTGTGTCTCATTAGCTATTTATTGCAGGTATGCGGACGGCACCGTGGACATTTCGCAAACACGTACCAAGCATCTGTCCGTTTTTGGTGAAGAAAGCTGTGTGGTCTCGAAAGTTGACTCCGCACCCGATCACGTCACCGCTGTTAAACACCGGGCCAAAAGGCCTGCCAATGTTTTGGCCTGTAAAACACCGGCCGTCGTCACCGTGATATCCCCAAGATTCCGGCTCCCAACCGACGGGCCGTGATAACGCTGCGTTTCTGGTAGAAAATCCAACCGCAATCGTCGTACTAAGTGCCACAGTTAGTGATATGCTCATCAATAGCATAGCCCGCCTCCAAGAGAGGGGGGAAGAGAGCCTATTACGTACTCGTCTCGCTTGCCCGAAATAATCTGCACCTCGTAGTAGTATATTCCACATTGAGGAGGCATGAAATTATCTGCTCGGATAGCGCTAGCCTCGTGATCGCGCTCATGGTGGCTCTTGGGTCCAGCATATTTGAGCCCGAGCAAGTTTGGCGTCACCTCTATCGACTGCCACATATCGCCTGGGTTCCAGTGGATCGGCAGAGGGGCCAGACTGTCATCCCCATCATACGGCGTCCTCTCCAGGACGGAGTGCAGTATGCCTCTATGTGAGCCAGGAGGTAGGGGTGTCGTGCTAAGACCCGGAGTGCTGAGATCCTGCCCATTCCCTTTGGGCCGCTTGCCCTCCTTCTGAGCTTCTAGCTTGGTATTGTACGCCTCCTCCAACTTTTGAACGTATGTCGACCCTTTGAGATACGAGGGCACAAAGAACCGATCGTCACTGGAATCCACAGAAAAGATGTCAAATGCTCGAGAAAAGGACGGCAAGCTGCCGGTCGGCCGCCATACGTTGGCCATGTCGCCTTGAGCTGCCGGGTTATCCATTTCTGTCGAGGTTGCGGCCGGCGCAGGCCCTAGACGGAGCGAAGGATCGAGGAGCAATTCACCGTTGGCGTCTAACACGGATGTTCGAGCGGGGTGCGTATAAAAGTTGTAGCTGCCTCCCTCGCCGGGAGGAACGGGGTCGTGGGTGGACGTATATTGGTGTTGGTAATCGAGGGATTCAGCAGACGATTCCGAGTCTGTGAAACCAGATGAGCCATGCGGTTCCGGACTAGACATGACGAGGCAAAAAAAAAGAAAAGATAAAAAAGGAGAGGAAGGGAGAAGGAAAGCAAAAGGCAAAAGGTAAAGGCTCAAGGGGAGAGGGATTGGGGGGTCGTGCCTGGCAAGCGAGCAGCTCAGCTACTGAAGCAGCTTCCAACAAGCTTCAGTCAACGCGCCGCTCGTTCCAGGTCCGGCGTCGGTATACAAAGGCCCCGTATACAGATGTCCGGAGAGATGCAACGACGCGGGAGGTGGGATTTGAAGCGCAACCACGAAGGCAGGGAGGATTTCCAACTCGGTGATGTGCAGTATCAAGAGGAGGCAAAGAGAGATCGGCCGGGCCAAGATAACGGCGTATCGAGGGAGGGGGAAACGGCGAAGCGGGCCGACACGCTGATAGTGACAGCAGCCGCCTTTTGCACAAACGAGTTTGGCGCTGGATGCCCAGAGGGCAGCAATGGTTCTAGGCGGTCTCGAAGGGCTCAAAGGGAGCAGAGGCGGAGGGCTGGCAAAGGCTCGATAAGCTGGCTCAGCTGTTGGGCGGAAGCGTCGTAGTTGTCATTGATCGGGTGGAGTTGCAAATGGAACTGATCAAACCACGTCGAGACGCTGTCATGCACGCTCTAGCACTATCACTTCGGGTCTTGTTAGTGGAGCCGCCAGTGGGCAGCGCTTCGCCTGAGCCTGGAGCGGCGCATTTCTGGCGCTGATCGGATGCTGTTAGCAGCTTGAGCTTCAGGGCGACGCATCACGGGGACATGGAATGCTTCAGCGGGCCGAGACATTATTTCCAAGGAACTGCTACTATATTCGTGCTATATGATGTGAATGCCTGTATGCCTGTATGTGTGTATGTACATGCATCCGCTGTCCGATCCGGCATCAGAAGCTCAGTTGCTTGCATCGGCTGTACGCTGCACTACCCGGAGTACATCCAGACACCACCTACAATGGTGGCAGCCGTGAGATTTACAAGTACTCGTATGACGGTTGATGGGGACTAAGGTTTGGATAGTTGACAAAATCAGCCAAGTGGTCTTTTCATGTAGAATGAGCATAAGTAAAGGCAAATATAATGAGTTTGATAGATGTAAGTACCTACCTAGTAGTCTTAGAGAGATGGCATAGGCCAATGAATATTCATTCCTTTATGAAGATACAGCTGCCACGCGCCTGTACTGTCTTTTATCAGCATCAAATGCCTTCCCTCGCCTAATGCAAGTCAGGCAAGCAGCAAAAGCAAAGCACATGTTTCAGCCATTTGCCAGCTCGCCAGCCACCTCCGCCTTATGATGGCATAACTCAACTCGGCATAGTCAGCCACACAAGAATGACTAAGCCGCATGAAAGCACGCGATGTCCCAACTTCCGCACCGCAACCAACAAAGTACACTCAAGCTTCTCAATCCCAAGTTAACTCTCAACAGTGAATCACCAACACTTCCAAATCACAAAACTCAAAAACTCAGGCAAACCCCTCCTTCAATAATCATCCTGCATATTAAACGCAGGGGAAATCATACAGGCCCGAAAAGGTGACCAACCGCCGGCATGGGCTAAAATAAAAAATAAAAAATTGTGACTGATAATGTGATGCAACTTCGAGCTAAACCCGAGTAAAAACTGAAACTAGGAAGAATATGCTGGCCCTACCTTACCTGGCCACGACGCCACGCCACCCCGTTCGACGAGCTGAGCCAAGAACGTGTGAACAAGTGTCGATAAATGGCTCACCCCCGGCGCAAAGTAAGCTGGGAAGTTCAGGCAAGGAAGCCCAGATTAAGCTGAGACGCATGCCCAACAGCGCGCTTTCAGTCTACTTGTTGTGCGAATGCATTGCAGAATGTGAATGCGAACGTGAATGTAGATGTGAATGGAAATTGAGGCGATGGACGTCGGCTCTTGGCTCTCATGGTAATGATGATGCTGTCGTCGTGGATATGTTCCAGATCAGAGACATGAGATCGCACGGCGCTGCCTGCCCGCCTAGGTATTCACCGATTCTCATGCAGCGTAACACAACCCGCCTGCAGCGGCCTGGTATAGTAGTATTTAAACAATTTACAACAAGACATGTCTTCACCGCTTCTGCTCACAATAGTCAACCTGGACAAAGCGACGGTAATAAGCCAAAAGAAAATAATTGTATTGCCGCAGCCGGCCAACAATGCCAACCTATCTACTCTTGAACCCTGAGCATACCCTTACATACATGCAATTACGCCGACAATGATCCCGTTACTCCCGTCTGCGCAGATCCTTCGAGGACCGGCAGAATGTTCCCCCCAGCCAACGCCAGCGACGGCAGTGTCGCTTTGTAAAAGACAGGCTATTATCAAAGATACCCGAGTGTACCGTCCTCGGAGCCAATGAAACAGAAAAGCAGAACCCGAGCCCAATTTTTTTTCTAGGTTTGGAACAAACAGTGCCCAATGTAGGACGGAAAAGAAAAAGAGAGAAACAAGATGGGGTGGTGGTAAATCAAAAACATAATGAGTAGATGAAGAAAGTAGGCGGCCCGTAAGCCAAAATGAAGAAGAGAATGAGAAAAACTCGGAGCGATAGCATTATGATGCTGCCGCCACGGCAATGGGTGCTGGCGACGAGGCTTGGATGCTTGGCGCGCTTTGCATCTCGACATCAGGACCGCTATTGCTGTTGGCAACACTGTTGCCTTCGTTTCCGGTTCCGGTTTCCTCTTTGTTCTCTTTGTTGCTACCTTCAGCCGACGGGGCAGCAGAGTCTTCAGTGCTAGATCCAGGATTGGTTCGCGGAGGCGCAGTCCATCGTGGGATTTCCCAGGCAACTCCTGTAAAACTCTTGAGTTTGAAGCCGCCCTTGGCCCACTTCCGGCAAGGCTTGCCAGACCGGTCGAGGGCTCGAAGGCCTGCGTTGATGGCTCCTTGGTTTGCCTTGGGACCAAGCTTGTGGGCAGACGGGCGAGCCGCCGCACTGCTGTGGTCAATGGTGCCATCCTCCCTGCATTGAGACAACAAAATTAGCATGCTGGTTAAGAATTCATTGGTGTTGAATGCCATGTGTATGGTTATACTTACAATCGGGGCTTCTTCTTTGGGCCCGGCTTGCCTCTAGGCTTGGGTATGCCGTCTATGGTGCCATTTGCAGCAGCCGCGGATCGCTTGACTCCCTTCTTCTTCTTTTCATCGGGGGGTCCCATTGGCGTTGGAGCAGGTGTGGTTTCAGCGGCCGGAGTAGCGGCATTTGAATCGGATGCGTTGTCGACATTCGAGGCGGCTGTAGACACAACCAGCGCGCTTGGGCTGGCCGGCGACTCTTTAATTTCCGAGGTCTCCTTTGAGCTTTTGGAGTCTGGGGATTGAGTCCCCTCGTCAATAGACACCGAGGGAAAGATGTCGCGTAGCAAAGCCGGCGGCACGCTGAGGGTGACGAGCAGACCGTGTTTGGTCGCCGATTTACGTCGACCGTCGGCTGCCTTGGAGGGAGGCATCGCGTCTGGTGGAAGAGTTTGGACTGATTGATTTGCAAGAGCGAGGAGCGGACAAGGCAAGGCAAGGCAAGCCTGTTTTGATGGTGCCGATGGTCAAGCGGCCCGACGATGGTATCAAGCCCGACGACGATGAAAGATTTTGCGTCGGCAATGGCGTGGTGGAGCGACGCTGACGGGTGCGGCGGTGGTGATGGCAGAGGGCTGGTGATGATGGAGAGGAGCAAAAATGGGAGGATGACGGGAAGGCCGCGCAGGTTTTTTGGCGGTGCTCTGAACCACGGGCGATGGGCTAATACCTAAGGTTGGTGGTGATCCGGCGTGGTGGTCAGGGGGTCTGGGGGCCTTGCGTGGAGCAGCAGCAGAGAGGCAACTCTGGAACTCTGGACTATATTAGCAGGCCGGCGGTGATAGTGTCATGTCATGAGCGCAGGTGCATCGCGGTCACAGAGAGAGGAGAGGCGAGGGGAGAAAAAGAGGCGGGAGGCGGAGGGATTTTCATTTTCTGGGGTCTTGTCTCGTAAGGTTCGGGGCTTTGGTCTCATCCTCGTTTTTTTTTTTTTCGGGCCAGAAGGGCGGCGGCGCACAACGCAAAAAATCGGGCAGCCCAGAGGTTTCTTGTTCGTCAGGACCGTGACGCTCCAACACAAAGGGCGAGGGGTGGAAGATTCAGGTGCCGCGCTTAGTGGCGACCCTGAACTGGACTAGCGTAAAAGGAAGGCCAGTCCCGAAGGGGTCCTTTTTGGGATTTTAGGTGGCAGTTCAAGCTGTATTTTTGATTTTCCTCGCAATATTCAAGCCTCCGACGGGCCAATCACGAGCTAGTCTGGCTAGCCCTGCGACGGACTGGGAAAGGTTGATCCTGGGCGCGTCTGATAGGCTGCGTTAGATTAGGTAAGGCCGCGGTTGGAGCGCTCCTTTGTACCTTTCCGTTGAGCTCGCAGAGCAAAGTACAGCGCAGCCTTGGGGATTTTTCACAAGTTTGCCTTGGGCATCGCATTGGATCCTTTTCGCCCTTCTTTCTCACCACCCAAAAACGGGCTTATTCCAGCCATCTCCAGTTAACCGAAGCCGGCGTCCCACTGGCAATCACAAGCCGTTGCCAAGATTCAATTTCGGTTTCGGTAGCAATGAAAAAAAAACGCTCTCAGAGACAAACTCGAGATGCTGTTTTCCCCTATCAGTAAGCTTCATACCGACTGCGAGCTGCGCACTTTGCTCTTTTATCCGTCTCCCAATGCGCAGAGCGTTTGTCTACGGTCGCTGTGCTATGGGGCTTCACGGCGAAAGCATCTAGATGATTGACCGCGCCATTTTGAAACTATCGAGGCCCATTTCGCCTCCGTACAGTGCTTTTCCAAACCTTGGGTCTCGGGATAGTGTTGCAGCTAGGCGCAGTGCATTCCCGCCCAGGATGGCCTTATTTCGGGAGCATCATCGTTCTGCATCTCCTAAGCGGGGGTTCCGAGTGTGTACCCTAGGCAGTTCTCCCACGCAGACACGCAGCCAACTTGTTCAGTGATGACTCGTCTATTCCACTGGATTCTATACGCAATCCGAACTTACCGACGATATCTCACCATGTGCGCTTTGCGCTTCCAAGCTGCAAGAGATGCCGACGTCATCTGATGCGCTGAGTAATTATTTTGGTTCCAGTTCGTTTTTTTTCGTTGATCGTCTCCCAAAGTCCGTTGTGCGATAATGAGGAGGAAATTTATCCTCTGCCCGACAAATTAGCCGTAGTTGAGTGTTCATCGGCAAGAACTGAAAACCCAGCCATTGTCACAATGATTTCGAAGAACAGGTACTCGCGCGCTGGGGTGCTCATATAAAGTCTTCTTCCAGACATTGTAGCTATCATCTGCATACAACTGGAACATCATCGTAATTCTTGCTGTAAAGACTGTATACTAAATCAGGGAACCAGACATGCTTAATCAATCGAACAAGTTGAATCCCGGGTGTGATCGAAGCATAATTCATTGGCCCTACACGATCAAGGACCTGGCTTTTGAATCAGTGCCAGAGACCAAGGTGCAGCTGTCAAGGTCATACCAGACGCGCAGTCGATGGTTTGTTGTATAACATATTACATGAGAACGGTTAAAGGAGCTCTCCTAGATGTGAACAATGAGTTGACTCACTTGACGGTTTATTCGACCTACTACCTCAACTACTCAACTCAATATAAGACCTTTCATATGAAGGAAGAGTGGGCAAAGGACTCCATACATATGCTAGCTATCATACTTGAACACCCAAGCGAATCACCAAGTCGGCAATTAAATTGCTTCTTCTGAGACATTGTTTCATCTAACGCATCGTCGCGGAAGACTGGAATCCAGGGACTCGCAACAATGGAGCCTGGTCGCCATCCCAGCTGCTGGAATGCTGTTGCTCCTCACAACGACCCGCTGGCCTCAGAAGGTATATCATGGGCAGAAAGTCTTTCGATGCGAACGACTGCAAGGTCGATTCATCACAACTACTTCTTTATCTTTCTGAACCCAAATCATAGTAAAGCTCATTAACAATCACCATGGTTCTTCAGCATCTTCCTCTCATCGGGCTCGCCTTGAGCCTTGTCCACCACCACAACCACGCAAGATCATCTCATCATCATCCATCTCTCCCAGATCACAAACCCGCTGCCCAAATTTCTGCCGACACATCACCCCTTCAACAAGCTCCGAAGCTAATTGCCGCTCGAGCATCAGATGAGACTCAAAATACAACAATCCAAGTTTCCCAGCACCACCTGCAGACCATCCTCGATAAGATCAAGACTCTTGAAGAAGAAATCTTCAACATGATGCGATCCAAAGCTGACTCTTCTCTAGATTTAGGTTCTACGCCCGCGAAAAGTGCCTCCACGGCTTCTGCTACTATGGCGCCTCCAAAGCCCGAAAAGCTGGTCGTAACAACGCGCGAACAAGAGACTACCCCAGCAAGTAAGTTTCATGATCAGAAATAGACTCTCGAGTTTGGATACTGATTCACGCTCCAGCAGCCATCTTTGGAGGTTTATTCAAAGAGGCTTCCGTCGACCTGGACACCTCAGCTATATCTGATAGCATGTCCACAACGATAATCACATCAACTACTCGGATCACGCGAACAGTCACCGTAGTGCCCACGGGAATCGTCACGGTGACCACGTTCCCATCCCACCTTGCAATGGTGAGTCCTTGGGTAGCCGTATAGAAGAGCTGATAATGCTAATGCGGGCCTAGGAGAGCAATTTCAAGGCCATCATTCCCTTCGTCCACGCGACAGAAGACGCAAACCCGCCAAGAACAACCCTGAGCGTTGATACTCTGAGCGGTGCTCGTATCCGGCTTTTCAATCTGTCATCAGCAGACGCAAATCCTCCGAGAACAACCCTGAGCGTTGATACCCTGAGCGGTGCTCGTGTCCAGCTTTTCAATCTGTCATCAACATCAACAGCAGACGCAAATCTGCCGAGAACAACCTTGAGCGTTGATACCCTGAGCGGTGATCGTGTCCAGCCTTTCAATCTGTCATCAACATCAACAGGCGTTGATGCAGAACAGGGGCGGCCTACGATCACGGCCATGGCCTTCAATGCTTCAACGAGCATTCATCGGCTATCGCTGTCGGCTGCTTCGAGTGGGTTCAGAACCCTCCGAAGAGCGGCTTGATGTGTCTTGGAAGACGATGGAAGGGATAGTGGGATAGTGGGGAAGAGAGGGGGGAAGTGGGAGGAAAATATGAAAAGGCAAACGCGGAAAGGAAATTGGAGGAGAGAGACATGACGAAAGGCGTTTGGATCGGCACTTTGCTTTCTGTGTATGTACACTACTTGATGTACGGAGTACTGATTGATTCTTTTTGCTCTTCTTTTGCTATTGTTTCTCGTTTGTAATATTTACTACCCAAGGTAATGTCCATCTCCTGCGGGACGAGGAAATCTCTTCCACACTCTCCCTCCCACAACTTTCCCGATTCTAAACGAACGAATCACATCTTTTCCATTAATCAACGCTCCGGCCTAATCACCGACTCCCGGATTCATGTTACGTTTTAGTGCTCTCAGTTGTACCTGTACGAGCAACGGAAGGCGCACTCGGGGGTTGCACGGAACCCGCCCACTTTTCGAGATACTTCCGCTGTGCGCCACAAACACAGCAGGCAGCTTGTACCAGACTTGGTCAACAAAGCAAGGGCCGGGTCCGATCTCGTCTGTGGCCGGAATGATTCCGGCCAATGGTCCAGTAAAAAGGCCGGTCAGTATCGGTAGCCTGTGGGGCGAGCTGTGATGAGTCCGGCCCCTCCCCCACAAAAAGCTGAAGCTTGTCTTACTGTGACTTTAGGGGCTTATCAGGGACGGGAAGAAGTTCTGCAGGGACGGGACAGAGAGAGCGGAAGAGCCTATCACAATGTCTCACTTTGTAATCGTACCTGTCTCGGATGGGTGAATGAGAGTTTATATACCGTTGAACATTCATATCTCTACTGAGCATCAAGTATCTTATACACACTCACAGTTGTATGTATACAAAGACATGATGTAAGTTGTGTGTAAGAGACAGTATCTGCACAGGTCTCTCACACACGGCCCAACTCGCCCTTCGCTGGTCATGCTCCCCCCTTGCCTGCCCGGTGGTCGGTCCTGAGGACAAGAGATAACGGCGCTGGCTTGTTTCTGTTACGTGAAGTTACGCAACTAGCCCTCCGACACCTTCCTCTATCAGTGCCAACAGGAGTCTCGACCCGCTCGCGCCGCCGTGCGTCGTGACCTCATCCCCACCCAGTGGCCGGAATCCATTCCGGCCACCGGGTACTTAGGCGGCGGCGCGGACCCGGACTGACGATGAGAGAGCCCCGAAACTCTCAGACTCTTCAGAGCAAGATTGACTCTTTGCCACCTCTTCTTGATACCACTTATTCTCTTTCTTTGGCTTCGCTGCCCTGAAGACTGCGCTCTCGGTCAGCCGTTATACCACTTACACCACATCACTTACACCATCAACCACTTACACCTTTTTTCACATCACCTCACACTACCTCACATTACCTCACATTACCTCACTACAACATCATCATCCTACTCCCATCTTTATACCACTCTTACACAATGGGTTCCCTCTCAACAAGCACGCCTCCCTTCGAGGTCCTCACTGATGCCCGTCCTGATGACAACTCCCTCCCTGCCTTCTTGGTGTCTACCACCAGAGGCTTTCTCCCTCGTGCAGACCCCATCGTCACCCTCCCCAAGGAGTTTGAGCCTCTCGAGTCCATCCTCCAGCGCATGCCCGTCAAGACTCTGTCTGGCGAGCCCGGCCTTCTTGCCCATGGCAAGCTTGGTGATGAGGTTGACTCCAGCTTCCCCGACCTCACTGATCACATGGATCTCTACAAGGACAACCTTCCTCTCATGAATGCCTTGTACCGAGACTACTCTTTCCTTGCCTCAGCATACCTCCTTGAGCCTTGCCACTTGCGCTTCCTCAAGGGTGAGAGCTATGGCTTGGGACGTCAGACTCTTCCCAAGAACATTGCTCGTCCCATTGCTCGATGCGCTGAGCTGTAAGTGACATATCGTATCCGCAATGTTAACAGGGCAAGCATGCTAACCTATCATCACAGCACTGGCTTCATGCCTTTCATGGAGTATGCTGGCTCTTATGCGCTCTACAACTACCGTCTTGAGGATCCCGCTAAGGGTTTGGAGTATGACAACATCCGTCTCATTCGCGCTTTTGAGCACGGTCTCGACCCTACCTCCTCCGAGGCTGGCTTCGTTCTTGTCCACATTGACATGGTCAGAAACTCTGGCCCCCTCGTTGCGGCTACAGTCCGCTGCTTAGAGGAAGCCTCCAAGGCTTCTTCAGGCCCCGCCAGTATCGAGCAGCGCAAGTCCTTCAACGAAGGTCTTTCTGAAATCGTCACTTCGATGAAGAAGATCAACGCCGTTATGGAGACCATGTGGGGGAAGTCTCGTCCCAGAGACTACACCAGCTTCCGCACCTTCATCTTTGGCATCACGGCCCAGTCCATGTTCCCCAACGGTGTCGTCTATGAAGGCCTCTATGATAACAAGCCCATGTCCTTCCGAGGCGAGTCTGGCGCCAACGACTCCATGGTGCCCCTCATGGATAACTTTTTGCAGATGCCCATGCCTGATACTCCTCTGACTGCCATCCTCAACGACTTCCGTGAGTATCGTCCCAGCAACCACAAGACCTTCTTGCAGTACGTCAAGGGTCGCTCTCAGGAGCTGGATCTCAAGAACTATGCTCTCGGCTACAAGGGCGAGCCCGAGTCAGAGGAGCACAAGGAGCTCCTCCGCCAGTCTCGCAGCCTGTGGATCCAAATCCTCAACGAGGTGCGAGACTTCCGCTGGCGCCACTGGTGCTTCGCCAGAGAGTACATCCTCAAGCAGACATCTCACCCAACCGCCACCGGCGGCAGCCCCATTGTCACTTGGCTCCCCAACCAGCTGGAAGCCGTGTTGGCAGAGATGGTGGACGTGCACGACAGGACCAAGGGCCAGCACCAGAACGGCCTGGGCAAGGTGGCCGAGGAGATTATGGAGGCGGCACTGCGACAGAGGGATACCCTGCGGAAGGAGGTTGACAAGTTTTGCGCTGAGAGAGGCGTCGCCAGAGGGTAAGGGAATTTGGATTATACCAGGTTGGATTTCTTTGAGTGTTTGAGTGTTTGTCAGGGATTGTATGATAAGACGGCCATGTTGGTTGTCGTTTCCGTATCTGGGTTCATATGTGTAAGCTGGTAGTAAAAAAAGATTGAACTTGCGTGTCGTTACAAATGCTGAACTTGTGATCTTCCTCTGTCCTTTTGCGTAGTGAAATAAGCACTTGCTCCTAAATCGCCTAACACGGATCGCCTTAGCAATGCACCTATTCCCAAACACACCTAGGACATTCACCATCAACAAACGCATGTGGTTCGTCCAAAAACCAAAGGTCGGCACCCGGAAAAAAACTCTCCCATTTGATAAAAGTGTCTCGTGAGTCTTTAGGCGGGGGGAAGCACCAGGACAGACGCCCGTTCATGCAACAATAAATGAAGTCGCATCCACAGCACGCCCCGGCTGCATCCACTCACGCGAATCCAGCCTTTCATCCACAATCAGCATTTGATCCTCTTGATGGGAAGAGAGGGGAGAGCCAAGAGGCCGAGCTTCCGTCGAATTGAGCCCCAAATCTGACCGAAGCAGAGCCCATTCATTCTCAGCAATGCCAGCGTGACTGACTTGCTCACCGCATCCTTGGCTTCATTTGGAACGCCAGTGGATGGGACGGATTCCATATGCAACCTTCGGCTTTATTTCTTCCTTTATTCCCTTTTGCAACGGTGCCCTATTTCTCAATGAGGATGCAGAGCCCGCAGATGGGCGTCGCGGCATGCATGGATGAGCCGGCCGGGCTGATGTCGGGGTCCCTCTTTACATTAGCCTGCTGTCGTCCATGAATCCTTGCACGACAGGGCCACAAGGCTGGCGCGCAACAATTGCTCACGTAGCATTTTTCATCTCTTCCTCTTTCACCTCATCTTTTTCTTCTTCTTGCTAGTAGAAGCTCTCTCTCTTTCTCTGCTGGGAGGATCGACCTGAGCAGAAGTGAGAATCGCATCAAACCCACAACGAGCAAAGGAAAAGGATGCCCTTGTCGCCCAACCAACGATGAGGCTCCTCCTCATCCTCCCGCTCTGCGGCCTTGCCATTGCCAGCGCCGCCAGGGACCGATACGCGGCTCTGCAGATCGTGCCTGATGGACTGACGCCGCGATACTTTGTCGATAAGTCGCATCCGCTGTTCAAGCGCGAGGGATCATGCGGCGACAACGCCCACAGCTGTAAGACGACTCACTCTCTGTCTCCGGTTTCACCACCATTGGCGTCGCCGCCGCTTTTGGATGTTTTCTCACAACTTCGCATTGCTAATCTTATTACACAGGCCTTGACATTGGTCACGGCGACCGCTGCTGCAACAACAACAGCTATTGCTACGTAAACACCTCCGACGAGCCCAAGTGCTGCGCAATCGGCCAGGCCTGCACCTCAGACAACCCTTGCCCGGCCACCGCCGTCCGCTGCTCCGTCACACGCACAGTCACAATCACATCCACTGCATCTACCGCCACCAGAACGACTTCCAGAGCGCCCGTCGTCACAAGGACAACCACCACCGTCCTCACCGGCTGCTGCGGCCGCGCCTGTCCCCAGACGAGCTTCTACCTCTGCGCCCCCGACCTCGGCGGCAACTGCTGCCCCTTCGACTCCAACTGTCAGGCCGGCGGGCACTGCGTCTCGACGAAGACCAGCCCGCCTCCGGGCCTCACTCCCGTTGCTGACGGATGTACTACTGGTCAGTTCCGGTGCTCGGATGGTAACGGGTGCTGTAATAACGGCCAGGCATGCACTTCGTTCGGCGGATCGGCCTACTGCTCCACCGCAACCGGAGGCCCGACCAGCACCCTCGAGGCGGGCGGTGATGACTCCAACTCCGGGTCCTCATCGTCCGGGGGTCTCTCTCCCGGCGCGGAAGCGGGTATCGCCGTCGGCGCAGTGGTCGGTGGCGGCCTCATCGTCGCGGCCGCCGTGTGGTTCTATCTCACAAAGCGGAGAAACGCTGCAGAGCGTCGTCGCGTATACAACGACGCCTCCCTAACATCCGGAGGCGCAAACGGTGCCGCCCCGGGCGATATCCCCATGGCCAATACACAATTGTCGCCGCAGGCCCAGGCGGCGCAGCGCTGGACAATGGTCTCTTCCGTCACGCCATCCGGCGCCGTAACCGACGCAGGCACAGTCAGGTCCCCGTCCTCCGCCCCGGATCCCGTCGAGCTTGCGACGGACCAGCGGATGGAAGTGGAAGGCTCCGAAGTCTTTTCGCCCAAGTCCGGCGTCAGCAGCATGGCTTTGGCGGATATCCGAGCGCCTGAGACCATGGACGGACGATTCGAGTTGCACGGGTCGGACGGGTTATGGCCACTCCCTTCGCCAACCAGCCCCTTGCCCAGTCCCCCATTAGCCAGCCCGCCATTGCCCAGTCCGCCATTGGACAGTCCGCCATTAGACAATCCGCCATTGCCCAGTCCACCATTGCCAAGCCCGCCAATGCCGGATCATGATCCAAATTCTCACCTAGGCCATGAACAACAGCCTTGACAGGAAGAGAAGGCCTAATGATTAATGGAGAAAGAGATGTTTTGAGGTTTAAATGCCCTTCTATTGAGTAAAACGCCTAGCCTGGTAGTACACAACACCGTCCAAATTCATATCTTGAAGACTCCTCCCATCATAATGGGAGAGAACAAGAACGCAAAAAAATTGAACAAAAATTCCTTGCATGATTCTTTTTCATGCTCGCAGCCATTGATGTAAGTGACTGCAGATCCCAAACGCCACAAACCCCCAAACCCAATAGCGAGGCTAGCTCGGGGTATAAAGAAAAGAATAGAATGTGATGTGCTGAAGAAAGTTGCTTCAGGGGAGGTTGTGATGGTAGTCAATGAAAAGCAAAACCGAAAGAAGAAGAAAAAAGAAGCCCAAACGTTTCCTTCAGCCCTTGTCCATTGCGTCATATGCTAGTACCAGACTCAGCATACAATACCGCCAAAAGGCGCGCAGTTTCTCAGATCCTTGACCAAGTCTTCCACACTACTAAGATGGCGACTCAGGAGCTGCTGCTTCTCCGCAGTGGTCAACGTTATGACCCCGTTGCTGTTAGCACGCTTGCGGCCGTTTCTACCGTCGACACCATAGCCGCTGACAAGCTTCGAGGGGCTGCGCTGGAAGACAGATTCCCGCTGGTCAGCGCGGGGAGGCGAGGGTGTTTCGGGCATGAGATAGAAGTAAAGGAATTCGACAAGCTTGAGCTTGACCTCACGAGAGGTAGATCGCGATTTGAAGAGAGATGTAACGGTCATGAGGCCGTCAAGTCCTTCGAAAGTTCGTGTGTTGTTAGGGGTGTCGATGAGAGCGACGACGAGAGTCAACAGGGTAGCAGACTGAATCGCCGGGCAGTTGTAAGGTTCGAGGAGATCCAACAAGAGCTAAGAAAGAGAAAGATATGTGGTCAGCCTGGGGCATTCGTCATAGGAGCCTTGGGGTTCATGGCTTACATTCATATTTTGTTCCCGCGCAAACAGAGATTTGCTAGGAGGGTGCAGCAGAGTGACGCCTTGAATGAGGTCAAGCGCACTGAGAATGAGTAAGTCATTCTGGCCGTCGCTGCCCTTGGCCATGAGCCTATCCAGCGTGCTGATCAGGCGCATGGCAACATTCCACTCGAATCCCTCCTGCAGCTTGAAGAACTCGCGAAAGGCCGGGTCCTGGGTGAGCTGGGCGAGATCCTTGCGAGGGGCCACGGCGGAGGCATCGTCATCATCGTTGGGCACAGTCGAGGACAAGGAAGAGGATCGTCCTCGCCCCGAAGCAGCGTTTGACAGGCAGATTTGCGCCAGTAAGCCTTCTACCTGGCGCAGACCCTTTCGGATCTTGGGTCCATCGTAGGAGGAGAGGTTGTCGAAAGCGAGTGACAGGAGAGCTTCCATTGGGGGCGGGTAATGGTAATCTCGGTAATCGATGGCGGCGGGTATGACTATTTGGTTAATAAGGACTGGCTGATCCTGTGTTGATAGGGAGGAACAACAACAGCAAGAATCTAAATAAATTGGCGAAGAAATGAAAAACAAGGTTCCTCTTTTTTTCTTCTTTGTTTGCTTTGTTTATTAGTGGGTGGGGAGGTGGGATGCAGTTAATTTTGAGAAACGAAGGTATTGGAGTGAGCTGTTCTGCTGGCAAATTAGATGCCAGGATATGGTGCGGTGATGTCAATACACGGCGAAAGAGAAAGTATAAGGCATCCAGGTTGGGGGTATCAAAGGAGGAGTGGCAGCAATGGCATAAAAAGAGAGAGAGAGGATCAACAAGCAGGGAGAGGTGATGCGAAATGCAACTGCGTCAATCAATGACAGTGCAATGACAAAAAAGCAAGGCATCTGCCGGGAGGTTCCAGAGGGCTGGTTCAGCATCATGTGGCTGCCGCTGCTCATTTCCCCGGCAACGGCGAGCAATCCAGGGAGACGGGGAGCCTTACGGAGGTACAGGCACGCACGAAATCGAGAGTTTAGTGGCCTACAGGCGGGGTGGCAGTGATTAAGCTCCACTGTGGTAGCCGGCTAGTGCTTCGCGGGAGCGCCGAAGGGACCTGGCCAGGCTCTGAAACTTGCAGTGCTTGCAGCGGATAACGGCTGCACGCCATCTAACTCGACGAAAATTACACTGGACCCCTGGACCTTGTCAATAGAGGTGCCCGGTATGATTCGACCAGAACGATTTGATTGATGTCTTGGAAGCTCAGCTCAGCCCATGACTGGAGATTGGATGACTAACATTAAGATTGTACTCCGTACATGCGAGGATCCAATTATATCCTCCGCCGCCAATGGCAGTCGCGAAGATGTATTTCAAGAGTACTTCGGCAGGCGGGCTTTGCCGCGGATATGCAACTATTCCGCAACGCCCGTATACCTTAAGCTTAGAGCTGGTTCCTCAACTCTCAATGTCTCCATCACAGACCCTAGGCATTTTTACTAATAAGGCGCATGCATAATCAGACTGCAGCACCCGAACCGAACTGGCAAATCAAGGTTATTCTCATTCAATCATGCAATGGCGTACGAGTTGAGCTTAGAGCTGAAACTTAGCCCCAGCACGTCACATGCTGGTAAGGTTCAATATGGATCGATTCCATCAAGTCCTGCTTGTGATAGTACTCCATACTGCTCGCTTCGCAGCCCTGCTCCACGTTTTGGTCGATCTAATTCTGCACCAATTGCCTTATGACGCGTTTACCCAAGAACCCAGTTGACATGAAGAGCCCATCCCTTCTTAAGACTAGTCGGGACGGGTGTTGAAGTGGACGCGTAGCATCAAATTGCCTCGATTGAGTTAACAACTCTTGATATGGACGGCCTTTGGTAACTGCCTGATACTATCACAAGCACAAAGTATCATACATACGTACTTTCGCTCCGCCAATCGACTCAACTCAACGCTACCTAGATAGGCTGCCATTAAAGCACTCCAACTAGCTAGGCTACAGTCCGTTACGCCAAATCCTCTCCATCCTGACGCGAACTCCTCATCTCCAGCCTTGCCGAACCACGTACGCAAGAAGCTCCGAGGGACAGGCAGCACAACTCGGCTCGGCCAACTTCATCATCGAACCCGGCAAACCGGCGACCATACGGCCTTCTGGTGCTTCCCGAAGCTCTTGACTGCAGCCAACATGCATAAACCGCATCCCCGTTCTGCAGGTTCTGCAGTCCGGCGTCGTTCTGATAGGGCCGCGGGCAACGCTGTCAACTATCATGTCTTCTACTAATCACTTGAGCCCCGCCTGTACACATATGTAGTCCAGTACGAGCACTCGTAGAGCTCCGGTGAACCAAACTTGCGGTATGCAAATGCACATGTACTCCGCACCTTCGACTTGTTCACCACCAAGACCCCGCCACTTCCAACCAGCTCCACGGCCCTCAGCTGGCGCCACAGCAGCACCTGCAAGTATAAGACCATAATCCGCCTCTGGTGAAAAGCGATTCCAATGCAGTCCGAATTCACAGTCTCCCCAGGCGCAATCCCTCCCAGGACATCCAGCAGTCAGTCTCGGCGACAGCGTCAGAGCCAGAGCTTCACCTTTACAAACGCCTTTGCCTCGTCCCTCCCCCGTCTGGAATCTTCCTCCAGTTCCGCTGCCGCTTCCGCTTCCGGCTCTGCTGCCGTTGCTGTTGTAGAACCCCTAATCGAGCTCCAAAGCGAAGCCGAGTGGCTTGACCCACGCTCCAAGCTAGGGAAACGCCCAGAACAAATGGCGAAGCGGCCCTTGCACCCTCAGCCTCCGCCCCGGAGAAGCTCCAAGCGAGTAAACTACGGCGAGCTCAACAGCACCAACAACAACCTGAACATCAACAGCAACGGCAAAGACGACATGCAGCACCAAATCAACCCCTCGGCGCCTCCCGACGTCGCGCGCTTCGCCCACGATGACTTTGACTTTCGCGGCCGCGGCACTTGGACCGAGGACAAGGAGCACATCGTAAGAGGCCCGTTTGAGTACTCCACCAGCCATCCGGGCAAGGACTTTCGCTCCCAGATCATCGCCGCCTTCAACGCCTTCCTCGACGTGCCCCCCGAGAGCCTCAAGGCCATCACGAGCGTCGTGGGCATGCTCCACGAAGCCTCGCTGCTGGTCGACGACGTCCAGGACTCCTCGGAGCTGCGCCGCGGCTTTCCCGTCGCCCACAACATCTTCGGTGTCGCCCAGACCATCAATTCCGCGAACTACATATATTTCGCCGCGCTGCAGGAGCTCGTCAAGCTCGGCAACCAGAACGTCATCCAGCTGTTCGCCGAGGAGCTACTCAACCTGCACCGCGGCCAGGGCATGGACCTCTTCTGGAGAGACACCCTCACCTGCCCCACGGAAGATGATTACCTCGAGATGGTGGGCAACAAGACCGGCGGCCTGTTCCGCCTCGGCATCAAGCTGATGCAGGCCGAATCGACCACCAACGTCGACTGCGTGCCCCTCGTCAACATCATCGGCCTCATCTTCCAGATCCGCGACGACTACATGAACCTGTCGTCGAGCGAGTACAGCCATAACAAGGGCATGTGCGAGGACCTGACGGAGGGCAAATTCTCCTTCCCCGTCATCCACAGCATCCGCGCCGACCCCGTTGACCTCCAGCTCATCAACATACTCAAGCAAAAGACCACAGACGTGCAGGTCAAGCGCTACGCCGTCTCCTACATGGAATCCAAGGGCAGCTTCGACTACACCCGCCAGGTAGTCGGCACCCTCATCGAACGGGCCCGCAAGATGGTCGCGGAGCTGGACGATGAGAACGGTCGAGCCGCTGGCATCTACAAGATTCTGGATAAGATGACCATATCGTCGTGAGAGGGGGCATGGTCTCGTCATTTTTGCGAGATGGAAGGGGTGTTAATGATGTACACGAAATTAATGCAGGGAACAGCTACAACGCATCGGCGCCATAGCGAGGGGTTTTATGACTTTTTTATTTTGTTCTTCATTTGCATTTGTTCTTCTTGATTTTGTGGGATGGGTAAGAAATTGCATATCAATCAGCTCGACCTGATTCTCTAGCGTAACATAGGTAGCGGCAACATTAGCCTGTACAATAAGCATCATCATGCATTTCAGCAATACAATATCACACTGGACGTGTATCAACTTTGCTTCAACAAAAGCTGGCTGGCTCATGTGAATATAATAAAGAATAAAAGCTAACCCAAAACCCTGCTAATCCCATAAAATTAATAAAATGCTATTGTGATCCAGAAACAGCCGCTGAAACCTTTCTCTTGACCAATCTCACCCACCGCCTCCGTCTCCATTCCCCCTTCTTGCCGATACCATCTTCGCCTTCTTCCCAGCTCATATGCGCCCCTGCCCGAGTACTCGCCTTCTCGGGTTGGTCGACAACACCGGTGCGCTCCTCGCGATCGTTGAAAATATCGTACACCCACCGCTCCCCTTCCGTCTCGACCTCGACCCCCGTAATGATGCGCTCCTCGACCCAGTCTCTGCTCCAGAGATCCAGAGCCCACTTCTTCTCGCTCCACTCCCAGCCTTCCGGCGGCATCACATCCTCGAAGAAGCGTGTGCCGCGTGGCCGCTCGCCAGCGATGCGAGGATGCGACAGGGGATCGTACGGCGACGGACAAAAGAGCCAGGCCTCCCACTCGCCCGCCCCAGAGGCCTTTTGCAGCTCAAAGATCTCCACCTCGCGCGTCTCAGGAGCCGAGTCGAGGATCACGTCGGTTGCGATCCAGTCGTCCATCCACGTCTTGGCCTTCTCCTCCCTAGGCTGGATGTGCTCCTCGCGCGTGGCAGCCAGCAGACGAGAGACGGCGGGATGTCCCGACCCGATGGCGGCCCATCCACCTACGAGGAAGACAAATCTCCACGGGATCATGTGCGCGGCAATGGTCATGAAGACGCCCGCCGCGAAGAGGAAGAGAAACACGGCCGAGGAGAGCGCCTCGTTGCTGAAATTACTAATGGGCACAAGCAGCGCCACCACCATGTCGTGTCCTTGAGTGAAGTCGTCCATGCAGTTCTGTAAGTCGCCCATGTTTCGGAAAAAGTCCTTGCTCAGCTCCTTGGCAGGCCGAACTGTCGCTGCCGGTGCCAGTGGAGGTCCCCGTGGAGAATAGCCCATGCTCTGCTCGCTGGACAAAGTGCCTTTTGGCGGTGCTGGATGCCGTGCTAGAAATCCCGGGATGAAGGCGCCTAAGAGAATTCCCACAATGGGCAGCACGCATAGGAGATAGGGGTCGAGGCAGACGAAGGTATATGTGGCGAGTAGAGAGAGCGTGTGAGAGGGCTTGCGCCAGGATAGAATGCGCGTCATCCGGGCCTGGAACTTGAAGACTACACCAATACGGGCGTTGAACCGTCGGAAGTTGTTGGACATGGTGGTGAGATTGAAGCCAGGCCGCTGCGGGTATGCCGCACCGTCTGACGATATAGTGACTTCGGCGACATGGCTGTCTTCATCCGGGATGACTTGTTGAAGGAGTCTGCACGATACAATATT
Source organism: Trichoderma camerunense (assembly GCF_050948025.1). Lineage (NCBI taxonomy): Eukaryota > Fungi > Ascomycota > Sordariomycetes > Hypocreales > Hypocreaceae > Trichoderma > Trichoderma camerunense. The sequence continues at coordinate 2,713,967 of NW_028145369.1, forward strand.
AGCATCGCCGTTCTCGTTGGCCACGACATACACACTTTTCTACTAGGCGATCCTGAATGTTCGCCTTCTCTCGGAGGGCCGCAAGGCCACCCCTCAGACCGGATCGCTGAGGTGATGCCGTAGATGGATCGAGTTCCGCAGGTGCCTTGCGCTCAGGCGGTCGCTCCGGCGATTCATCGCGGCCGGCGGCCATGAGCTCTGCCGCGAAGTCATCCATGGCATGTGATGAGCTGGGCTAGTGCTGCCGCTTTCCTTAAGACTATCTCATGTCGCAGACGATGCGATACGATGGAATGATGAACGACAAGCGATAGCGATAACTAGCAGCCAGGAGAAGGTTGAGGTTAAGCTCGGCATGTGACGCGCGAGGCGGCAGGCGATGATCTCACTTCTGTGGCGTAGCGGCGCCACACTTGTCCAACCCAGATTTGGGACGGCACTTCACACGCTCGCCTCCAGAGCTACTGATTCGCCGGCCGTTAATTCTGGGGATTGCGAATAGCGCTAGCCGGCGGCCGCTAAAAGATGAAGGGTTCAATTGGTAGCTCGCCCTGATATGCAGCGTAGCATTAGAAAGCACGCACACACACAATGTGCTCAATCGGCTTTAGGGCGTTGCCTTGACAACTGTGACCGGTTTACTTCGGATACAGCAACCACAATGCTTCGAGATGAAGCAACGAATTATTCATGAACATTGTATTTTGACCAATACGATGAATTAGGAGACAAACAAATTAACAATACGCGGAACTCGTATCGTATCGTACTGTACACAGCTCCAACAGCAATGCCATGCTATGCCATGCCCACCCTGTCCGGGCATGCAGTATTATGGAGCTGATCTGAGCAACTTGATAGGACCCCAAGGCGGTCTACAGGGCTCTCACCGCAAAGAGCTATTTACGTCAAGTGATATATGCACGGCGACGGTTTTAGGCTTGGTGGATAAAGGTCAACCGTTGCTATGGCTCCATCACAACGATACGTGGCGGACCGATGACACAACTGTGCAGAACGGTCTTGTGGATGCTATGGAGCAGCAATCAATCTTTGGGATCTGGCCGTGTTCCCATGTCGATGCTCCGCACTTTGCGTCGAGTCCAAAGCCCGGCCTTGTCCTTGTAGTCCTTGTAGCACAAGCAAAATGTGCCTACAACACTCCGTATATGACGGCGACTTAACCTATACGATGGTGGTGAGTTCCAACAACGAGAGCCATCAACGACTGGACCAGCAATTGGCTGTCCGGCGTCTCCCGCCACTCTGCCATGACAATCAACCGGAGCAGGATGACAGTGGCAACCCAATGCGGCCCATAGGGCACCCAAGTAATACCCAACAATGGAGATGCATGGACGGAGAGGAACCCCAACGTGAGAGCTTCCGTACTAGGAACGGAGCACTGCCAGCTGCACCACTCTAAGTGTCTGCAAGATCTGACAACCTGCAGCCAATCATGGCACCACTCTGCAAGCCCCAAAGCAGTCCCATTGGCGCGTCAGGAAAGCCGGAGGGCGAACAAGAATCACTAACACCAAGCAGCGGGCTGCTCGAAAACGGAGACCCAAGGCCATTTCCTAAACGGGACACGGCACACAAACAAAACACATCGAGAGCTGAATCCTTGCAGCGGCAACTGCAGCAACGGCAAAGCAGCACGACGGGATACCTGCATGCTACCTGCGCTGCCTCTGCCAAGGACACTGTCGGCACCTGTATGCTGCATGTACCTCATTAGGTTGGCTGCTGGCGTTGGCATTGGCATCGTGGGTGGACGGGCATAAGCGAAGCCCTCAAATGTCGCCTGTTCTAATAGGTTGCTGACCATTCTTGGATTGATGCAATACGTGGACGCACCTGAGTCGGCCAGACGAATGTGCGGCATTCATTCTGAGTGAGTACATACATACATGACAAATAGGCAACTATACGTAGGCAGGCAACGGACCATGGTGATGAACCGCATGACCTGCGCGTGGTGATGATACAACCGAAGCATGTGCAGCAAGTCTGCAAGGGCTGTCTTTTCTCTTATTTTGTTTTATTACACATCATTTGATTGTAATGGCACATCGTATTATGGAACACGGCTTAATTGATAGAACTCTGCTTTATGAGCAACGAGAGATCGAGGAGTTCGAAAGGGAACATGGAGGGGTTGGCAGTGTGGAGATGCCCAAATGATAGGCGAGATAAAGCGAGCAAGATGAAGGAGAAAGAAGCCGGCATTCTCCTTTTTCAGTGCCACGCAAAAACCACAGTCGTCATGGGGTTGCTGCTTCGTACTTGTTGGACCTCGATTTGGACCGATGAGGCGGGCGCTTAAGCAAGGTTGGAGGCCAATTGAGGGCAGTACCCGCTTTCACGAGTGGCGTAAAAATTCAAGAAGAATTGAAACTCTTGAGGAGAAAAGGAAAAAGAAAAGAAAGAGAATAGTGCCTAATGAGATCCGATGCGAAAAAAGCAAAGAAAAAAAAGTGGGAGTAAACGCAGCCTTGGCAGAACCCCGTTCGATCATCGTTCTTGTTTCGTGTATTGGCTGCAATCTACAGGTCCGGTGGGAGTAATTGACGGGGGGCCGATTGTTCATCAGAAAACAATAAAACAAGGGGAATAATATTAAACAGAGGCAAAAGTGAGATGGGATGGAGCTGAAATTGATATAAGGCTGTTTCATGCTCCTCATTTTATAAAATGGAGTTTTTTGATGCTCAAGCTCCCCGTATGTAGCATCTGGCATGGACCTGGAGTAGCCATGTAATTACCCATGACGCCGCCGTGTAATTAATTACCTGTAATCGTGGCCGCCACCCAAAGCATATTGATTGAAAAGCACCTTGAAACAAGAAAGATTGAAACCTTGAATGATGAACATCGATCAAATAAGAGCACAGGTGTGCATACTACTAGGCGTCTGAGTTCAATTCTAGGCTTCAACACGACCTGCAGACAATCACACAGCACTGCCTGGCAGGTTCCCCCCCAACCGCAATCGATGCTGTGATTGATTTGATCGTGCTTCCATGTCAAAACAACCGTCTCGCTGTACCGGTACCTCGCCCGCTCGTCTCTTCCCCTCGCGCTACCGCAGTGATACCACCCAAATCCTCACGCGCGCTCCACATCACGAGGTACCGGAACCTCCCCACCCACACTTTTCCCTTGGCTGCCCGTCCAAGCACTAACCGCTAAGTGGCTACCGCGACTCAGGCCCTGGACCTGACCGACCTTCTAGCATTCAGCGGCCTTGGGGCTAGTGCGGCAGTTAGCCACGAGCGTTCCTAGGCTTGCTAGGTGCTATACCTGCGCTGTAGCCAAGGTCAGGTTAGGTGGCCCTGTCGCCCCAGAGCCTGAGCCCAAGGGCCACTGAAAGCGTGCAACCCCCGATTCTCGCAAAACAACCTACGACCTGGGACGCTTCTCCAAGCCGCCCCTTTCGTTTTTTTCCCTTTCGCCTCACGCATCGTCGGCAATCCGTATTCCCTGGAGGCAGGCTGCCGTTGGCGTCTCGCAAGCTTCCAACCAGACCCGCGCTTGCCTTGCCTTGCAGCCACAGCCAGAAGCCCAACAAAGACCAAGGCCCGGGTCGGGATGAGGTAGCCATTCGCACGCTCTCAGCTCCCTGACCGGACTGAGGCTTGACGCTCCCAGCGAACGACCCTCCACTCTTCGTTGTGTGCCAGAACGCAGCCGCACACCTGCATCGTCCGCTCCCGCTCGCGACACTGCGAACTCTATGACCCTTAAGCACAAGGCGCCTGCTGGGCCTCGACCAGCAAACACGTCACCTCGCCTGTAAGATCTCGAACTCCCGCCGACGGCCCTAGTAATAGATGTGAGGAGAGGAGAGGAGTAGAGAGGAGTAGAGAGGAGAGGGAGAGAGGCCTCGGCTCGTCATTGCACACTCTCTCCTTTAGGGGGACAAGCAACGGCCTGGGTGAAAAAAAAGAAAAAGAAAAAGGCGAATAAGAGTACTGACTTGATGCTACGGCAACTGTAGAACATATACCAGATCATCCAGTCGTGTACCGACGGCGACCTCGAGGAGCAACAGCTCGATATCCAATTCTCCAATGCTCAGCACGACATCATCCACCAACCACACTCACTTTTCCTACGGTCGAAATGGACAGGCAACCCAGGCAGAACAAACAATCACCACCACAGGCTCTTACGATTTTCTACCCTCTGTGAGCTTCGACGATCTCCACACCAGCATCGAATCCGCCGGCTCTAGCACTGAATTCCGCCGCAACAAGTATCCTTCTCCAGCGGCGTCACGCAGTGACGTCGAATCTTCGTTAAGCATGGCCGATAGGAGGATGTCCGACAAATCGGCCGCTAATCCCAATGGCAGTGCTACGCGCGTTGGTGTTTCGGGCTCGTCTTCGCGAGCCACGAGGTCGGGATCCATCCTCCACAGGCCAAGCGCGTCGAGACAGAACAGCGCCTCATCCATCTCAACCACGTCCGGCTCCGTCGATGCTTCCACGGCGACTATTGGAGTACGCACCCGCCGCTCGAACCAGTATCCTCCAGTCTCTGGTTCCAATGCCGCTGCTAAACCCCCTCGAAAATCTATTGGGCCTGGCGTCGTTGCCGACGCGGAGACGGTCACGCGGAGCTCCTCGAAACGCCGCCCCAGTCTCTTCTCAGAGAGGACCAGCGATATGACCAGAGCCTCCCTTGATATAGCAGATACAACCCGCACCTTCGCCACCACCGCTAGGAGCGTCAAGGCGAAGTCGGTGCAGCCCTCACCGGTGGTCAGCCAAACAAACATTTTAACTTCGCTCACGCCGGAGCAACTTCGCCCTGCTCCCAAATCGCCGCGCCCTGGGAGCAAGGGACTGACGCCATCATCCTCGGGGCGGCGGGCATCCGTCATGCCTACGGGCCATGCCTCTCATGCAACCGGCCTAGGTGCCCGAACCATCAGCCCAACTGATACCAGAAGATTGAAGCGTATGTCCATGATGCCACAGTCCATGAGCTCAAGCCAAGTTTCAAATGTGCCAGCAAACCCACCGGTTTCGATGGAGACGCGAGCCGCCTCTAGATCGCCGTCAATGATTCCTAGGAAGGCTTCTGCCACGCCATCGTCGTCCCGGACAACGCCAGATATTAGCAGAAAATCGTACAGCTCTGGTCTTTCCGTCGGTTCCACCATTAGCTTCAACACCGTGAGGACGTCTACTGGCTCTCTACAGCCGCGCATATCGCAGTCATCCTCCGTATCTCGACTACCCGCTCCAAAGCATACTGCTACTCACGGCTCATTGCCCTCGGGTGACGAGGAAGATGTGCCCCCTGTTCCTGCAATCCCCAAAGCTTTTGAATCTCCAAAGGACAACGAGGCCGATGCATACTTTTTGGCCAAGAAGAAGTCCAGCCTCGGTACTCTCGACAGCATCACAATCAACCTTGGCACCAGCAACTCTACCACGAGCGTCGCGGCCCCAGCACCCACGATGGAAACGGTCAAACTGCAACGTAAGCCGAGCGTCAAGACAGCGGCATACGCGCCCGCGATGCCGAGAGCCGAAGAGAAGAAGAACACGCAGGTGAAGAAGAGTTTAGAGCCTCTTCGACTGCCACCACTGAACCTTGGTCCTTTGAATATACCTACATCAGCCAAAGTGGCCGCAATGCAGGATGAGCGAAACATGAGCCCACCGGCCTCACGGCAGCTTCCCAAGACGCCAACGACTCCGATGACAGCATCAAAGAGCTCATTCTTTGCAAAGACGCGCTATGATGATGCCATGGAGCCATTACCGCCCATTAGAAGCAGTACTTCGGCACACCGAACTCATCATCGCAGAACCCCAAGCCCGCCAGACGCGACGACCTCTTCTTCGGACTCTTCCTTGGTTTTCAAAGATTTGAATACCACCAAATCGAACATGACTCCGTTTTTGTCCTCATCACTCCCCAAGAACAACACCACACAGGGATACTCGAAGCACGCTAATGTCAATCGAACACTGTTTGATGACAAAACTCCTCACCAGAAACCTGCTGGCCCGCGCCCACCGAATACAGACAAGCCTGTACCCAAGTCTCCTCCGCCGAGTGTACCTGCTGAGCAACCTCAAACGCCTTCTTCGATGAGCACGCTCAGAAGGAAACTTAGCTTGTCTTGGAAGAAGGGCAACTCGAAGGGAGCCATTGTTCCGCCCCAGGATGTCGTAGACAAAGCGAAACAAGACAGTAATCCGCCTCCTCGAATACCCGCATCTGCCACAATGAACTCCCTTCCAACCGGGAAGCATTCTGGTCCGAGCGCATCTGTTCCTCAGGGACTCTCCGAGTCGAAGAGAAGGAAAAGCTCCGCTGGCAGCATGAACGCTGCCTATGTTTCCCACGATAGAACTAAGAGTGACCCGTGGACAGCTAAAAAGGATGCCGCCGCCGCCGCCGATCCTACAACCATGCCTCCGGCGCGCAACCCTTCGGTCATGGCCAAGCTTATGAGACCCAAGACTGCCTCAAGCGCCATGTCCAGTTCAACCTCGTACGTTGCCGAGATTGACAAGGACGATGTCATTGCCGAAGAAGAGATGCGCAAGTTGGGATCCCGGCGCAAGGAGACGGAAATTGCAGCCAGGACGCTCGATGCCTTAAAGAAGAGGGCTTCACCTAAGGAGCGCGTTGGACCTCACGAGGCGATCCGCATTGCCATGCTCAACATTTATGAGCGTGGCGAGATTATCGACTACAATGATGTGTATTTCTGCGGCACCCAAAACGCCAACAAGGTCGTAGGTGACCTGTCGTCAGACGCCCCGAACTTTGGCTACGACGATGAGCGCGGAGACTATTCGATTGTAATTGGCGACCACCTCGCATACCGCTACGAGGTTATCGACGTTCTTGGCAAAGGAAGCTTCGGTCAGGTCGTTCGATGTATCGACCATAAGCTTGGAGTTCTCGTTGCCGTTAAGATCATTAGAAACAAGAAGAGATTTCATCAGCAAGCTCTTGTTGAGGTTAACATTCTGCAAAAGCTTCGCGAGTGGGTGAGTATATATCATATGAGCATTATGAGACATGCTTCCCCCTAATGAATTTGAGTGACGTTTTGCTAATCAACTTTTGTTTGCAGGATCCTCATAATAGACACAGCATGGTAAACTTCACTCAGAGCTTCTACTTCCGTGGTCATCTTTGCATTTCCACGGAACTTTTAGACATGAACCTCTACGAATTCATCAAGGCCCACTCCTTCAGGGGTTTCTCATTGCGGATCATCAGACGCTTCACAAAGCAGATTCTCAGTTCTCTGATTATACTGAAGCAGAAGAAGGTTATCCACTGCGACTTAAAGCCGGAGAATATTTTGCTACGCCATCCTCTCCACGCCGAAATCAAGGTCATCGACTTTGGTTCCAGTTGTTTTGAGAGCGAAAAGGTCTACACCTACATCCAATCACGATTCTACCGGTCACCCGAAGTCATACTGGGTATGACCTACGGTCTGCCCATTGACATGTGGAGTGTGGGCTGTATTCTGGCGGAGTTGTATACTGGTGTGCCCATCTTCCCTGGTGAGAACGAGCAAGAGCAGCTAGCCTGCATCATGGAGGTTTTCGGCCCCCCTGAAAAGCACCTCATTGAAAAGAGCACGAGGAAGAAGCTCTTTTTCGACTCCATGGGCAAGCCCCGACTGACAGTCTCATCCAAGGGCCGCAGACGGCGCCCCTCATCCAAGACTCTGCAGCAGGTGCTGAAGTGTGACGACGAGGCGTTCCTTGATTTTGTTGCCCGGTGTCTCAGATGGGACCCTGACCGCCGTCTGAAACCTGAGGATGCTGTCAGGCATGAATTCATCACGGGAATAAAGGTGCCCACCCCTATCCCCCGCTTACCTATGCGCGAAGCATCCCCGGTAAAGCGCCACAACACCATCTCGGTGTCTCGTCCTTTGCCCGATCCGCCTGGACTTTCAGGCAAGGGAAACTTGGGTGCCAGCCCCGGTAAGCCAGTCCCCGTCTCCATGCGTAGAGCGTCAGGAGCCACGGCAGCCACCACAGCAAGCCTCAACCGGCGAACGAGTGCCGGACCCGTGAGCCAGGGGCTGACGGGTCTGACTGCCACATCAAGCACCAGCAGCTTGCCGCGGGCTGCGGGCCGAATCGTGAGCGGAACCCGGGACATTGCTGCCGCGGGCGCAACTGCGGCTATGAATCGACGAGCTTAGGACCATTCTCAAGTGACTCGAAGAAGAAAAAGTGTGTACGAACAATAACATATTGGGAGTTTAAGAGGGTCATTCGCATTTTACATTGATGATCACCATGACTCATTGGTTATTCGCTTGATTTTTTTCCATTCTATTTTTTTCCTATTTTTCTTTGCATTAGGGTTGGGTGAGATGATACACATTCCACTGTTGTTCCGGTCAACCAGACGAGCCACACAAGTCCCGGTCTTGGAGTTTCCCATTCTGGCAGCTGAAATTTTTATTTTTTCTGTTTCTTTTACGACATGAAGGAGAAGGGGAGATGAAGGGGCGACGTGGGAAAAGACTATTGGGTTTAGTGGGCTCACGAGCGTTGGTTGGTCGAAGGAGAAGTGTTTTGTTCAACCAATTTGGAGGGGGAAGATGAAGAAGAAGAAGAACAATAAAGGGAGGCATGATTTTTTACGTCGTTCTTGTCTAGTATAGCGGCTCTTTTTTACGTGCTTGCTGGCAAATGGCTTTGAAAGCGTGCCGAACATGTATATTCTTTTTTCTTGTTTAAGACTCCCTTTTTTCATTTGCCCTTCCATTGCAGGTGTTTCTCTTCTTTACCATTTTTATTTTTGCTATTATTTCTCTCTCTCTCTGTTTTGAAAGGCCTTTTACAACCGATTTCAAAGACGAAACGAAACAACGCAAAGGGGGATGGGGGCGTAAAGCCGGTACATGTTGGACTGGGATAACCAAACCAGTCTTTGTTCTTTGTATTGCGAGTTTTTTTTTTTTCCTTTTGCCGATTCCATTTCGATACTATATTTTTCTTCTTTTCTTCCTTTTATTTGTTTTCATTTGGCGTGCGATAACTCACCTATTCGGATCTCAACTACATTCCGAAGCTATGCATGGGGGTTCATGACATTTACATAGAACGCTAGAAAAAGACAAAGAAGAAGAAAAAAGAAAAAGGGGGGGTTGTTTCTTATTCGCGAAGAAACGTGCCATCAATTTCCTTTACTTCTTCTTTCTCAGTGTCTTGTAGTTCTACTGCCTGGTTTACACGGGCTCCCTGAATAGAAAGGGGGCGGGAGACAAACAAACTACCTCTTCGCCCCTACGACGAAAGTGTAGATAATAATCAACTATATACAACGGAGATGAGTAATTTGAGAAAAAAATGACTTCTTGGTTTAAATTGGTCCTTCTCCCGCCGTAAGCCAATCCCATGTCTTCGTTCCTGCAACCAAGTATGTAATAGTCGTTTCAACAAGGAGAACACAATGTTGCCTGCTAATAGGACAAGACAAACACGAAACTTTCACCGCATGACTCTTTTCATTTTTCCTTTTGCTTCTGGGTTTGATTGTTGGGATATTACCTGCATGCAAAGAGAGGCCAATCAGCGGTGCGCAACGGACTATAACCAAGACGGGAGAAGAAGCCTAGAACAGGAGAGAAGCAATCCGATGATACGACAACCCATGGTGGTGGGGTTTCCTGTGAGACGGGGCCGAGAATAATGGGAATCAGTCTAAAGCAAGGGGTAAAAGAGTGGGAAGAGAAGAAAGGAAGAGGGTGTATGTGTGATAATGTGCCATGTTTTGTGATAAGATGTAACACCACGATGGAATGTGCGTGTGCATATGCCAACTAACTAGACTATATGATGGAGTTGCATTGCTTAGCCTAAGATGACAAAAGTACGACGGTGGGGAATTGGAGGGTTCGTGCCTAATCTGCACCGGCGAGTAAACTCGTCTAATTGCCAAGTCAGGCGGGCATTCTCTAACAAGCTGAAATGCAGCTGATAGAGTTGTTTGATAGTGCAATATGCAAGATGGCCTGTTTGAGGCCTGTTTGAGGCCTCCTCGCTCGCTCTAAGACTGCATGCAGGACGCCAAGCTAGTGAGCGCGGCTGTTTGTAAGACAAGCTATGGATACATCATGTATATGGCCGATCTAGCTCGAGGGACGGCGCGGCGGCAAGCCAATTTGGGCGACGAGAAGCGAGAGTTTAAAAAAAGAGTCCTGGTAAAGTTATGGCCTTGTTGGGTGATAGCCTCAATGAGTCAGTCTTTGATGGTGGAGATGGCATCAAGTATGCAGATAATAGAACATGGCCATTGTTTCAAGTGTTGATGTGCAAGGCGTAAAACAACATGAGGGAGGGGGGGTGTAGGACGTTGCATGTTTGGTCAGATTAGGCGCCCGGATTAATGTCAGTAGAAAATAAAAGAATATAATAAAATAAAAAATGATCGAAGCCGGGAGCTAGGGATCCCAGAAAATCGTCATCCTGGACTCGATATACTGATGCGCCACCGTTGCAGAGATCATTGCTCGATGCTGGGCTGCGGAAGCTGAGCCGCGGCTGGTAAGAGCGGCACTTGGTCGCTTGATTGTGAACATCACAAGCATGACGACCAAAATAAAGCAAACCAGGCCAAGCCAAATCGGGGGCTATCTTTCGCGAGAGAATGAGGCTCATTCGTCCCCTAAAAAAGCCATGGATCTGCTAGGGCATTGACATGGGATGAGAAGGAAAAGGCAAGGGGGGTGTATCGAAGAAAATCCAATGATGCGGGATAGCGGGTCGCTGTTCGCTATACCAGCAGGGGAAGACCAGCCAGGGTGTGAATGAAGACACACAGAAGTTGCACGTTTCACAGCTTCAGGCGCGAGAGCCAACAGTAGATACTGACTCCAGATGTCGAGAGCCGGGAGTAGTATCAGGCTGCCGGGCAAGGGATGGCAATCGGACATTGCTGACAAACTATGCAAGGTGGAAATAAGGTAATCATCGTTTACAAATATGCAATGCGTGAATCTGTCCGCCTTTTGTCTGAAATCCGACGTGAATAATTGTCAGCGTCCAAGATGGTGCGGGGACCTCACGGCTGCCTAGCCGACCAACTACGGGGAACAACTGTTTCTTCTCATGGAAGCAAGATCCGCCCGGACAGCGCTGCCAGAGCCGGAGTTTGATGCCTTTGGAAACATAGCCATTGTATCGTAATCCGCAACGCCGTCTGCGTATCTGGCGGATTGTGGCGATTGATGAGTCCGTCGATGTAGATTCCGACAGATGGCGCCATGGAATCGCTCCGCCAGCTGGAATCATCGAGTCATTTGGTGTCTTTGCAAGCTTCGGAGCCCGCGACAGACGTCACGAACGACTTGACGATCTCGCCGTTCTGTTTCGTCGCCGTCCTTTGCTGGCGTGCCCGGCAACTCCGGGGCGGATACCGGATGCGGACATGGACGGGCGACCGGGGGGAAGCAAAAGCGGACCCTTTTTCCAGCAAGCCACAGTGAAGAGGCGCAGCGAATATGGGGCGTCGAAACGACCGGATTGCTAGTCACCGCTGATGCTCGCTAATGCTCTCGTCAAAGGGACGATTGAATCATGAGAGGCGTGTGCAGCAAGTGTCGAGAATGAGCAATGCACAGAACATGATAGAATCTCTTGAGCGCGTAGGCACGCAGGCACGCAGGCACGTTTGGGGGGGTCGCCTGTCTCTGGTAGCACGACAGGGGGAGCCAAAGACTGGCCAAGATGACGACGCCGCGCCAGTTGATACAAGTCACGCGCGGACAGCTTCGGGGAGCAGGGCTAGTCACCGATAGATACATATTGCAAGCGACGGGTGATGGACTCCATGAGGTCATCTGCGCTACTACTGCGCTGGGCTTGCAAGGTGAGGCCAAAGACAGAGAGGTGGCCTTATCGGCCTTGTCACGGTGACCGGTGCGTACAGCTTGCTTGGTTGCTTGAGCCAGGTGATGGGCCGAGAGGGCGGCGGTGAGCACCCAGGTGAAGCTCCCGGCTCGCCAGTGACATGCCGAGCATCAAGCATCAAGCATCAAGCATCAAGCAAGCATCGATACTCGGAATGCCAAAATAAAACCCTAGGTCTCGTCGGTTTCGGCAGGTCGCCCTCTGCCCTGTGCTCCATATTGACGGCCCGGTCCCGGTTGGTGTTTGCGCCGAGGCCGACCTTGGTCGAGCTACTGCTTCACGAGAGAGATTCTCTGGGGTTCTTCGGCCGTTTAGATCCTCAGCTCCCTCTCTTCCCCACCAATGAACAGCTGGAAGCGCGTCTGTCGCTTAAACGTCTGCTAATCCTCTCGTAGCATCGTCCGGTTTGATTGACCACTGGCATTGACGGTTGGACCTGGGGCGGGCTGACAGCCATCGGGCCCCAGCTCATCCGGGCTGGCTGGTTCCACTCCGCCGACCCTAATTCACTCCCGAGACATGTTTTAGAATGCCACAAATCTTAGTGCAAAGATGAAGATGGACTTGGGGGGACACGCAGGCAGCACGAGCTCATGATACGAATCCGCGGTGCCGATGTTGAGCTGTTTGGTTTCTCCATTGTCTTCTTCTTCTTTCTTGTTTCTCCTCCTCTCTTTCTCCGCATCATTTGCTCCAGGAATAGAAACACTCTTCACGTCAGTTGCTCAAGCGCTGGTCAGAATGAGCATCCCCTTCTTGTGGTTGAGCAACTTAGTCTCAAACTCTATTTCTTTTTTCCATCGGCGCATTGTCCAGCAGATAGAGAACTATTTTTACTCCATATTGCTTGCTAGTAGCATTAGACCGTGCCGATTTCCAGGGCGCTTCCAAGCAGGCAGTGTTGAGGGCGTCGGAGGGAGCATCAGATGGAAAACCACGTAGGGAAAGGTGCGTTTCGAATAGACGGTAGGCCCCAGCAAACTGGGACGGGTAGGAAAGATTAAGGTAGGAGCCAAAGTGGAAGAGTAAACGGAAGGGAGGGTAGTGATACCAAGGCCTTGGGTTTAGCCCAACAGGCGATCTAGTGTGGTTCCTATATTTGGTATCAATCTTACGGGGGTCCCTGGCAATCATCCAAAGCCAAATTCGTCATCCGTGCGACCGTTGCACGATCGCCGTCAGCGGTGATACGATAGATCTCAAAGTTGCTCTTCAGTAGCATTACTTGGCATTCGAGCGTACCGCGTAATGGCCTTGTCTGTTTGTCGCAGGAGGGTACTTTGTGATGAGCTCGCAGCGCTTTGCTTCGTAAAGGATTGACCTTGGCAGCCTTCCTACCAAGCTTGCCGCATTTGCAGGTGACCGAAACGGCGAATTGCTCATATGCCTCACGTGCGATGTATGAGTCTTGGGGTTACCGTATCATCGCCTCCCGCCGCCCCCAAACTGCATGTCTAAGACAAGGCAGCATAACCCGCGAGTGTGTGTGTGCTATTCTCAGCCAGAGAATCGCCGTGTTGGAGATGGTAGTGGTGGTGGTGTCCACAAACTAACGCGCAGGTACTCCGGTGTCCATGGGGTGGTGTAAGTATCTGTGGGTGGTACGAGGGACCCTTGGATGCTCAAGTTCTAGAGGTGTACAATCATTGGCGCAAAAAAACGAGGCTTTTCTCGCCAACTTGTTTGCAAGCAGCCTTTACCAATTAGACTGGGCCTCGGCATAAGGTACAAGGTAATTGAGTCCGATCATTGGTACGTGAGAATTCGGCTGGTGGCCTTCCGGGCACGGGAAGCATGTGAGATTTTGGATGCCGGCTGCCTCCGCGTGTTGTTCGGCGCAGATGCCTGTCCTCAGCCGACTTCTCGGGACGGTCCTGTTGGTGGCAGCTCTGGGGAGACCATGCCGTGGGAACAGCAAGTCGGGACAAGAACACGACCAAGTCGGGCCAGACGCGGCCACCTTGTGAGGCCGCCTCGTGGCCTATGGAGACATGACGGGACGGGATACGCAGAGATGCGTTTGGTCCCAAGTTGAAGCAATAGTGGTTGCCGGCTAAAACGTGCTCCAACCCGCTGTGCAGCAACAGAATTCCGGAGTAGCTTTTTTTGCATGCCCTGCTGCAGTGCAATGGCTAAAACATGCTCCGTACCTATGCTGCAATCGAGAGGACCAGTCGCGTAGCGGGATTTTGAGACATGCAGCATCAAGTCCCCACGGCGCCCATCTCCAAACATGTGCGCTCCATGGCTCAATGGCCTACCCTGTTGGAACATACGCTCGGCGGGTTTCCCCCTTCTCCTGGTGTCTCGCAGCATCCTGCATTTCATTGCCTAAATGGGCCGTAAGGCTGAGGCTTGTTCTTCCACCTCGTCCCAATTAGGATGCATGCAGAGCCCATCTCGGGGCAGAGAATATGTAGAGAAGCTTCTCAGCCGTGGCACTGCATTCAATGTGGAACATGACATTTATCGACAGATGGCCACCAACTTGGCTGGCTCTTTGTCCAAGTCGGGAAGTGGATCTTCCTTGATTGACCCCCTCTAAGATTTAAGTGCAATGACAATTGCGATGGCCCGATTCGCATCGTCACAGCTTGAGAAACAAGCGAGATATACGACAGGCGCCTGCACATCAATCAGCCCTTTGGCTGGGAAGGAGAATTCCGGTTCTGGGAGGTGAAAGGTCTGTGCAACCTGGAGGGACACTGCCATGCGCCTGGCAAGCCCATGGATGACGATGCTGACGGATCAATCAGTATGATTTGAGTGCATCATAGCTACATCGCCCCGTGACGGCGGCTAACGAGGCATTACAGAAATACTCCCTCGTCACAGCCTGCGTGGAGCCGAGTGAGATGTGGGAAACAGGAACGTTGTTGAATCCACGATGACCCTTGTGGCTCAGCACTTAAGAGAAGGGCAGGCTGCTTTTGTGGCTCTGCGCTGCTTGTGATCCACATTTCGCTCGGCTCTTGTGGTTGGTCGTATCGTATGAGCATGGATGGGCATGGAGTACCCTGCACCGTCGCACTCGCTCTCTATGTTGCCCACATAATGCGTAGAAACGAGCAGATGGGTAAAATGAGTAGGTACTGGGTACGGCTCTCAGGCTCTACGACTGAGTCCTCCTTGTCGATTAGCTTCAGGAGCGCTGACCACAGAGCGTCACTCGGTCGCATCGCGGCATCCCTTCATCACCAGGAGAACAGTAGAGATCATCGTCCGTAGAGCAGTTCCCAGGGAATTATCGCGGTAGTATGACGTGCTGCCTTTAGAGCCACGGTCGTCCTAGCGCCCTGGCGCATCCGATTCTGCCGTCATCTGACACTCCCATCTGGACAGAAACCTGGCTGGTCTGGTCTGGAGAGAGGCGGCGGCTTGGGACCGTGGTAATTGAGAGATGAGATTTTCCGACTCCATCTGGCGTCTAGTGCATCAAACGTCTCACGGCAAACCTGGGCGCAGGGTTTCTTTCGCCGATTTCTTTTCTTCCTATTTGCCGCCTGATTTGCAAGGTCAAAACGAGCCTGCACGGGAAGCACATCTCCGTCTGCTGATGCTGACGACCGACGACTGCGGCCGCATGGCGGGGCCGCGATTCCATCGTAGGGACCGGCTTGACGGAAAGGGCGCAGGAAGTCATTAAGATGCTGAGAGATGGTGCTGTTTGGGGAAGAAAAATATCATGGCATACAGCATCGCAGGCCGGATTAGGGCTCGTAAATCGACCAGTCTGAAGCTGAAGCTGATATTCCATGAAGTTGGTAAGCGAGGGTGAGAATTGGGCAGCTAATACTGAAGAAAGAACTACTACGGAGTCCCTAACACCAGATTGGGAAGGGTGGTTGTGATAGTGAAGCGTGCCTTCCAGGGACAGTAGCCAGCTAGAAGGAGCCAACCTTGAAGGGCGCGCGCCTTCTCCTACAGTAACTCGGCAATTTAGTGCAGGCAAGAAGATAGGTACGATACTACTAGTTGAGGTATTGATGGAATCTCGGCAGCTGCAATGCTCCGTGTTTCCAGCGCTACTTCCATTCCATACGTGAATGTATAGCCAGCGACTCAAGCATCGTCGTAATCGGCGCAGCGCAGCGTATTATTGCGTGTACAGGTTAGGAGATAGCAGAGGCCGGGCTTAGGCAAGCCTCATACCTATCTGGAATTCTTTTGCAGTAGTAAATACAATCATAGATATCTGTATTCTACTAATTAATTGATCCGCAGTAGTGTATTTACTACCTGTGCAGGTATCCAGCCTTGTCGGACTATACATTGTACTCGTCGGCGTTTGACGTTGATCTGAACTGCCTGAGTTCTCAATATCTCATGATCTGCCCGTATCCTCCGTACCTGCCTCGGCATTATCTGGGGACATCGGACATCGCCAGGCCGCGGAATCGGGACCGCCTAGATTGCGGCTTGCATATCACATTGTACATCACAACCACCGTGAATGGCGCATATCGATCCCAAAAGGAATCAACTCCTAGGATCTCGGTTCGTTCAAGGCCCCGTGCCCGTACTGCCACAGCGGAATTCCCTAGGGCTATAGATGCACTATTGATGAGGTGATGGATGCGATGCTGTGCAGCAGACAAACAACTGGAAACGATTCCGCTGGTGTGGAATCGTGACATCACAGCGCCAAAAGGGCATTCAGGCAGCATCTCAGCGCTCCCGAAGCCCCAACCCCACTGTGTCGGCTCCCCGTTCCCTTCTTCCGCCGGTCCGCCACTCGCTGCATCAATTCCACACCGAGACGCTCGCCGCATATTTGGAATTTCAAATGCAAATACGGTAAAATACACTCTCTGCTTGCTATGCTCTGCTGTCTTTTGCCTCATATCGCGCCGTCCGCTTTTCGACTAATTTGCCCCGATGCAGAAAGAGCCGTTTGTCTGCATCTGCTGGCGCAAAAACCCCCAAGGCTAACGCATCGCGCCGTCCTCGCCGTGATGCTGATGTTCGCTGCCGCTGCCGGTTACCTCAAGGATGCTGATGATGCTGATGATGCTCGTGGCCCCTTGCAGTGTGCAGCGTCTAGCGGGCAATAGTGTCGACATCTCCAGAACAGGTACGACTTGCAACGACGCAGTCATGGACTGGACACACGGCGAGCTGACACGCCGCACACCTCCCCCCTCCCCCCCAGTTCAGCCTTGCTGCAGGTCAACTTTGAGGCCCCCAAAGGGCTTCTCTTCCCACGCCCCCAGTCAAAGGCCAATGACCCGTGCGCTGGGTGACTCTTCGAGGCCTCGAAGCCCTGCCCGTCCTACCTGCTAAACCTTGCCTGCTCAAGACACCCCATACGAGTACGCATACACACGAGTAGAACTTGGTGGTTTGTTTACAGTGCTGCTTGTACTCATACGAGTGCCTTTGGATGCTGCGCCTTGAGCGTCTGTCTGCTTCTCTGAATCCCGTCCCTTTCAAGACATGCTCGCCGGTGGGAACTGCTCCGAGGACCGCCACACTCCCTATTCCGCAGCGGACCCTGCCAGCCATTTTGCAGCCACGACGCCTTAGGTTGTGCTCTAGCCATGGCCCTTTGCAGTCACCTGTCAAGATGATTGAAGGCTCGCCCTCTTCCGTGGGTTCGCTTTCGGGGCGCCATGGTTCGTCCGCTACTGGCTGATCCGCCGGGTTGGCATCACATCACTGGTGCCTTGCACCTTGCAGCCCGTTTCTGCACTGCATTCTGCACAATGCAGTCTGCAAGTCTGCTGCATTCTGCCGATACCACCACTCGACTGCACAGAACATTCCATCTCGACGGGCCAGAACAACACGAATCCCGCCAGCTCCCAGCAGATGCCGTCCCTTTTTGGCACCTGTGTTTCTGGGCCACGGTACTTGGTTTGTTCTACTGGGTAGCAGCGCGACTCATTGTACTCCCGAGAACCCTGTTTCCGGTGCTGACCGGGTCCTGCATGGCTCGCTCGCTGCCCACTCCAATGCTTACCAGCACAAGCACCTTGCAGACTTGTTTCTTTCGTTTGTTTTGTCCGCCTTGCCTCGCGCTCCACCAGCCAGCCCTCCCGCAATCCACGCGGTCCAGTGACGAGGGTTTGGGACCGGCCCATGTAGACCCTTGCTCCCCAGAAGCGTCCGATGGGCTTGAGTGTGGGGGCGTGCTTGTATCACTCTTGTCCGCTCCCATCCTAGCCCATGCACGCCTCTCGGCCCTGTCTGTTCCTTTTTCGAGTCGACAATCCAGTACAAGCAGAGCCCTTGTCCTGCACACGCCTCTGTCCTGGACATGCTCCTACCTAGTACCAGAATGCTCTACCGTACACTACCGATCACTCTTGTACCTGGACCTTGTCACCTTGTCTCCCGGCTCCCGCTCGTTGTCGACTCTAGGCTACGATGCAGAGCTATAAGGCTGCGATGCCTCGTCTCTCTTCACCCTACCTACATCCACATCCACAGTCACAATCCCATCTCCTACCATAGCCATCCGGCAGTTTCCTTTAGAGATCGGTTTCCTTGCCTAGTTTCCTATTCCTATTTTGGTCCTTGTCTGTTCTTTCATCTGTCCTACTCCTTTCCCTTAGCATTGCTCGTCTTATAAAGAGCTATCCCGCCATCTTGGAGACCAACCGCTTTCTGTCGAGGCATCAACTCCCACCAACACATAACAACTACCAAGCAAACAAACAAAGTCACATCTTCCCCGACCAACACATAGACAACACCCCTACACTTCAACAACACAACACTTGTTGGCCCACGATACAGGCCCGGAGACGTCTGCCGGCTTCACCTTCTCATCACCTTCGCATGAAGCCATCTCCAATTCATCAACCAACATTCTACTCCCCTGCTCCCAAACCAACTTGAATCATCATGTGCTATCAACTTGTTGAGCTCTACTCGGCTTGCCGATGCCTCTACTACCAACACGCCATTGACCGCTGCGCGGCATACGGAAGACCAGGCCACAACATCGAGCAGCGCACAATCTACGTCGGTTATGCCTGCAGTGCACACACCGGCCATAGTGCCCATCACGCACACGACTTTTCCTACTCAGATTCGGGCTACGGTAGCGGCCACTCCAGCCGCAAAAGCTACCGATGATGGGTTTTGTCTTCGGTAGCGGGCCCTCTGGCATGGCGCTTCCCGCGGCTGCTTCGCTTCGAGCTGGACGACTGGATCTCATTTCTCTACTCTGCCAATCCGTCGTCCATTCTCCTCATGCTCGTCCGCGAGGCACGCCAAAGCGCCTCGTCCAATCGCTCTCACACAAATTCACCTTCACCTTGACCAGACATGTCAACATCCTCCTCGCCCCGTCCCCTTCTCCTCACTTCCTCAACCTACATCACGACGTTACTGAAGACACGGAAAATGAGACAATGACGACCTTTCTCCCTCATCGGAGTCTGTTCCGACGATTTTTACGATGCGCCACAGCGATGACTCCACTTCTTTCCCGGCGTCATATCTTGGTTTGGCCATAAGCGACTTATGCGAAATGAAGCGCCGAGTACATCACTTTCTCACCTACGACTTGCGATAACCCTGTTTCTGATCGATCGCGATCCTCTCCATTGTTTTGAGTTTCGTTTTGCATAGCATCCGGGATTGGGACCTTTCATTTGTCCTGTTTTTTATTGGGGGGCTTTGGGTACGATAATGAGAGATACGGCTGCTCACAGGCAAGCGGATTGCTTCCTTTTTTTGCTTTTTACTTTTTCAATCTCTTTCCTTTTTTGTTTTTTTTGCTTCTCGGATCGCCGCAAGGCAACTCCGAATGAAACATTGTCCACTTTTCTTGGGTCTTTGGGCCAACTGGATTGGCCTCGGAATACACGGCATGGCATGGCAATTAGACTACCTCATCTCGCCCACTCTGGTTTACATCTTTTGTTACCCTTTCCTTTACTTCTTTTGCTTTTTTTTCATGTTTGGGATCTGGGTTTATATTTTTTTGGACGGATTATATCAGGCTTTGGGATCTTCTGTTCGTGCAAGAAGGACCACGTCATGCGCCTGGTGTTGCATACGTTGTCATTCGGTAATGTCTTATTTGGGCTTGCTTTTTTTATTGACTCTGCTTTTGGCCTTTGGCCACGCGTGCACTGCGGTGGACGGATATGATCTCTGCTCAACAGCCATTGTTTTTCTTTTTTCTTCTTTTTTCTCTTTTTGTTTCGTTGTTTTGCATTTCTTTCCAAGCAACTTTGTCTTGCTCTTTTCCCTAGTTGTACTATCACCAGTTGATTAGATGAGTTGCGCTGGGCGCAATGTCTCGGTGACACCGGTGGCCGGCACCACCCATCTCTTAGTCATACATAGCCAGCATCAGGATGCTGCCAATCAATAGAACAAAAAGTCTTTTGATAATTATTTCATGTATTTATTTGTGATTTGTTGTGCATTTTCTTTCTCTTTCTTCTTGTTTCGCTTTCTCTTTGAAACATGGACTCCGAACTATCACCTAGTATATGGGTTTCGATGGGGCGGCTTCGGCGTTCAAGCTCTAACGGGCTATTGTATACCGAAAGTCCCGTATTAGAAAGCCGATCTTTCTTTCCAATTCTTCACATGCTTAATAAAATCGTGACCGAATGCCGCAGCGGCATAGTTGCTACACCCAATTTGAAATCTTTTTTCTCCATTGTCTGGATAGAACACTCCACCAAAGCTTTGCTCGCAACTAGATTACATATTACAGGGATATGGCCTAGATGTGATGCCCGCCAACCGCCCCGCTACACCATGTAATTTCACTTCCTTTTGAGTCTTGTCTGTCTCACAACCCTTTTTTGCTACTAATTTCTCTCTCTTTCTTCTCTAGTAAATTCCCTGTTCAGTCGAGTTTCCCGTTACAGAGAGGGGGTGGAGTGGGAACTACAGTATTACTCGTACTATGGTGGGTTCTTTTTGTTTCCCTTCTGTATCTTTCTTGGGGGAGTGTAAGATGAGAAAAAAAAAAAAAAAAAAAGTTGCCCGGCCGTTTGTCCAAATCTCAGCCAACCTTTTGCGTTTAAGCGAGATGGAGGGGGGCCGCCGCTATCGTACGCCCGTTCGCCGCTAAAAGAGCGTGGGATAATCCGCGATGTGGCAAGCGGAAAGAGGACGGAATTGCGTTGCCAAAACGAACTACTACTACGACTAATACTACTACGCATTATATTACAATCAATGATTATTTGAAGGGGTGTTTGAATTAATCCTTGAAAATGTACTTAGGTTTCGGGATGAGTGATGAAGTCAGCACTGACCGAGCGGTTGGATGTGTCGGGGGCGCAGTATGCTTGGATTATTAGGTACTTAACCTTGTTTCTCATTTTGTGTGAGTGTGTGGTTTGGTTGACAGCAAAAGACAAAAAGACAAAACAATGAGACAAAGCGGGAAAAGCTGAGGCTGGAGCTGGGTGAGCTATATTTAGAGAAACATTTCTGGTGGCTTTGCTGCCGAACCGAACTCGGCGAGGGGTTTTGCCTAATCGGGCGAGGCGTGGCGCGTGGTTGGGCCGGGGGGGGTTTAAAACGCAAAAAAGAAGAGGGAAGGGGCGGCTGCGCGCTTGACGGGATTGAAGGAAAGAAAGAAAGACGCAAGACAGAAAAGAACAAAAAACGTGGCATGCTAAGCAGAAAAGGGGTGGGACGAAAAAGAGCTTATTCGTGTGGAAATTGAATCAAGTTTCTTTATTTAGAAATCTTTTTCATCTGACACTTGCGGCAGTCGGCCCTGCTTCTCGCGTCTAATATTCAATCAAATCGCTGCATGTTTTAATTTTCCGCGCTGCGGGTGATGCTAATTCATGCCTACCCAAGTCGGGCGGGATGGATGCGATTCAGAGATGAGAGCAGGGCCCAAATAGGAAATTGTTACCTCCCGTCTTATGTGTACTTTGCTTCGACACAGGATCGAAAGGGGAGGGGGCCGCTCATTGCTCATTTGTTGCGGTGCGCTACGAATTTGCTTGATTGGTTCCGGGGAGCTGGGATAGGGAGGGTAGGCGTGAGATTTGGCTCTTTTGGCAGCCCAGCTGGGAGGGAGGGAGGGAGGGGAGGGGGGTTGCAAGACACGCATGGGAGATGCATGATGGGATGATGCTTGTACATGAGATGGCAGACATGGAGGTTGCAACAGCTGGCCGGCCCTTTTTTTCTCCCCCTTCCCAGTCGCACAAAAAAGCAACTTTGTACGAAGGGCCAGGGCGGACTTTGACAGGCGCGTCTGTGCTAGGCGCCTTGGCGCGGGCGATCGAACGGAACGGGGGCGAGATGATGATGACAAGATGCGCCGTATGCGCGGGCGCGCCTGTTTTGCCCAAGCAAGGCAACGTTGGTTTTAGCCTGGTCCTAATTTTATCTGATGGGACGAGTAGTTTGAAACGCGGGTTCGCTATGCTATGCTTTTTGGTGGACATGACAATGACTGAGCTGCGGCTAACTTAACTCAACAGCTTTTGGTGGGCTGAGCCGAAACGGGTAACCCACTGGGCTGATGCCCGCACACACATGACCGGAGTGCCTTGGCTTGGGAACCGGGGACGGGGAACCTTGCAGAAATGCTGGGGGTCTTTTTTCCCCGTTCTGCTGGGGTTTGCTTGTTCCTCGTAGAAACAAACATCCATGCCCCCGACGGACCTGGTAGGTAGCAGATACCCGAGGTTGGGCACCTGCTTTGGTGGTATTCAAGGCAACACTGCGCGAACAATCCTTGTACAGGGTACCACCGACGAACGGGTGCCCCCTTGTAAGGCTGCCTGTCGTGTGAGGCTCTTCGCGGAAAGCAAATGCCCACTGCGCGGCAACTTCCAAGCGGTCGCGTGGTAGTATCGTAATTGCCAGTATACCTTACGGAGTGCAGGCAGCGGCACATGCGGCCAAGTCACTCGCCTCCATGCTTGTCCGGCGACCCTTCTTTCCGTGCACCTTAATTCCTAAGGCTTAGGACTCTCACCGGGAATCCTTTGCGCATCACGATGTCTCAAACCGGTTCACGGAATACGTACCCGAGGTCCTACCCTCGGCCAAGAAGAGGCTTAGCTAATAGGTAGTCACCGGTTCATCTCGTCGTCATTCATGACAGGACATTGGCCTTTGGAGCCTGGTGGTCTAGGCAGAAACCCGCGGTATTCCGCACACAAGCAGGGCGTAGGACTGTTGGAGTCATTGCGGGCAGTTAGTCATGCCTCGAAAGGAATATTCTCGACTCTTGCCTCTCTTTTTTTTGCTCGCTTTGGGATGCATACTGTATCTTCACGCAGCTTACAAGTACGTACCGAGGTGGCAGCATTCGGCAGCGCTGCCCCGGGAGGATCGCGGGCTGCATGCTGAGAGGGAGGGGGGGAAAGGCGGCACAAGTGTCTCGATTCGGATGGAGCTGGTTGGGAGGGCTCTGGTGCCTGGCGAACTGCTGCTGGAGGTCAGAAAATGATCGGCATTAGGGTGTTTTGTGCGATGCCCGGCAACCCTTTTTTCCCCATGGACCGTCTTCCTCTCCCATTTCGCCGAGCGACCCCCAAAAGCCACATTCTCGTTATTTTTCCACCCTTCACGTAAGACTGGCATGGCTAAAAAAAGACAACACGATGATGATGCCCAAAAGGACGATGGAGGAGAGAGCAAAGTCCCTTGGCCGTGATGGTGTAGCACCGATCTTGGTCGTATCGTAACAGACAATACGAGGGGAAGGATCGCGGAGGGCGGAAGCGTTGGATGGAGGGGCGTGTCCTGTTTTTCGCTGGGGATTTCAGCTGAAGTGTGCAGCGTTGCGTGAGGCGCTCGCTACACAAAGCTGCACGGCCTTGCAGAATGTGTCAACCCGTTAATAAGGATAAGGCTGATGGATGACTGGTGGTGCTACCTGACTGCATCTGGATGTCAATATACGGGAGTACAGGTAGGCAGGTATAGGTACATGTCTCGGCCCTACCAACTTGTACGGGCGTGTGCGCAGCAGCTGTGACACACAAGAACAGCGCCGACTGAATTTTTGTTGAGATGGCTCCTGCTCGAAGCAGGGCGTAGATGCAGGTGTTGAAGGACTCGTACTTGAAATAAAACAACCGGATATGAGCGAAGGCCGACAGGGCATTGCAGGGATAAAGGTAGGGGCCGAAGGGAACTTTGAGCAACTACTAGGTAGCGTTAATGGGTAAGGTAATGTAAAGGAGATGTCAGAAGGAGCTCAACGTTACAGCATCCAGGGGACATACCGAGGTAGAACTAAGGTGAGTGAATGGGCTTCGGTCAGTTTCAAGAGCCTGGCCGGTAATACCGAGTGGTTGCGTTTGCAGGGACGTGCACACATATTGAACCGGTAGATGAGCTTTGTGATCAAATTTTACTGTATTTGTCTCCCAAGGTTGTGAAAGCTCTCAATAGAGACTCTGAGAGAACCGACGTATCCTTCCAGTGTGCTCAACCAATAAGGGGATGGATGAATGAGTTCCCCCTGGGAGAAACACTTGCCGGGTTGCAATTTCAACGACACATCAAAAGCATGTAGCCTAAATGCAACAAAGGTCTAGTGGATAGAGTGGTATAGCGTTCTAGTTGTTTGGAATCACCCAGCTCTGGTCTTTGGTGCCTTGCCCGGTTTCCCCAAGGATGCTTAGGGGCAAATAAGTTCAACAAGTTGAGCAGTTACCGTAAATTGGGGACTGATACTTGAGTCGTTGGGGGTTTCTAAGCTGTCCACTGATATTTGCCACGTCTAGTTTGCCTCTATCCATGTCCAACTCTAATTCGTACGGATACTCGGTATGCTTACAGTATGTTTACCCAAAGCGGGCATATTATGATTCATGTGCTCCTAGTGAGGCGACTTTCACCAAGCATCTCGCAGTATTGATGCGCCCTTTAATGAAGACCCGCATCACTGCTACTCTGCTTCTGCCGCCTCGATTATGAGGCGCCCCTTTTGTCCCCTACCATCTTCTCCCGTGTGTATGCCTGAATCAGCTAGCAGCTGACTGGCTATGTACAGTTTGTTTCCGGGTTCCGACTCCTTCATCTGTGCCCAAAGAAGAAATAGATAAGGAGAGTGACAGAGATAGGTATCTTTTGCCTTGGCAATAGTAGAGGGAGATGCACGGAGTCGGAGAATATGTACATTCGTACTCGTACAGCACCATCACACACTTCCAAATGAAGTTATAGGCAAGGTACGGAGTACTTGTAATTCTAAACCAAGGACTCTGGGGGAAGGCGCGTCCCAACACTCGCCGGTCGTTGCCAAGCTGTCATCGACGGCAACAAAAACAATAGCTGATTTTGACAGGCGGTGGGAAACTCAGCCTCACCACAGAATTCCCTCCATCACCGACCTCATTATTATCCTCTCCTTGCCACGATATCCCTATCTCCTCATCCCTGTGCTATCTTGAGCTGTATTTTTAGACGCAGAGCATTCATGCCACTCGCACGCTCGGAGACTTCATGGTTTCACAGCTTCGCCTGCCCTCTTATGCCGAAAGGCCCCCAGGGCCTCTTCCTCCGGCACTTGTTCTAGCCAGCATTTTTCCCGCTTACTTATAGATAGCGACTTTGACCAACGGTTTGAGGCCCGTCGGAACCGACCCGACCTTTGGAGTAGCCCCCCGTCAAAGCCCCTTTTCACTCGACACTCCTGCATACTCGATACACGCCTCTCGACCAACCTGTGTATGTCCTGCAAGCACGGGGTAGAACCGGCCAGGTGGCAATGCTCTTGACGTTGTCCCACAGCACCCAGGCCTAGCAGCCCCGTCTCCATCATCAGACTGACATGGAGGCCGGGGACTTCGATCAGACACCGGCACCAAGCTGCCGCCCCTCTCTCACTACTCTCAGGCCTGACAAAGAACACACGGCAACTGAAGATACCGGTTTCTCCGCCACCAGAGCTGCTGCATCCAGACACCATTTGTCAAAGCCCTCGACCAGCGACCCTGTCCTTGTTGACAGAGACTTGCCCGCACCGCCAGTCGTCAGCAGATCTCCCCCACTCAAAACGCCCTCCCAGTCCTCCAGGTCAGAGCTTGAGAATCGAGACTCTTCCGCTGTCAGAAATGCAGCCGCGCTTCCCCGGCAAATCTCCCCTGTCCATCTTTCAGAAAAGATGGCCTACTCGTCCCCAATACGGCTCGTCGACCGAGGGTGTACCAACACCCCTCTGCACAGAGGCGATACACATGCTCAAGTACACCACCCTGGATTGCTGGACGGTGCCGATTTCTGCGACAATGAGATCCAATCACCAGGATCTCAGAGTTTTATCTCGTCAACACAGCCATCATCCCCAGTATCCAATGAATCCATGATGAGCGGTGAGATGCACCGCGTGCTGTCCAGTGGGGATCTTTCAGTCACCGAAGTGACAGTGCCAGTCCATCGGCACAAGGGTCACAGCATAGCCG
The DNA here is from genome assembly GCF_050948025.1 of Trichoderma camerunense. NCBI lineage: Eukaryota > Fungi > Ascomycota > Sordariomycetes > Hypocreales > Hypocreaceae > Trichoderma > Trichoderma camerunense. The sequence continues at coordinate 2,740,257 of NW_028145369.1, forward strand.
TCAAGGTTCGCCCTGCTTTCTCATACTACCCTACATATTCCCCTGTGCTCTTGGGAGACCAGCGTGGCTTAGATTATAGTCACTCTGCCAACAAAGCTCAGCCATTCGACCCTCTGGCTGACAACACTGCAACTGTACCAAGTGACATTGATGACTTAGATGCTGCTATCTCGAGAGATAAACGGCGTGATGGTGATAACCAAGGGGAAGATGATCAGAGGTTGTCGTCTCCAACTTCAAAGCTCCGTGCCTTCGGGCCTGAGTTACCTCCTCAAAAGGATGACTATCATCATCACAGTCACAAATCAAAAGTCAGCCCATATTCCGGAGCGGCAGATGATAGAAACATGGCCCACCATCTTGTTGAAACAACTCAGTTCTCTCCCATAAACACTGAGACTGGGCGACGTGCACTTACGGAAGATGGTTCATTTCTCGACAACGCCAACCCGGACAGACACTTGCCGAAAAGAACTATGAGAGAGTTTGACACAATGCCGTCGTATAGCGTTAAAGGACTGCAATTTCGGAATGAGGTTGAGCAACAAGTCATCAGAGGCGAAATCCCGGACGAAGGCAGGCAAGTTGCTGATCCTCAGCATCGCCACATCTACTCTCCTATCCCTGTTTCCAAAATTCGCCCCATGTTCACAAATGAGCCCTCATCAAGCGGGCCCTCATCAAGCGGGCCCTCATCAAGCGGGCACGAAAGCCGTTCTTCGACATTCAAGGCCAGGACCGTTCAAGAAGCCGCTGGTTCTACGGTTGCTCAGGACAAGTCATATTTCCAGAGGGAATCGGGTCAATCTCTTCACTCTTAGGACGGAAAGTTGCAGAGACAGGCATCCGAAGGCTCATCCGCGCGAACGCACTCTCTTGGCTCGACTTTGGATTATAAGCGTACTGCCCAGTGGCTACGCGAAATTCTCAAGTATCCAGAGACTTATACCTCCAAGTTTACAGAATTACCCCCAAGGAGCAAGATGAGAAGGCCTTCTTCGGCATCGCAACGGCGGCAGTCAGAGGCAGCTTTATCAAACGCTCTCCCATCCCGCCGTATGACGGGCTTATCGTCGCAATCTGGAAGATCTGAGCCCAAGATCGATCCATTGTTGTTTCAGCGTGCCGTCAATGATCTTGAAAAACTCATGAATGAGGCTATCGCGCTAGCCTCTGAGGTGGTGCAACGCCCCGACACTCCTTCATGTCCCAAAATTCACCAGCCGTGCGTCACTTTGCACGCTCGCTGTCACAGTGTCCCTGGTGGTCAAGACGGGGCCTCTCAGGATGATGACACATCAGGTCGCCGCACCCACGAGAGTTCGAGTAAATTCAATGGCGTTGAAATCCAACACGAGAGTCAACAGGCGAGGCCGCCATACCAACATGCAGATACATATACCGGTGCCCCTGAGCGTCCACGACTGAATGAATATCTGCAGAGTTACTCCAGTGAGCGTAATGATGCGACTGCTAAAGAATTCCCTATACAGAAGGAAACGCCCCCTCAGACTGCGGCTGAGGCATCCTTCAGTGTTCCGAGGAGAAGATCCAGCATCAATGGGGGAAGCTATGCCGCGCCGGGCTCTCGCAAAACCTCAAACAGAACGCCCAAGTTGAATCGCAAGAAACCATACAGCGACCTAACAAGAGGAACAAAGGATGTTACCGCCTCGCAAAGCAAACCACGTCAAAGCAAATCAGCACCAAGGGGTTCCCACGCAAGACATGCTTCACACGAGTCTGGCGAGGATGCTCCCAATCGCGAAGTTGCTGGTCGCCGAACATACACCGACCGTGGTATCAGTCTCCGTCGTCGATCCCATGTAAGCCTACGGGGCGCACAAGGGTTCAGCTTGGCCAAGTCACGCAAACGACAACCAACTGCCAGAGACTGGTCACCAGTCCGCAAGAGGTTCGTCGCAACGGTGGCTTGTATCAGCACTGCCTTGATCGGTATGATTTTAGGCATTTACGCAGGTTTGGTTCCTTCTATTCAGTACTACATCATCGACCAGTCTCATGCTACCGTTCACGGCAACACGGGTTGCTTCCTGGGTTTGGCGATTCCAACCTTCTTCCTGTGGCCACTTCCCCTGCTACACGGGCGGAAGCCATACATCATGACAAGCCTTGTCCTTGCCATGCCTCTTCTATTCCCTCAAGCCCTCGCAGTCAATACACAGAGGCTGACCAACACAGGGACATGGAGAGCCATGCTCCTCGCATCGCGAACGCTTATGGGAGGCTCACTTGGTTTTGCCAGTATGAATTTCCACTCTATACTGATGGATTTATTCGGTGCTTCGCTCATGAGCACAAACCCTCATGGAGAAGTTGTTGATCACTATGACGCAAGGCGGCATGGTGGTGGCATGGGAGTTTGGTTGGGTATTTGGACATGGTGTTGGATTGGATCTCTCGGTATCGGTTTCCTCGTTGGTGCCTGTGTCATTGACAAGTACCCACCAACCTGGGGATTTTATATCAGCATCATCATGATTGCTGCTGTACTTATTCTCAATGTCCTCTGTCCCGAGGTCCGCCGATCTGCTTTCAGACGATCGGTAGCGGAAGTGAGAACTGGGGGTGATATTTCACGCCGCGTAGCCCGAGGCGAGGTTATGATGCACAGGGTCAAGACTGGTCCCAAGTGGTGGGGGCAGGAGGTCTATCACGGCATTCTCCTAACATTAGAAATGCTTCGCCAGCCTGGCTTCCTGATCCTCGCCGTCTACGCGGCATGGATCTACGCACAAGTGGTTTTGACCATTGTATTACTAGGATCGCTGGCATCCAAATTTTACAAACTTCGATCTCCCAACGTGGGTTTGCTCGTTGGAAGCGTCGCTCTTGGGGCCATCCTGGCGATTCCCTTTCAAAAAGCCAGCTTCTTTTCAAGATCCCGCCAAGCACAGCTCGACTCAAACAAGGCGACGATGGAAAGAAAGATTGCGTGGTCATCTCATCTTGTTCGGCGTACTATCTTTACTATTATGCTGCCGTTGGGAGGGGTCTGCTATGCCTCAGTATCGTCCGGACCACCAATGCATATTGGTGTACCAACGATTTTTGCATTTTGCATAGGACTCTTGTCATGCCTCGCTATTGCAGAATGCAATGGCCTGGTGATGGAGTGTTTTGATACTTCTGATCTTTCACCCGGAATGACAGGGCGTCAACGCAGCAAGTCGGGCAAGGCTGAAAAACGAACAAACTACTCTTCATTCCCGAGAGTGACTGCTGGCTTTGCAGCCATTCATACTCTGGCATTCATCTTTGCTGCGGGTGCCAGTGCCCTTGGCGGTCTGGTCACCAGGACACTAGGTCAGCAGGTAGCTACCGGAGTCGTGGCGGGTATTCTGTTCATTCTCACCATCATGCTGCTGTTAATCTTGGCTCGATTTACAAATGTCCAAATCGTACCAAATTCCAAGATGGCGGAAATGGATCGGTTGATCGAGGCTCGTCGGAGATCAACTATACGGCGTGCCTCTATGCCTGATGATCACCAGGCCGTGATAGAGGAAGAAAAGGCATGGCGACCTGCTATGCTTGGAAACCCCATTGGCAAACTGAGAAGAATGAATGTCTTTGAACTTGGAAGCAAATCGAGGTGGCAGGAGATCCGCAAGAAGAATAAACTGGTCGACGAAAATGCCCATCTGAATCAAGCCGCGTGGAATCAGGGGCTGGAGGCGCTGGATGACAAACTCAGCGATATCCAGAGTGACGTGGAAGACTTTTTCGGTCTGGGGAGCGTAAAGAAGAGGAACTCAAGGCGTCTGCGGCCTTCGGATGAGACCAGCGATTCGGCACGGGACATTGAGATGACAAACTTGGGAAATCAGGCATCTGGGTCAAGGCCATCCCTGAAGCGCTTCGTCGAGAGAGAATGCGTCATGAGTCAGACGGTTACAGAGGAGAATGAGGGCTTGGATGATCATCGAAGGAACCGTTGAAGTTCTTGTTGGTAGCGACGGGGTTGGTTTGGAAAGCAAAAGTGAGGAGGCAAAGATGTTTGAAACATGAAATACCTAAAATAACCGCTCGTAATATACATTGCGCATTGCTCCCTCTTTTAATAAAACAACCTAAAAAAAAAAAAAAAAAAAAAGCTATATGACACTGTAAGTCGCTATAGTTGACGTGTCTAGTCCTCCTTGCGCTGTGATTTTTAATGTACATGATGCTTGATGTGTAGAAAGGAAATATTAGCTAAAAGTAAACAGACGTGTACTCTTTTAATCAGACGTCATAATAAGCATAACAGGGGGGGTAATTGTCAGATAACAGAAAGGAAATAGAGAAAACAGAAAACATCACATGAGCCCAGTCGTCACCATGTCTCCTTTTAATATATCTAAACAGGAGATCTCTCTTCCATCCACAAACATCATACAACGTTCAAAGGCAAAACCATCGCTCACTGAGCAATCAAGAACAAGTCATCTCCACGCCTGGTAGGAGTAAGCCGAGGCTTCCACACCGGCGTTGCAGGCAACTCGGTGGGCTCCTGCGGCGGAGGCGGCATCCTCGGTGATGAGAGGTCGGCGCCCTGGCGGAGCCACTTGCTCTGGGCGGAGGAAGACTTGCCGCTGGGAGGGGGCACGGGGATGGCCATGTTGGCGGCGCGGGAGGTGCCGAGGCGTTTGGCGAGGAGGGACGAGGCCTGAGAGTCGGCGGAGTGAGCGCTTGTTGTTGTTGCCATGGAGTTGCCAGTGAGGAGGCCCGTTGGGGGGAGGGCGTCTGGGTAGTATGATGGAGCGAGGGGTTGGAGGTGGAGGTTTTGCTGCTGTGGCCGCCTTTGTTGTTGTTGCTGTTGAGGCTGAGGTTGAGGCTGCGGCTGTTGGGGTCGTTGGCTTGGCTGTTGCTGCCTTTGCTGTATCTGCTGAAGCTGCTGTAGATGCTGCGAAACTGGTCGGGCGGCGGGCTGCTGGACAAAGGGGGGCTGATGGTTGCGCGGGTGGTGATGTGGGTATCTATTTGGCTGGGGAGGATGGGGAAGGTTGTATGTTGAAGGGCCCTGGTTGTTGTACTCTGGGAGGCGAGTCTGATATGGGTAGCCGGAAGAGTCGATGTTGGGCCTGTAGGCGGTTGGGTGGGGAGGGAGGCGATAGGGGATGGAGCTGTTGTTGGACGGCCGCCTTTGGTGGGTTTGCGCAGGATACTGCTGCTGCTGTTGTTGCTGTTGCGGAGGGGGATAAGGCCGTGAAGAGGAGCCTGGCTGGGAGGCTGGACCAGCTTGCTGAGGTGCTTGATTGCGCGGGCCCTGGTAGTATCTCTCGTCCGGTCTAAACGCCGAACCTTCTCCTCGCATCATGGGGGAGCCGGTTCTGATGGCACCAGGGGATTCCATAGCACGAGGCCCCATAAACTTCTTCCCTTGGTTCTTTGGCATGTTTCCATCCGCCGACGACATGGTGCCGGCAGCAAGTGGTGCTCCAAAGCTCGGGCTTGGCTGCGCAGGACGATCACCCATGGCAGTAGGCTTAGCATATCCCGTGGCAACAGTTACGTTCTTAGCAGCAGCCGCATCAGAGCTCGAATTCCCTGAGTAAGGCATTACGGCACCCAGGCTAGCTGGAATCTTGGGGTATTGAGTTGGTGACTGACCCCTTCTGGGCCGTAGAGACCGCGGGGACTCAACCACGGGCGAGAGATTACTTGGCTGCTCCAACGGAGGAGGGGATCTCAAATCAGTGTCATCCGTAGAGGTTGAAATAGTCGTTATGCCACTATCAGTAGACGTGATTCGGGGACGAGTCAATGATCGCGTCGAAGACCGGCGGTTGGTTAACGAACGACGGGGGTAGTTGTTGTTATTACCATTGTTGGAGAAAAGGGGTCGCGGGGCATATGGCTGCAGGTCCTGCTCCTGGATCTCTTCATCTGAAGAAAGCGATGGCTCGACGGCTCTGATAGTCTGCTCGGGTGGCATGGTGATGCCCAGAGCACCCTGTCTGGTTTCTTCAGCAGCCTTGGACGCCTCGCCTGCTCTGTTATCCCTTCGCTGGCTTGCAGCTTTTACAAGTGCCAAAGCACCAGCAGCACCAGTAGCCAGTCCCAGACCAGCGACCAATTTGGGCGCCGCAGACTTGGGAGCGGCGGTCAATGGGCTGATAGATGCCTCAAGTTCTGCAATCTCTTGAGCTCGTGCCGGGTCACCAAGCCTCCAGTTACCACTTCTGTCCGCAACATAGTAAGGGGCCGCCTTGTGTGGGTCGGCCGAAGGTAGCCTCCAAATCTGGCCACCTGGTGAAAGCGACGACCTACCATCTTCTTCAAACTCCGTGGTTGAGCTATCGTGTCTGGTAATTGCGGTAATTGAGCTATCGTGTCTGGTAACGACAGGAACAAACGGCTTAAGGTTTCCTGTCTTGGGGATGATGAGCTTCAACGGCGAAGGCGACTGAGGCTTGCCTGGAGGGGTAAGATTCCGCGGTCGAACAGATGGCTCGGGCATTGCTGGTTGACGCATCGCAGGTCGTACCATGGGCTTCATGAAAGGTTGCGCCTTTGGTTGAGCCGCAGGCTTTGGTGATGAGGACGCGGCGATTGCGCCACTCATTATCGCCCCTGATGCTGCACCGGCCGCTGCCGCTCCCATTATTGCTGCAGCACCGAAATGGGAGTCTCCATCTCGACTAGGCAGCGATACCTCTAATCTCGGAGGTCCCTGATTCATAACGGGTTTGGCTGGAAGAAGCTTGGATAAAGGCCTCGCAGAAGTCGGTGTCGTTTGCCGAGTTACATCTCTTGTGTTAGCAGGCGATATTGCCAACCCAATTGCACTGGGCCTCCAGCTCGCTCTATTATACCACGACTTTGTCGGACCGGGCATAGGGCCTGGATCGAGGGGCGCTCGAAGCTGGTTCGCGATCCAAGAGTCTGTGCCTCCACCACCATGAGGGCCCTTTTCTGCATTAGAATTCCACGAATCCCTCAGGGGTCGTCCTCCTTTTCTCATCTTTCTCCCGAATCGAGACCTCCTCTTGCGAAGACATCGGCAGAAAACTGCAATGCCAAACCCGATGAACCCTACGCCGACGATACATCCAATTGCAATTCCAGCTACTTGTCCTGTGCTGAGGGACACTGAAGCCTTCTTTTCTCCTTGCCCACCAAGTACTCCATCAGGAACATTCGTGGTAGTACTAGTCTCAGTTGCGGACGTGCTGGTCTCGGTGAATGTTGGAGCCACAGGATCGGTCGTAAGGATCTCGGCAGGAGACGTCGTCGATGACCTGCGTGAAGTCGACGACGGTTTGGTTGTAGGCTTGGTAGTAGGTCTGTTCGTGGGTCCAGTCCTGGAAGGTCTTGAGCTAGAGAATGACGTGGGATCTGTAACGAGAGTCGTTGGAAGAGAGAGTGAAGACGGTAGCGTCTGGCTTGGAATTGCTGTAGGAATCCCGGTCCTGTGACTCGTCTTTGTCTCCGGTGGGAATGTAATTGGTCCCGTGCCAAACAGCGGCACAGCTAGGGTGGCTGTGATGACAGAGTGAGTAGGCTGGACGGCACCAGGCTGGCCATAACACATGAAAAAGGCTTTGTCAATCACCGCGTCTATTCCTTTGTTAGCCTTGAAATCTCATTCCCTCTCGGCGATTCCTAGCCTACCGCTTGCAACCTGCTTAGAACAAGCGCCTGCCGCCCTCTCAACAGCAAGACACTGAACAGCCGCCTCTCCGATTGTGAATCCATATGCTCCGATACGTGGGCAAAGCGCCGCCAATGTTCTCGCCGGGTGGTCTGCATAGCTGACATTAAGGAATGAGTTGAAGCACTGAGCCGCGCAGCTCGGAATGAAGGAATCAATGTCTCCCGATGAATTCAGGGGCGCTGCTGTCACGGTGTAAATGAGTGTAATTAATAGCAGTAGCATATAAGAAGGAAGCCTTCTAGACATTCTATCAGAAAACATCTATTGGAGTCAAGCAGAAATTAGCATCAGAACGATACACGTGTGTGTGTGGACTATGGTCGTGGCATCTTCCATAGTAATCGATTTGTAGTAACACAGAGCACACCCTGTTGTTGAACTTCTCCGTGTGCAGGTATTCGACAACCCCATCGTGGCACATAATATCGTCCTCACAAAGCCGTTGGAACTGACCTAAAGAAAGACCCGGTATTATGAAAGAGACGACCAGCATCTCAGCATGACTCGACACAGTGAAAAGAGTATAGAAATATAACGAAGGTGTGTTTCTCGCTCTAAAACAGGTATGTCGTACAAAAAGGAAACCGAACTGAAACGAAAACCGGAGACGAGAACAAGAAAATAACAAAGGAGACGGACAACAAAAAGAAAAAGAGATAAAAAAGAAAATAGAGTTGTTGGTAGAACGAAAGAGAGAGATCTGCCGTGGAAGAGGGAAGACAAAACAAATTTCGGGGGGAGTCCATGATAGAACTACTACCATCTCCATGAAACAAGAAACACGCGCCGGCCAAACCAAAAAGCAGCCACCGCCCCAAAAGCAAAAACGTCTTCCCTGTCCAAAAGAAGCTGCATCTTGGCCCGCGATCCGCTGGAAAAAAGCAGATCAAATCAAACCGCCATCACAGCCGCCCGTCGTCCTGCACGTCCAACGAACCCATGTCCCGCGCCCTCTTTTTTTTGCGCTGCTTCTCCATTTCCCGATTTCTGTTTCTCGTCAGCGGGAAACAACCTTCTTTTGCTCATCGCCCACTGTCCTCGCGCAATCTCCAGCTCACGATGCATCTGGTGGCCGGGCGCTTGACTGCATACTCAGCCCTTGTCGTCCAATAGACTGGCAGATGCAAGGATGGCTGATGGTTGGCGCCTATGCAAGCGCGCCGGGCTTGGTTGGCGCTTGGAGCTTTCCGGGGGCGGAGAGTCACGTGCGGCGCATCGGATCCAGCCCAATCAGCGGCTTGACTTGGTGATGCTCTTCAAGGGCGGAATTGTATCGTTGCTGCTGGTCCAATCACCGAACAACAACGATGTCTGGTGTTGTTTCAACATTGCCGACTGCTGCGTCTTTTTACCAAGAGAAGAATCCTTGTCTTTTCTGTCTCTGGCTAGTAATTAGCAGTTCTAACATAGTCATAAACCTAAGGTAATACAAGTACGTCATAACTCAGCACATACCAACATTGGTACCCGTTTCGCTGTTAGTCGTCGTAGCCATCGAGAATGGAGACATCCAGAACAGCCGGCAATCTCCAGCTGAATCCTGCCAACTCAGCCCTCAAAACCTCAATATCGGCTTTAACGTTTCTTACAAGTATCTAGCCCGCGAGGACTATCGGGCCGGCTGCCTAATCAGATCAATCTGCATCATCTCGCCATATGTAACCGCCATGCTTATGTGATTCCGCAGATACGGGGTACATCGGCGCCAAATGAAATCTACTACTTCCCCTTTTCTAAGATGACTTGATCTTAACCGAAATGTCAATATGTAGAGATGTATGATAAAGGTTAATCGTAGAGGCAACTGACTCCATCAAAGGCGGAGCACGTCTTGTAGTAGATAACAGAATATTATTCTCTTTAGATTCCATCCTTGGGCTGACTTCTAATTCTCTACCAAAAACAACTCGGCAAAACTTCAACTACCTGGAGGTAGCACCTCCCCTTGTACAAGAAAGCCTTGAGATGTCATCCCTGTAATAGGCCTTGCACGGCCTTGAAAAGGATATTTCGCTTCACTTGTCTCGGGACTGCCCACCACCAGAGGGGGAAAAAACATACCCTCAAAAACGCCAACGCCTGGGAAACACAAGTTGGGTTGAAAGGGAGATGAAGAAAGAAACCCAGTGAATGAGATCTGCGTGGATTAGGCGACAAATTCGCTCATTGCACTTGGGATAAAGTGAAGGGCCGCATCCACAGTAAATCAATACATCGTCAATTCTAGCCGCGGAATGCCCGTACTGTGAGAGTTCTGCATGCATGTAATTAGCAGAGACCTCACATGGCCATCTCGGCCTGCAATTTCCGAAGCTCGGCTTCCTCGTCATCCTCTTCGATGGCCACCTTCTTGCTAGATATGGCTTTAGGAATGTCAGCGCCGTCTTTGTCCCGCAAGTTCTGACGGGAATACTTACGCTCTGCATGCGATGGCGTAGGCAACTTGTGGACTGCATCTGTCAGAGGCACATTGCCTGTGCTCAACATTTGCTCATCAACCTGCTCTTGCTGCAGATCCGCCAACTCTCTCTCCAGCTCGTCGTCATCAACCCCCTCGCCAATCGTGTTAGTTGTAATTACGTTGACGATTTCTTCGCTGAGCGCATTCTGTTCATTAATTTTGTCCCTGTATCCTTGTCAGTTCATCGTTTCCAAGGGAGTGCTGATATCGAAATATGAAAGAGGGCAGCAAGGCCACGTACATGATTGCATCCACCTTCTCCGGTGTCAAGCCTTGGTGGATATCCTTGATGGCTGCTGATGACTTCTCCAACACTGCCAAGGTTTCGCGGTTGATATTCGCTGACTCCATGGCGTTGATCTGCTGTTCGAGCGTTGTAATCTGCGCGATCGTCTTATCTAGCGTGCCTTCTGCCATCTTCTTGCGCCGCAGGGCGCTCTTGGCCACTATTTCCATCCTGTCAACACCACTACCCCGCTGCATCCGAATGTCTCGCAGTTTTTCATCTACGTACCTGTCTTGTTTGTGTTGACATTCTTCCTGGCGATGGCTTCCTGCTCCTCGATCTGGTTCTGGATGTGCCGCTCTCGTTTCTGCAGCATGTCAAGCTGCGACCGCAAGCCGAGGATGGCATTCTTGGCCGAATCCTTCTTCTTCTGAGAGGCGGCGCCGCCTCCAAACCAGCCCCACATGTTTGCGAATAAAGATGAACTGCGAGGTCCGTAGCTGAGAGAGAGATGAAGCGATTAAGTAGATTCGATGGACTCGATGAGGGTGGTTCCAAGGAGCGAGAATGACGGTGTGATGCCGCAACCGAAGCAGCAGGTTCTTGATGGCGGGGGTCGGCCTAGAGTCGTCGTGGTCCAGGTTAGCAAGAGAGGCGCAACAGCGACTAGGCAGCAATCCCAGCCTCTGTCGGCCCAGGATAACGCACCTTGTGGGAGTTGTTATGCACGCAGCGCCGTAAGAATCGTCGGGATGCGCAGCCAGTCGCAGGCGGCTGATGGGATGCACTCGTCCAGGTTGTACGTGTGCTGCTATGACGGCACCTAACCACCGAGCCGGAGGGTTTAGCCGAGACTCTCCCGCGCGTCATGTGCTGGCGTGCTCCTTATCTCGGCGAAGTGCGAAGTAACTCCGTACCTGCTGCTAGTATACAAGTACAGGCCGGGCGTTGGTCGGCTGACCAGACCGTTAGAACGAGTGACCCTGGCAGATAGCAGCCAAAATACAGGGAGGCCTGAAACACTGACCATCACAGGGGGATTCTAATGGATGTCAATGGAAGGCACATGCTGCTTTTTGTTAGTCATGTTACGCGAATATGACCTGCTCTCTCAGAGAATATACCCAAGAGGTTTTAATTGTTGAAGAATAAAGGTTCACGACAAAGCATGTTGTGCCAGAAAGGCCATCCACGCCCAAGGTATCAATACTTTATACTTAATTCTTGGAGGAGAAATTCAAAAGCCTGTCGGCCGTGTGAATGATATGCCATGCCTACTCTAAACTCCCAAAAACACAAACATACAAAAACTGTTCCAGCCTGCCTTGCCATTTGCTCCCGCCTTTACACAAGTAGCAATCTCCATTCCAGTAGCTCCAATATACGCAACGCAAGTAGCCAGAATCTAGTACCACAGCGGAAAAGCTATACTCGCCGATTCGCTTTCCAGGCTCGACCCAAACATGCGCAAGCCTTCCCAGACAAATACCATCATTATTAAGAGTGCGAACTGGCACAGCAATCTGCGCCGGCATAATGCAACGCAGCAGAACGCACTCGCCGCCATCCGGTTGTCGACATATCCCGTATCAATATTATCAAGGCTGGTCGTATCTAAAACGTGAACCGGTCCGCGAGAAGTGTAACATCATTAGTCTTCGTACAAATATTGGCCCATGTTGCCAATATAACAATCCGAATTATTGCAGAATATGGGACACGTGAAGTGAAAATTAGTTCTTCAGGGTTGCGTGTCGAATTTACGCATTGCCGCCCTTTTCTTCGGTGTCGATGTGCCAAACAACGTAATTGGGAAGACCATAGACTTCATAGCCAGCACGCTTGGCCATTTTGGCGAATCCTTCAGTTTCGGCTTGATTCTCGAAAGCGTAGCAAGGAAAGTTGATGCCTAGAGAGAATCAAGTTTGTTAGCTGTTGCCTGCTTCATCAGCAGGGTAGTATTTATGGGCATACCGGAGCGATGCACGTCTGCCTTGACAAGAATATTGACACCGCCAATGCCGTCGAGCTCCAGTTCCACGTCTTTGTTCTCGCGCCAGTCGCCCATTCTCGCCATGTAGGTTCTGCCAGTGTCATATTGCTTATAGCCTGCCGTTCTGGTAAGCGCTATTCAATCAAACGTCTTGTGAGGGGCTACGTACCTTCGGCGAGAACGACATCCTTGTCTAGGCTATTCGCCAGCTTGCGGCCCTGATCAGTCTCGACCCAGGAGTTATAATCGACTATTTGTTCGGTAAGCGACCGCACTTGCATATATTCTGTCCACGGTTGGATATCACTTACATCGGCCCTCAATATCCACACCGTCGCGGTAGCGGTGGAACCAAATGTCTTGGCATCGGAGATTAGCAACAGTCTTTCGTCGTTCATCAGATCTTATTCCTTACTTGGAACCAGAATATCTCGGTCGTGAGCAATAAAGTCCTCCAAAATTCCTGTAGGGCTGTCCACAATGTCTACATCACGCCAGTAAACCCAAGAGTGTTCGGGTTTCAGAGCAGTGTAGAGAAGGTAGTTCCTAGCCCTGCCCATGGCCTTCCGTCGGGGACCTTGAGCCTCAAATGAGTGTCTCTCTTCAACGTTTTGGCTAAGTTTGAAATGAAAATCTTTCTCAATGACCGTTGCGCTGTTGAAGGGAATCTGATCGGGTCGCTTCTGGATGCGGTCGAGTTCGGAAGCAAGAACGGCGAGGGTGTCGTCTGTAGAATCTGACACAAGGAACGCCAGGTCAATTAGCCGATGGGGATATGTCAGTTCCGCGAGGAGCTCGAAATATTTTGACAGGTAGGGCGCGGCATCTTTCAACGGCGTCAGGATAAGTATCCTCTCTTCCTTGGCGATGGCCTGCTTGGTCGAGTTGACGGGGTTGAGGTCGACGTGCTCAATTGTGCTCGAATTGACTTCGATAGGGGCATGGTGGTTGAAGATGACCGGCGTCTGCAAATGTCCATTCCATCTGTTGTGCTCATTCGGTGACATTTCCATGGGTGGCTTAGCCGGACCCCAGCAATAGAAGCTATGTGGCATCATGGATGGTCAGTTCCATGCGCGCGTAAGGAGCGAAAACCAGCATGCAACTGCTTACCTCTGCATCTCTGACGCCGAGCTAGACACGCCACGCCATAGCAGCAGGATGATTCCCGTAACTCCAACCAGCAGTATAAATCGTGTCCGCGTCACGGCATTCCACAATGCCCTGGTCGGAGGGATCTGCGCCCTCGCCGATTTCCAGCTCAATCCACCCTTGGGGAGCAACATGGTGATCTGTCAAGGCGCGCCTCGGTTTCCAGAAGTTACCGTTGCAATTGGCGCCTGGAAAATGAGACTTGTCGAATGTCGCTCAAACGATGGCAGCGTTTCGGGGATGACACGGAAGGATTCGAGACGGTAGACGGGCTTATGGAACACGGGCCAAGAAAAGGAAGAAAAAGACTTTAAAACGAGAGTGGAGGCGACACTTGGATCAGGCCAACGATAACAGAACAGCAAGACACAGAGCCAACGTGGTAATGAGAGGCTGCCGGACAAAATGGCGTCCAACGAAGGAGGGAAGGGGGAGCAGTCGAGATAGGGTGTTCCGTACCTATCTTAGCGTATCAGAGTGTACAGTACCCATTGGAGTATTGCTGTCCTGTTGAAAAGTTTAACCCATTGGGCAGTGCAGAGCAATACATGTGGGATACTTTCATGTGTTAGCCGCGGCCAGCGGAAAAGTGGCTCCTCCTGGTACCAATGATGTTGCGCTTTAGCGACACCCGACTTGAAGACTTCAATTTGACCCAATTGAATTGATCCTTGTGTCAATCGAGACGCGCTAGTCAGGAGGTCACTGCGGGAAGCATCCATACGAAGTACATGGCCATAATGTTACCCTGCAGAAAAAATACGAGTTACGATGCAGAAGATGTGGTGATGCTGGGTATTGTTTTAAGGTTGTTTATTGACAAACAGATAAGCCTAATTGCATCATCCGCTTTCTTCGTTTTGAAGTCTGAAGATGGCGCGATAAGGGAAGAAAAAAGTGAAGAAGTGCCCTCAATAGAATAAAGGAAAAAAAAAAATAAAAAGGGACCGAGGTGGTGGCAATCTCAACTCTTAAGTACCTTAGGTAACCAAAAAGTGGTCTGGAACAGGCTGCGGAATACCGCACCGGTAATCTCAACAGGGAGCAAATCGGATGAGAATGGGGAACCACATAGGCAAGTTTATTCATGATCATCTTGCCTAGTTTAGAAATCTCGACGTTTTAGTTGGCTGTCTGTCCTTTTGGCGCCGATTTTAAAGTCTTACCACAGCACATTCGCTGCTGATTCTTACTCGTACATGTCACTGTGTTTTTTTCTGCACACAATTGCCGTGTTGCTTTGCATGCCGGTACTTGGCCCGTGATGACAAACTGCAAACCAACACCAAAGGCGCCAGTGACACTCAGCACTCTTGAATGAATTGAACTTTTGCATCTTCATACACCTCCAGGTAAAGTTTCTCAAGTTGGGAATTGTCAATTCAGCCAATTCTGGACCGCCCATAGATTGAGCGGCGCATGCAATTCCTCAATTACGCAAAGTCCCTGGCCGTTGTATACAGGCCACTTACACTGGGCATAGCTCAATTGAACCTTTCACCACCAACCTTCAGCACATACTCATTCGCGGCAATGGCGGCCACACGGCGATCCGCGCGCATCAGCAACAACAAGGCGAGCACCCAAGAAGCGGCCGAAGCAGCAAAGACTGCCACAGAATCAGCCCCAATTCCTCCCAAGGAGAATAAGAGAAAGAGAAAAGCAGCTCCTGAGGCCGAACCCTCGGCGCCCAAAACACCGACCAAGAAGCAGCGCCCAGTTGCTCCCCCCTTAACACCCACCACCAGCGTCCTTGACCTCAATGGGACCAAAGGCACCGCCCACAAGTCCGTCACTCGTCTCGCAGACCCCAGATTCTCCAATGCGACGCTGCTGTCCCCGGAGACTTCACGAATAGTCGCTTCCCGCGATGTGGAAGCGGTGTCGCCGTCGAAAGTGCCGTCAATTGGTCTCAAGCCTACGACCACGGCCACAATCCTGCAAGAGGCCTGCGAACATCTGATCAAAGTCGATGAGCGTATGCGGCCCTTGGTTGAGAAGCATCACTGCCGCAGCTTCTCTCCTGAAGGACTTGCGGAGAAGATTGACCCGTTTGAGAGCCTGGTGAGCAGCATCATATCGCAGCAGGTCTCCGGCGCAGCGGCCAAGTCTATCCAGAACAAATTCATTGCTCTCTTCTACCCAGAGGACAGTGCTCCGTCTTCTCAACCTGCCGATGGCGACGCTCCATCCAAGCCCAAGCAGAGATTCCCGATCCCATCCGAAGTCGCGGCATGCTCAATCGAGCGGCTGCGCACCGCCGGCCTCTCGCAGCGCAAGGCAGAGTACGTGCAGGGCCTGGCCGAGAAGTTTGCTAGCGGCGAGATCACGGCCAAGATGCTCCACGATGCGCCCTATGACGAGCTCATGGAGAGGCTCATCGCCGTTCGTGGGCTGGGCAAGTGGTCCGTCGAGATGTTTGCCTGCTTTGCCCTCAAGCGAATGGACGTCTTTTCCCTGGGCGACCTCGGCGTTCAGAGAGGCATGGCTGCCTTTGTCGGACGAGATGTGGCCAAGCTCAAGAGCAAGGGAGGCAAGTGGAAGTACATGTCGGAGCAAGACATGGTGGAACTGTCGGACAAGTTCGCACCGTATCGGAGTTTGTTTATGTGGTACATGTGGAAGGTTGAGGAGACTGATGTGAGTACTATGGAGAAATAAAGCAGCACGTTCTACGTGTGTACGTGTGATTCCTAGCTGCATAAAGCAAGGTAAGTTAGATAGGTAGTCCATATTATGGTCGAATAATAGCATGGGATGGGTCTTTTAAAGTAGGTATTAATAGCATCTTCAACACGAATTCTAAAGAGGAAATCGGCGAGCCCGCACATCGTCGTCACTTCAATGTACGAGGGAATGCGCCCTAAGTTTAAGGTTCAGGACGGACCTGAGCAAACTCAGGAGTGAATCCAGACTCTAATATGTGTCTATTGATTTGATTGTCTGCAAGTGCCCTGTCTGCGGTATCACTCGTCAAATCTTATTCTGGACCCGGAAGCCAAGCTTGTTTAGACCTCGATGCCTGACGGCTCGGCGCGGATGACACGTGCAGCCGTCTTACATAAAAGGGGACTACAGTTTATTCTGAGTTACATGTATCCGGGGCCGGGCCGTTTGATCTTATGTACACGAGTCAAAATCGCTGGTGATAAGAGATTATGTCAAGATTGGGTATGCCGCATGCGGGCATATTGTAGATAGGGCCGGAGGAGCAATTGATGTGCCTCAAAGCAGGAATAGCGGCGTCATTTAGGGTTCTAATTAGACGGTTTCAAGGTGAGCTGTAATACGGACTCTAGATCATGGCATTTGCGGAGTAGGTTACTCGTATTTTTCCTGTCGTACAGAGTACGGACCATCCGCGTCGACCTCCTTTGTGTATACCGGCGCTGCTCGTACTCCTTTCAGTGGGACAGTTAGGGCACTTCGTATCAAGAGGCCGATTTTCGAACTACTACTTGTAAGGTCGCCTGTACCTGGGCTTCCTATTAAGATGATGAGGTGAGAAGAGTGTTGAAGGTACGGATATGCTTGGTTTGGCCAACTTCAGGTTGGAGCAAGAAAGGCTCTGTGTGATTGGACCACAAACTGCTTGGACCTGTGGTAGCTGCCATTAGGTATGACGCGTGGCTACGGTATCCTAAATTAGAAGTGTAACCCAAAACAATGACATTGCAGCTTTTAGCTTTATCGTTCAGTAACACAATGATAGGTTGCTCAAGAGGGGGTGTTTGCATCACTGGGATTGCTTTTTGCGGTTGTATCATGATGCCCTCATTGTACATGATACGGAGCACAGTCTTGGCTGTTAATGGCCAGGATTGGCTGTGTCCCGCTTGGTGGGATGTCAACTGATATCTAATAATACACCATGATTTTGGCCAGCAGGATCCCCATCGGATTTTTGATGCCCAAATTGACCAATGCCATGGAGCTCTCTGCGTACCTTTGGATGTTAGAGTTCTCGTATCGCATCTGGATGAGTTGGTTCGGACACTATTGGAGGTTCGGTAAGAAGGTGTGGCACACCACCATGCCAAGAAGCCACAACGACTAAGGCCGCCGTGACGGGCCAATGCGTCAATGCATGATTTTGAGAATTGACCTCGTCATCGTTCGGCATCAATTGCCCGGCCGGCGTTGCCGTGGAGCCGGTGCTGCTGAAGGAAACAATCACAATCACCTAAGCAATCAGAAAGGATGAAACACTTTTCAACTGCTGAAGAAAGGAGTACCGATAGTGCAACTATGCTCAGAGCGGAGTATGCGCTCCGGGTTGATTAGAGCATGGAGCACGAGGAAATATACTGTCCATACTCCGTACTGTACGATGCACTAGGCCGCCAACTGGCTGGAACTAGCCATGCACGGAGGATGCAGCCCAGGATTGATGTTGCTAGGCTGACGGGACTCCTTGCGTGACTCCTCGGTAGTGTTTTGAAACTCCTCGTACCGGCCCTCCGACTAATCTTGCTAGCCATCGAGCGAAGGGAACAAAAAAAGGAGAACCGGCGGGAAACTTTGCTTGTCCATGGCCGACCGAAAAATCCGCGCCAGCTGCAGACGAGCTCTGCTCTTCACAAAGTGGGCTGCTGAAGGAAGCCGTGCCAGGGGCACTAACAAATTCAATTGAAGCATTTCCACTGACGATCCCTGTTAGCTCTGCACATGGCTGCTGAGACGGAGCTTTGGCGAAGCCGCGAAGCTGTCCTAGTGCTGCTAGCGGTTGGTGAACATTTTGGAGTGGCGCATGCGATACGATCTGCAGCGACGACGTCGAAGTGATGATGGGAATGATGGCATTCGATGCGCATCGCATGCATGCGGATCATATCGCATATCGTACTGTACAGTGTGAAGGAAATCAATGGTGTAGTGAAGACGAGACATGCACTCGGCCCAAGATTGCAAGTAACAGGTCGGCCCACGGATTGTTCGATTACGGGCCTTGCCAAGCGCCTCCCGAGGTGAGATTCTTATTACCGTCCATGATCCAGGTGGTACATGGACGCATGCGGGAACGCCGTACCTACATGAGTACCTTGTGCGTACTGCCCGTAGCGGTAAAGATCCAGGCACGGAGGGCCGTTTCTGTTGATATTACCTGCCCGACCGGTCTAGCGAGGAGCTGCGCGCAGCTTTCTGGATACCCGTACGGAGTACCTGACGCGGGGAGCTGCTGCGAGTCAACGTTGCCGGTGCCTTGCAAATAAGCAGGTACAAGTCCACAGCAGGGAGCTGATGCTTGCACTGTCTGTCTCTCGGTAACAAGGACGGCCCCGTCGATAATAAGCAAAAAAGACGGACGGCACAAGTTGGTCTGGCGCGCTTCAAAACGAGCTCCGTATGCAGCGCACGCGCGTGCACGGAGTACCGGCCACTGCTGTTTCGGGGGAGAAAGAGAGCACATGTGCTTTGCAGTACAGTGCCGTGTGGGATTAGAAGTGGCAGCAGTAATAGGGCTATACGAGTACTGCTAATTGCTATCTGTACTCCCGTATTGTTCTTATTCCACCTATACACGCATCCAAATGTTAATCTGCGTCAAGTGCCCCATCCGGCGCCACTGCCATCTAGTTAGTCTACAGTATCAATCCAATTCTGCCGCCAGCCGAGCATCATTGCCTTGTTTTCCCTCGCCCATTGCAGCTCGGACGGGGACAAATTTCATTAAATTGATGGCAAATTATGGAGATGAGGCGCGGTGGGGCGGCCTGCCCTTCCAACCCTTCCAGAGGCTGCCCGTCCCACCCACACCCCCTAGAGCTCCATTCCCAGGGGACATTTGCGGCCTCTCTCCCCTGGCCGGCCCTGTATCCGGCCTGTGGTTGGTGCACGAGGAAGCTCTCGCGCAAGCAGGGGGTGCCGCTTGGTTTCGTCCCAGGAACAGGTTCTTCTTCCCTTTTCTCTCCTTCTTCCTCGCTTTCGCTTTCTCTCTCTTGTTTCTTGCTGTTGTCCGTCGTCTCGTCGTCGTCCTGCTTCAATTCCTGCCACTCGTTATCAGGCCAAGCAATTTGCGCTATAGCTTTTTATTCACACCATTTTCTTCCCACCCCATTCCAACTACAGTCTTCCAGGCCAACCAGTAGCCTTATTTTGACCACCATCTTTTGAGACATCTCTACCCCGTTGCCCAGGAACGTTTCCAGTTTTTCTCCCGTCGTGTCAGGAAAAAGATCGACTCTGCTACAAGGTGTGTGAGCTCTCCTGGTTTCGCTTGTTTTGTGTATTTTGTGGTGTGCGCGTTGCATTGCCTCGTTGCTGCTCCTCCAACCTCCGTTTCACCTGGCACTGGCACTGGCACCTGTCATTGTCACTGGCACATTGCAAACTTTTCTCTGCTCTTCTCCTTCCACGCACATTTGATATTGCCGACTTGCTCGATTTGCGCCTCAAAGCTTGCTGCTGGTTTTCCGGTTGCGATTGCGCTCTTTTGCTCTTCAACAACACGCTCTCTCCTTATTTGGCCCAAATCGACGCCTTTCCTTCCCGGACTCGCCTGTTGCCGTTACGAGTGGAAATATTTTAGACACCTGGGCCATTGTTCGAGCGATCAAGAACTGGATTCCGTCAACATCTTTTTGTCTCGTCTCGTGCCTTTTGGACCGGTTGCATAGTTTAAACGCCACAGTCAGATACCCCCTATTTGCGCCAGCTTCACGCCTCGAATCGCGACACTGCCATCTTCACATTTCATTTTTCATTATTTTGACGCGTTTTTGGTTCACGCTTGCTGACTTTCGTCCTTTCCATTAGATCAGAATGCATTCCTCCAAGCTCTTCTCAGCCATCCTGGCTGCTGGCGCCGCCAGCGTCGTCTCTGGTGAGTTCCTTTACGCTCTGTGGTATCACTGCAAAATGCTAACTCGACTGTAGCTGCCTCCAGCGCCTGTTCCAAGGACATCAAGGTTACCACGCCTAACCCTGTCATCTCCTGCGACACCGTTGATGCCAACATCATCGTCGATGAGTCCGTTGCTGGTGACCTGATTCTCAACGGCCCCAAGACGATCACTGGTGATCTCATCATCAACAATGCCACCCAGCTCATTTCCGTCCAGAGTATCACAATTGCCTCCATTGGTGGCAACTTCGAGCTCAACGGCCTCGAGCTCCTGAGCTCTGTTAACATGCAGGCGCTCAAGACCTTGAACAAGTTGAACATGGTCAAGCTTCCCCAGCTTAACACTCTGGTCTTTGGCACTTCTGGTGTCACCAAGGCCAACGACATCCAGGTTACCGACACCTTCCTCAGTGATCTTAGCGGTCTCAACATCAACAGTGTTGACTCCCTTACCATCACCAACAACAACAAGCTGACCGCCTTCAACTCCGACCTGGTCAACATCACCACCCTTCTTAGTGTTACCAGCAACGGAAACAACATGGAGATCAACATGACCAAGCTTCAGTCTGCTGCCGAGATTCAGCTTTCTAACGTCAAGAGCTTCGTCGTTCCTGCGCTGAAGACCATCACCCAGTCCCTCAAGTTCGACACCAACCCTTCGCTCACCACTTTCAGCGCCAAGAACGTCACCTCCATCGGCGACAGTGTCACCTTCATCAACAACAACAAGCTCACCAACGTCTCATTCCCCCTGTTGACGTCTGTTGGTGACTTGACTGTCCAGAACAACACTGCCCTCGATGCCGTTGAGGGTTTCCCCAAGCTGCAGACCGTTGCTGGTGGTGTTATCCTCCGCGGTAACTTTGACACGTGAGTAGCCAGCTCGTCTCGGTTCCCATGTGTATGTATATTCTTTATCGCTGACCGTTGTATCTTTCTATAGTGTTGAGCTTCCCGCTCTCAAGGACGTCAAGGGCGGTTGCACCGTCTTCTCTACCACCGATATTTCTGCTTTCTGCGGTTTCTTCGATGACGCCAAGAAGAGCAAGATCATCCAGGGTCAGGAGTCCTGCAAGAGCAACGTTAAGGCCGCCAATGAGGGAGGTTCCGACGGCGACTCCAGCACTTCCAGCGGCGGCAAGGGCAGCAGCAGCGACAACAGCGGTAACGGCACTGACAACGCTGTCGCTGCCCTCAACGTCAACAACGTCCTTTTGGGCGTCTCCGTCCTTGCTGGTATGGCCCAGCTGTGGTAAAAAGTTTCGGAGGATGATGGGTCGGAATTTGGCGTCAATCTCTGTTCTCCCAGATGTTTTTCTGTTTTCTTTTAGCCAACACATTGTGGTTTCGTCAACCTCCCCCACGCCTTGGCTGTCAACTCATATGTGACCGCCCCTTTTGTGTGTGTCCGCGGCACTAACGCTAGAACTTAATAATGGAAATGTACTTCAAAATGTCGCCACGCTCCTTTTATCCTTTCGACGAGCATCGACAATGATGCATGACGCACAAGCTGTATTGCCTGTGACAATTTGGCTATCACTGGCGAGCTCGAGACTTGAAAGGATTTTACGTGTGTACGGTTACTGGTGATATTCTATCACGATTTGCACCTCTCTTTAGACTTTCTTTACCGGTGTTGGTGTATGTTAGACTTAGGGTACTTTTTATACCACTTTTTGCCTTTGTTTTTATTAAATCAACTTTGCCTAATTACCTATTTGTCCGTCTACCTTGCTCCGTGCCTGTGAAAATCAAGTGTAATCAAGTGTAGTCGTTTGCGACAACCACTCAAACAAGTGCCCTGTCCTAAACCTCATGCTGTTGCATCCACGTAGATGCCTTGTTCAAATCTCTCAGTGTCGTAGAACTTTGGGATGATAGTGTTGCCATTAAAAACACGCCCGTCCAGTTCATTGACTGCCTGTTGCCATTGTGTCAACCCGGTATAACTTGAGTAATGGATGGTTTGTTCATTTGAAGATGTATGTGACTTACTCGCAATGCGGACACTTGGTCTGTGAACTTGATAAAGACTTGGCGTGTGTCCACGTCAATGTATAGTCTCTCGACTCGCCCATACTATATACCGCGCATTAATAGCCATCAATTGCCTCTTCGCATGATATATCAGGAAGCCGTTGCTTTTTCTTACCTTTTCGCCGCACTCTCCGCCGATTTCCTGGCCCAGGCCGTCGGCAATCTCGGCCTCGAGGTCGGGCATGTTCTCGAGCATGTTCTGGAGGACAATGACGTCGCTCATGACGCCGAACTTGCCCGTCTCCTCCTTGCGCTTGCCGCCGAATATCTTGCCCTTGTTGGCGGGCTCAGCCCAGCCGCCGCCGTCCGCGTCGGCCTTTTTGCGCCTCTTTTCGACCTGGACGCGGAGAGGGTTGAGGATGCCGGATTCGTTGGCGCCGAGGGCGCTGCCCTTTGTCCAGCCGTATTTAGACATGAGGCGCTGCGCGAAGCCGACTTGGCCGGGGCGGTTGGTTCGCGGCTGTTCGGCGTCGTCGGGGATGTCATCGTCGTCTTCGGCGCGGTTGAAGCTGGGTGGTGGTGAGTAGCCTTCGTCTTCTTCGTCGCCGTTGGTGTTGGTTGGTGGAGTCTGGGTGTAGCGGACGGGAGCTTTGGATATTGTAGCGGATTCTGAGGGTGGTGGAGGAGGAGAAGGAGCGTAGGATGGGTTGTTGTTCGTTTGAGGGGGAGGCGGTGGAGGCGGTGGTGATGGTTCGAAAGGTTGAGGCGAAGGAACTTGTTGCGTTGTTGAGAGGGCGAGACGACGGGCATAGGCGTCGTCTGCGGTTTCGTCTTGCGGTGGAGCAGCTGGGGGAGATCTTGGGGGTGGCGCAAAGGAGTATGAAGCTGGCGGCGCAAACTGATCTGTGATATGAGTTAGTCCTGTTGTCCAACCAATTTCTCATGATAAAGGCGTGGGTGAGCTTACTTGAAGGTGCTGCACGGGTTGCCTCCTCTTCCGAGTCCGAGATGTCACTCTCTTCCTGTCGCTTTCGGTGACGATATAGCAACCCTTTCCACTCTCGCACTTCCTCTACCTTTTCTTCGCTTTTGAGGAACTCGTCTACGTTTGTCGGCCTCGATGGATCATACATCTCATCCCAGTCTGTCTCGAACTGCTCTTGTCTCTTCTTCTTCTTTTTGCGACCGCCACGTTGGCGCTTCTCTCCAACACCGTACATCCACTCATCTTCCTCCGTTGCCGCCCAATCAGCAAGAGTGCTCTGATGTGGTATTGACTGAGCAGCTCCGGGGGCTGTTGTGGTAGTTGCTGAAGCTGTGGTGGGCGCAGTCCTGGGGATCGCTTTGGGGAATGTCGGCTTGGCTTTGGGCTGTTTTACTTGTGGACGCCGTATGGGCTGGAATTGAAGCGCGGGATTGAGGGGCTTCTTCGCTGCTTGTTCATCTGCTGCAGGCGCGCCTTGCTTGTATGTCACTGGCGCGGAGGAGATGGTAGCTGATGGAGAGGGATCGTTGGGATCGAGTAGGTTGTCATAGAGCGAGAGTCCTCGCGGCGGAGGAGCCGCCATGTTCCCGAGATAACAAAGGCTACTTGGCTATGATGATTCACTCTGAGACATGAGCTGAGTAGAATTGAGTAGTAAAAAGAAGGGAAAAAGGTAAGCTTCGAAACGCGACAGAAGCTGGAAATATTCAGAAGAGTAATCGGCCATACACTATTAGCAGCAGTAGTAGTTGGTTAGTGATCTATCTCTAGCGCGATCAATCGGTGGCTGAGAGCTATGGCGCCGTCCGGCAGAACATCGGCACGCCATCACTCAATCGCAGCTCTGTGGTGAATTGCCAGCTTGAGCTGCATATCACCCCTCCAACCAACCCCACCAAAATTTCCCCCATCCTTCCGCCTCAATATATCAGGTCACTCTACCTTGGACCATAGCATCTGGTGTGGCTTGGGGAGTACGTCGAGTCACGGCATTTCCTTTTTTCTTCCTTTTCTCCTCACCATCTAACTTGACCTTAGACAGTTGCAGGCAGACTGTCCTTGAGCATCTCGTTGATCTACGCGTTTCTTTCCGCCACTTTCAATCCACGAACCCGATAGTCCGATTATCCAACATCTCCAAAATGTCTGACCTCGCGAGTCGCATTACGAAACCTGACGAAGCAGTCAAGGTCGAGAGTCAGCCTGAAGCTGAGGCTCCGGCCGCCGACGCTTCTGTCGCTGAGGCACAGAATGACGGTGCCATTGAGGAGCTTGGTGGCTCTGGCCTGCAGGAGCCAGAGTGGGATGTCGAGGTCTCCCTCAGTGATCTTCAGAACAACGAAGCAACACCTTTTCACTCTGCCACGCAATGGGAGGATATGGGCCTGTAAGATTTAAATTGCTTTTGTAATGTTGGATATTTGCTAACATGTTGCCAAAGTTCCGAGGACCTCCTAAAGGGCCTTCTGGCTCTCAAGTTCTTGAAGCCTTCGAAAGTTCAGGGAAAATCTCTTCCTCTGATGCTTAGCGATCCTCCGAGGAATATGATGGCCCAATCCCAATCAGGAACTGGAAAGACCGCAGCGTTTGTTACTGCCATTCTGTCGCGTGTCGATTTCAACAACCCCGATCAGCCTCAAGCCCTTGCCTTGGCACCCAGCCGAGAGCTGGCTCGTCAGATTGAAGGTGTCATTGGTGCTATTGGTCGCTTTATCAAGCCCCTCAAGGTTGCCGCGGCTATTCCAGGTGCTTTGCCCCGTGACCAGCCAGTTCGATCTGCAGTCATTGTTGGAACACCCGGTACTGTCATGGACGTCATCCGACGAAGACAGTTGGATGTCTCTCAGCTCAAGGTTCTCGTCTTGGATGAGGCCGACAATATGTTGGATCAGCAAGGAATGGGCGACCAGTGCTTGAGAGTCAAGAAGTAAGGCTGTTCTGGAACAAAATCATTTAAAGAAATCAGAGATGGCTAACCTGTGGATATAGCATGCTGCCCAAGTCTATTCAGATCCTTCTGTTCTCAGCCACTTTCCCCGACAAAGTTGGCTCATATGCCCAGAAGTTCGCACCAAACGCCCACTCATTGAAACTCCAGCGCAATGAACTTACGGTCAAGGGCATTTCACAAATGTTCATTGACTGTGCTGACGACAATATCAAATACGACGTTCTCTGCAAGCTCTACGGTCTTATGACTATTGGCCAGTCGGTCATCTTCGTCAAGGTATGTTGCACGGACCTTGGACTTTCAACTCGACGAAGCTTTGCTAACATACAAATAGACCCGTGAAAGTGCCAACGAGATTCAGAGACGCATGGTAGCTGATGGACACAAAGTTTCCGCCCTGCACGCTGCTTTCGATGGTAATGAAAGAGATGAGCTGTTGGCTAAGTTCCGACAAGGCGAGAACAAGGTTCTCATCACTACCAACGTCCTCGCCCGTGGTATTGACGTGTCGACCGTTTCCATGGTTATCAACTACGATATTCCGATGAAGGGCCGCGGCGATTCTGAGCCCGATGCTGAGACTTACCTCCACCGTATTGGCCGAACTGGACGTTTCGGCCGTGTCGGAGTCAGTATCAGCTTCGTCTATGACAAGAAGAGCTTTGATGCCCTCAGCAGCATTGCCAACACCTACGGTATCGACCTAGTCCGCCTCGATACTGATGACTGGGACGAGGCGGAGGAGCGAGTCAAGGAGGTCATCAAGAAGAACCGAGCTCAGGCTGCTTATGCTCCAAGTGCTACGGACAATGCGGCCAAGGCACAGGCACCCTAGAAAGGTGACAACGACGCATGGATGACTTACTGAATTGGCGGCGATCCTCTTTGTTTCTTTTGTTCTTTGCTTTGCTTGATAAGAACGCCGCAATTTCGCACTTGATGATGGATGGTATGATAATGGGGTTTATACAACTGAATCTGTAGAGTGTGGCACGACAAGATACCAAAATTTGCAGAGTTGTGCCATTGCAGGACGGCTGAAAAAGCTAAAAAATGATAAATATTCTGCCTTTTCGTGGCGTTTATTCCACGTCGTGCCTTTGTCCCTATCCTGTGAGCAGTGAAGAAAGCAAGACAATCTGTCAAATCGCCTTTATCACCCATGAACGTAACCATCTCGCTCTGGATCACTACAATTGATGGAAACACTGATTCGAATGTTTCACTGAGATTTGCATAGTTAATGCAGCCGGAAGTGGATTCGCATAATTATGTATCTGGAGTTGCATAACGGAATGCCGTAATCCGTACGCTGTGCTCCGTACCTTTGTAGCATTTGGATGGGGTCCACGGTTCGTGGATCCACGTTGATTTTTCCAGCACATGACTCTACATGCGAGTAGTTTTGACGGAGAGCTCGGTGGCGAAGATCCAGAGCCAGAAAAGAGCTCTTGTCTTGAGTTTTACGGCTTACGAGTACTATGTGTATACTTGTTGGACGGTGAAGATAAAAATTCCACGCGCTGTATAGCATCGTCATATCTGTGATTTCCGTCTGCCCTCTCCTTTTACCTACAGTAGCTTACAGCGGATCGGAAGAGGTTGGACACACCGGTGCAGGAATCGGAGCATTTCTCTGGTGGTTGGAGAGCATTTGCTGCCTTGCCGACCACCTCTTTTTTTCTGACCCTTCTCCTAAGTGGCTCACGTCATGCAGTGCTACACCACTAAGGCAGATGCATGTACGACGGATGTATGTCTGTAGAGAACTTACTCGTACGCAGCAAAACAAACACTCGGCGCAGATAGTGTGTGAGTGCGAGTACATGTGAAAGTATCAAGAGGGGTTGATGGGAAGGCTGGTGCGTGCATGGGTCTGGGCTTACAAGAGGGTTGGATATTCTGCATGTAATTAAGTGGTTGGTATGTCAACGGAGGAGCGGGCAGATGTTACTCGTCCTCTGCATTCTGTTAGAGGTGTAGTGCAGTATCAAGTCAAGTCCTCGGACCAGGTAAGCATAGACGATGGCTGGTGATGGATGCTGTCTGTCACACATCATGGATCATGGCTCACTCGTATCGCCGACGAAGCAGAGCATGGGAGCTTTTTGTCCCGCAAATTGAGCCATCATCCCCACCATTATGTCACTGTGCTGCACCGCCAAGACAGTGAAGAAGGTCAGGAAAAAACCACAGTAACAGAAAAAGAGAGGGAAAAAGAAAACAGAAAAAAATTTACGCGGTGAAGCATCTCACGTGTGGTTCCGGAGCTGCTCTGAGGATTGGCGCTTCCAAGTGCTTTCCCCCCACTCTTTTCAACTACCACCACACACCGCCTACTAGAGAGCACTAGTCTTCCCATTTTCCGTTATTAGCACGCCTTGCATGATAGCGCACTTGAGCTTTGAGACACGACAGGGAAAACAAAGAGAGCGAAAGACAAGACAGCCAAAGGTTCCTTTCCTAGCACGAGCCCGGTGGCAAAACGAAACCCGTCTTGACGACTGTGCTTGTACGACAGTCGGCTGATATTTTCTTCGCAGCAACAGTTGCCGCACCCTGGCCAGAGCTTGAGAATTTTCTCCCACGGAACCACCCCCTGTCAAGTGTCGGCTGTGGCTCCATCGCCGTAGCACCGGTTAGCCAAAAAGAACCAGCCTCTCCGAGACGGGCAGCGCATACGAGTTAGTAGCTTGGGGTGGCTTGACGGTTAGTACGTGGTGCGAATTCTCTTGTTTTTTCCATCTTGTTCTTGTTCGAGAAAAAGAAGGGGGCCTTCTGCAAGTCATGCTCCTCAAGCAAGTCATTTACTGTCCTCGCCAAAGAAACGAGAGAAACGACGACTTGCTCGATCAATCAAGGAATCGCCCTCCCAGATAATTAACGCAATTGCCCAATGCCGATAGATTCCGGGGTTGAGCTGCATGAGAACGACCGCGGGGCATCAAGAGGCGAGCCACGTAGCACGCCTCCAGAGGGAAACCAGTCACAACATGCATATCCCTCCAGCCTTCGCGGACGCATCCTCACACGCTAGGTCCTGCACGGTGGGCGGTCTTTGATATCGCTCAGAAGCTGGAGCCACTCGGCCCACTGCTAGCCAGCTCATCTGGCCGCCTTTCCTCATGATTGCTGTTTGCCTGTGTGTCTGATTTGCCCGCCGGTGCTTAATCCCACTTTTCGTTGGTTGATCATGCATGTTCCATTTTCGTTGCGTCGGGCAGCTATCCTGTCAGCCCGTGCGAATTCAAGTCATGTCTCAACCCGCAAATGCGGCCGGCTGGCGACAAGGCCACCTGCTGAGCCCAATCGTAGAGCGGCGTGGCGGGCGGAAAACGACTGCCTTCTGCCAATTGGGCTCGCATGATTGCTATTCAGCCGTCGTGTGGGTATGGATCTCTGTTGCAAGGGGGGCTCTGGACCGGAATTTGTGTACTCTTGGCCTGCTGGGCTCCGCATCGTCAATCTTCTCTGGTTCGCTTGTGGACGGCCATGGGTGTTTTTTTGACATGGGACGTGCTTTTTTGGATGGGCCCATGCAGCTCGAGGAGACAAGGCTCCAAGTGGTGTCATCTCAAAGCCTTTACTGACTTCCCACCTGTTCGCAGGTTTTAGAGAGGAAAAAAAAAAACCTCCTGCATCATACATACCAAACTACACTCTGAAACCCGTCATCATCCGTACCAATAGGCTGCTACATTCGCTTTGAAGCAGCCACAGACAGCCGTGTCCTGAAGCGCCAAGGCCCAAGAGACCGGCCGTTTTCCTTATTGGCGCTTTCCACCTGCATCTGTCGGATAATCTGATTTCAGTGCAGCTTGTATGGAGGTCGATAAAGCAGCCGTGCCCCAGCTCGCTCAGTCCGAGGTCTCTGAGGTCGACAGGGCAAAGGAAGTATGAGCACCGCCCAAGAAGTCGAGTACTGTCCCGTCAGGACTAACATAGATTTGTCCAATGTACAGTTCTCCGATTTTTCCAATGTCCAGTACTTCGAAAAGAATGACTCCGAGGTCGGGTCCAAGGTGTCAGTAGACAACAAAGGTAATTGGCGACATTCACCCAGTGCGCATTTGTTCCAATATCTTCCAATGCTAATTTTGCAGCAGAAAATGATGCCCCTCAAGATTCGGCCGCGGCTGAAGAGCAGCCTGAAGAGGCCGAGGTAGATGGCGAAGTTGCGGCAGAGCCCACTTCTTCCAAGAACAAGAAGAAAAAGAAGAAGAAGAACAAGAACAAGAGCGAAAGCCAGATAACTTCGCCTATAGAGTCCTCCGAAAGCTTTGCAGCTGAAGTCAAGGCTGAGGGGGAAACCGCCGAGACGGCAGAGCAAGACACAACAGTTACCCCTCCTCCGGAGGAGTCAAGTCAGGTGGTCGAAGACGAGGCTAAGAAAGACAAGAAGAAGAAAAAGAAGAAGAAGAAGAGCAGCCCCAAGAACTCGGAGACAGATGTGGCCGAGGATAGCGCTCTTGATCCCGCCCAGCCTCCATCGCCACCAGCCACGGACGAGGGAAGAGGTGAGGATGAGGCTACTCCGGTCGTAGAGGAGAAGGCCGAAGCCGCTGCTGCGGAGCCTGAGCCTGCTGTCGAATCCGCGAAGGAAGAAAACGCAGCCGAGCCCGAGCATTCAGATGAGGCCGCCCCCGTCTCCGAAGAAGTCAAGGCCGAAGCGGAACCCGAAGCTCACCACGAAGATGCCAAGGTCGCTGAGGAAGAGGCTAAGACTACGGAAGATGAAGTTGCTGTTTCTGCAGAGCCTGAGCATGCGGAGCCCGAGCCGGAAACCGCTAAGGAGCCCGAGCATGAGCACGAGCACGAGCACAAGGAGGAGCACGAGCACAAGGAGGAGCACGAGCACAAGGAGGAACATGAGCATGCTCCCCAGGAAACCAAGGCTGTGAAGGAGCCAGAGGCTGAGCCTGCTGTTCACGAGGATGCCCATGTTGAAGAGTCTCACGAGCCGGCGGAAACACACGATGAGAAGCTAGCCGAGGAGCCTACTCACACAGAAGATACCCAGGCACCAGTGGTGGCCGAAGAGCCCGCCGAGCATGAGGAGACTGAGACATCGGAGCACAAGGATGATGTCCACGTTCCTGAGCCGGCTGAGGCTGAGAAAGCGGAGGAGCATCATGCTGAAGAAGACAAGCCCTCAGAAGATGTGAAGCCTGCTGAGGAGGTCGCACCTGCTCACGAAGAGGAGAAGCACTCCGAAGACGTCCCATCTACCGAAGAGACGAAGCCCGTCGAGGAAGAAAAGTCTACTGAGGAGGATAAGCCCGCTGAAGAGGTCGCACCTGCTCACGAAGAGGAGCACGTCGAAGAACAACACTCTGAAGTGCCCGCTACCGAGGAGACGAAGCCTGCCGAGGAGGTTGCTCACGTCGAAGAGGAGAAGCACACTGAGGAGGCTACGCCTGCTGAGGAGGAGAAACACTCCGAAGAGGAGAAGCCTTCCGTCGAGGAGCACACCGAGGTTGAGAAAGACACCGCTGAACCAGAGGCCAAGGAAGAGCCTACTGCCGAGCCTGTCGTCGAAAACCACCACGAAGAGACCTCTAAGGACGCTGAAGAGCATGTCACCGAAGCAGCACACGAAGAACCTGCCAAGGAACATGAAGAGCATGCTGAAATCGCGAAGGACATCGCTACGGAGGAGACTCCTGCTCACGAGGAGGAGAAGGCACCCGAGACTGCGGAGCCCGAACACCACGAGGAGGAAAAGACTCCTGAGCCACACTCTGATGCTACACCCGCTGTTGACGACGTCGTTGCCGAAGAGCACACTCTGACCGAAGACAAGCCTGCTTCTGAGGAGGAGAAACATGATGACTCCGAGAAGCATGAAGAGCCTGCCGCTGAACACGAGCACGTGGCTGCTGAGGTTGAGACCAAAGCCGAGGAAGTCGAGGAAACTCCCAAGGAGGAGGAACCCGTTGAAGAAGCTCCTAAGGATGTTGCCGAGTCTCATGAGCCTGTCCACAGCGAGGAGGCTAAGCACGACTTGACTGAAGAAGCCGAGCCTGCTCATGAGGTCGAACAGTCTCACGACACCGAAGCTGCTAAAGAGGAGACTCACGAAGAGCACCATGATGTCGAGACCAAGGCGGAGGAGGCTGAGCCTGAGTCCGTGGTCGTGGATGTCAAGGAGCCTGTCGAGACACACGCCGAGACTGAAGAAGCTTCTCACGAAGAGGCTCCTGTCGAGCAATCTGTAGTTTCCGAGGAACACTCAGTTCCTGCTGAAGCTACTGAGTCTGAAGTCTCCAAGGTCGAGCCTGAGGTTTCTCATGCCACTCACTCTGAGGTTGAGGCCAAGCCTGAGGTTGTCGAGGCCTCATCAGAAGTAACAGACCACAAGCCTGAGACCACTGAAAGCGAATCTACCCCTGAGGAACACGTTACAGTGGCCGAGACCGAGAGTGATGTTCAGAAGAATGTTGCTGAGCCTGAGCTCGCCACCGAATCCGAGGTCGCCACTGAGTCCGAGGCTGCTACCGAGTCTGAAGTTGCTGCTCACCCCGAGGTTGTTGCCAAGTCTGAGGTCGCTGCTGAGTCTGAAGCTGCCACCGAATCCGAAGTTTCTGCTCACCCTGAAGTTGCTGCTGAGTCTGAGGTTGCTACGGACTCTGAGGTCGCTGCCCACCCCGAGGTCGCTGCCGAATCTGAAGTGGCTACCGAATCTGAGGTCTCCAAGTCTGAGCCCGTTGCTGAGTCTGAAGTAGCCACCGAGTCTGAGATTGCCAAGTCTGAGCCTGTTGCCGAGTCTGAAATTGCTGCGGAATCTGAAGTCTCTGCTCACCCCGAGGTCGCTGCCGAGTCTGAAGTTGCTACATACTCCGAGGTCGCCAAGTCTGAGCCTGTTGCAGAGTCTGAAGTGGCCACCGAGTCTGAGGTCGCCCAGTCTGAAGTCGCTGCTCACCCTGAAGTTGTCGCCGAATCCGAGGTCGCCAAGTCTGAGCCTACCGAGTCTGAAGTAGCCACCGAATCTGAGGTCGCTAAATCCGAGGTCGCTGCCCACCCTGAGGCCGTTGTTGATTCTGAGGTTGCCGCGGAATCTGAGGTTGCCGCTCACCCTGAGGTTGTCGCTGAGTCCGAAGTAGCCACCGAATCTGAGGTCGCCAAGCCTGAGGTTATTGCTGACTCTGAGGTTGCTACCGAGTCTGAGGTCTCCAAACCCGAGGTTGTTGCTGAGTCTGAGGTCGCTGAGGAGCACAAGCCAACTGAGTCCGTTGTTCCTGAACCTGTCGACGAGGAGTTCGAAGTTATTACCCCGGCTGAGGTTGAAAAGGCGATCGTTCACGAGGCTGATAGCAAAGAGTCATCAGAAGTCCAGGCCACTTCAGAGCTAACGGAAGACTCCAAGGTTCCTCATGATGAAGAACTCACAAAGGAAATTCCCAAGGAGATTGAAGAACCTGTTGCGGTGCCAGCTGAAGCTGAGGAACACTCTACGGCTTCCGTTGTTGAAGAGGTGCCTGCTGAAGTCACCCCCGTCATTCCGGCAGTTGAAGCAGAGCCTGCGCCTGTTGTTGCAGAGAGCGAAAAGGCAATTGTGCCAGAGCCAGTGGAGGAGGTCGTGCAGCCTGTAGCTGCTGAGGTGGAGGCCCCCAAGAACGTTGAGGAAGAGGAGATCAAGGACACTATCGGTCCTATTTCAGTTGAGAAGAACGTGGTAGAGAAAGTCAGGAAAGGTGAGGAGCAGCATTCATTACATGATACCCCTGTTGATATTTCGGGACGGTTTGGTGACTCCACATCGGGTGAGGAGTCGAAGGACCACGGCGTTTTGGCGTTGAAATCGGAAGACATTTCGGAGATTCAGAGTCGGTCCTTGGGAGAGGAGGAGAAAGAAAATGCCAAGACAGACCATCTTGAAGAGGCTGAGACACCAGCGGTCGAAGTGCCTGCTGTTTCTACCAAACCTGATGTGGAGGCCGTCTCTGAGCCGCTGCCTTCTCACGAAAAGGAAGAGGAGTCAGACAAGATTGCTCTCATCGCTGGGGCTGCCGCGGTTACTACAGCTGCTACTGCTGCTGTGGCGACTGCTGCTGTCATTCACCAAGAGTCTGACGACTCGAAGCGTGATATCTCGGCCGCAACTGAAGAAGGTGGGCTAAAGGGACCTGCTCAGGAGCCAGTTGCTCCCGCAGCGCCCGAAACCGAGGTGACTAAACGTGATGTGGAAGACAAAACCCCTAAACAAGAAGAAGCAGAGAGAGAGATTGTCCTCCCCGCGGAGGTTACGAAGCCCACTGAGGAGCCCGTTGCAGCCCGAGAAGCTGAGCCTTCAACGTCCAAGGCGCCAGTTGATGCGAAGGACACTGTGCCGACTCCCCAGGAAATCCCATCACATCAACCATCCAGCGAAGAGGCAACAACTTCAAAGACAGTGACAGCAATAGAACTCGATCAGGCAAGTAAAGAGATCAGCAAAAGGGCGAAGCCTATTCAAGAGAACAAAAACTTACAGGATGTAGCCCAAATCGAGTATTCTGGAGGCACTGACAGCCTGGCTTTTGGCGCCGTTCGCATGGCTGACCCACCTCTTTGGAAAGAAGAAGGCGGACGATTAAACGCATTCACCACGCCCGGATTGAGCCGTAGCATCGACAGGGAAGTGCTCGATGGACCTCGGTTTGCCGCAAAAGGTGGAGTGGTCGCTCAATCCGACGATGGATTCCAGGCAGGGGCTGTGATGAAGAGAGAGATGATGCCATTCCGTGGATTGGATCGAAATGCGGTCCCTTTGGAAGTCGCTGCCGCAACAAGCCATTACGTGCCCCCTTTACGATACCCTGCTCTTAACGCCGACGGTCACTACTCCTCGAGGTGGACGAACATGGCCTCCCCAGGCCCCTTGGTCTCTCCCTTTGAATATGAAGAAATGGTTCAACAAGATACTCCGCCTCCGCTGTCTCTTTCCGTGTTATTGGATGATGAGTTCAGAGTGCCGACTCCCGCCGCTGTGGTTCCTGAAAGGGCGACGACTGACAGGCTGAGGACTCGACTGCTGCGTCACAAGCATCAGATTCTACTTCACGACGCTGATGACGCAGCCGCAGCTGCTGTGGTCACTAACACCATCGCAGAGGCACCTAGGCCTGTCGCCCGTCTTTCGCTCACAGGCCTCCGCAACGGCGGGGACCTTCCTCATCTGGACCATCATCAGATGAAGTTGGATTCGGAGGAACTTCAGTCTCTAGCCGTCCCTACTACACGCAGGAGTATTAGTGATGATGAGGAAGATCTTCGTAAATCCATTGCTGACATTTTCACAGAGGATAGATCTAAGGAGCACATTTCCTCGAGTAGTGACCGGGAACGACACCGCAAGTATCGTCATTCTCGCCATTCTTCCCATTCCAGCCGGAATCGCGGTGAGGAAGAGGGCAGAGAATACAGAGAGTATAGAGAGAACAGAGAGAGCAAACATCGGTCATACGAATCCCAGGGGTCAAACTACCGCCGCTCTATTCCTGACAGTGGTAGTTCTCGTCCTGGGTCTGGGTCGTCCAAGTTTGATACGCCACCACGAACTCCTCGGCGGCGCCACAGCGGCGTTGTAGGCGAGGTTCCTGTGTCCTCCAGCCGGAGATATAGAACTCCAGAAGAGCAGGAGGCTCATGAACAACGTGAACAACGCAGAGCTCAGCGTCGTGCTGCCCGAGAGGCTGAGCGAGTCGACAAGCAAGAAGCGCCCGAGGCGGTCAACGAAGGGTACGAAGGACACGAGCGGTATGAGCAGCCTCAACGCTATGATGAGCGTCGTGAACGACGTGAGCACAACGAACACCGAGAACAACGTGACCATCGTGAACGCGTTGAACGCTCTGACCGCCGTGACCGTTATGAACGTCCCGAACGCACTCAGCGCACTGAGCATTTTGATCGGCCCGAGCGTTTCGAACAGCCTGAACCGCTCACCGACCGTGAAGTAACGGATGAGGGCTATGGCCGACCTGAGAAATATGATCGGCGTGAACGACATGAACGGCGAGAGCGCCGCGAACGCCGTGAGCGCCGTGAGCTCTACGAAAAGAACCTGGACCCTCAGCCCGAACCCTTTCCGGCTGTTGATGAGTTCCAAGATCCCGCACCGCCTCCGGCCCCTATCCCCGCCCCCCCAGAGCGTAAGGGCAAAGAGGTGGGCTTTGACTTGCCGCCTGAAGAGATCAAGCGCCATCGTGGTCGCTCGTTCCGTCAACGTTCAGGCAACTCTGGCTTTGACTACCCCCGGGGGTCACAGTCTCCCGAGAAGAAATTCTTCGACATGAAGAATGCCCAGGGGGTGCTTCGCAAGTCATCCTCGCCGCCACCTCCAGATCAATTCATCTACGTGCCAGCTCGGGATTCTTCTCTTCCCGAGGAGATGCGGCCTAGAACACGCGACCGGGACGTTCCCCGGACCCGTGATCGCCGGCTGTCTGAGGTTACGTATGATAGACCTCGCGGGGGCCATTTCGGAGACTCTCCTAGGCAATCGGCGCCGCTCGACGAGGGCGACGATTCTGCTCGGCGAGCCCGTCATGAACGCAGGCGGATGAGGGAGGCTAGGGAGCAGGAGAAGAAGTCGGGAGGACTCAAGGGGGTATTCAAGAGACTGTTTAATTGACTGGTAGACGATTGGGGCACATGGCAAATATGGCAGCGATGGAAAAGGAGCGCTCTTTTATTCAAACGATTTAATGAATCATGTGTGTATGGCTCATCTATTCTTCTTCATAGTTCTTTCCTGGCCATTAGGCTGGTTTATGCTAGTTATGTTCGCTTACGGTTAAATGAAGCAATTTGACATTGGGACTTTGATATCAATGACTATGAGATTTGTGCGCCAACTACGTATATTCGACTTATATGATATAGCGAGATGATGAAAATCTACCCCCTATGCAGCTCATGATCTTGACGGGGAGGCTGAAGCTTCAAGGCTGTTGTTGGACGTTGAGGAGGTCACGTGACTTTGGAGCTCCAAGCATCAAACAAGAGCAAAGCGCTTTGTTTCGGAGCCTCGGCGCTAGTTGATCCGCCCCAGCCCTAATTCGGCAGCGCATTTTCGCAAGAGCCCACCGAAATTGGGCTAAAAAATTCACGAGGGAAAAAAAAAAGTTCGGTTTCTATCATCACTCCACACCCCCCGAACAAATACCAAAGGCGCAGGATTTGACCTCTTTGCGTTCTTCACGTCCACTCAACACCACCAATCTATCAACAATGGCTCCTATCACTGTATGTACCACGTGAAAATGACATTTCTCATTCGCTTTGCTGTAGGCAGACAATTGCCCTCGTCTTCTCTTTCTCTGTCTTAGTGAAGAAGAGAGGGGAGGGGGGCGGTTGCGCTGCCGACGAGAAACCAACAAAAAGCAGTAGGCTGATGTGTAAATGTCATGATATAGAAGAAGGCGGGCAAGGCCCAGAAGCAGACCAAGAAGGTGAGTTACCAAAGAAAAAAAGAACATTCTCGGAACTTTAAGAGAGGATTGGGGGGTTGCTAACGCTGGACTTATAGTTCATCATCAACGCTTCGCAGCCTGCTAGCGACAAGATCTTCGACGTCTCTGCCTTTGAGAAGTTCCTCCAGGACCACATCAAGGTTGACGGCCGCACCAACAACCTGGGCGATAACGTCACCATCTCGTCGTCTGGTGATGGCAAGATCGAGGTCGTTGCCCACAACGAGCTCTCTGGCCGCTACCTCAAGTACCTGTACGACTCCCTCTCCACAACCTTCCATTGTTCTTTCAACCATGCAGTTTATACTAAAACGTTTCATGATGAACAGGACCAAGAAGTTCCTCAAGAAGCAGCAGCTCCGTGACTGGCTCCGTGTCGTCTCCACCTCCCGTGGTGTCTACGAGCTCAAGTTCTTCAACGTCGTCAACGATGACGCCGATGAGGATGACGAGTAAATTCGCCTTCTTGGAATAAATAAAGGGAAAGCCATATGGGAAATGAAGAATGGTTGTGGGAAAATAGCAACTTGTAGCGACCCTGGACCCCTTTGTGATGAAGGATATATAATCACGTGCGGCTCTTGTTGAAAGGGTCGTCGTCAGCGTGATGGGATCTCTGAAAAGGAGAGACCTGGTTTTGGGTTGCTCTAGTCTAGTCAATCAAAAAAAGAAGCGACCATTTTGAGTGGACCTACCTACATTATTTTTTCTCACTTCTCCTTAATCATTATCATGTGAATGTCAACGTAGTCTGTTGTTATAGGTATTAGTTAAGCGATTTATATTCGACGTAGTCAATTTATGATGCGCTATCAGATTGCCATGTCTACATAATGCATGTGTATATATGCTTCCATCATCTGCTAGTTTCATGCAGCAGCGAGGTATCATCAATAACATAAAGAAAAGAAAATCACTCCCCTTTTTTTCACGGCAACGTCCTCATTACACCCTCAAAAGCCACCAATGCCATGGCATTCGCCGGGAAAGCCCTCAAGAAGCACGGCAAGAATCCTCTCCAGTATCCCCTCCACCCAGACTCTCTATAAACAGCAACAGCAGCATCCCTCCATTTAGGGAATCGTCTCTCACCATCTCCCAAACCTCCGCCGAGGGGATCCGTCATGATGCGCTGCTTAACGAGATCGCTCGGGTAACTCGTCAACCAAAACACCTGAGCGCTCAACCCACCAGCCCAGAAATTGATAGCCGGGTTGCTCAAGTTAGTGTTTTTGCGAAGAGTCCGAGAGAGCATATCGTAGCTGCCCCACCAGAAGAAGAAGAATCCGCGGAAGAGTAACGTGGCAGACAGGCCGTGGTAGATGCCGCGGATGCCGTGATGGGCGTAAATCTTGCGGATGCAATCGAGAGGCCCCGAGTACAGACGCTCAGCCTTGCGGGCAGCATACTGGATCTGCAGCCGAGCTTTCACATGCTCGACCGGAGCAGCGATGAAGCTGACGGTAGAACCAGCCATGATACCTGCAATACCATGACCCAGCGGCGGAAGATACGAAGGTTCTGACGATGATGATGATGTTCGTGAAGACGAAGACAACACCTTCATCAGACTCCCAAACCCAAGCCCCGTCGCCCCCGATCCCGCCCCGGGCGTCCACGACTCAGCTCCGAAGACGTGCTGCGCCATCAGCCGCCTGTAGACGTTGAGCGAGCCCAGCATGACCGAATCCATAAACATCCACCCGACCAGCGGCGGCGTCGCGCCCTTGTACAGGCCCGTGACGCCCTCATTGCGCACCGTCTGCAGGACGCACTGCAGCGGGCCGCTGAAGCGCGAGGCCTGTGTCGTTTGGAGGCGGACCTTGACTGTGTCGAAGGGGTGGCCGACTAGTTATTCTAAATCAGTATGGAAGCAATTCATGAATTTTCAAAGAAAACATACCTGTTAGTTTTGCGATTCCACTGAAGACGCCTGCGACAAAGCCCTTGTAGTCGCGCTTGGCCGATGTCGCAGGCTTCTGATTCTGATTCTGCTGCACCGCGACGGGCGGCGAAGAAGCTACAGCTTCCGCCATTTGCAGCCTCTAATCTAGGCTAATGAGACTAACTTCATAAACTCAAATCAAAGTGAGTGAAAAATGAAAGGAGGAATGAGAGAAGAAAAAGGCAGTGTATAAGAAATGTCCGTCGCTAGTGGAGTTTTTTGGGGTGAGTGAGGATGAGTCCGGATCTCGCAGGTATTAGTAAAACGAAAGTCCGGCTCTTGGGTTCAAGTGCCGATACGTCCACACCCTTTAAACAACAACTAATCTCAACGACAAATATTCAATCTTTCACAATTCTTTTATCAAAAGAAAGTAAAGAAGCTCACGATAAAACATATTAAGAATGAGAAAAAAGTCCGGAACCACTTCCGCAGTCAAAAGATAAGACAACGAATAAAACTAGACTGAATCATCTTGTGGGGGAGAAGGTGGGGAAAATCTCTGGTAAGCCTGTCATACACGATCCCGACGATACAGTCAGTTCAGTTTTCCGGGCTGCTGCTCTACTTTAGCGGGCTGAGAGGTTTCACGTAAGGCGGGCGTGAGACAGAGACAGGACAGTAAGACACAACACAAAAGAACGGTCAACAAGGCGCATTAATTAGCCTCTATTTTAAAAAGAAATAAGACAAGAAAACTGAGGAGAAAACGAAGAGAAAGAAAAAGAAAAGAAAGCAGCGTCGTCTACCTCCTTGCATAGCGCTAGAACTGAGACAACATGCTGCTGACACAGTCTCACAACGTGTCGTAATTTCACATCGAGCACCACTAAACTCAGACACTTACTCAATCACATATTCACACACATAAGCGAAAAAGTCAAGCATCGAAATCTCTCCATGCCAATCGTGCTTCATTCACATCACCAAACAAACGCACTAAACTACGCCCAGCTAAAACTCGCCATTCACAGAACAAAAGACCGAGAAAAGCCTCCTCCATCTCATCGTCTGTATCTTCAAATGCCAGTTATGCATCGTCCAGATCAAGACCCAGCGTAGAATAATGCCCCTCGCTTCGCTCTAGAATCAAAATGTTCATGTCATGTCGTCGTCAAGAATGAAGAATCAAAAATACAAAAACTCATGGGGGTGGCTTGGGGGGGATAAAGCAAACAACAACAAACGGAGCTGGTCAAGACACAGCTCACGCGCAGATATAGTCTCTCGCAAAGCAAACAAAAAACCCTCGAAATCCATTGCGTCCTTCGTGTCCCATATATCCTTCCTATCACCGAAGCGATTCCATAGCATTATGTAGTATTCCCCCCAAGTTGCCTTGCATGTCTAGCCCTCTCCAACCTCTCCTTGCTTTTCCACTCGCAGTAGCGTGTGGTGAGTTGTCTTTTGGGCTAGGCAAGGTAAACCCTCCCCTCCGTCCACACCCTTTCCCCCCTTTGCTTTTTTTCGAGTCATTTTTCTATTTGTTTCTTGTCCTTTTCGGGCAAAACGGAAATGATCATTTTTACGGGTATTGTGTAGTGTGGCACATACAGAGAGCCAAGTGCAAAAGGGGTGGAAAAGAGAAAAAGAAAAAAAGAAAATCAAAAAAATTCAATGTTCATCCCCCTTTTCTTTCGTTTGTATCATCGAATTGTGAAGCAACAGGTCGAGGTCCAAAACAACGGCACGATTTCACCTAGAATGTATCCGTTTCTTGGGTGTTCTGGCTTGTCATGCTGCCGAATGTGTCTGCAAGTCGAACAAGTCAGTAAGCTGAAAAGTAATGAGCGCCATGGTTTCATCACAACGTACCTCTCTTTCTCCGCCTGTCCTCTCGGGCTGTGTCGTCATCTGGATTCTTGGGTGTCATCGCTCTGGGACCACTAGGCCTGCGTGATGGCACGCCAAGGGCAGCGTTCAAGTTCTTGTTCTCCGGCTTGGGGCTCATGCTATTGTATTGGCTGGAGTGTGTGCCGGTGCCGCTTGCGTAGCCGCTTTCGTAGCTCTGAGGGCCCATGGGGCTGCCCTTTTGCAGATTCGAAACTCGCGTAGATCTGGGCGGCGTCTGCTGAGATGAGTTGATGGGCTCCTTGGGTGGCCGAGCCGGACCAGTGTTTTGCTGCTGAGGAGGAGCGGCAGGCCAGTAATCTCCGCCCTCGTTGCCGTAGCGCCCAGCAGCGGTGCCATTGAGGCGGTTAAGGCTGTTCATAGAGCCTGCCCAGTCAGCGGACCTAGGCGTCGCTGGGGCATCAAAGTCTTGAGCAGAATGTTCCAGGGCGGTTCGGAAGCGCTCCGTCTGTCCTGTTCTGGGCTGAGGGTGCATCAAGTTGAGCGAGTTGCGGTGAGCCTTGTATTTGGGATCCTCTGGCGTAGCAAAGGTCGGCACAATGGGTGCTGACGATTCGTGAATCTCGTGCGGCGGAGCAAGGCGCCCTCCCTCAGGTAGATACCCGGAGTGGAGTCTGTCATCGCCATACGTGTCGAGAGGGTAGAGATCATCGCGCGAAGCCATGCTGGACCCAGATCGGGACTGCAACACATCGTCCTCGCCATCCTTCTTGGGGTTTCCGCGCAGCGCCTTGCTCACGGTAGATGCCGTCGTTCCAGACCAGCGGGAGATCTTGGGGAACCAGCTCTTGCTTCCCGACTTGCCTTTCCTTCCCTTGTCGCTACGAGGCGTGTTATCAGCGCTGTGCGGCTGGTCATACCCCTGGTCAGAGACTGGTGCCGCGCCATCTGTTGGGAGCGATCCGGCACGATGCACCTCACGGTCCATGGGGCTCATCGGAGGGATAATTTGAGTTCGCTCTGCTGTCGGAGTAGGGTGATCATACTCGTACTCATCCTCGTGTTCGGGTACGGTGTCGATGCGATGATCTGAGAATTTGCGCTGCCCCTGCGATTGGCTGCCATGGCTCGTGGTTGAGTTGCCTTCGGGCTCATAGCCTTTGTCGTGCTCATACTGTCCCTCTGGCTGGAGATTGTCAAATGACTGTCCCGCTCCGCTGGTAGAGACCCTGGCGGAGATGGGCTGTGCCGTCTGTGTCTTGAGGACGTCCACCTCTCCGAGGAGCTGCATCAGCATGTCCTCGATGCGAGTGAGATCGTTGGTGCCCTTGGCGCTAAGGCCTTGGAGGGCTCGTTTCCACAGAGCCTTCTTCTTGACAGTGACGTCGTCCATGGTCGTGCCACCGATGGAGCCGCTCTGCACAGAACGGGGGCCGGGGTAAGGTCGAGGCCCGTTGATGGCCTTCTGAAGCTTGTCAGTGTTTTCGGAATTAGCAAAGATGACGTCGTCTCCAGTGTCCTGAACCAGCTCCTTTAAGTCGCGGAACGAGTTGCGCATCTCAATCGCAGCGTTCATGAGCAGCGCGACAATTTCCGTGTCGCGGGCACTTCGCTGTGCATCACGAACCATGAGGTGTTGCATCAAGGCAACAATGTCCTTGTTTTCAATACGCTCGATGCCGCCGCCCGTAGAGGCATCGTAGAATGGCGAGGCCATGCCTTGAGACATGCCACTGAGAGCGCGGTTGTTATCCTGAGATCCGTAGAACGGATCTCCACCAGCCATGTAGTTTGACGGGCCAGCCATTTGGATTGCCTTGCCCTTGGGCTCGACATCTGGCGTTCGGTTGGGGCCGTTGGACATGTATCCCTCATCGTACTTGAAGCCGGGGCTGCCAGTGCTGAAACCGAGACCACGAGAGCCAAGCAGGTGGTCGTTGAGCGCCGGGTTCGCAACCGGGCTGGCATCTTCGTACGGGTTCGTGAGCAGAGTATCGCGCTTCCGCTCAGCTGATGTTCTCCGCCACTCGTCCTCCTGGCTTGGCTCCCTACTAAGGCGGGCAGCATCGTCAAGATGAGCATCTCGCATTTCCTCATCAGACTGGGATTTGGGAATAACCTGTCCATATTCTGTAGGAGTGGCCTTGCCAGACCACATACCAGGAGCAATCTCATCTTGCAGGATTGACGGGTTGGTCTGTAAATCATCATCAATGTAGCCAACCTCGGGGATAGGATGATCTTGGTCAGGAACACTGCTAGCCTCCATCGGGGGAGCGGCTTCGTAGTCAAGCCTGTCCAGGCTATGAGTGGGGGTGTTTCGCGGCTTCCAGCCCTCCATCGCGCGCTCCTTGAACGACTTGTTACGGAATACTCCGGCCGGCTCAAAGTCGCCCTCGGCGGCATCCTCAACAGTGGCTTGTTTTCTCTCCTGGGCCGCCTTAAGAGCGGCGGCAGCAGCACCAACGGCACCGGCGGTGATGGCAGCCTCGGATGAGGTGGGGGATTGGCGGTACTTGGTGCGAGGCACCTTGCGTCCATTCTCGTCAAGCTCATACTCCATGTAGTCATGCGATTGGCCAGGAGTTGCCTGTCGGTCATCGTCGTACTCTTGGCGATTCATGCCAGGATACTTGTCTGGGCTCACACCACGGCTGCTCTGGAGCTTGGATCGCTCATCGTAAGAGAGGTTGGAATCTCCAGCGCCGCTGTATACGCCTGTCAAGACGGATTGATCAAGCATCGACTCACCAATCAATGAGGCCACGGCAGACTCGGCCGCAATGACGGGGTGAATGATGTTAGGGTTGGCAGCAATGCCGCGGACAGGCTTTCCTGCAGCCGTCTGTCCGACCTGGGAATCTTCCGAGTAGATAGTATTCCCACCGGCTGCCGATGACGCAAGATCAAATTCCCTGCTCCTCAAGTTACTCGGGACAGACTCAAGCGACTGCAGTGAACCGCGAGACTTGATGGACGAATAGTTTTCGCCTCTGGAGTTCCTGTTGGGCGTCTCCCCATCAACCTCTGTGAAACTGAAACCAGACACGCTGGGGATCGGGCTTAGGCCACGCGCGCCAGCCTGATATGGGACGTATTTCAGAGGAGGAGGGACATCCTGTGTGCTGTAGTAGGCATCTTCGTATCCGTCATCTGGGTATTCGCCCTGGTCAACATCACGAGGGCTGCCCTCATAATTGTCATAGTGAACGGGGATCTTGTTGCCAACTTCGTCCGTCTCATATTCAATGGACTGGTTATACTCCTTTTTGCCACGTGGTAGAGCAGTCAAATCGCCGTGAGATACATTGGCGTGGCTCCTGCCAAGTGCTTGGTCAACGTTTGTGGGTGTTCTGGAAGGGGTTGGCGTGGAGGACGGCGAGGCCATTTCCCGTTGCTGGCTTCCCAAAGGAGCAATTTCTTCAGTGGCTGACATTGGTCCATCGGATTCGGCAGACAAGATTGAAGTTCGTGTCATCTCCGACGGGTTAATCTCGCTCATGAGCGGCATTGGTGGCGCGGGCGGCGGCTCTTCCTCATCGTCATATTCTTCTGCATATCGTTCACGGCCTAGGCTCTGGCTTCTCGCTCTAGACTCTGTTCTCCTTCTGCGTCTCTCGCGATGCCTCTTCTCGCCAGCCTCTGAATGATCATCTGTTCCGCTGGACAATGCTTTAGCTGCTGCCGCGCCAGTGGCGCCAGCGAGCGCGGCCTTGGCCAGGTTACCACTTCTCTTTGGCGTGTTGCCGTCATCGTGGAGACGGTAATCTGCCTCAATGGAATCCAGGCTGGGGCTGTGCAAGTCGTCGTAGTCGTGACGAGCCTCACGGTTCCGT
Source organism: Trichoderma camerunense (assembly GCF_050948025.1). Lineage (NCBI taxonomy): Eukaryota > Fungi > Ascomycota > Sordariomycetes > Hypocreales > Hypocreaceae > Trichoderma > Trichoderma camerunense. The sequence goes on from NW_028145369.1 coordinate 2,784,543, forward strand.
CTTTCTTTGGGCTTAGAATTCTCCTTGAGGGCGTCCTTGTCTCTTATCGACTCGGGTCTCTGACTTGCAGACCGCCTGCGGTCTACTGTGATGTCCTCTCTTGAGGCAGAAGTGCCTGTGGAAGTAAAGGAGGCGCGTCGTTCTCTGCCTTCCCGTTTGCTCTGCTCTCGCTTGAGGGCACTCAATTCTGGCAAAATTAATCTCCGAATGGCATCTTCGACGGTTTCTAGTAGCTTGGGGTTGTTGATTGAAGATTTCGAAACTCCGGAACGCATAGAGCGGGTGTCCATGGACCGATGGCTTGGAGCCAGGTTTGACGACAGGACACTTGAGTCGGCGGCAGGAATTTGAGGTACGTGTGACTCCGAGTGGCGGCTTCGGCTGGAGCGACGCCGCGAGGAGGTGTATGGCTCCTCGGTTGGAAGCTCGCTAATGCTCCGACTCTTTGATCGCCGCTTTCGCTCCTTGTCCTTGGGTTTATCCGATGAAGATTTGGAAGAACGATCTTTGGATCGAGTTTTGGTAGCCCGGGTATCATCCAAGGTTTCGTCCAGGTGCTCACCCGAGCCTAGATCCCCTCCAGGTCCGGAGCCATCTAGGAAGCTGTCTGTGGCGATGGCAGAAATCTCCGATCCATTGGCGGGGGGGTAAGATTCTCTCTCGCTAGTCGGAATTAGAGGACTAGCAGGGCGGCGACGTCGCTGTGGCTGCTGTTTCTCCTGTGTGATTTCTATGTCGATGGGATTCCGTGAGACGGTAGACTCTTCAGTGGCCGAAGCATACGACGTCACGCTATGACCGTCGGCGTCGACCCCAGGTACCTCAAGCTCACGCGACGGGATCCCATCTTCCAGAGGGATGCGTCGAGTCAGCGAAGTTTTGCGGGAAGTTTTCGTTTCTGTCACTTTGATGCTATGATCCCGTTTGCCCCTTTTGGAGGAGGAGGGGGTGAGCCGCACTCGTACGCTGGGCTTGCGGCTGGTCGAGCTCCCTGTTCTGCTGCCTTCGAAATACTCAATCAGCACCGACGTCTGAGAGCGCTGATGGCTCCGGTAGCCGCGGCTGCTGATTGTGCCTGTAGGGCCATCATCTTGTAGCGAGTAGCCCGATTTCTCATCGCCAAGCTTGGAGATGTCGGCGGTCAGCTCCGTGGGAGTGGTCGTCTCGTCGGTCTCGGTCGGCGCAGGCAATGGAAGGCTCTTCCTACTAACGGTGCTCATCTTGGGTATGGGGGCAAATCGGGACCCTTGCCCTCTACTCGTTGCGCGATCAGTGGCGTAGATGAAGCACGCAAGAGTCTCCCAAGGGCCGACTGGTAGCGACTGGTGGAAGAAGAAGAGAGGGAATATTCAAGGTCGAGTAAGAGATTAAACCAGATAAATTTTATGCAGACATCCGGAACACGGCCCAACGCTACAGCGAAGAATGGGTAAGGTAGGGCGCCTTGAGAGCGACGTCAGTCAGACAAAGGGAACGACGAGATGATGAAGAGAAGGCAAAGTCGAATCTCCCACTCGACCACTCAAGATGGACCCGACACAGGGGGGGGGGTTGGAGGAAACAAACTCACAGGAACCAAAGAGGAGAAAGCGGAATCGGGGAGGGCAGGGCAGTTAGTTGTACCAGGTGGCGAAGCTCAGGCTCAGGCACCGAAAAGGAAGAGGGCCCAGAGCGGTAAAGAGGCTGTCGCTCACAAACGACGGACAGGACAGCCAGGAGAACGCTGCAGAGTCAGGGGAGTTGCTGCAGGGCCAGGCTGTGAGCTGTAGGTACTGAACGGGTAGTGTACAGGCAATGCGGCGGGTGTCGAGTCCAGTATGTACAGCTGAGGGATTGGGCTCTGTGGATGGCTGTCGGTGAGATGGAGATGGAGATGGATGCAAATGCGCTTGGATGCGAAGATGTGGGGGAGCGAGAGGCAGCGTCTGTGTCTGGCGCGGTCCGGGCAGGTCTGGCCTGGTTGAAGCTCCCAAAAGAAGGTCTTGTCTTGTTCTCTTTGACCCCCCTTCTTTTTTTTGCGAGAGAGAGACGAGGGGGCGCAGGGCAGATGCGATGCGGGCGAAGGAAGAGGAGAGAGATGGTTGAGGCCTTGTTATTGTCCCGAAGCGGGCTGGGGCCTCTGCTTGATGAGTTGGCGCCGATGCGTGTCTGGTCCAATGGCGCTTGGGCCGGCAGGGGGGAGGGTGGTGCCGCTGGTGGTGCCGCTGGACGGGTGCTAGCTGAGCACTAAACTTGTCCCAGCAGGGCCTAGAGGGCCTGGAGAGACCTTCTAGCACAGGGCTCTCTGGCGTGGCACGAGCAGGGTACCTTAGCGGTACATGCACGGTTACAAGTCTATGTGGTAAGCTAACAGCTGAACAGTGGAAGAGATTTGCACCATCCACCAGCCACTCCATTTCTTCGTCCCCTTCTTGTCAGGTTCACGTTGTTTCCACTCTCTGTCTGCCAGTCCGTTACCCCTTGCGTCTGATAGGCGGGTGGCGCAGTAATAGAAACCAAACGCTGGAGACGAAAAAAGAGTGGAAGAAAGAAAGAAAAAAAAGGAAGAGGCTGGTGATACAGCGCCGTCATTTGCACGAGCCTGCGCTACCACACAACCAGTCAGCGTGGGAAAAGGGGAGCTCAAAGCTCGAATCGGAGCTGACGGCGGCGAGGTAGTGACACTTGAACCTTGAAAGTCCATCCATGGATGCTTGAACGGTCTACCGAGACAGAACAACGCACGCACACACCCGCCTCGTCTGTGTCATGTCCGTTGACGCCCAACATCTGATGCCGAATTGCTATGATTGATGCCCGCGCCTGTTTCTCGGGCCTCAGCTCCAGCTTATTCCCTCATCTGCATGCTCTAGTGCTTGCACGTCAAGGCACGCGGATGTCCCTCCCAGGTACCACAGCTGTACTCCGGGCTTGGCCAGCCATCTCTTCTTCCCCAAGCCGCACCGCATCCACCCCCTGGCACATGGAACATGGAAAAGACAAAAATAAGCGGGACCGCCAGAAAGAAGCTCTGCAAAGTTACTAATGGATTAAGTTGGTTCTGTTTACTCCGTTGAAAGATATATCAATCAAATTTCATCAAAGTAAATCCGAATGACTATCTGTACTCCGTACCAAGATCTTCTAGATCTTGCAAGAAGAAGAGCAAACAGGAAACCAACCTCACCATAGATAGCATCTTCCTTGCCAGGTACCGTACTAAATAGGAATCATTTTGTCTTACTGGGCCATTTTGCAGTCCCGCTTATCTTTCCACCGCTTGATATCATTGACGAGCTCCAGACCCGCCCAAAACAATGATCCCAGACGGCTGATTGACCAGAGCATCGGCCCAGCCGTCTCGTCTCTCGTTGACGCTGGCAGGGTAACCAAACCGCACTTTCAACTGACAAGGGACAGGAACCAGAAAATCCCCATGGAAGGACCAGAGTGGGAATTTCCTGTACAGGAGGTGATGTGCATGGGCTCAATGGATGCTTCATGCCGCAGCGCTTATTAGCTTACAGGTACACGCACGGAAATCTGGACTCGCACCCGCTCGATCGTGCTTCGAAACATCAACTCCATCTTCGTGCATCGTCAGTTCGTCTTTCGTTACCGATTGCGCGCGTATCCATGTAGACACTGCCGGGCCCTGTCACTTCTCATCTGTTTTAAGTAGATGGATAGGGCTGAGCCGCGGGCCAACTTGTTAACGTCTGCGGCTCATGCTCACTGCCGAGAACTTTCATTCATTTACACTGGAACTGCCGTGACTATGTGACCTACTTAAAAGACCTCTGGTGCGGACTTGATATCATTTGATAGGATAACAGGGAGCCTTTTGTGGCCCATAACGCTGTCTAACACTCACAGATGGCCCCCAAGGTAGTTGGTCTCCGGTCCTGATGTTGTTTGGATGCATCCACTAGTCTTCCCCCAAGCAAACATGACCTCTTACAATACAAGCTTTTTCTTTTTCCATCACGCTCCCTCGCACGCCAGGGATGTATGACTACTCGTACATGCCGTCCTTGGCAAACCGGCACATGCGTACCACTGTGCGAGTTCAATAATACAGGAATGATAAAGAAAAAAACGGTGGTCATCTGGATAGGTGCATTAACCCGTGACACCGGCTAGGCTCGTTTGTGTGTCTCATCCACTATCGCCTTCGGCAACGAGCAGATATCCTGTACGAGTTCCTCCGACACGAAGCTTGTGAAGCACGAACTAGAGCGACCTGAGGCAATCCCATTCAAGAGACAAAATAATCCTTTCTAGCTTTCTATACGAATGATCATTATACATGTAGTTATTGGATGCATATCTAGTGGTGTTGAACAAAACAGATACTCATAGGGATCAGATAAGTTGTTCGTCGCCCCAAGATGGCTTTCTACTATCCCGTGACTCGAATCTAAAGTGACATATGATACTAGAGAGATATAGCGATATTAGCCCTACTTCAACACTTAAACTTTGTGTGGTCGTTGGGGGTGTTATTAGATAGGCTGTCTTGCCAGCTCCATTATTATAGCCAAGGGGTCCATGTCTCGGATGAGGAGAAACTGAATCCTGATCAGACCACTCACCGGGAATTCTTTCCGAAAGACATCCTTTGAGTAGTTTCTCGCTAATACTTGAAAGGCTAAAGAGTCGGGAAGATCCACAGATGTAATTCATCAATCATAAGGAAATAAGTGCTAAACATTGGTATCCGACACATTATCCAAGTACTCCGAAACGCATCTGCTTGCCATGAAACATAGAATCAACCCAAGACTCAAAATTCACACCATATACGCCTCAAATCCATATAAAGACAACTTCCAATTTACATCAGCCATGATCGCCCCCAAAAGCCTCCCTTACACGACCGTCCTCCTTGACTCAGTCGTGACCGCCGGAGGTGGCTCCGCGATATACTCTGGCGGCCTCCTCCCCTCCTCCAAGTCTCTCAGCTCCGTTGGCCTTCCAGCTCCCGCTGCGGCTTCAACTTCTTCTGTCGTGATGACCTTGAATTTATACGGAGGCGGCGCTTCTCCCAGCTCGTTGAGGCCTTCTGATGAGTGAAATCCGCCCCATGGATTGCGTCTGTAGTGCCGCGGGATGAACATGATGGTCCCATCCCGTGTGACCCATCGACCGCGAGCCCAGCCGTCTGCGGGGACGAGGCGGCGGCGACGACGTCGTATGTGGAAAAATAGGAATGCTGAGCAGACGACGAATATGGCCAGGAGAGGGATGATGACATAAGTCAAGGGCCGCGTCGATGTTGGCTGATCCGTACTCATGATGGCGGTGATGGGCTCGTCAGTACATGTGCGTGTAAATGCGCCTTGCGTCGATGGCCGGTCTCAAGATTGGGGGCTGTTCAAATGACTTCGTAAACGTGATATCGCTCAGTAGTGTAGAGCCGCGAACTCTACCATGAGACTAAAACAAGACAGACAAAAAAGAGGCTTATCCCAACGATGGACGTGATGGGACGCTGAAGACGACAGGCACAGCAAGCATGTAAGAGAGAGATATAACGTCGCAAAAGGTAGAAGAAGTAAAACACAATCCCGCTCGCCCTAGAAGTGACGGAACCCTTATGAATAAACTACATGTACTCGGGGCAACCTCTTTCGCAGACGTCACTCGCCCCCAACCCGCTTTCAGCATCCCCGGAGCTCCCAATCCATCCGCGGGCCGGCCATGGAGGCACAAATGGTAAAATGCCATGAGCAGATCGTCGCAGAAAGACTGGAGGGAGTGGCTTTCCACGGCCCCAGTTATCCGAGGTGGTGTGCCTGCCGGGAGCAGATAGAGACAAAACTAGTGGCATTACGTGTCTGTTTTGTCAGTTTTGGAGCAGTTTAGGCCCCCTCTTTATTAGTACATAGATCAAATGGTTAGGTGTCTGGGAGAAGATTATATTGCTTGGTTCCAGTCCAAAGTGCGGGGAGCGTGGACGGCAAAGTGATACCGAGGGGGGTGGCGCCGTGGACTGTGATTTGGAATACGATTACGGGCGCTGAAGACAAATGATTTATTCTACTTTACTTCTATTATTCTTTCTCCAATAACGACACACCTTCTCACGTATTTGTATAGATAGTTTACTTGTAGGACTGTTATATCGAATTCGATAACTCTCCACTCCTCAATACCGGAGGCGCTGGCCCGGAACCGTCAAAGTTGAGGTCCACCCGCCCGCCTACCGGACGCTAAAGCAACGGACTGGAGCCCTGTAACTCAACGCCTGTCGCTCAAGTTGAACCTGAGGCAGTCCTTCAAATCCACCACTGATCATCATCACTTTAGTGCAGCCTTGCATCAGTTCACATCCACAAACCATCGATACCATCGACCAAATCACAACCAATTGCCCATCATGCCCCGTGCCATCAGAGGTACCTTTATGCCCTCTTTTATTCTCTCCAGAACACTCTCCGTTCATCACTAACGTGCGCCTAGGCGTCCTGATCGAGTGCGATCCTTCCATCAAGTCCATCATCGTCAACATCGACAGCGTGAATCACGACTTTATCATCGAGGACCTGGACGAGGAACGTGTCGTTGTCAAAGAAAATATGGTTCACCTTCTCAAACAGAAGCTCGAAGACGTACGATAAAACACCTCTCAGCATCTATTCCCTTGTCTTCGGGTTTGTTTGCTTTAGCTCACATGTTAACTTTCACAGCGCCTTAAGGAGAATCTTCCTCCCGTCGACGAGTCCGGTTCCGAGTAACCCACGCTTACCGAGTACCGACAAACCTTACGAGCATCATTCATCCATACTAGAGCGCCGTTTTACCGATATAAAATGTTTGTTTCACTAGACAAAATTCGTGCATTACCAGGCGGTCTATTCTAGCCATTGTACATACCGCCATTACTTTAATATCCAAACGTTCCCATCCGCAATCAGCCGAATATCTTTACAACTTGGCAAACGTCGGCTTCTGCTTCTTCAGCACGCTCAATATCGCCGCGGGGAAATCCGCTCCCTGCAGCGCCACCGAATTCCACAGCTGCGTATACCGCAGAGTGTCCACAGTGCTGTGATCTCTCGCGTGGTTCAACAGCTCCTTGGTGCCCTGCACTGCCACGGGGCTCTTCCCTGCGATATTAGCCGCAAGGTCAATGGCCACCTGCACCGTCTTCTCTTTGCCTTCGTGCACCTGGCTCACGAAACCCACGGCGAGGGCCTCCTGTGCAGAAAAGTCACGGGCCGTCAGGCACACATCCTTGACCCAGGATGTAGATCCCACGATCTTGGGGAGACGAGCAAGCGTGCCAATATCAGCAGCGAGGCCGATGTCGACCTCCTTGACGGCAAAGCGGGTGTTGGAGGCGCAAATGCGGATATCGGCGGTGCAGGAAATGTCGATGGCGAGGCCAAGGGCGATGCCGTGCATGGCGGCAATGACGGCTGTAGAATCACATGTTAGATAATACTTCCCAGATAGATTCAAATGACACAGCTCTTTCAAAAATAAACAAGACATATCAACAAACTTACGCTTCTCGCACTTCTCCATGGCCCCGATGGAAGCCTGGAACTCCTCAATCTGCGCCCTCATGCCCTTGGCCTTCCTCGCCGGGTCCTTCTGGTCCGACATGAGCGTCGAGTCCTGCGACGCCGACTGCACGTCCAGGCCAGCCGTGAAAGCCTTGTCGCCCGCTCCGCTCAGCACGACGGCGCGCACGTCGGCGTCGGCGCTGAGCTGCTGGAAGACGCGCCCAAACTCGAGCCACATGGCCTCGGAGAAGGCGTTGAGCTTGTCTGGGCGCTGGATCTGCACGTGCGCCACGAAGGGCTTGGGGGAGGTGACGGTGAAGAACTTGTAGGCGGAGTAGGCGGCGAGGGGGGATCCTGCCCCGGATGACGATGATGATGAGGCCATGTTGAGAGTTTGATGTGGTTTTGATGTTTTGCGCTGGCTGTGGGTTGTTTGGTGGGTGAGATGGCGGATGAATGAGCCGGAAGATGATTCAGTCGCGGATATAAGAAGTATTTTGGCGATTAGTAAACAGAAAAAAGTCAAATGGAGTCGATACCAAACCGGTTGGGGTTGAATTCAAGAGTTCAAAGGAATCATGAAAGTTGTCGAGAAGCATCTCGGCTTACTTGGCTACCTAGAACCTTGGTAGAGCATTGTCCAATCACAGTAAATCCAACCAAGCCGAGGCACAGCTTCAAAGTGGAGCCCCGGCCAGTCGCCGAATCTGGGGAACGCGGCGCGCGGCTTCTGATCATGAGATCCATACTAACGATACCTAGGTAGGTAGGTATGCCCATTACACGTTCATCATTATGTCAATTGCTTGCCTCTTCTCGCGACTTACAACAATATTCTTTGAACAAATCTATGTCACTTTCGCTCTTGCAACGCACTGCTCCAACACCACTAAATAACACAAGATCTCCTCCCCCCCTTCATCATAGCTCAAGCACTTTTTCTCCGGGAAATCATTACCAGGTCAAAAGCAGTGACTAGATCACTGACGAAAAGGTATTTGCCGGGTTCCAAGGCCGGGTTCATCAGATTCCCTTCTCTTTCTTTTCGCGTTGCTCAAATCAGAATCACTCGTCGCCGGGGCGCGAGCAACCAAATAAGGGTCATCTGCGTTACCAGCGGTGCCCTGAAGCGTTGGACCGACGCCAAAATCCCCAGTGGCTTGTTGTCGTATCTCACGCCGAGTGGGAAATTTGATGATAATCACATCTCTCAATTCCCTCACAACTGCCAATAGGGAATCAGTCATAGCTATATCGGCAAATCTATCTGACCTTAATGCAGGCCTGAAATTTTTCGGCACGTAGCAGTGCTTCCTCCCGTTGAAAAGAATCCACGCGTCCGATTCGGTTGTAGAGGCATTGCTGTCAGGATGGTTATAAGAGTATCCGAGTCGTGGAAGCGTCTGCCAGTGCTTCCACGAAGAAGCTTTAAAAAACACAGACTTTGCAGTTAAAATTCTGTCTGTGAGTGGGTCAAAAGACGTTATTCGTAGCTTCTCATCGCTATCAATGGCGAAACTGAGCAACCATGTTCCAGTATCAATGTCAAAGATTTGGGTTATAGATGCCGAAATAATCGCCAAAATCTCAGAATTAGAAGAGAATGAGATTTTCGCCTTAGTAAAAAAGGTGGGAAACGGACGTCCACGCGTCTTCCACGCCCAGTCTCTTCTAGACGGAGTGATAGCAACTTTCTTGTCCTTCTGCAAGTGCCGTATTTGTCCATGCAATTTTTTCCCATTATCCCATAATGCTGCTGCATATGAGGATTCCTGGGAAATTGTAATCAACACAGCTCCATGCGGTTCCTGAGATTGATTGCCAAGGTCATATTTATATATGAGTTGGCCAGAATCAACGTACCAGATGAATATTTCACCATTGGCTGTGCCAGCAATTAGATGTTTTGGATCTCCCGAGAAGGCTACTGATGAAACCGCCTGACCGCTCTGGCGTTCTAGTAAGCAAAGAGGTTTACCCGTGCTAACAACCCATATTTGAATACCAGTGTGCACATGGTCACTATCATAAGCCAAAAGTTCTGAATCTGGCGAGAACGTCGGGACATATAGGCTCATCCCTGTCGATCCCGCCTTGAGCACATGGACCAATCGGCCATCATCTCCACGCCAAACATGGATCTCGCGATGACCACTTCGCTTTGAAACCACAAACTTTGAATCTGGAGATATTGTAACATCGTCAAACGTGTAGCCAAGATGTTGCACATCATATATAGTCTGTTTGACATCGACCGACCAGGTTTGTATAATATCATCATATGGCTGTAACACCATATGTGAAGACTTTGTCCAGTCTGGCGCGAATGCTACAAAAGGAGAGCGGGAAGGAATTTGGGCGACACATTCTCCTGTATCGATACTCCACAGCTTTATTCCATCAACCAAACTCGTAGCGATTATCGCCGAGTCGGGAGAGATAGCAAGGCAGCCCAAGTGGTCGACAAGCGGATGCAAAGGCAATTCAATCTCCCGTAATAACTCCCACGTATGTGTGTCCCAGAGACATAGTTGCTGCTGCGGACCTATGGTAATTAAAAACTTGGAATTGGGTGAAAAGTAATTGGCTTTCCCGAAATCAATGCAAGGGTCATGCGTCTTCGTTTTCCCCCCGTAGTGGTCGAAATATTGAAAGATTTCGCCGGTCATCGCGTTGCGTATTTCAACGCCGTCAAAGAACGACAGGGCTAGCAGTAGCGAATTTGGTGAAAAGACGGCATACATGGGTGGTAAATGATGGGACATAAATGTCCCATGACGTTGATGGGCCCGGTCAATATACCAGATCTCTAAGAAGCCTGAATTCGAAGAGAAGGGCTTGGACCATGACGCTACCAAGTCTCCCTTTGGTGATAAAGCAATAACTCCAGTTGTAAGAGGATTCGTGCTTGAGAAATAACTTTCCATGAGAGGAGAAGGAGAAGTGGGAGGAGAGGGAGAAGTGGGAGGAGAAGGAGAAGGCGGAGGAAAATGAGAAGGCGGAGAAAGAGGAAGTTCCCGATATTCGAGATTTGAAGATTGATCCTCGACGCATGATTCCCTGTCCATGAGGGGAGGAAGATGAGGGGGTTCATAATATCCGAGATGTAAAGATTGCTCTTCGACGCATGATTTCCTGTCCATGCTCCACCTTTTTATAGTACCACCGTAAGATACAGACATAAAGTCGTTGGTATCTGGGAAGAAGGCAATCCTGCTCTCTGAGGCTATCCGAAAAGAGCTTTCCAAAATTCCTGAGTCTGCTCTCCAGAACCCCAGTTCCCAGCCGCTTATATTGGCACGCATTTGACCTACCAATGATGAATCGGGGGAGAAACCTAACCACTTAGAACTATTTGCCTCGTTATTAGAAAAATGATCATTTTCGATGCGGAAGGAATTTTGCAGCCTTGACGATTGGCCAAGTCGCTCGCTCACGAGGATAGGCGAGGGCCCGAATTTTGTACGCACAGTCTTCTCGAATGTCTTTCGGATAGTACTTTTGCCTTCTTCAAAACTTATGGCCGAGAAATAAAATTGTAATGGCCAACAAGCCAAAGATTCTGTAGAATGTACCACAAATTGATAAGCATCGTCAGTGAATGTGGTTAGACATCGTGTTTCGCTCTCTCTCCGTAATTGTGTAGCTTGAGAAATCTTGCCCTTAATACTTCCACTACCACAATAGCTTTTGATAAGATTTTTAAGCTTCTGAAGAGCATTCTGAGCCTGTGGATAAAAGCTCCGCATAAGGGATAAGGATTCTATCCAACAAAGAAATTTTTCCTTGAGGAATGAGTGAAGCCTTTCGTCGTCTTTGAGGTATTTGCTGTGTTCAAATCCTTCAAATTCATAACCCGAAACCAGATGCTCAACCCAGAATACGCAGCAATATCTTATAGAAGCCAAGGGATCAGAGTCAATGTCCTTCAGGGGCACGTCGTCTATATGTATTCCGGGATCTTTCAACCCGTACATGTCGTACTCTAGAATGTTAGACATGGCATCTAATGAGGCTTCGAACATTTTGCAATGTTGTTGTAGGATAGGAAAAATGCGTTGAGTAGCATTTTCCACCAGATAGTCCTTGGCTGACTGGTGAATAAAGTAGACAGTATCGTCTCTTATAGATAAAATAGATCCACAGGTTTTCGCCATGTCTCGTATATCTCGTAGTTCGCATATGGTTCTGAGGTGCCTACTATCTTTCCAATGAGAATTGATGAAAACAAGTAGCTCTCTAAGGTGCAGAGGCCTCCTGGCTGCGGTGACGATTGAAAGTAGAACTTGGCAGACTTCTTGACCTCTCTTCCCCAATTTCTCTGTTCGATCTAATATTAGACCATAGAGGCTCTCTAGATCTTTCGGTACTTCCTCCAATACATTTTCCACGTCCCAGTGGTCTGTCTTATGCAGCTGCTCAACCACAAGTGCTACCCATAAAAAGGTGCCCTGAGCTTTGCCTTTAAGTATGCCTAGTGCTTTTTCTTGAAGTTGTTCATCATCTTTCAAGGCTTCAATTTCGAGAATGTGGCGCTTGATATATGCATCAATCGAGGTAGATATTCGTTCAGCATTTTGTTTTAATTCCAAGATAAGCTTTTGGGGGACCTGGTCGAGCATCTTTTCTATGTCTTTCTCATTGCGACTCGACAGCAGCCACTTGACATGACCGCTCGTTTTGATAATCAGGTTTAGAAGATGTCGGCAGTCTTTCATACACTCATCGAGGGCATCGACAACACAGATGACATCGTTTAGCTCCGGATTATTGGTGATGGTCTCAAAGATATCGCATAGAATGACTAATGCGTTGGCTCCATCTAGTTGATCCTTGAGTTGATCTTCATAGTTCTCTCGAATGCTTGACAGAAGTCTCGGGTGTCTCTTGAGCAGCGATTTGATCAATCCGCCGACAACGGCTGCAGCGGTGTTGATTCTGTAGTCTGTGGCTTGACAGAAGAAGTAGCTTAGATTTTCGCTTTGGGGATTTTGTTCTAAATCTTCGACGATGCCACAAAGCAGCATCGTTTTGCCTTTTCCAGGATCTCCTTTAACCCACAAAACACCACTCTCTTTTGTATGGCGCCATTCGTTGAACTGCTGATGTTTTAAAATCCAACTAAACGATTCCCATAAAAGGGGTCCTTTCAACATTAAAATTCGTTTTTTATCGTAAACAGGATCCGTTCTGCCAATCTCTCGGAGAAACGACGTATCGGCATTTGATGTATCTACACTGCTGGTGAGCTTCAAGCCTTTGCAAGCGATACGGGGAACGTACCAGCATTGACCGTGATATGATTGCCATTGCCCTGATTGACAATCGCATTGTTTCCAACATAGTTTTCAGAGATATTGCGAGAATTTTCCATGTTTGATGGTCCTCTCGTTGATGAATCAATGTTTGATGCTATCGGGCATTGACATGGAGGTGACAAAATGATTTAGGCTGCGATCCCAGCAGTTGCAGCCGATTTTTATAGAAGAGGCTGAGCCGCAGTACGTACATGTACTTGTGAATATGCCCAATAGGCTGAGAGCGTTACCCGCCAAGTTCCAGGTCTCTCCTGCATTTTCTTTGGTAAGATACATACCTATGAGACTGCAGCAGATAAGAAACTTGCAAATGAGCTGATATAATGACTGACCTTGTTGGATGGCTGAGACGCCTTATTTTGGAGGTAAACTTCTCCCAGTCAAAACATAAAAGGAGAGGAGCAAATCGCAGTTGGAAAGATACATAGCCTGCATTACGATAACTTCACATTGACTGCAACACAGGTGACCAAAAATGATTAAGAGAAGAAATAAAAGACGATGCACGTATAAACAATGGCTCCAAAGCCTAAACTGTAAGATTATCATTCTTCCCGCCCCTGTCTAGTCTTTCCAGAGCCAGACACTGTTGTTAGCCTTTACATTACGGCCATCCCGAATTCCATTTCTACCGTACACCAGGGCATCATAGTCTAATCGCCGAGTTGAAAAGGCCCCATCAATACCAAAAGAAGAGAGAACGTCAAACTGTTTCAAATCCATGAAGATTTTACCCTTAGAGAAGAAGGGTGCCGAACAGGGTGAAGGCCAGAGTCAGGCCAGACACGATGAATGGTGCCTTGTCCAGGGGACTATGGGAGAAGGAGCCAGCAGCGCTGTCGGATTCCGTCTCGGAGGCAGACCCGGATGTGCTAGTAGGAGAAGCCGTACCGCCCGTTACACTAGCCGTTGCGGTACCGCTATCAGCGGCATTCTGAGAGCCATCGCCGCCAAGGCCAGGACCGGAACCAGCACCCTTCTTCATGAACTTGTTGGCAGCTTCGGGCATTTCGGGAATGAGGCTGGGGTCGACGTTCCAGGTAGAGTCCTTGGGCGGGCACTTCGCAGCGTGACTAGAGCTGGCAGCGCCGCCGGAACCAGTAGGGGTCGGGTTATCAGCCAAGGCACTCTTGAAAAGGCTGTACTCGTCCGATTTGGAGATGGAGTCACCGTTGATAGTGACAATTCCATAATCGTTATCCTCCTTGGAGTATTCGTACATGATGCCACCGGAGTAGACTGAGCTCATCTGCGAGCTCATCAGGGCAGACAGCTCCTCAAACTTGCGAGGGCGGTTCTTGATACAACCCCACTCGGACAAGCTGGGAAACATGTTAGCATTCTGTGAAAGGGTAATATGGACAGTGCACATACAAAATAGGGATGCCGTAGTCGGTAAAATTCTTAACCTTTTGGTCCCAACCAGAGGTCTTGAAGTCGCTGTTGCACCAAGAGTAATCATTAAAGGCAAAGAAATCAGATCGCTCATCATCACTGCCACAGTTCATGTACATGGCGGTCTGCATGCGGTTGGAGGAAACGTCGGCGGCGGAGTATCCAACGGGGACCTTGCGGAGTCCTCGAGAGTTGATATAGTTCTTCATGTCACGAGTAACAGCCTTGACATAAGGAGCAGACTTGTCGGTTCCAGGCTCGTCGTTGATGACTTCGTTGCCAGAGAAGAAGGCCAGCGTGTTGTCATACTTGGCAAACATCTCAACAGTAGCAAACACGCTCTGAAGATACATGGTGTTGTAAGAGGGTCCAGGCTTAAGACGGTTGATGGAGTAGCCTGGGTTGTTGACGTCAAGAACCAAGTAGATGCCGGCATCGGCGAGGGCGTTCATGCACTGGTCGTGATCCTTGGAGTTGTCGACGGCGTAAACACGAATAGTGTTGACTCCGAGGTCCTGGAAGTTCTTGATATCTCGGAGACAGGTCTTGGGGTCAGCAAGAGGATCCTCGTTGGCCGCAGCACCACCGGGCTGGTAGTCAATACCACGGAGGTAGAAGCGCTTGCCATCAGCCCAGAAAGCTACAGAATTCAGTATGTCATCAGTGTGTTCTGGTCGAATAAATTATGTTATTTTACTAACCATTTCCAGAGGCCGAAACAGCAGGCAACGAGGCCCTCTTGGATGGAGGGCTGTCCTTTGATGGGGTGGGAGAAGCCATGACGGCGCCAAGGCCGGCAACGGCTGAGAGAAGAGCGAGTCCCTTCATGATTGCGCCAATCGCTGATGGATGAATGGTGAAATGGCAGAAATTGATAAATTGCCGGCAGATGATCGCAGGCAAAACGTATGGATAGATGGATGAGTCTCTGTAAAGAGTGGAAGGGAGCTGGATCAAGTCGAGTCCGAGAATTATACGATAGACTGGCTAACGAAAAAGACGAAGGAGGGAAAGAAGAAAGAAGCGAAAAGACGCCGCAGTAACGAGAGAGCTGTGGGAAACGAGTGAAGAAAGAAGTTGGTTGGAAAGCTCTGGGCGGGAAGGAGAAGATGTTTCGGAAAGAAGAGGGAGGGAGGGAAGGGCAGGAAGAGAAAAGGGCAGCTGGAATGGAGGGCTAAATATTAATACCTACCACAAACCACGAAAAAACCACCACAACACCACAACCTGACGTGACTTGACTTGATTTGATTTGCTCCCCCATGCGTGACCCGACCCTGTGCAAGGCAATGCAAGGCCATTTCATTTAGCGGGCCCCCCGGAGCTGTCCATCACTGACTGATTGAGTCGGGGCACAAACATTCACCATCCCATTGATCCATTGACCACAGCTGGCGAGGCATCAAGCCGCCAGACGGGCCAAAGCTTCCAATGGCTGGCCCGCGAGTGTCGCACACGAGCCCACATGGAGACGAGGTGGATGATCCACCGACCGACCGACGCCACTACGACCTACGAAACCGCCAGCTCAAGTATGAAATGTAGGGAGAGAGACAAAGGAGGGCGAAGCTGCGAGGTTGGGATGGGCAGACAGTGTGAGACACTGCGCGGAGAGGCCCTCTACCAAGTTTTTTTTGTAACCTGCTCAAGTTACAGCCAATGCAGATCAGCTCAAGCTCAGCTGAGTTCAAGCTGGGTAACAAGAAGTTATGCACCTCATTCACAATGCGAAATCAGTAGGTAAGATAAAAAAATAAACAAAAAAACTCAATTGGATTAAAGCTGAAGCTACGACAGGATGGGATTGTCCATGCAGAGGCGATGCCAAAGTCTATTTGCGATGCCACCTCCTGCTATCTCTCGTATTACCCCGAACCCGCAGCCAATTGGCGACCTGAGCCGACCAAAGATTCGGTTAAACACGAGAGAAGAGGGCTGCGTCAATGCTTGGATGGGCATAGCCAAAGGTACGCGTTTGCATCCGGTGACATATACCGATCGTCATCGGTCCACCATGCCCCTTGGCCTATATTCTTGATTTCTTGCTTGTATGCTTGTTTGTTTCTTTTAATAGCCTCGACCTTTTTATTTCCATGGACGCCTTATCTATCAATTGTTTTATCACGAGTCGAATACTCTCGGAATTGTTTACCGGGAGCTCGGCATCTGCTACAGTCAACCAACTCATCTCAATAAACATCAAAAGCCATCACAATCCAGAGTGGACCGTGACTCCATCTTGATAGGCCGCCGCTCTCGAAACTTGAAACTCGGTCGTCGTGTGTGGATGCTCCGAATAAAGCCTCTATGGTTATTTGTTCCCGCACCACCCCTGCCAAAGGCCCCTCTCGCACGCACATCGAATCCACTCTCCACCGTCTGCTTCTCGAAGCCATACGGCTTGGATCTCCAGTGCAGAACGAAAATAGATACGAGTACAGTATGATCAGTCGGTTCATTGATACGGTTACTAGAAGCATAAAATAGACGGCGGTTTCGTGCTGCATGCTAATGCAGGTAAATGCACACATTGACTTAAAGTTCAAGGTTTTATCTACCTCCTCCAACCCATCGATGCACTGAAAGAAGCAGCTTCAATATCGAATACACCAACAGGCTGCCCTATCGGAGCATCTCCAACTTCCTTCCGCCTCGGTTTACCTCTTTCGTCCTCACCTTAAATTTTAGAAACAAGTCAAGCCTTTGTCAAGCTTGTCAAGGTACCAAATAAAAATCCCGGAAGGATCAAATCCCTTCCACCAAGCGCCACCTTCACAGGGAATCTCCCTGCCCGCACTGATCCAAACCCACAAAAAACCTTCTGATCTTCAGGGGCCATCACCATCTTGAGTTGTTTTAAACACACGCTTGACATTTGTATCTAGACAAGCAAGACAAGCTAGAGTCATCACAGAAAGCTTGTTGGCTCAACGTTAATGCCGCTAAGCTTCACCGGCTTTTTTGAGACATTCTGAGGTGCGGAAATTTGAATCGGCGTGAAGATCTTGCTATGCTCGTCAGCTGCTTTCGCATTGCGCCGCGATTTAATCTCCCATCGGATTCTCCTAGATAAGGTAGATGAAGCTTAGAATGTCAAAAACGGGAAACCCCTGGCTATCATTTCCGGATAGAAGAACACTGCATTGTTGATGAAGATCTGGCGAGGTGTAAAGGGGAAGTTGTATTTCTTGCTTCATGATTAAATGTTCAAGATGTAGATTATCATCTGCCAAGAACTTGACATTCACTCCGTCATTACATCATCACGGTGAAGTCGTTCAACCTCAGTATACCTAATCGTAGTCACAGCAGAGAACGTCAAAGTAGAGGTCATAACATTCATATTCACATTCATCACCCCTTCCGCATCTATTCTTCCAGCAACAAAAAAAAGGCTGAAGAAGAAAAAAAGAGTCCATAGTCTTTAGATAGCATCAAACCGCTCTATCCGTCATTGTTTTTTTACCCAACAAAGCAATAACACTGCCTGTAAAAGCTCTACTCTCCAGGCACGCTGAAAATCTCCTCAATGCCAGTCCAAGCACCCTTTGCACGCTCTTCCCAGTAGCTGTCCTTGCCCGTCTTGATCCTCCACACCTCCTCTCCCTCTGGAGACTCTTCCGCCTTGACGAACCACCTTGGCTTGTGCTGCTCGCCTCGCTCTTCCAAGACGCGGCGACGAGCTCGCTGTGCTTCCTCTAGTTTAACCTTCCAAATCTCGGCCTCGTCTAGGTTGCCCTGCTCGGCGAGTCGCTGATCCTGACGCAATCTACAGTCGGTTGGCGGCAGCTTGCCCTTCTCAATCTCTGTGATTTCGTTAAGCGAGGCTGCGAATGCCGTCATTCCATACGTCTGGGTAGGATTGTCCACCATTTTGCCGACGTGCCAAATCTCTTCGCCTCCTGATTTTCCAGGGCCGGCCGTCTTGAGTCCGTTAGTCCAGGTACCAGTGAGTCCACTGCCCGTGTTGCCGCCATCTGGTCCAAACGTCTCCACATTGACATCTTCGGCTCTTCCACCAAACATGCCCTTGCTTCTAAACTCAACGGCTGCTTTGTGGCCGGTTGAGTCGTTGGTCACATTCATCGTTCCGACAGGCTCCACGTACTTCTCGCCCATTACCACGTTTCGCAAAAACATCGTGGCAATGTTCCACGAGTACAGCTCGTCAGATCCGTCTGACAGTCGCAGCACAACTCTTACACGACCATCAGTCGTAATCTCGGCACTTTTGCCCCAAAACTTCTGACCTGGGGCGGCAGATTGAGAGAGCGACCAACTGGCAGATTCAGCCTGCATTGCCAACTTGACAGGTCGATGCTGGACCTTCTCCACAAGCAAGCGGAAGCCGCCAGGGGTTTCCTTGTTCGAACGCACCAACTCAAACGTCTCTCCCAGCAGAGGGTTAAACGGCTTGCGGATAGCTCGCTCCTTGGCACGACCACTGCTAAACTGTGAGACGGCAAAGGCGGTAACGTACAGCAGTCGCTCGGTTACCGATCCGCGCTTAGCAGCCTGGTCCAAAAGCTGCGCATATTCTAGCTGCTCTGCAATCTTCTGTAGCAGGGAGATGGGCTCGTTGGCGGAAACGGGCATGCTGATGGTACTAAGATCTTTGCCAACATTCTTCCGAACAAACGCAATCAGACTAGGGGGCAGAACCATCGCAGGCGGTATCCCGGTTCTTCGGCCAACCACGACATCAAGAGGCAACGGAACAAGACTCTTTGGTTTGGCTGGAAACAGCGCGTTTGCGCCACCACCTTGCACCTCCTCCTCTTCGACGGATGAAATAGACGAGTTGTCATGCGAAGAGGCATCATCAGCGTCTGACTCGTGCGGCTCATCGTCGCTGGCATCAATCTTGACGACCCTTGTAGCATCTTCAGCGTCAAAGAACTCATCTCCTGTAGAGGTAGTATCCAAGCTCAGGCGGGAGGCGGCATCGGCAGACTTGGGCACCGGTATCCGGCGTCGTTTGCTGTTGTTAATGAGAATGGTGAATTCACTGACAACAGAATCGAGGTCGGCCAGTAAAGCCGCGCAATGATCCTGCAAAGACTTTTCCTCCTGGGTCGCCCCCTTAGACCTGCGCTTGTTCGCATCAGTGTGGTCTTCGATCGTCGCTGAATCCGGTCGCAGTGTCGGAGGGGTTGAGGCGGATACGGAGTTACTAGACTTGCGTTTCCAGAAGGACTTCTTCTCCGCTGCATCGCCACTTTCATCAATAGCACTCCCCGGTGGACCCAGGAAGTGGTGCGATGAAGAAGACGTCGGTCTCGGTAATGCCGCAACCTCCTTGGTTAGACGGCGCAGCGCATCACGAGTTCCAACAACGCGGCTAACCAGGGTTTCGACCTGCTGCCATTCAACCTCTTCATCGCGGCCTCCATGGTGGCCAGCAAGGCTGTCTTGCTGTAGAGTGCGGTTGTCAACCTGCAAGCCAAGCTTTGGCTGCTGCGGCTGGCTTTCAAGGCCTCTCGCCAACTTGCTCGCCTTTTCAAGAGCTCGAGCCCAATCTTGAAATTCCTTGTCGTTGGGCGCTTTGAGGTGCCATACTTCAGCACCGGAATCTATGCTAATTTCCCTTCTCCTCTCATCGGCAGCGATGGCAGCCAAGCTCAAGGGAATTGCTCCACGAAGAGCAGAAGAATTCCTGTTGTAGTAATAAGAAAGGGTGCAAGTAGAGTAGTCGAGGGAAAAGAAGCGTCTAGCATAACCCTGTCCCTTCTTACGTCTTCTCTTTGAGAGCGTTCCAACATGGTAATTGGCCGGCATAGTTGCTTCGGATACAGTGCGCGCATGGCCCTTGCTCGGGTGGCTATGGAAGCTATCCACGGAGGCAGAGGGATCTCCCTCTCGGGTCGGCGGGCTGCCATGCATGCCCAAGCTGGTCTGGCTAGCATTCGGCATCTGCAGATTCGGGAGATGGTTGGCGCTCTGCGGAGCAGCACCGGTAGGATATGTCAGGACGACAAATGTGGCTGTCTTGGATGTTTGCTTGGAAAAAGTGTTGTCAAAGACCAGGCCATACATGCCCGTCTGCCCGAGGGGCACGTCGTAAGCCCCCATGGACACCTTGTCCGCCTCGCACTTCCCAAACCATTTTATCGATATAAATCCCTTGCTGGAAAGGAGATCCTGCGCCGTGACATCTTTCTTGGCAAATCGGCTCGCTTTACCCTCTGCAAGTTCTTGTGTTTGTGAGCTATTAGAGTCGAAACCGTCGCCGGCCGTGGAGGAGAGACCCGTGGCACCGCTGCCGGGGTGTTTAACGATGCCGAAGTTTCTAGATGGTTTCACGGTCAATTAGGATTCACAGCAGAGTGCATTCGACTCTCTGGAGCAGCAACTACTCACATGGACTTTTTATGTGGTTGTACGCTCCAGGAGAGGGTGTTCCCCTCCTCGACCTTGACCCAGCGGACAATGTAGGACTACATGGCTCCAGTCAGTTCTCTGCAGCTCGTTGGAGCCTCGGGAGGGAGGATTGGGAGGCCATACCCTGCTGTGGACCTCTAGTCTCTCAATGCCAGCCATTGCTCCTGAAATGTCTCCAGCAAAGGCTCCGGCGTCAGTTGTGTAGCAGAGGGTCGCGAAACAGGCTGCGTTGTTTAAAGCTCTTGTTCCATGGCAAAGCTCCCTGTATGTTCCAGATCTGCCGGCGGGTTCGTCGGTTGGGGCTCAGACAAAGGAGAAGCGAGCTGACTGAGCAAATAAGTGAGATGGTTTGTGGCTGGGAAGGATCTTTAAGGGTGAGGTTTTGGGAGAGATGGAGCTGAAGCTCTGGACAGACCACGTTAACTGTCGGGCTGTCAACGTGTTTGGCTTAGCTGGTAGGTGCTGGCCGCCCACGGGGTTGTGGCTGGGGAGGTTTTAGCACTCGGGCGGGCGGGTTATGCAGTGGCTGAGTTCCAGGGTCCAATCCCGCTCCCTCGCGCTGTTTTGTTGAGAGCAGAGTTCAGTAAGCCCGTCGGTGACATACAAGTAATACAATATAGGCCCATACGATGGGAAGGTTGGCCGCCGTCAGCATTCAAGACCTTGCTGGGTCTCTGTTTCTAATAAATGTCCCGCGACATACCAGAGTCCGGCCCTTTCGGCGGCTGGACTCGGACGGCGAACACGCTGGGAAACGGAACAAGCGCGGCGATTTGAGGGATGGCGCAAGGCACGGCGGATGTATCCGAGCCGCCAGTTGGCAGTTGACCAGTTTCGCGAGCGGACTCGCGGCCATTATTTTTTCTTTGTCATCTGGGGATTGGAATAGCTTTTACCTGAGTCGTAGTTAGGCTTATGGGTGACCTCTGCGTCAGTGGCACCACCACGGCGTCTACGGGTACCGAGGCCAGACTCTAGGAGGCAAAGTCAGGCCGACTTCATCCACGGAGGTTGCTTAACCTAGACTCCGACCGTGGAGAGACCAATAGGCCGGCAGGGCCGGAGCCTCGGATCGAGGACACGTGAGTGACAGCGGATTGGAGTTTAAAGGTCCTGACCGAGCACAGATGTGATTTGTGTGTATGCCGATGATATATCCGGAGGTGGTCGGGTGTCCCGGTGGCTAACAGCCGTGGAGGACTATCGCGATCCAGAACTGCTCTCCAAGCCATCAGACGAAGATAAATCGGAGACACAAAGACTTCACGAGATCAAAGTGTGGGTATGAGGGCATTTGGAATTTCATGACCAGAGGACAACCCACCAAATTTACTTTGCTTTGAGAGAAAAAGGAATCGTAGCATAGCGACACCCGTACCGAGAGCCTCGAGTGCTGCTGAGGGTCATCGCGAATTGCCATCAACATGAAGTCATGCTACCTCTACGCTTGCTAATAAAGAGACGACGCAGTTGCCAGCTACCACCGACCGGAGAATTCTCCATAACCGATCCATTCACCTGAAACCGGTCATCTGTGCATTGCATTGCTTCGCCTCTGCCAGATCGAGAACCTCGCATCTCCTGGTGATTCATCTGCACATGGCTTCCACGTTCGTCTCCAGCTCCAGACTATTGTTTGCAATCCCAGCCTTATCGATTAGCCCCGCGACGGGTCTTTTGTCGGCGCCTTGAGTCCATTTTTGGCGCCCAAATACGAAGGATGCAGCGCTACCAACACCGCTGAAGCGCAGAGCCAGGGCCGCTAACTCGCCTCGAGCACAGGCGTCTGCACAGGCGTCTGCAGGCCCTGAGCCCAGCGCTTCCAAGGCTCTCTGGAACAATTGGGGCCTATCCACAAATGCTGTGGCGCGGTGCTTGGCCCTTCTGCTAGGCCGGGCTGGTCGTGTGGCATCTGCAGGCTAAAACCAACGTCGGGTAATGATTCGATGCTTCTCCTTTTCCCCAGTGGGTAGTCCGAAATCGAATCGCATCACCCATGAATCGCTTGCCTCGCTAGCACCATTTTCTTTGTGCTCTCTCCTCGTCTCTTTTTTTGACTTGTTGTTTCGTGCCTTGCTTTTCCCTTCTCCGCCCATCTGCGAGCTGTCTGCTGGCATCGACGTTCTCGTTTGGTCCCTTTCCAGTTCCTTTGCCAGCTCCTGCACGGCCCCTCCTTGCCCGTCTCCATCGCCATGACCCTTGTCTGATTCCAAAGCCTCATCTTACAGCCAGCCGTCGAAAATCGAATAGGCCCGTTTGGGTCTCCAATTGCTTGGATACGGCGAGCACCCCGGTCCTCTTACGCCTGAGCCTTCACGCGCGCATTTGTCTCTGCTACCCATTACTGTACACTCGCTTGGACTCGACGCAGAACATCGCTAGAGAGCCACGACAGCGTCATGACGGGGACTTTGAGCAAGCGCCAGCAGGCGCGTAATGAGGCGATTCTCCAGGATCTGGTACATTCCGTCCCAGGCAATGACCAGTGCGCCGACTGTCACGCGCGAAATCCATGTATGCATATACTGTCTCCGTTCGCACATCTCGTACAACCTCTTGCTAACCGCGACCTGTGTTACAGCTTGGGCATCATGGAGCGTACGATATCCCTTCCTCAACGACGCTGCGGTTCGAGATGATAGATACTGACCTGTGCAATTACAGCTGGGAGTCTTCCTGTGTATGCGCTGTGCCGCGATACATCGAAAACTAGGCACACACATATCCAAAGTCAAGTCGCTAAGCATGGATGCATGGACGAATGAGCAAGTTGATGTGAGCGAATGCTGCCCCTTTGTACAAGGTTGTGAATATGGAAAACTGATCTGTTTGGATCATAGAACATGCGAAAGGTCGGCAACACTACATCGAACAAGATATACAACCCCGAGAACAAGACGGCATCGGTGCCTATTGACGTGGATGAAGCAGACTCGGCTATGGAGAGGTTCATTCGGCAAAAATATATCAATACTGTCGCTGGCCAGGCTGGGAAGCTGAAAAAACCGCAGCTGGATGAAGGAACTCCACCACCGTTACCGCCCAAGAACTCCAAGTTCGGATTCAGATCCGCCTCGTCAATATTCCCACTGTCCTCGCGAGCGAAGAAGGAGGCCAAGGCAGCCGCTGCGCAAGAGCTTGCGAATTCCAATTCTTCAGCCAACCATGGGAATCACGCAAACAAACAGTCCAAGGTCTTTGGAGCTTCTGTAGACTACGGCCAGGACGACACAGACAAGAAGCTTGCGAGACTACGAGACATGGGCTTCCAGGACGACCATCGAAATGCAACTATTCTAAAGGGAGTCAACGGCAACTTGGAACGTGCCGTTGAGGCGCTCGTTCGTCTTGGCGAAGGCGAGAGTAAATCACCAGGGCCCGGCGCGGCTGCTGAGCGGACACTGCGAGCTTCAAGATCGCTGACACCAGTAGGCTCGAATCCCGTGGGCCTCAACCTAGGTTTGAGCGTGTCCCAGAAGGAAGCGACCCCAGAACGCCCAATCACGGCTTCAGCAGCCTCTACGAATCCGTTCGATATCTTCCCGCCTGCTCAGCCCCAGACGGCTCATTCCACCGGGACACTCCAGACCAACAATCCTTTCATAAACTCGACGAATCCCTATGGAACACCAGCACAGCAGGCCAGCCTTGTCACCCAAGCGTTCCAGAACATGTCACTGTCTCCGCAAGCTCAACCTCTTTTCCCACATCATACTGGTGGAGTCATCTCGACACCCCATCAGTACGCGATGTACTCTCAGACGCAAGCTACTCCGTCAATGCCTCAGCAATATCAGAGCCTGAGCTTCCAGAATAGCATGACATACCCTCAACCTGCCGCACAACCCATTGCGCCACAGCAAACGGGCTACAATCCATTCTTCACGCAGGCACCGGCCCAGCAGTTTCAGCAGCAGGCACAGGCACCTCAACAAAGTTTGTCGCTCAACACCAACCAGGCTGCGGCGTATGCGAACAATCCCTTTACGCGGTCACCAACTAGGATATCGTCGCCTTCTCTCACCCAGATTCCGGAGCAATCTCTGCCTACCATATTCCAGGCCCCAACGCCACTGCAGCAACACCTGACTGGAACGAATCCCTTTTTGAACAATGGCGTGCAGCACCCCCAGCAAGTGACGCAGCAACAAGCTCAGTTTTATGGACAGCAGCAGCAACCCCAGCTTTACGGACAGCAACAGCAGCCTCAGTTTTATGGACAGCAGCAACAACTACACCAGCAACAGCAACAGCAACAGCAACAGCAGCAGCAATATTATCAGCCTCAGCGTCAAGACAAGGCGTCCATCCTCGCGCTATACGGCCAGCAGCAAGCAGCACGCCCCACGGTCTCTGATCCCAACATACACGCACAAACGCCAACTATCCCAGAGGACAGACCCATGCCAATGCAGGCCATGCATTCTCCAGCAGCTCCGGCGCAGTCACCTCTGAGCGCGACACAGCCACTTGCAGGAAACAACAACCCGTTTATGAAGAGTGGACCTCCAGCAGTAGCTCCAGACCCCTTTGCCACAGATCGCAAGATTAGCAGAGAAAGCATGAACCTGGGTATGGACATGGCATGGACGAATGGACGGCACAGCCCCGATGCCTTTGCAAGCCTCAGTGCGAGACACGGTTGAACAGCTGGAGGAGTTAGATATGGGTTGTGATAGTTTTGGTTTTGCTTGTTTTGTTTTGATTCCTATTTCCCCTTTTCTTTTACACCAGGCGCATATGCCAAAGCAGAGGGTTTGGCAAATTTGTTTATTATATATGCCTTGTGATGACTGGGCCTCTGAGGGTTATTAAAATCTATACCTGATAAGTCGTTTGGGTAGCGAGATGGATAAAGGGCCCATCTACCTAGGATGTAAGTAGTGGTCATAGCATACATGAATGTACATGGCAGACGGTCGAGAAGTCTGTAGATGTGAATACTTGTCTCTCTTGTCCTTGTTTGATTGCAGTCACGGATCGATGAGTGTAGAGTCTAAGGGGTGGCTTTGGGGATGAATGCGTTCATGGTGTCTCACGGTGTCTCATTGACTCATCGTTAGCAAACAGTGTTATTTCTGTCCAATATCACTTGAGGTTATTAAGCTTGAGCTCTCCTGTAAACTCGTGCTTCACTTGATCATACTCGTATGATTGAGACCACAGCGTCTGGACTAAATCAAGACATGAGGTGCACAGACGGTCGTACTCGGAGACACCTTGATACTGCACAGACACAGATGGAGTACATGACGGCAAGGTGGTTTTGCGCCCCCTTTTCAGCATCCATGTACCTGCCCTGTAGGTATAGACCTTGAAGCTAAGATGCTTTGGCTGAAAGCTGAAGCTTTGCTCATGCGCCCGTACTAAGCTGGATAAGGTTCAGGTTCATCTAACAGCTAATGCACTATCACTGTAATTATCCAGAAGATTTGATAGCCGGAGTGACACTTTGAAGCCCATCAATGTTGTTGAACCCACCATTACAGAGCACCAAATCAGCTCAACCCCGAAAATCCCCCACCGTCAAACAGTGCAATCAATCATTGATCCCCATTGTACGAGGTCACGGCCTTGGCGAGAGAAAATTTCGTCATCTTTGCCGTTTGACAGCGGAAGCTCGGGGGCCGCAGACGGCGACAAACATCATGGACGAAGGGTCGCACTGTACAACCGCACGCAGCCGGTGCGCCCAAAGACAGTGTCCACCAACGCCGAGAAGCTGTGAATCAGTCATCCAACATGTGGGCTTGGCGGCCCGGATGATTGGCACTGATGGAACTCCCAAGCGCCTCCTTCTCCGCTGGGCCACAGGCCCTGAAGCGCTGTAAGCGGCCTGCCAATGTCCCGCCGAACGGCCTGGAAGCGTCCACCTGCAAGTGCTAGTCAGCAAGCCGCCAATCCAGTTAAAGCGCACCACTTCTGCCGAATTTCCTGTGTTCCTCCGCTTTTTCCTTTTCACCACCTGCACGCAATTTCACTGCAAAAAACCGCTTCGACGTCTGACCATCAGCTCAACGAGCCAGCATCGCGAAATCGACCCGATTACATCGCTCGAGACTTAAACCAAGCAAACGCACCGATTTACATCTTCGATCAAGTCCTAATTGATCGCTCCGCTGCTCTGCACGACCCCTACCAATCATTCGCCACCCACAGTCGACCTAGCCCGAGGCTCGGTATTTTCCCATCTCTCTTTCAAGAAACAGATCTCCCAAGCGATCACCGTGGAATCCAATAGCAATGGCGCCAATGAGTAACCAAAGTATAAATTACAGTAGTAATTATGGCGAGGAGTTGACTGCCCGTGTCAACGTCCTTGCCTCCTGCTACGTTGTTGACTCTGCCGCCAACCTCAAGGGCCTCCACTACTGCACTACGGGGGTCACAGGTAAGCTTCCTTTCTTCTTCTTCTTCTAATCTCCTCGTCTTGAAGTCGACCCTGTTCTAACCTTGCATCTTTCGTTTCTCCAGGGGCGGAGTGGTATTCCTGAGGTCCCTTCCTCAGGCCTGCCTTCTCCTCCGTCAAGTCCCCCCCTCGCCGCATTGACCTCGTCCAACCAGCTCGCCCTTCTTCCTAAGCAGAAGAAGCGCGACATTCCAGGCAGACGCCTGGAGCGACGAGGGGGGGCAGCACTCATGATCAGGGAAGAATGTGAGAGATTCTTCTGTGAGACCATGAAGACCGTGTTCCTTGGTGAGAGGAACCTGTCTATCAATGGCTCCGGCTTTTCAGGTGCTTATTTACAATCGCCGCCACCCGACTCCCACCTCGCGGATCCATTCAACCAGGGCCCGGACACTGTTCCGGCTGGCTCGCGGATCGACGCATGGATGGAAGTCTGGGACTACGCTGGCGGATCGAGCTTCCGCGCCTTTGTGGCAGATGATGGAAGGGAGAAGTCCCTCTTCATCTTCTTCGACATTGAAGGCGTGCTCGGAAGAGACTTGAAAAAGGCGTAAGTTGTAACCTCATTTCTGCCCAATCGTTAGGTTTGAACCCATTACTAACATCTCTTCTTATAGTCTTATGGCGCTCATCGAACTTGCTGATGGTCCCCTGGCCTGTAGCCAGATCGTCACATGTCTTGATCGCCGCCTACCTGCAGATAACGCTCGTGATTTGATCAAGAGCCTTCAATGGGTTGGCTTCGACATGGCCACGCTAGACCACTGGGCCAGTGACTTGGACGTGACTAGCAAACAGTGGATTTTCATGGGCATGGAACTCTAGTTTTTTACTTGATTTTACCTGCTTTTATGGGCATTCGTTTTATTGGGGAACCAGCTTTACTTGTTAAGGAAACCAGATTGATTCGTTGTTCGATCGTGGATCCGCCCGTTTGTTCTTGATGGCTCGAAAAAGCAAACAAAAAGCATAAGGGCGTTGGTCAGTTATTCTGCTTCTCTTGTTCTTTTGAAGCTAGTACCATCCCGGGAGTTTTTTAGTTGGGACTGTTCATGTTTTGGTGTTGTGTCGTTTTGGTATTGGTCAAACTGCCCTTTGGAAAGTGTCTCGATGCTTTTTCATTCGGAGTCATGGATCGACAGGGATAGACTGTACGGAGTGCTCCGGACGGGTTTCGGCCAAACAGTCAGTTATCGGGTAGTTGTCATCGTATTATCGTATTAGGTAGTTTTGAGTGAATGGATTGAACTTTTTTCTTCTTTCATCATCTGTGACAGAATTAAACTTTTTTACCCGTCATCTTTTACAATGTAGAGGTAATCATGAAATGCATCAATTGCGTCTTACGAATAGTCTATAACCACCCACCCTAACCCCGAAGCCCCCTTTTTTTTCGTATCCCTAAATCACAGGTCTCCATCAAATTGTCGTATCAGTAAACCCTTGTCCTGGAGGAAATCCTTGACCTGTTTTACTGTGTACTCTCCTCGGTGGAACATGCCAGCCCCAAGAGCGGCATCCGTAGTAGTCTTCTCAAACACCTCCTCAAAGTGTCCCGGGTTACCAGCGCCGCTGGACGCAATGACGGGGATCTTGACAGCGTTCTTGACCTGCTGGATGAGCTCAAGATCGAACCCGCTGTTGGTGCCGTCCTTGTCAATGCAGTTGAGCAAGATCTCTCCCGCGCCCATCGCCTCGACGGCCTGCGTGAGCTCCACAACGTCCATATCGCGTGTCTCGCGGCCGCCCTTGATGGTGCAGGCGTACCAGCAGAAGGCCTCGCCCTTGGGGCCGGGGAACTTGGTCTCGACGATGGCGTGGCGGGTGGCATCGAGCTTGGGGACGTAGACGCGCTTGGGGTCGACGCTGACGACAACGGCTTGTCTGCCGTAGGCGCGGGAGATTTGCTCGATGGCGGTGTTGCCGAAGAGCTTCTTGCCGAGAGAGTAGTATTCCTCGGCGGCCAGGACGGCGTCGGATCCGATGGAGACCTTGTCGGCGCCGGACTTGAAGTACATGGTGGCAATATCAAGAGCAGAGACCTTTGTGCCGTCCGTGTCGACGGTGTCGCGGATACCGCCTCCGATGGTAAGGGGCACAAAGACGGTTAGTGAGGTCTGTCGGAGGACCTCCAGCATGGGAAGATCGGCGAGGGGGCAGTCGCGGAAGGATGTGATGTTGAGGAAGGTGACTTCATCGGCACCGGATTCGTAGTATTTCTTAGCCATCTCCACCGGCTTGCCCAGGTTGCGGACATTGCGGTCGGCACCCTTTTCGCGAACGTCATACTGGTCTCCTTTTGTGACGACGAGGTCGCCTTGGTCATTTGTTCGGACGTCAAGACAGGCGATGAGTCGGCGAGTGAGGCCGTCCTTGTGGCCCGCTGATGCGACGTCGGATGGCAGATCAGCTCCAAGATTTTGCGCTCCGGAGCCGGTCAAGAAGGCCTTGATCGTCCGGAGGCCGGCAACGCCAGATTTTTCGGGGTGGAATTGGGTAGCATAAATGTTACCCTTTGCAATGGCGCCGATGAAAGTCTCGGTTCCGTAAGTTCCAGTCGCAACTGTCCAGCCTTGGGCTTCGAGCGTGCCTTTGCTGTAAGGGGACTTGTAGGAGTGGACGTAGTAGTATTTGGAGTCTGGTCTCAGGTCATACATGACCTTGCCTCCAGTGTTGGCATTGTTCCATCCGATGTGCGGCACCGACTTGTCGCTTTCATCAAAGTGAGTGAGATATGAAGGTATCACGCCGAGACCGGGAACCTCAGGGTCTTCCTCGGAACCCTGGAAGAGGGCTTGGAGGCCAACACAAATGCCCATAAACGGCTTGCCAGCTTCAATGTGCTTTTTTATGGCAGGCAGGTAGTTTGCCTGAGAAAGCTGTGTCATGCAGTGACCGAAGTGGCCGACACCGGGCAGAATGAGTTTCTGTCACGACAGGTGAGTAAGAGATGCTATTTCGAACGGTTACAACAGCCATTCAAACCTCTGCTTTGGGCACATCCTCAGGAGACCGGACCCAGTCTACCTCATAGCCCAGCTTTTCAATAGCATTAACCAGACTGCGGATATTGCCGGCAACGTAATCCAAGAGGTGAACCGTGGGCATCTTGCCCGTTGCTGTTTGCAAAAAGTCCGCGGGGTTCAACGAATAAGTTGCTTGGATGGAGGACGGTTACACAGCTCGATTGTGCTGCTTCATGCGCTGAATGAGGTGTAAAAGGGGCGTTTATGTACTCTTCAGCGCCCTGCAATTGACAACTTTGCAGTCGAGGAATGTTTTGCCGCGAGTTATGAGTCAAGAAAGATTCTGAGTCGAATCAGTCAACCGCTATGAACTGAGATTCGAAATTCTTATCGAAGCCCTGATAACGGGACTTGAGAGCGATAGCGGGGTCTAGCCTTTGAACAGTCACCGGCTATGCCGAAAGTAGACGCCCTAACTTTGGCAAGAGCTTCTTCTGAGAGCGACTGCATTTTGCACGTTTGGCCCCGCCACAGCTATTCCTGCATTTCGTTCTCGGCATTGAAGCTCAACTGGCTTAGTGCACGCATCTCTCAAGATACGCGACAAAGATGGTCCCTTAATACATAATTTGAACAAACCGATATTTCCATCTACATTCTCCATTGCAGCGTCATATTCCACTGCCATTCGTGCTGCTCAGCACTTTGTCTATCTCGAGGATAAGCTCTGTAGCCGGCTGCTATGGCAACCTCAGCAGCTGCAGCGGCAACAGCATCCACGACCACGGCAGCGACAGCAACAGCTTCACCATGGCTGGGAGATGAAGCTGGCGCCTTGAATGTCGATACAATCTTGCAGCAGGTCTCGCAAGACGACCAAGATGAGTGGGAATACGAATACTCTGCTACCGAGACAGAGGTAAGCTTTACGCTCCTCAACACCATGTCTTGACTACGCGTTACTAGATGTTAACCCATGTCACCAATTAGACGTACTACCTAACACTTGAACTATCCTATCCAGAGTTCAAAGATCGTCCAGCAAAAGCCCACCATCACAGCCGCGGCGGGTATTACAAGAACTGGTCAGATCAGTATGCCGATCACCTGAAGTTAGACGCCAAGCCAGACCTTGCCGTCGGCCAGCAAGACCCCAATCATAACGGAGATGGCAATGGTAAAGACAATGACGAAAATAATGAAGAAGCCCCTGAACCGGAAGAGGAGGTGCTGGAAGAGGAAGAAGAGGAGAATGCAGAGGACGCAAACATAGATCCTCGTCTACGAGCTATGGGGGACGACAGTCGCAATGACGCTAGGAAAACAGCGAAGCAAGGGAAAAAAGACAAAGGGAAAGGAAAGGAAAAAGAGACAGAAACCACCAAAACCGTACCAGAGGCAACAGAAGGTGACGAAGAGTCGGCAAACGACCCCTTGGAAGAGATACAGATACTCGAACTTCACTCTCGCAATCCGATTATATCCTACAGAGGTCGAGTTTTTGAGGGACAATGGGCAGAGGTCATTGGCACAGAGGCAATATTGACCGATCGTGAAGCCAAGGATGCCGCTCAGTTGCCTGCTCTTCGTCATCTTCCCGGCGGTGTGGATATGCTCGGAGCAAGCTCTTCGCGCATCTTGACCACCGAAAAGATTCTGAAACCCAGAGTTGCCCAAGAGGACTCTTTGGCGGCCATTCGCGAGGAGTGGAACATTCGCATCCCCCCAGGGAAGGATAGGACCGGTGAAAGAGCGCAGCAGTTGCGCTTCCTAGAGAATCTCATCGCCTTGAAGAAGAAAAGGGGGGACGCAGATGAAGTTACAGTATATGCTATGGATGGCCCTGGAAAAGATTTTGA
Source organism: Trichoderma camerunense (assembly GCF_050948025.1). Classification (NCBI taxonomy): domain Eukaryota; kingdom Fungi; phylum Ascomycota; class Sordariomycetes; order Hypocreales; family Hypocreaceae; genus Trichoderma; species Trichoderma camerunense. The sequence continues at coordinate 2,816,364 of NW_028145369.1, forward strand.
CGACAGAAAGGGACCAGATTTCAAACCTCGCAGGAAAAAGCCTAGTCTCGGCGTCGATCAAACCAACGGGGCCAGTCAGAGTGACAGAAGAGAACGTCGATATACAAGGCGAAGCCAGGGTCGCCGAGGCGGTAGACGAAGAAGGGCATCTGCTGCGAGAGGAACATCAGCGGCAACGGATAGGGGCGCTGGTTCAGGTTTGGATTCGAATACGCTGTCCACGCCCACGCCAAGTCACTGGGACGAACTCTTTGGGATTCAAGATGACGAGGACGATAATGATAACGATAGTCTCAACGACATCTACGAGGACAGTGATGGGCCAGAAAGAAGACGTGCGGGTTCCGATGATGACAACGAGGACGACGATGGGGACGAGGATGACAACGATGCCATGATACTGGACTAGGTTTGGCACAGAGACAACCTGTAACCCCGCGCCCCTGAATCCAGACAGACTCCTGATAAGCCTGCGAACTCGCTTAACCTCCAAAGCTGCTGCGAATGGAAAATAACGCAAAAACTACGATGCCTTCACAAAGGCCTGTTTTTTACGACTCGGCTATATGGTGATTACAGGTCAATTACATGCCAGGTGGCATCCTACTAGTCGATTTCTACACCCTAGGCCGCCTGGAAGTATGAATGAAGCTTATGTTGGCTTAAAATTAGGCTCATGTGATAACATTTGAAGGACCTGATAAAGCCGACACCCGTCTAGCCATGTGCGATGCAATGGCAAATGGGGATGCTATTCCAAGACACGACATTCTTTCAGTGGCCACGAAGAATAGCAAAAGCAAGAAGCATCAATAAGGGGTGGATGCATGACTAGCCCTACAAATGAGACAGTGAAACTGATAGCTCATTGACTACATCGCCATCTTGGCAGCGATGTTGTTTTTCGCTTGCGGATAAATGCGACAAAAGAGTCATGTGTGGCCCTTAGCTGCCCGTGAAGCACAACTGAAGGTAGCCTTGCATATCTACAGACGTCCAAGAAGCCTAGCCATGATAGGGTGATGTCGACCACTGGGTGCTACCATGTGGCCGCCTCAGCAGAAGTGGTTCGCCACACATGGTTGCATCGATTAGCACACAAACGAGTTTTAGGACACAGCAGCAACGGGACGATCTCTTGGCGTCTGGCAGTTCAAGGGTCCACGGGATGAATCCAGCAGATGAGGCTAATGATTTGCATGGATGGTCCATTCCCTTGTGTACCAACCCGCGATCGTCGAGATGACCCTTCAACTGCCGCATGCTGATACCATGTACTGCTATTGGCCAGAGCCGAGCCAGCGACCAAGGGCCGCCAGTACGCGGGGGGGGAGGGGGGGGGGATTGTCTGGAAGGCACAAAAAGATGAATATAGTCACCTTGATAGAAGCCATTGATGATAATGGTCGCGACCATGCCATGATCATGACCATGGTTATGGACATATCAGATTCCAGTTCGAAACATGCCATTCCATCCCATGTACTGAGACTTCTGTTATCTGGAGGCCAACCGTCCCACTAGTGGGTACTAGATTTACGAGTACGAAGCACCCTAATAAGCAGTCAATCGTTGTGGTGGTTCGAGTGAGATGTATGTACATGGACACTACTATATCTAAGTACCTATTGATGGGCGAAAGTGTATAGTAAGCTACTCCTGCGTACTTGAACTATAAACAGATATCAATGGATGTGAAACAATCTGCAGTTGCGGGTAAGCCTCCCGTTTACACGTAACCACTAATAGCATTTGCATATGAGGTAAGCCGGCTGTACACGTACACAAAGTACTCGTGTTTCTGTAGATGAATGATGTCGGAGCTAAAAAGTGGTGTCCGTTGTTAAAGGGAGCCAGCGCCGATTGTGAAAGGACGCAGAATGATGCAGACTGACTAGTGACCAGATGGGCAGAATACAATGGAAATGCCTCAAGAAACAACGCACGGGGGATGGATTACTTGTCGTCATGCCTTCTTCACGGCATTTGGTGCTCTGGCATTTGGGCTCTTTCTGGATTAAGACTGCCGGCCGGCTTAATTCATGCAGAGTGCCCGGATATGGCTTGATGACGTATTGTTTTTGAGTTTTTGGGGTGGCATGCCTTACAGGGAATGGAAGACGAAAAAAGGTTTTTAGGATGGAGAATCCGAGTACCCGGCAAACACCGAAGAACTCGATTGAATTGATGCTCCAGTAGCTGCAGATTCAACAACTCGATGAAAGCAGGTAACATGTATTTCTGATTTCTCGATTGAGTGTACAGTATATCGAATGGCCATTAGTTTTCCCTTTCCATCGGGTGGATTTCAGGGTAGCCTCCAATGACAACCACAAAGCAGAGCTAGTGGTTTACGAAGACACTAACACTGCCACATACTTTGGGGATTACCTACCGTGGCAGAGTTTTCTCTCTTTCGGGATGTCATGCACCAAGGCCCGTTAGCACTACGAACGCGGCCCACGATGCGCCATCTGCTGGATCTCATAGGCTCTCGAGATTGCGACTGGCGGGGATTCATGGAGACGGATGGTGGTTGAAGGAGGTGAAGCAGAAACGAAACCTCGATAGTGTCGGCTTTTTAATGCGCAAAAGAGGAAGAGGAAGAGGCTTGTAGGTTCAATACAGTACTTGTACAACGCTGCAATCCTAATGGAGTGGCTTATGTGGCTCCACGTAGCACTCTAATGTACTGCTACCTGTTCTTTCTTGAGTGCTTACAGGCACTCGCAGTGCAAACACGTTCGCTGGCAAGAACACATGGTACCGCTTGCGTGCGGAGTCTAGCGAATGACATAGCGAAATGATAGGAGGAGAAGGGGGTAGGCGCGGAAGGTTGGTCTTGGCTTTCCTGTCAGGGCGGCTCAGCCGGACACTCCTTCCACAGCCAGGCAAATGCCATGCCTTACAGGCACAGGTACTGGTACACGCCCTCCCCGGCGCTCGGCTTCACAGGCTTCGTACTCGTACTCTTGCTGGGCGGTCAGGCAGCACTGCGAGGTACCGCGAAGCGCCCGAGCAATGCCGAGCCAATCATGGCCGCCACCGTCCACTAAAACAAGCCCCTAGGGCCAACCACGTCGCCGCGTGGCAAAGTCTACAGGCCCAGCCGCAGCGCTACAGGTACCGGTACTTTGGCCGGTGCCGGTGTGGAGTGTCCACCTGCCGCCCGAATGCATGTACAGTACCTGGACAAGTACCGCTCTGCACTCTGGAACACACACACCCTCACCTCAAACCACCATCTTGCGGCCTCGATGGCTACGCTTCCCGCCTTGACTTTTTCTTCCTTTCTTTTCTTTTTTTCTCCCTCACTCTATTCTTCCCCACCTCCTCTTTGATATCGCTTGTGATCCGCTCGGCCATGTCGCCAGGGGAGTCGTGATTAGTGCTTTTCGCATCGTCGGTTCCCCTTCGTGATGCACTTATAATAGGCCTTACATTCCTCACCCTGTCTCAACTTATATCCGCTTCCAGCCCCAGCCGCGCCCCGGACCTCCCGCCTCTTCCGGAACCTGGGTCTGTCGACATCTGTCGTTCGTTCTTCTCGTTCTTTTTCATGAAGGTCTTCCTGCACGACATTTATTCCCTCTTCTTCCAACAGACATTCGCCGTCATCCTTTGTTCGCAGCCTTACCAGATCGATCGTCATTCCACATCATAGCCACCTCGAACAGTCCAGCTGACCGTCCTCGGCTCCCGGCAATCGTGCTTTATAAACCGTCCACCACCCAGCTACCTATTTCCACTTCGATCAACACGCATATACCTCGACCTGTCGTTGCCGATCGCTCCGGCGCATCGAAGCCGCCATGTACTGGCTGCGACGCTTCACCATAGTGACGGTGCCGCTGGCCCTCATCATCTTCGTGGCCACCTACCTACCCGTTATCCTCGATCCCTCAAACAGAGGCCCTGAGAGTCGCGCTCGTGATAGACTCTGGGTCAGCAGCAGTCCCTACTTCTGGGACCGCCAGGCCTGCCGATGGATCAGCCTTTGTGGCCTGCACCACCTGAGAAGGGACCCTGCCGCGCTCTCGCCCATCCTCGACGACGATCCTGAAGATGAGCTTCTGAGAGTAGAATTGCGCAAGCGTACGGATAGCAAGCGCATGGACCGTACATGGGAGGAGGATGCTGAGCTTAACGCCCCAAACCCTGAATTCCGAAAAAGCAAGAGGTCGGATATGAAGAGAAACCCAAAGGAGCGACGGAGGATCCTCAGAGACGTCCCCCAATATGTTCTCGATCATGCCCCGCTTGTACACCTCTACTCTGGCGAGCAATTTTGGCCCTCCGACATTCGCGAGCACATCGAGCACATGACTGTCACGGTAGATCATAAACGAGTCAACTTGACCGAGAAAGTATCACTGCACAACCTGCAGGCACTCAACCGCTACGACAACCAGATGGTCACGCTTCACAGCAGGGAGAACGTTGAATCTCGACCAAGTTGGCTCCATAGCCATGATAACCTGCCGAGCCCATTCGATGACCCTGATGCTTCTACGCCGCCTCCCGTGGGGAATGGTAGAAAGCCGCATAGCGAGCCGGACACTTGGTTTGATGTGGACAAGAAGCATCCTGTGCATCGCATCTCGGATCCCCGGAACCACAACGTCCCCGCATATGCTCCCACGCCCAGCCCTGGCAAAGAGCAGCAAAAGGTCATCCCGCGCGGCCACAAACCAGACCCCGACGGCTACTCCAAGGCGCCAGCTACCCTTGTCCTTGTGGATAAGGGCTCGGGCATCGTTGATGCTTTTTGGTTCTTCTTTTACAGCTATAATCTAGGGCAAACCGTGATCGGCCTGCGGTTCGGAAACCATGTGGGTGACTGGGAGCACTGCATGGTGCGCTTTCAGAACGGCGTGCCCCGGGGCATTTTCTTCTCTGAGCACGAGGGTGGTCAGGCGTACGCTTGGGAGGCCATTGAGAAGCGTGGCATCAGACCCGTCATTTACTCGGCCGTTGGCTCCCATGCCATGTATGCTCTACCAGGCATCCATCCCTACGTTCTGCCCTTTAAAATGCTCAAAGACGTTACGGACAAGGGACCGCTATGGGACCCCGCGCTGAACAACTACGCTTATTTCTATGATTATACACTTGAAAACCCAAAAGATACCATTGAGCACGAGGACGGCATCGCAGAGCAAGGACTCACGCACGACACACACAGTTTCACCCCTGCTGCGTCCAATCCGGATGCTCCTGTTACGTGGCTGCACTACCAGGGCCGATGGGGCGATGAGACTTACACTCTGGCAGATATGCGACAGTGGCGTCTCTTTGGCCAGTACCACTATGTGACCGGACCCAGCGGGCCTAAATTCAAGAATCTCGAGCGCCAAACGCTCTGCCCGGCGAGAAACTGCCGCCTGCTTTACGAGATTGACCCCAAGGGCACCTGGTACCATTAGACACACATGCATATTTCAGCATATGCATCGGCATAAAGCCAAGGCTCGCTGCCTGGTTTGTTTTTTCATTCTACTACATATTTTGAACACTGTTCGCCATGGTTGGATGTATACCCAATGAAAGATGGGGAATTGATACCCAAGAGGGACCGAATCACATGGAATTGGCTGGAGGACTTTTCGCGGCCTGAAATGCGAATGGTGCATTAAGGGAACGAAATGTCTTGATTGTTTTCAGGCGCTTCTAGACGGGCGCGAGAACGCACCGGAGTTGTTTTCCTTTTTACACCTTGGTTCCCCCCTTCCCCTCCTTGATTTTTTGCATATTGGAGTTGATAAATGCTTTCGTTTCCCGACGAGTGCCTCTTTTGGCCTCATGACGGTCTTCACCGACGAATTGATGATTTTCTCTCTCTTTTCCTTACCTCGCATTTATTTTGGTGTTTTTTTTTTGTGATTGGGGGAGGAAGTTTCCCTGGGCATTTTTAAAGAGTCGTTCTGGGGAGGCCTTTTTGATACCCGATCCCGCTAATACCGCGATCCTCTCACACACTCACGCAAAGTACATGCATACAAAACACATGCACCCTCTATATCTACCTTATCTATATCCACATGACATTACTGTTATCATCACACAACATAGAATTTTGCTGTTACCCTTTAGATTTGTCTTTTCCCCCCCTTTTTGGGCGCGAAAAATAATATATACCAGATAGGTAGTTGATACTTATCACTACATAACAAAAATGAAATCAAGTAAAATATTTTAAATCAGTACCTGTACTTTCGGCGTGCTTTGTGGTGTAGTATTCTGTATTCTGTGTGTCTCGTGGGGTCTGTCATATGCCACCTCCCTTTTTAGCACCTGACGATTTGGGATGGCACTTTGTGTCGCGGTTTTTGGAATCACACGCCAAAAATGTTTTATTTTGGATTGAGACATTGGTAAATCTGGTTTGAGAATTACTTGGCTAGTAATCTCACGATGTATGTTTCTTGTCTATGAAAAGTATGCAAGAAATCCGACTATGCCTTCACCTTGGCGTATCCAAAAAAGCAAACAACACATGTAGTAGGGAGAGAGTATATAGTATACTGCGATACAAGATGACAAAACAGCCGCCGTTTTATCCAAGAAAACGCCAGTGCCAGGTAGATTATCCGCCATCAAAAACACCTCCAACGCCATACATGAGGCATAAACAAAGGAAAAACCAAAATCCATCAGCTAGATATTAAACACGTTGGCCGCCCTTGCATATTGTATATACGACCCTATACCCATAGATCCCATGAGAATCATTTCTCATCTAGAACACGCCATGCCTCGCAAACATGAGAAGAAAAAAAAAAGAGAAGGAGGAAGAAGAAAGGAGATAACGAGGTTGAGCCAACCCCATCTCCATGAGCAGCTCAGTGATCTTCATCTTGGTGGATACTGAATTCCGATGATGCGCGATCGGCTTGGTCCGGCCACGCCTTTTGCGTGCTCGGATACTCAGACGGCGGCTGGCTGCTGTTGTCGCTCTCATGCTCCACCTCCATGGCGTTGGGGTCAACGTTTTCACCGTCTGAATGGTGAGCGTTTTCTTGATCTTCGAGACCAGGCCAAGCGACGTCCCGCTCCCGCTCCCGCATCCATCCGGGGTAGCTATTCCGAGAGGAGGAAAGGGGCCGAGCAACTGGCTGTGCGCTGGTGATGCCGGTTTTCTCGTCGTCCCCGTCGTTGCCGTAATCGTTTTCGTCAACAAAGGATTGGTCAGAGCCGCTGCTCTCGAGTATCTCAAAGTCAATATCATCGTCTTCGTCATCGTCGGCGTCAGAAGGGGGAGCTGATTCAAAAACGCTGCTTCCTCGTTCTATTAGGCCTTCCCCATGGGTAGCGATGCTGTAAGGCGTAGCATAGCCACCTGGCGTAGTGCCCCGAGCAGGAGTCGTGCCCCTACCAGGAGTTGTGCCTCGGCCGGGAGTGATACCTCGACTAGTGTGGCGATCGTGATGACCGATGGATGCGGGAATTGGCGATGCGGTCCTCCTCGGCGTGAATCGAGGATAGCTGGGAGATCGAGCACGGCGCCTCTTCCTGACACCAGCCTGAGGTACGCCATGAACGCTCGGTGAGGACCGCCGGCTGTACCCACGGGATGCGAGTCGCTGCCTGGGATTTCCACTCTGGATCATTGTGGAGCTGATGGTTGCCGGCGATGTCCTAATAAAAGGCGCCTCTGATCCCTCTCGACTCCTTGTTATCGATCTTTGGAGGCGGGCAGCGGCAGCCGGGCTGGTCGCTCGGTACGAATGGTTGGCAGAAAAGTATTCCACCGAGGGTGATATTGACACCCTGTGCCTTTCCTGGCGGTGTTGTATGGTGGGGGGTTGCGCGTTTGGCGACTCGTCAAGCAGCTCATTCCATGCCCAACACTCTTCAGGAGAATCCTCCTCGGGCACTTCTTGTGACTCCGTAACGTCAGGATACGCAGGTGGCACGTCTTTCAGCCTCTGCCATGTCCAAGCCGAGTCATATGCTTGATAGTCCTGGAGGTATGCGTCAGGATGGGTAATGAACAACCTAGGTTCCGTTGCCTTCATCATGACAGAGGCCAGAAACTGCACGTCCCAAAGTGCTGGGGTCGCCATTTCGTCGGGACTAAGGAACCGTAGCCGTGAATCTTTGTGCATCTTTCGCAGAGGAACCCATGAAGATTGCAGCCCCATGAACTTGGATGCCTTCAGTCCAGGGCTTTGAGGTCTCGTATACATCTGCATATCACGGAATACATTTCCAAAGGCAGATAACATCGCCATGCTGACGCTTCTCGCATCTGGCGCCTTTACTTTTATGGTCTTCACCAGCCCGCGGCTCCTCAGGCGCGCGTCCGCAGCGCTCTTATCACCACAGGCCCTAGGAAATAGCCATTCCCTGCCATTGTCATGCGTGGGCCAGTCGCCCATAGCTGGAGATTGGGCTCTAGGTGTAGATGTGCTCAGCGTCATGGGAAGCTGAGTCCAGTCGTCTCCACTTTCGGTATTGGGATCTGTTGGGAATAGGTTCATATGCTGCCAGACCCTTTTGAGAGGAAACGGAAGAAATACAACCTCGACCTCCCACGGGTTATTCCATGTAGGGATGATGGATTGAAGTTGGTCGACCTGGGCTTGTAGCGACTGGAGCTGGCTGTATACTTCCTGCGAGCGGCTTGGTCGGTTGGCCGCACTGGAGCTGACCGAAACCATACTTGGGCTGGCAGCATCCTCCTGGCGATCGTGACGGAGACTTGCATTGTCATCAAGAACGCGCCTCTCAATGTCTTCTACTTTGCTCTCCAGCTCAGTGACACGGAGGTCCATGTGTTCATACTTGTCTTGACACTCTTCGTGGGCGCTGCCGGAGAAGGAGAGGGTCTCCAGCCTATCAAGTCGTTGTGCGTGGCCACCGACAGTGTCGGCGAGGTTCTTCAACGTCTCACGAGGTATGGCCTCGACTGCGGCTGCAACCCGGGGTTCGATTTGGGTAGTAGCAGTGTCCGGCCGTGAGGGTGATTCCTCATCAGGGGCCAAGAAGACGAATGTCTCTTCGACGCTCGCAGTCTTCTGCTGCGTGGGAGATTCATGCAAGGCAGTCTGGGCGGTGGATTGCTGTAGCATTCCAGCTGGACTATTGTGGCTGAGAGTCTGTAAGCCCTTTCCAGCAAAGGGCCTGAGGTACCTGGTGTGCATGGAAGAAGTTGTGGAGGCCGTCTGGGACATGAGACACTGAGCAGGAATAGGTGGCAACGCATTACGGGTGTCTGGTTGAGTTGGTGGTATGATGTTTGTCCAGGCCATTGTATCTGGCATTGAGTTGGACGCCTGCTTGGGCGTGGGAACGGCTCCTAGAGTATCGAAGGGACCATCGAAGGATTTCTGGAGAAAGGATAGCGGGGGAGCTCCATTGAAGCTGATGAGTTCGGGTCCAAGCACTGCCGCTGTTTCCTTGGGCGAGATGAGATCTAGAGTCGGGCTTAGGGGGTCTAGTCGTTGTCTAGACTGTAGCTTCTCAAGATCGAGTCCGGTGTTGGGAGTTGGCATTCTCTCTGCCGGCAGCGGCAGCGGCAGCGGCAGTGGCTGAGGCTGATCTCGAGGGCGCTCATCATGGAAACACGCATGATGGTTGCACATGCACCATCCAGCCTGGTCCACGACGGGGCTTCCTGTAGATTGAAAAGACCAGAAGCGACGACAGCCGCATCGCGCTCCTCCAGCGCCGGGCGTCAAGTCCACATAGTTGCACCCGCCGCTAGGGAGTTGAGGAATGGCGGTGCGCACGACTGGGGCGTTTTCATGGTAGAGGTCGAAGAATTCGGCGCCGAATTGGGGTGTGTCGAATGGGTTCGCGGCCATTGGTATAAATCGTGATTGCGTCCAGCGTGAGAAGCGGTGCGATGTGAGTAGAAGGGGGTCAGGAGTCGTGGAACCTTTGGGCTCGCTCGTTGCGGAATTGACAGGCTGGCGGTGATGCGCTCAATCTGGGAGGAACGCAGATTTGAGCCTCGCACATGAGCAGGCCCAGACGGGTCGCAGGCTTGGTCGGCCTTAGTTCATGGCACGAGTAGAGGAGAGCGAGGGAAAAAGAAAAGAAATGCCGAGTTGTTGAGAGCAGCTGTCGGTGTCGGGACGGTCGATGTCGCAGCGGAAATAGAATGTCCACGATGGTGGCTCGAGGGAGCGGGTAAAAGCGAAAATGCGGGCGACGGCAGAGTATTTATACCGGTCTATGGCGGGCGAAGCATTGCTGACTGGAGAGAAAGTAGAAGCAAAGACGGACGGCAGAAGAAAAATGTAGAGGCAGTTGTCAAGTAAAAGATGGGAGTAAGTAAGAGAAGACGGGATGCGGGAGAGCAGAAGCACGGGGATGCATCGAAAAGGTGGGAGCTTTGGGTCTGGCTCTCCACATTTCGGCTCCCTCGAACGCGCCTTTCTGCCCGCTAGAACGAGACAGGCACGGCTAAAGCTGCAGCTCTTACGGAGTCCTAGATAGCGAGTGGTTGCCTCACATTGCGGAATGGCAGCCTGGAAAGAATAGATGGGCACTTATAAGGCGCATCAGATGGGCATCTTGAGTGGCTGCTTGGAATCGAAATCTAGCTCTTACGGCTTCGCCCAGACGGTATCGAATCTTATAGGTGCAAAAGCGCTGCACTTGATGGCTGCGAGATGCCCGTTCGTTGGTGACCTTGGAGAGACCATGACTGGAGAGTGCCAGACAGGGATAATGCAGCCATCATCTTGTCCGACGCTGGTTCCTCTGGGGTACTCTTTCATTCGTCCTGGTTTCCGCATCTGCCGGGCCTTGATGCCCAATGTTACCTTATACACATGGAGGGTCGTTATCGTTGGTGTTGTTCGCTGCATACGTGAATCCATCATCCTGGAAAGCCTCAACGGTCACAGTCATCTACTCTTTACAAACTACATACTAGCGGTGATATGAACAACAGACAACAGTGCTGTGTAAACTCCATCAACGCACTCAACCTGCCCTCCCCCAAACACAATAACAAAAACAAACAAACAAATAAATCAAAAGCCTCAATAACAAAAACATCTTCACCAAACCCAAAAACATCCAATCCATCCTCCCTTCCCACCCCCGCCAACAAAACCGACCACTTTACGCGGTGATCTTCTTTCCCCCCAAAATCCCATCTCCCATCTCCCTTGAAACGCGACCAGTGCTTAAACACGCCGGTCCAAAAGCTCAGCCCACAATGGAAGCAATTCCCCCCAATGATATCGATGGAATACAATGGGGCACCGTGTCTTGTCGGCATGGCCCGTGCCTTTTTAGCACTAATGTCAAAGTGCCTATTTAGCAGTTGTATTTTACGGCGTGGCGCTGTCTCACCGGAATCAATCAAAACAGAATATAATGTAGCCATCAAGTCCTGTCATCATCCATTCAAATCCTCAATAAATACAAATTTGACGTGATGGTAGTCCTTCTCACTCTATATCTTCATATTCTATAATATCTTCAACTTCAAAATGCTGGCTCTCCCACGTCGACGGCATCCAACCAACAAAAGACCCCAACTCGTCAGGCTGCCCCACCACCCAATCTTTCTCTCGTGGGCCCCGTGCCATCATCAATCATCCATTGTAATTCCACCACGACCTCATTAAATGATATAAACATCTTATCAGTTATTCGTAATCCTACAATCAACATTGAAGAATATAGCTTGGTAATTACTCCATACACTGTGAGAAAATAATGCTTTACATAGCCTCGTCTCATCATCATCATCGTCATCACGGGTTCGATCCGGTGGGCCCCCTTCCCGCCCTGCATGGACACGACATGCCATCGAGCCACTAACTGCCGTTTACTCAGTGTTTCCGCGCCATACAGACCCCTCTTCATCCTCTCAGCCGCATATCAGATGCATGGAATGCCACGTCGTAAGTCAATAAAGTGATTATATTCGAAATCCCCCCTTTTGGGAGAGGGTTGAGAGCGTCCCTTTGTAAAGAAAAGGTCCGTAGTCTCATCTTGAGTATGGATTTGTCCAAAATATGTCTATAACCAAACCATGTAAAGGAAAGGAAAAATAAAGAGAAAAACGCCGCTTCCCAGCATGTCCCATCATTAACATCACTCGTCTCGCGCCAACAAAATCCATTATGCCTTGCTCTTGAATGGAAATAAACAAATCAATGCTCGCCTAATAATGCTGCTGTAAGCCATGCCAGAAAAAAAAGTGAAAGAATATGTGAATGTATCGAGTAAACCCATAGTATAAACAGCGCATCGCTTCTTTTAAACTTCGCCCCAGCTGCCCATCGGGGCGTTGGGAGCAGTGGCAATCATTGATCCGGTTCCGATGGATCCTCCAATGTCCCAGTAGTGTCTCGATGAGACGCTGCTTCTCCTGGCTGATCGTCGTGTGCTCTGGCTGGCACAGCTACTGTGGTGTCGCATAGCCACGGGGCTGCTAGGTGCAGTTGCTTTGAAAGCTCGACGTTCATTAGGGCGAGTCCGGGAGGTGAGGGGATGGTGCTGCCTTACTCTGGCAGCCTTAGCGGCAGCGTCTTGCGGCTTCGCAGGAACCGGACGGGTCGTCAACTCAGGCAACGTGGGCTCGGGTTGCGATGTGAAGCGTGATACCAAGTATCGGAACACCAGCTTGATATCAATCTCTTGCTCCCACTCCTCTTGGGTAAATGTATCGGCCATCGACACATCGTGTAATAGAATGTCTTGCGCATTGGACCTCTGCCTGTCGGCTGCTCGTGGGATATGCCTCATGGTAGGCCTGAACTCAGGGAACGTGCTCTCACCATGCTTGTCTGCCGCGGCACGCCCAGAGGTAGAGGTGCGGCCGTCTGCAGTCTCCGGTATGGCAGGCAAACCGGCATAAGGGAAAGGTACCTGATGGACATGCGAATATGTCGAAAAGGCACCAGGGTGCTTTGAGAGATGGTTGACCAGCAAACCGAGCTCTCTCGACACTGTCTCTATGATGCGCATATGCCATGATTCCTCTGTTTCCGCGGTCGGTTCATCGTGGCCATGCTCTGACGGCCGCGGCGTCCTCGATAGCTCCTCGTCGCTCAAAAGGTCGCCACCGAGTACAACCGATAGTATCTTCTCATCTATGCCGAGAATATCGCGCAATACCTTGCGAGTGATTCTCGTAATGAAACCTTCGGTGTCTTCTTTGTCTTCTGGATGGGTGTCGGGATCTTCCTCGTGCCAAGTCATGTCCTCCGAATCAGTAGCTTCTTCCGCCTTGGGCACGGGCTTTTGTGTAACAACCCGCTTCTGCTGCAGCATCCTCGTCCGCCGTGCCTCGCGCTGGACTTCTTCTAGGATGATGCGGCTATGCTCTAACCGCCAGGCTTCAATCCGCTGCCTCTTCTCGGCCTCCTGGACTTGAGCCTGTTCCAATTCGAACTGGGCTTCATCGAAGCTATTTAGCCTTCTTCGTACTCGCCTGGGGTTAAATCTCTCGAACTGGAAGATGTGGTCCTGCGCGTCTTGGCCAAGAGTAGGCTGGTCTAAGTGGAATGATCCTAGGCCATCGTGGGCTGGGAGGACGGGCATCATAAAACTACTCCTCGGGAACGATCTAAATCCAGGAAGATGGCCATCAAGGCTATCCAACTCGGCATCATCCTGAGACTCATCAACAGCCGCAGAGAGAGCCGATGACTGGGCTTCATCATTTTGAGCCGCTGCCGCCACCGAACCGGTCCTCGCAACTGTATTGAGGCTGCCGAGGTCACTTACTCGTGACCGGCCGGGGGTCTCGAGCGATTGGTCTTGGTCATGTTCATCTTCGGTGAGGTAGGACGTGGTGGTCACATCGGTGGGAGGCGAGAAGAGCACCCAGGTCTGCGCTTCCTCTGGTTCTTGGTCATAGGTGCTGCGCGCCGATCGCCTCGAAAGGCCCTGGCTGCCAACAGCGGAGCGAGCTGCTCGCTGCACACTCGGGCGGTTTGGCTGCTGCTGAAAAGCCATGGTTGCGGGACCTGTAGGGAAAAGAAAGAGAAAAATGCTCGGTGTGGGTTGCGAGCGTCGGTTATTCTGTACAGGTAATTATCGGGGAAGGGTCGCGATAAGGCGAAACGGGGACAGAAGTTGATCGGTGAAGGAGGAGCCCCAGCACCCGTCTGGCGACGCCGAGCCAGTGGAGCGCTTAAGAGGAAAAGATGATAGGGCCTAGGTAGGGATGAGGGAGCAGATCGAACCAGTCGCCAATGGACTGGGGTTGGGGCGAGCAAGTGAAAAGGCTACACGCACGAGTGAAGCGGGAAAAGGAGAGGAGGCTGGGCCTTTGTTTTTATCAGCTCGAGCGTCATCACCACAGCAGTGCAGGCCACCTGGGACTGGAGGACGGCCTGATCGGCCAGGGTGGGGGTGTGCTGTGCTCGCGTGCTGGTTGGCCTTTGGACAGTGGTCAGGCCAGTGTCAGCCACCTGTGCCGTTGACTCTCCCACGCCCGACAGAGGTTCCGAGACAGCGCCGTCGACGCGGCTTCAGTGAGCTGGCCCGCTAGCCTCTTAGCGCTACTGGGTTAGGGGAGGCGCTATAACATCAGTGGTGATCTGGAGGTACTGGCAGGTAGTGGGCTTGAACTGTGCCGCTCAGTATTCGTGGTTGCGGCACAGACGACACAGACAACGGCACCATTTGGCCGCTAGACGCCATAGAGGGGAGACATCGCTGGTACTAGCCCATACTTACACTTCGGTTGGCGCGCTCACCTTGCAAATCTCTAGATAAGATATTACGGCGAGACTCACTACTTTTGCGTCACATTTACGCCTCACTACGGAGTACTGGGTCCGTCATCCCTCAGTGCTGCAACCCCCCCCATCACGGTTAAAAGCACTTTGGGGCTGATTATGCTTGATGCATGCAATCTAGATGCGAACCACGGCCCGGAGAAAACGAAAAAAGGGCGGCTGATGGTGAGAAAGAAGGACGAAAAAGAAAAAGTTTTTTCCTTTTCTTTCGCATTGTTTCGTAGCAGTAGCCGCATCTCAACCTACTCACACTATTACCATTGATCCGCAAGGATGCTGATGCGTGCCCGCCACCACTGCAGTTCCCGTGTCGTTGACTCCATGGCGCCATCAAAAGCGCGCAACCCACGACTCGCTCGTGCATACTTCGGCGTTGGCGGCGCTTCGGCGGAGATGCAGTAATCGTCTCAGCAAGCGGTTCTCTCCGACTTCTGGACCCTTTTTGTGATTCATTTTGCGACAAGAGTCGAAGAGCACGGAAGTGTAAAAAAAGGACCCTGCGTCTGATAGTACGATGACATGGATTCGCATCGCCTCCCCCCACCAGCCCCGTCACCTGTGTGCCATCCTTTTTATTGTGCTGCCCGCCCAAACGGTCTCAACAGGATGCGTGTAATTCTTGTCCAACCAACTGTCTTGATTCCAAGATGCAGCCCCAACAAAACCGATCATGTATCTAACCTAGCGCCGTTTAAGCAACAGTATGGAAACCAGCGCTCATACATCATCGTCTGTGACCATTGTGTCACTGACGCAAGTCAGGTGGTCTCGTCATAGAACCTCTCACCGGCTCTCGGATGAGACGAGCAAAGCTACCTGTTCCTGGATTAGAACGGCATTTATTACCACGGTGGCTGATGCTATATGTAAGCTTGGCTCTGCACTGTAAATTCTGCTGACTGTATCCTGCTGTTACAAATCACCATTGATATATGATATGAAAACTTTCCAGCCGAAGACGCCGAGTGTATTCCACAGAACAGGGCTGTGATACGAGTATCATTGGAATCTCCAAGATACGGGTGGGTCGTTATGGAAACACAAGGTGATGGTGACTGGGAACGAAGCCGTGTAAGCTGCTATTTCAGGGGTGAACACAGTTCGTTTCACCTGCTAGTTAGACGGAATCCAGATTCCGACGTATTATTCATCGCAACAAGTCCAGATGTAAAATAGAACATAGCATGTCTAGTGCTGAACGCACAATGGTTTGATTTGCCTAACTGATGATTCTCAAATCGAGAAATCTCTTATCTGACATGCCATAATTACGCCAACCTAAAACCCAGAAGCCACATTAAGGAGAACTATTTACGCCTCGGACGAGAAAGCGTCGGGGAAACGACGAATGTTCTGCTCAATGGAACCGTGGTTGCTGAGGAACTGAACGTAAGCACCGTCGACCTTGACACGGCCGGCAGCCTTGCGCTCGAGGTAGTCCTCGCGGCGGAGAGGAGTGAAACCCCAGTTCTTGGAGATGATGATCTTCTGTCGGCCGGGGAACTTGTACTGGGATCGTCGGAGAGCCTCAAGAGCCAGAGCACGGTCTAGAGAGTGATTGTTAATACATCTTGATCTTGCCATACCGTAGGGATTAAGAAGAAAGAATGTCACATACTAGAGTCACGAGTGCGGACGCTCATGATGATCTGACCAATGTTGACACGGGCAACAGTGCCGTTGGGCTTGCCCCAGGCACCACGCATACCAGTCTGCAGTCTATCGGCACCAGCGCAAGACAACATCTTGTTGATACGGACGACGTGGAAGGGGTGAGCGCGGACACGGAGGTGGAAACCCTCCTTACCGGTGTGCTTGACGAGGTACTTGTTGGCGCAAATACGGGCGGCCTCGAGGGCCTCGGAACTCAGCTGCTCATACTCGTTGGAGACGAGGTGGATGCAGAGAGGGAAGTCGTCGACGTTGGCGCGCTTTCGGCCCAGATCGAAGATGCGGATCTTGGGGTCGGGGACACCACGGTTGAACCGAGACTTGGGATACGGCTAAGAAGAGAGAGAATGTCAGTAAAGTCCAGAGTATGATGAAGAAAGAAGCCATCTCTGAAAAGCTTCAAGTGTTGCAAGACCAGTGACAGAAAATGCATCCCAGGATGCCTCATTTTTGGTAATTTATAATCCACCTCTTGCGTCACTCCACAGATATTTTATCCCCAAGCTTCGAAAAAATGAAGAAAAAGTTCCTCCGTCGACGAGAATGCGAAATTGCAGCATAACTCACCTTGTTCTTGCAGTATCGGTAGCAACGAGCAGGACGGCGAGCCATTTTGTCGGTGTTTCGCTGAACGGTTCTTGAGGTTGTTTGATGATGTTTGGGGGAAGATAATTCCAACTCAAGGAGTCCCGGCGCCACTTCAGAAAAACAGCTGGGTTGATTTCAAAGCATCGAAGGATTCTTTGACTCATCTCCGTGGTCCGCTTAAACGCCGGAGCTTTAGGGCTTACCAAAACGGCAAGTCTGCGCTCATTGGTCAGGCTCTCCACAGCCCTGGCCCCGCCTAAATTGGTGCATCCCAAAAGAAAACTAAATTCACGAACTTTTTCAGAGCTCAGAGTGTCTTCAGCAACCGCATCAATCCAGTCCAAAGATCGCAGCTCGCGCCCAAAATCAGTCAAAATGGCCCCTCAGAAGAAGAGCAAGAAGGATGCCAACAGCATCAACTCCAAGTTGGCGCTTGTTATGAAGTCCGGAAAGGGTACGTTGCTGGTTCCTCGAGGATTGATATCCTGCGATGTTTTGCACAAAAAGTTCTAACATGATTTTGCCAGTCACTCTCGGCTACAAGTCTACTCTCAAGTCTCTGCGATCCGGCAAGGCCAAGCTGATCATCATTGCTGGCAACACTCCTCCCCTGAGAAAGAGTGAACTCGAGTACTACAGCATGCTGTCCAAGGCTCCCATCCACCACTTCGCTGGTAACAACGTAAGTTTTGCAACCTCAGACGCCCTGGACAAGTGAAGACCTGGAAACGGGTATATACACTTGCGCCATTACACTTCTCGCTTCTTTCAGAAGCTACTCTTGCTACCCGAGAATTACCAATTCTTGCGGAATTGCCCAGAGAAGAAGTCTTTCAGACTTTGGAGGGTTCACATTGGCTTACATTATTCGTAAAACAGATTGAGCTCGGCACTGCCTGCGGAAAGCTCTTCCGCTGCTCCACCCTCGCCATCCTGGATGCTGGTGACTCTGATATCCTCAGCGACCAGCAGGCTTAAATAGCCAAAATCTAGTGCATTCAAAACGGCGTTGGGGGTAAAACGGTTCAAGGGCAATATGGATACCATACACTTTCACATTATGTGCGAGACGAAAACTTTTGATGCGAGACATCATCATCTAGGAAGGCAAATCCTTTGGGGATGAAAAAAGCCCCAGAAATTTCCAAGTGATAGTTATCTCAATGGAATAATACAGCCATGAAGACTGTTCCCCCTGTCAAGCTGAATTAAATCTGCATGCCATTTCCCAGAGTGACTCCGTGTATGCCGAATGCCCCTGCGATTACCATACCGGATGACGCACGGAATCTGTTTACTTGCAACTCGCCATCTACCTGCATATCTCTTCAACCAGGTCAAACTGGCGGTATGAAACTTATGTGTTGCCCGGTTGCTGGGCTTCGTGGAAGCTGGTAACAAATCCCATTGGCTGGCTGTAAAGCAAGAATGCAGATGCGAACCAGTTGAAAAAGGGGGTTGCATGAGTGATGGGATGCCAATCGAATGCTGCTGAGGCATATGCCAGATCCACCACCTCACAGTGCAGCCTCAGTTGCGTGTGTGTACAGTAGGAGCGTACCTACATATTGTGGCTCAACAAGTTTTCGTCCACTTTACTTTGGCTTGAAAGACCAGCAGAACTACGTTATTGGGCTCAAAAATAGAACAGAGCCCAGAAGACGAGCGATGACGATTAGTCAAAACTCTTACAGCCCGAGTTTGCGGGGAGACACACAGCCGTTGTCATCTTCACGAGACATGTGGCACACGCTTTCAGGTACGCCGTGGCTAGCACATGACTTTCGCCACGGAAAGGCTGAGCCAGTCCTCAGCGAAGCCCTGATTTTAATTATAGCAACCACAGCCTTTCTCAGGCCTCGATGTACTCGCACTTGTAGTCGGTACTTTACAGTGACCGCATTCAGTTGCGCCTCACTGTGTCAAAACGCTTTGGTTGTTCAATGTCTCAAAGAACAACCCGCAAACAGGAACAGATGCATTGACTCATGCTAATACCAACTTGTTTCATCGTTTTAAGCAATAATCTGAATGACTAAGCCGCCAGCTCTGGTCAAGGGGCGTCTTTCTGTTTTCCAGAAAAGGATGAATTGCGCTGTTTGTCTCCAGTCCAGCGCAGAGAAGCGGTCAGTGAAACCAGCGCACAGAAGCACAGCGCATCGGCGGAGGCGAGACGTTGCGTTGCGTCCGCAGAGGAGCCGAGCAGGAGAAGAGGGGAGACTTGGAGAGATTCTAGCAGCGTCCAGCAGTGGGGGTGGAGCGTGTCTAGGGGCCTTTAGTGGCCCGTGATTTTCCCTCCAGCACATCGTTGACCCAATCAGGCACCCGTCCTGGCATGGAAGAGATGCAGGGCGCTGTGATCAAAGTCATGCACTGTTTAAGAAGAGGCATGAAGAGCTGCTCCCGTAATTTGGCATGGAAGACTTTCTCCCTTGTGGATGACGGAAAAGAAGAAAAAAAGGAAGAAGAAAAGAGCGAAAACAGGAGCAAAAAGCTGCAACCACGGAGGATTAATCCGTAACAAAAGGGTCCTGCTGTGCCCGCTTTCGTCACCGCATCCGTCCCTCCTCACCCCCCGAGTGGCTGGACTGTGGTACTGTACGAAAATGTACTCCTGCAGTACGGGTACCTCGCACACACGCGGCGCCGAACCCTTGGCGGAGGTACCTTTTTTCGTGAAACTCTGCCTTTAAATTGCCCACCGACACATTCGAGGTGGAGCCCAACCAAGCAGACCAAACCCTCGTGGCCTGTTATCCCTCCTAAACGCCTGCAGTTCTCCTCTTCACCACTGGCCATTCTTGCAGCATAATTATAATTATCCCATAGACGAACTTGTTTGGCGCTGCGCCAGACGGCCCCGTTTGCGCGTTTCACCAACAGTAGCTCACCGACCTCGACGGAAGGACGTCTTGCTTGCATCCTCCCCTCCTCGACATGTCTACGGTTGCAAACAAACCGCCGGTTATCGCAGTCGGCCGAGCGAGTTCAGACATAGGCACTTCGCCTCCAAAGCCAACCCATACGCGAGCCCAATCCGTGCGCTCGGCCACTCCCACCGGACAACACGTCAGGACGAGATCTGTCCATCCTGTCTCTGCCCGCGCGGCTGTTGCCCGACGAGACACGGCCATGAGCAACACAGACTCCGACGCCCGGGCGGCCGCTGCCGCCGCGCTGGAGGATCTCCAGCAGCGCCTGGAAAAGGAGGAGAAGCAGTCGGAGCAGAACAGGCGACAGGCCGAGGTTCTGCAGTCCAAGCTGGACGATGCGGTCAAGGAGTCGGCCAAGCTCGAGGAAAAGGTCCATGAGCACGATGAGCTGATCGAGACACTACGAAACGAGAAGAGAGAAGCCGGCCGCAAAATTCGAGAGATGGAGACAATCTACGAGGCTGAGCGGAGCGCTATTCTCAAGGAAAAGGAGGAAATGGCAACGAAAGAGGAGGAGATGCAGATGGTGATTGCACGATTAAAGGAGACCCTAGCCCAGAAATTGAGTCTTGAGGACGACCCGAGACCATCGAGGCAATGTAAGCAACGTTCCTGGTCGATATCAGTTGTTGGGTCTCATGCTAATTCTGAAATGTCTACAGCAGCCAGCGCCTCGCCCTCGCTTGATGGCAGCGGCTTCGCTCCCCCGTCTTCCCTCCAGCGAAGCGATTCGCGAAATAGCTCCAAGCTGATCCTTCAGAAGGACAAGCTTATTGAGTCGCTGCGCCTGGAGCTCGCAGAAGCCCAGATCAGGCTGGTGGAAACCGAGAACCAGGGCGGAGGCAGACTGCAAGAGGTTGAGCGTCAGTTGATGGAGGCCCGCGTGTCCAACGCGCGCCTCATGGAGGACAACGAGAGCTATCAACTGCTTCTTCAGGAGAAGACTCTCAAGGGAGACTTTGGCCAGAGCGACTTTAGCTACATGAGCCCAACCGTGAACCATGAGGCATTAGATGCCCTGGAGGGCAAGACAGGCGGCTCTAGCCTCGCTGATGAGCTTTCGGACGCGACACAGTCCGAGGGCGAGCCTACCGTTGACCACCGCCGCCTCGAGAGCGAGCTCAAGGCTCTCAAGGAGAAGAACAAGGCCCTTACGCTGTACATCAACAAGATTATCGAGCGCCTGCTTCAGCATCAGGACTTTGAGACAATCCTGGATCAATCAGCAGACATGAAACCCCCCTTGCCCGAGAAGGACAAAGACCTTCCACCACCTCCGCCTATTGAGAAGCCGCAGATCAACACGCAGCTCAACAGCCCTACCAGCCCTACTAGCCCTACTAGCCCTACCAGCCCGAGGTTCAGCAACCAGCTTAATGGGCAGCCCATCCTGCAGCGAACTAGGACTGCGCCCATCATGGCGGGGAGAACACGACCGCGACCATTCTCAATCATACAAAACTCTGATGGTACTCTACCAGACCACACCGACCCTGAGAAGGCACCCAGCATTCCCATTGGTCTTGGCCGAATAAACAGACGTTCGCGACCTGTGAGCGATCAGTTCCCGGGAGCTGCATCTCTTGTTAGCCAGATGTACAGAGGTCCGGATAGCCCTGCCTCGCCACCAATCAACCAGCGCCACTCGCACGCTTTCTTCCCAACCGCCGGCGTGATTGGGACTCCGGGTCGGATTGCTAGCGGTAGCCAGGTTCCTTCATCCGGAAACTTCCCAGGCACGAGAGGCGAGAGAAGCGAGACATCAAGCCTAAGCGGCGAGTCTGGCGAGATCTCAACGCCCCCTTCACAATCGCCACCGCGATCCCACTCCGACAAGCAAAAGACCTTTAGCGGCGGCAAGCCGCGCCCGTTGAGACTGGTCCAGGAGAACCCAGATGCCGTCAAGGATAACAACGCCAACAAGCGTGCTAGTTGGATCTCTGGCTGGGGCTGGGGTGGAAAGAAGGACGATAACTCGCCAGTTAGCCCTGCTATCCCAGAGTAAGACGAGAAACAAAAGAAGGGAAAGAAGAATGAGCCAAAGTTGTTTTTTTGAAACTTGGAATCATGAAGGGATTCGGATAGGCGTCTACCACGGGAGCACAACAACTACTTCAATATTCAACGGATAATTTCTTTACACTAGGATCAGTATGAATGCTTCTTTTTTCGACATCAGGGATGATAACGCACGGCAAATAACGATAACAACGACGCCTTGGCCAGACCGGCGGGCAAAGCGGTTTGGATATAACCTCTTTACTCATAGAAAAATCCTTGGACAGACGACGATGACGACAAATGACAAGTAAATGACTTGCAAAACAGTTTGATATGACATATATAACCTTGTCTTGGTGCTCTTTTGCTTTTTTTATGTATGACCTTTTTTCTTTTGTCACTTATACTAGTATTATTATTGTTAGAAGACGTGTTACGCGAAGGATGATGGACTGCGTCTTCTATTATTTGGGCTATTGGTTGACGAAAGATGCTATGTATTGGAACGAAAGGAAAAAAGGACGTGCATTACATATACATACAATGTACAGACAGACACATATGCGGGTAAGGAACTTAGGTAGTTTGTTTGGTGGAAGTTGATGATAGGGGGTGTTTCTTGATTTTTTCTTTACCGAGTTATTTTTCGTTGGATTAGGTAGCTGTTTAATTGATACATATGATATATCTTACATGTAAGCCATGGGCAAGCACTTTGAACATACATTTTGCCTGCATACATGGTGGAGATGTCGATGCCACTCCTGGGATTTCTAGACATGCAGCATCATGTATGGCAAACGGATTCAGAAGGGAATCAAAATAAAAACAGCCCTTTCGGAATCTCATTCATCACAGTTGAGGAGCTCACAAACGACGAGACAAACGCGTGCATGTAGTACGGAAGATTATCCACATATATCAACAAGGGATGGGTGGGCGTGCTGCTGCTGCTGCGGCTTCCGGCGCGAAACTGCAGGAGCTTGACTCGAAAGACGGCATTTTAGAAAATTGCATAAAGTGATCTGGTGTTTTCCTGTTTTGGATATACATGTAGCACAAGATGCTGCACAAAACTTCGGTTGAAGAATTGGTGAAGCTCCATTTTCCTTTCGCGTAGGGCGTTTTGTGTTTATTTACAGAGTATTTTTTTTTTTGTTAGTTGATTATTTTTTATTGACCGCTTGTTACATGTCAGTTGGTACAACGGCCCCAAGGGCAGATGGTGACCTCTTTTCTTTTCTTTTTCCTGTTTCTCCATGAGTCCTGGTGATGCTCTCTTTTTACGACATGCTCTCCACTTGTATGGTCTTCTGAGCACTGTGTGTGTGTGGTGTATGCAGCGATGGGCGAAAGGTATGCAAGGTTATCTCCTTACAGCACGATTGATGCCCAACGTGCGATCACGAGTGGGATGGCCACTGTCCTTTTTTTTTTTTTTTTTTTTTAGGTCGTAGGTTGTTTTGGAGTGAGAGGATCCGGGACCCGTTGCATAACGGTGCATGCGGGCGTGTGGACTGTGTTGCAGTAAGGCGGTGAGAGGTGGTCTTGCTAACTACGGTAAGGTAGAGAGAAGAGAGAGGTAGGGGATAGTGAAGAAAAAAAGGGTCCTGGGTCTTGTGAGATTTGGGACTTGTTGGGGCGTGGTTTATTTTGTTTAGGCGCGATGCAAGATCGCAAGGATAGAGGCGTGTAAGTTGTTAGTGATGGTGGCTGTTTTCGCGAGAATCTACAGAGTGCTACTGTTTCGGGCAAGGGACATTGATGGAGTAGAGTGGCTCGTACGAGTGGCGGCTGAATGGGAATTTAAACGTAGCAGCTTGATGTTGTATGATTGGGGACAAGATGGAACTATGGAGTCGAAACTAATGTACGGCGTATGTGTAGGGTTATTCGTCTAGATATTCGTACATGCGTACTCGTACATAACAAACTATCACCATACAGGCAGTGTGGCGATGGGATTTATCCTTGCGGTTGATCAGGCAGTCGTTCGCTTAACAATAGATTGGCAACAGACGGGCGTTTTGGTGTCCATATCTTGGCCCCCGGTGTACTTACGTGAGGAGTCAATATCGAGATGCCTCACTGCCTACTACAGTAGGTATACTACGACTACCAAGTATAAATCGCCTTACTAATGTACTAGTATGCTATTATTACCGAGACAGGTCTATAATGTAAGCTCTGCTCTAGATCCTTTCGGTTTCAAGCCGAATTAGCCACTCTTCGGACAAACCATTGCAACGACGTCCTTACCATACTTCTATATACCAGCAGGAGGTGTCTCGGTAGCTACATGTAAGCAGGCAAAGCCTTGGTGGGACGACATGGAGGCGTGGTCACCTGTGCAGAAATTCAGAGGCCGATAGGCCTAGATTGACATTGGCTCATACTTATTAGGATATGAGTGCAGCAGTATGTACACGGGATGGGATGAGAGATGGAGGGAGGCGTTGGGAGACACGGGTGGCTTGAGTTTTGGATACATCTGAAGAAGCAAGCATAGGGACGCGGGACATGCGATATGCTCCGTTCTACTAGGACAAAGAACCATACTGGTGTTACGATAACGGCTACCAGCTCATTAAGGTAAAGCACTCTGCATGAAATATTCCAATCAAGCGCCGAGTTTGCTGGGCAAGGATAAGCGAGAATTGGGTGCGTTCTTCGTCACAAAGAAATCAGCCACAGACGAGACTGAGTTCGGAGACCCTTACTGGTAGATGAGTAGTACGGAGTACGTAAGGTAGATGCCTCTGTGCGATACTATCACGGGATAATTCACGACACGACTAAGAAGCAGAGGGACCAGGCAAAAAAATTAAGAAAAAAAAAAGAGAGAGAGACCTTTGCCCATCCAGGTCTAACGCGAGTCGAAACGCCTGCAGGCCCCCAAGCGGGACGGCAAGGGGCAAAAAACGCAGGTTAGGGCCATGCGCCTACTATGGAAACAAGAACAGGGGTGGCATCTATCGTGTCGAGCTGTGAGAGGCTGGCGGCAGAGGCTGATGGGAGAATCCTGCTGGGGACCGGCTCCAATAGGGCCAGTTGCTTTGGGGGTGCCACTGCAGAGGCAGACAGAGAGAAGTGGGCTGGGTGTGGTCGTCAGCGAGGTTGATAAGAGTCAGTCAGGCAGAGGAGAGGAAAAAAAGACAAAGAAAAAGAAGAGACGAGACGCTTTCTTTTTTTGGGTGTACTGCACGTACGTGGACGAGTACGTGTGCTTGCCTCTGCTCCATCTGGTGGTCACAGGTTGGAGATGCCGTCAGTGTGATTGGAGACTTGAGGGCGTTCATGACCAAAGCCCCGAACAATGTGTAACAGTCCTATTGCGGGTGGTGATGGGCATTCCTTGGTGTTGGCGTTGTGTTGGTGTTGGTGTTGTCAGGCCAGTGCCATGTAAGAGCGAGTCAATCTCGGCGGGCGGATGGAACGGGACGGGCCCGAGTGCTGGTGGCAGCTTGAGCCTAAACTGGTCTGTTCATCTCTATCAGAGCCTCTGGTTTGTTGGCGTTGGCTTTTCTGGCTGCAACTATCATGTGTTGACGAGCCATCCATTGGGCCGTTACCGACAGCCGCGCTGTGACTGGGAGCGTCGTCCCGGTTCTTTCCATCGGGAAATCTTCATCCCTATGAATGGGCTGCCCCGGCCGGTTGAGCCATTTTACCAGAGTAGGATTGGGTTGATATTTTAGATTGTCTACATGACTTGCGCGCGTAGGGCTCATGTAGACGACGTTTGCTTCGTGCTCTGGTCTGGCAATTGCCCGTTGAGTTATACAGACCGATGGATGGATGGATGGTGAGCAGATGGTGACAAGGGACGGCCCCTGGCATTGGCCGCCCTTAGCCTCTCTCGCTGGAAATCCTGGGGAATGGATCGGGGTATCCTAAAAATCCCTACTGCCTTATTTGGGCGCTATCAGGCATCGACTAGTCAGAGGTGGCATTTCGCATACGTGATACTGACACATAACATGCGTACATACATGGAAATGTATGCAAAGCACCTGCTAGCCTGTCGCTGGAGCTGTTAATCAAAGCACGGAACTTGTTGAACCGATTGAACGCGGCTCGCGGAGCAAAACCCGCGGTTAAGTTTTTTTTCTTTTTTGTAGGTGTCTTGGTGGCTCGCCGCTTGTTGGGGAGCCTGTGGAACGCAGATTCGGTTCACGAGCTAATTTGCACGGGCATTTCGACCCCATGGTTTGGCATCAATTCAGAGCCCCAGACAATCTTGATAATCTTCTCAGACATTCACGAGGTCTGCCTGTATCCGAAGAGGCTGCAAAATGTGCCGTGGTGCCGACAGGTTTTGTTTTGGGCGCGGGAGTGAGAGTGAAACCCATCCATACAGTCGGGAGGTGGATTCATGTTTGTTGTTGTCCATGACGTGAGTGGATCGGGCAAGCTCAAATCGGGGGCCGCCGCGAGCCTGTGTTTGCACCACCCATTTCATCGGCATGGCTTGTCTGATTCCAGGTTTTTTTTTCATCATTTTTTTTTTTTCTCTTCTCCTTCTTTGGGGGCCGCAGAAAAAAATGAATTGCCGGCTTCTGTTTGGGCAAGGCTCGGCCGGCACCGTATATGCTTCATGACGTCCTTACCTAGTAATGGTGCTGGTGTCTTGTGTTGCTCCCGCGGCTCCAGCGCGACTCTCGACCCTGTATGTCGCATTTGTGTCGTTGAGATGGTGCCATCTAGTGAAGCCGAGCGGTCAGATATAAGAAATCAACTGGACGGCATGAAATTGGCCAGCCCAGCCCGGATGATCAAATGCTCTAGCCGTGACTCTATTTGATGAATAGCCCACCAAGCTCAACAGCTTGGTGGAGGACACCATCAATCTACCTGATACCGTGGGCTCGACGGGCGTGTCTTTGTCCATTGGTTCACGGACCGACTAGCTGCAGGCTCTTTCTGCCTTCCGAGTGCCACCTGGCAATGTTGTGCTGCAACTGGAGTCGTCGAGTCGAGGTGCTTGGAGGAGTAAACAAAGGCCAGTCAGTGGCAGGGCAGTGGGAGACTGGACTGACCCTTGTAGCCTGTACATTGGGCTAGCGAGGAGATGCTGGCACAGCAGTCAGCAGACCAGTGCGGTTGGGGCACTGGCCAGGTCTCTGCCCCGTACTGAAGAGGTTGGGCTTTGGGGCTAGTGCTTTGGCGAGGTGCTAATGCTAATGCGCTGCTGGTGCAAAACATTGATTCAATTGATCCATTTGATCCAATGCTCTCGATGCGAGGTTCATTTTGGCACCGGCACCGGATCCCCATGTCTTGGTGAATTGGATACGCACTGGAGGTTTAAGGTATTCAATGCACCCATTTGTTTGTAACAAACGGTAAGACGAGGGCAATCAAGCAGTCAGCCATTCGGTGTTTTATGTTGTAGGATTTGCTAGTCAGCTCAGCGGCCCCCGACTTGTCTCCTACTATCGCTGCTTTGTTCTACTATCGCTACTCTTTCCCGTATCTATATCTGCAATAAAGTGACCAGGGATAGCCAACTTGAGGTACTGGCTACTAAGAAAATCCCCTTATGATACACGTATTCGTACAGTACCGAGCCATCTCCGCAGTAAGCATTGATTGGCATTGGCACTCGTACCGTCAAGTATAGTGCTTCAGTGAAACCATTGAAATCCTCCCTGCTCCGGCTGATGGAAAAGGAGAATCCTCGCTTTCCCCTCGGTCCCCTAATTCATATGGACTATCGTAGGGCTCTCTTCTCCCTCCTTGGCCCTACCACTGGCACAGAAAACCGGAGCTCTCCAGCTTGGTGTTGCAACAAGGTTTTCATCAACCGACCGCCGAATCTCGCTGTCTCACCTGTGCCAATCACAAGTCCCGCAGCCGCCCGGGTACAAGCCCTGTACTTCCCCCACGCACTGTACTTGGTGCTACCGCCTGGTCGCAGTGCTTTGCGCCCATGTCGCATGTACATGTACTCACTCACTCATACCTGTACTCACACCTGTACTCATACCCTCCCGTCGGCTCCAAGTTCCCTCCATGGAGTTAGCACCACTCCTGCACGCCCATGTTTTTCGCTCTCTCCTCTCACGGTCTCACAGTCTCACAGTCTCACAGTCACTAATTTTTTTTTTCTTTTTTCTTCCCCTTCCATCGTATTCCCACACCCTTCCATACCTTCCTGCTCCTGGTGCTAGCGCGGCCCTGAAGCAAAGTCCCACCATCTTGGCCAACCCGATTTGATTGTGTCATCCTTTGCGCACTTGTTTCCGCTCCGCGTCCCAAAACCAAAGGCCCCATTCTCTGGCCCGTCATCCTCTTCCCCGGCTCGAAAATAATATTTCTCTTTTTTTTCTGTCATTCAGTTCTGTGCGAGCTTGCTTCCAGACACTCCCTCTAGGCTCCATCTGCTGCACCGCTTGAGCTCCGCTGACGCCCCCCCTCGAGGCGAACCCATTGGCTGGCGTCCAGGATCCAGCCAGAAACACCAAGAGCTAGTACGAGTACGACCACGCAAGGGAAGAAGGGCTTCAACGTTGGGCATCGCGCCCATCCGATCCTCCCGCATCGCAGCATCGGCGAGCCAACCACCATGAGCCGGGCCTAGGCCGTCAACCTCGCACCCGTTCCCACTCATCAGAACCAGTAACCAGACCAGCATCCCGAAGCACCAGCACCCAGTAGAGGCTTGCCCCGTTGGCATGCATGCTCTGCGAACCCACGACTTGTTTCCATATCCACAGCCATGAACAGGCCACCGGCTGCTGCGACTGACGGCGAGGGCGCCACACAGGCCGGACCCGACATGGCGAATCATCAGCCCACACCTGGTGCGCCTGAGTCCGGTACGACGTCCAGCACCAGTGCCAATCCAAGTGCCAGTGCTGCCAGCGAAAGTGCCACTGCCACGGCGACGTCAACACACTCGTCCGCCAGCGACTCCGTCACCCATTCACCCATGGGCTCCCGAGACCCCTCCCCGACCCGTCATCCCCGGAGAGCAACATCAACGTCGGGCAGGATCAACGGCGCAAGATCACGGAATAACAGCCAGCAGGCTCAGAGCCAGAGCCCGTCTCGCCAGGTCCAGTCAACATCAACCCTCGGCGGGCCTGCCTCCGGTCTTCGAAGCCTCTCCGCGACCACCACGCCTACCCTCGTGCCCGTGACCGCCAACCAAGACTCGCAGATCCACGTCCAGGCACCCGCACCGCAAAAGCCTGCACTGTCGTCCGAGTTGAGAGACACCACGAAATGGCCCGTGTCGCCCCGTGTACGCTCTCCTCCTCTGCAACTGCTTAGAAACGGCAGCACCACACCTCGCCTGAGCGAGCAGGATCCTCCTCTTATCAACGTACAGCACCCTAGCCCATCTCCCGTCCTGCAAGATTCATCTCAGTACCTGGCCACCAGCGAAAGCGAAGCCGAGGACCTACACATGGCGTCCGGCCTCCGATCACCGGGCCGCGGGCCTCTCGAAACCGTTCAGGAAGTCAGCCAGCCCAATGCTCCAACCGGCTTCCGCCGTCAGCAGGACTCTCCCTTCTTTGAACAGGCTGGGGAAAAGTTTTCGTACGACGCCAATCTATCAGATGTAGATGGAGGCCGAACATTACGAGCCAGACCTATGCTTCCGGGTCATGAGAATGGCAGCGACAGCAGGGTCGATTCAAGGAGAACCACCTCTGTCCCTCCACCCCTCCTCTCGAGGCAGTCAAGTGCCGTTATGCTCTCCAAGCAAGCCAAAGCCAGACCTGAAGGCTCTACGCAGACTATGACGGTGGAGACCGAGACCGTAGCAAGCATACCCCAAGTGGCCTTGGCCGTAGGTCCAAAGCCTGACGGCATGAATGGAACTCTGAGAACGAAGCAGAGTACAGAGACTATCAAGCCCCCCAAGAAGGAAAAGAAGAGATCCCGCAAACAACCAGTAAATAGTGGAAATGGTAAGTTTCTC
Organism: Trichoderma camerunense; assembly: GCF_050948025.1. Taxonomy (NCBI): domain Eukaryota; kingdom Fungi; phylum Ascomycota; class Sordariomycetes; order Hypocreales; family Hypocreaceae; genus Trichoderma; species Trichoderma camerunense. The sequence goes on from NW_028145369.1 coordinate 2,846,210, forward strand.
CTGTCTCTATGTTCATTTGGGCAACCAATTTTCACTCCATGTGAAGCATTTTGCGGTCTCGAGGAAACCCTTATGCTAAACTGTTACTAGGATCATCCAAGGCAGACATCTTCGAAGCAAAGATTGCCAACGCCGTCGATGAAGCTAACACCTCCGACTCGGAAGAAACATTTGTCTATGATTCTAACCCCCCGGATGTTGGCGATCGAGTCTCCCGCCGCTTCCACTCTCGCACCCCTAGTGCAACATCTATAGTCAGCCAGGGCGACCGCCCTAACATGCGGGCCATATACGGTATCACGGACAGCCATGGCCCTGCACCTAAGAAGAGCATGAAGTTCTCCAATACTTACGTCAACGGCCCTATCAACGATGGCATGTTGACCGGCGATGAGGATGGCAGGGGAACGGGCCGCAGTGCGAGCGGTTCTGGCCGAGGAACTGTTCGGCAGCATCACCACATAGGCCGCTGGGGTCGACAGCCGGGCAACGGCCATGCCTCGCTCTTTGACAATGAATCGCCTTTCCAGAACACGGTCAGGCCCAAGGTGGCCAACTCTCGTCACTCTTCTGGCCCCCCCAGTCCGAGAAATCACCCCTCCATGCGGGGACCCCTGAACTCTAAGCGCTCAGTGATACACATGTCCTCAAGCTACGATTTGGACGAAACCACTGGTGCAGACGACGAGCATACGCCTCTCCTTGAAAACGGCCGCAACAGAGGACGATTCAGGCGTGGTCCGCACAACTTGCGGCAAGCTGAGTCACAATCGTACTCCAGGAGGTCGTCGTATCTCAATCGGTTTGCCGCCTGCCTTGTCCTTACCATGATGTTCCTCTTGGTCATTACAGGTGCCATTGGCTTCATGTTTGCGACTTCTCAGCCCCTGAGCGACATTGAAATTGTTTCCATCCACAATGTCGTCACCAGCGAGCAGGTTCTCATGTTTGATGTCACCGTCAAGGCGCACAATCCGAATATTGTTGTTGTCACAATCGATCATGCGAACCTGGAGATTTTCGCCAAGTCGGAGTACGGAGGTGCCGATTCGGACTGGTGGGAGAACCCCGATGGACCGAAGGACAACTTGGTCCGTCCGTTTGACGACCCTGTCAATGATCCAACTACTCCCGGAGGCGAGGACGAGACAAAACCAAATATACTCCTTGGACGTATTACCGAGTTCGACAGCCCCCTGACATTTGAGGGATCACTATTCCACCAGGGCCTTTCTTCGTCTACCGGCGAAATGCAGCTGCCATACCCTGGCAATGGGACTGCGGGCGGCTCCAAGCGCTGGGAGCGAATTTATCAAAATGAATTCGATCTTATCGTCAAGGGCGTGGTCAAATATACTCTTCCCCTAAGCGCACGCATTCGCAGCGCTACAGTCTCAGGACGAACGACAGTCAAACCGAACTCAGCCAACAACCCGCCCAAGCAACCCAACGTCACAGCGATGAATTTCGAGGCATAAAACGAAGACATTTACCTTTTTCGAGTATGCTACGTTAATATTGTGCTGTTTTCTTCTGGCTTCTCTTTTCCTTTTCTTATTTTTTCTTTTTTTCTTTTTCAACTTCACATTTCCTTTTGGCTTGTGTACATCGAGCGCGCATAGCGAGGTTTCTTATGGAGCAGTGGCGTTGGATTGAAATTTCCAACCATATCATGGCTTATTCGGTTATTGGCAAAGTCAAAGTTGACACGGCCGAGGTGTTTTTTGGGTCTTTGTGTGTGTTCAGACTCACCAGGGGGGAAGTGGAGAGAGCCTCTTCCCTTCCTTTTCTTTCTCTTTCTCTTTTCTTTGTTCCTTTTCTTTTACTTCTTTTGTTTTATCTTTGGTTTTGATGTGGTATACACCCTTTGGCAGAGAACGGAGATTCCCTTCTAAACACAAATGTACAAGATGAAAAGTAAAAAACAGGGAGCACACGAGGCATTCGGATGGAGTTTCTTTATACGCAACATAGATGAGCAAGTGGCAACTACCATTTTTGTAATTGTAACGGTTTATGATAGGCGGTCGATCCCATTCACACACATTTTGTTTTTTTCTTTGATAGGAGGAAAAAAAGAGGGGATGGTGCAAAGTCTTAGAATAAGGAGATCGGTCGATTGATGCCCGACAATATTTTTACAGTACAAGAGAGGCAAGAAAAGATACAGTGAACAAAATGATTTCGACGATGACGATATTGATGGATGTATATATTTTTTGGTAGACTTGTTGGTAAAAAATTGAGTTCTTTATAATTGCTATATTCGGGTGTCTTGAAATAATATGTGTATTGTAAAGGGATAAAAACGTGATGCTCTCTTCGAATGCCCATTTCAAAGCTATGTAAACGCCTAGAAACGCCCCACTTGCCAAACCATTTTGTGAATCATGAAATACCTTGTCTTCTAGCTAACAAAAGACGTATTCTTCGTAAACTCGTGCCCCCCCTGAAGGCACTACATGTCGTGAATATCAACCAACAGAGAGTAAACAGCTGAAGTAAAAGAAGAGAGGGAGAAAGACGGAAGGAAAAGGAGAGAAAATCCAGAGTCGGTTATGAAAAGTGAATGCCCTCCTCGTTAAAGGCAAAAAGAAGACGCAAAAAGTCGTTTTCGTCACACTTTCCAGATCGCTTGTCCGCCAGCTCGGTCACGTCCTCGAGGACCTTGCGGATCTTCTCGCGGACGAGCTCGGCGACCTTTGTCTTCTTGCGCTTGCTCTTAGTCTTGGGGGTGTTGGCGCTGGCGGCTTTGAGATCCTTGAAGAAGCTGGGAGTGTCTTCGTCACCGTCGTCAACGTCCATGCCAGCGTCTTCGGCGTCATTGGTACCTTCGTCCATGTCCATGTCGTTGTCGTCATCTTCCTCTGCGTCGCCCTCGACAACGCTCTCGTCGATGGGCACGCCGTTCATGGCGCACCAAGTGCGGTAGTTACGCTCAACCATGGCGAGGACCTCTTTCGTGCCTAGCCATGAAGCGCGGAGGGTCTTGTTCTTGCGGACGAAGCACACGCGGAGCAGGCCGTCCCACTCGTCCCAGCTGACGTTGGGCCGGTCCTTGCCCATCTTGGGCTCGATGCGCACGACGGAGGACTCGACCTGGGGAGGGGGCCTGAAGTTGTTCTTGCCGACTTTCATGATGTGGGTGATTTTGGCCCAGAACTGGGCGTTGACGGAGAGACGGCAGTAGAGAGCGTCGCCGGGGCGGGCTGTCAGACGGAGGGCGAACTCGCGCTGGAACATGAGGACGGAGCATCGAGGCGGGTTGGGCAGAGAGAGGAGCTTGAAGACGAGGGGACTCGAGATCTACTTTGGTCAGTATTTTATTGTAAAACACAGCGTCTGTTCGAAGCATACCTGATAGGGAGTGTTTGAAATGCACACGTCAAAGGCTGGCAGCTCCGTCTTGATCACGTCTCCCAGCAGAACCTCCAGTTTCCGCTGCTCCGGCTTTCCTTGCACTCGCTTGGTCACTTCAGCCGCCATTCTAGGATCCAACTCGACGCAGATGCACTTCTTAGCCCGCTCGAGGATGCGGACCGTCAAGTTACCGGTACCGGGACCGACTTCGAGGACCGTATCTGTGGGCTTGAGGAAGGCCTTTTCGACAATGGCGTCAGAGACACCGGGATTCTTCAGAATGTGCTGGCCAAAGTTTGTGTTGAATTTGAAGACATTGTTCGTTTTTGATGAGCTTCCTCCGCTGGGCTTCTCGTAGGGACCGCTGGAAGCGTTGTTGCGCTTCGATCTGTCGGCTTTTGCCATGGTGAATACGGTATCTCTGGTCTATTACAATATTAAATGCAGCTGTTGCAATATCGCGGGGACGAGGGGCGATGGATTGGTGGGAAACTTTTTTTTTCTTAGAAAATTATCAAGATGTAATTATCGATAAGCGGAAAGGTGGGTACCGAATATCTTAATACGGGTGTAGATTTAGCGCCCTCTTCCGCTATCATTATTTATTAATTTACACCCGGCGAAAGCTCCCTTTACACACCTCCGACAAGGCTATGCTGCCTGTGGCTCGCGACAGATGCTTTTTTGCCATTGTCAACCATCGCTCTAAACACCAACAATCCGCTTCACAAGGCCAGAACGATGACGTCCCGACGCGACTTTCTGAGCCAGCCGGCTCCGGAAAACTACGTCGCTGGTTTGGGTCGAGGTGCCACTGGTTTCACCACCCGATCCGATCTTGGACCTGCTCGTGACGGCCCCAGCGAGGATCAGATCAAGGAGGCGCTTGCGAAGCGCGCTGCACAGCTTGGCCTTGTGCCCGAGGGCAAAAAGGGCAAAGACAAGGAGGAGGAGGAAGACGATGAGCGGTACCAGGACCCCGACAATGAGGTGGGACTGTTCGCTGGCGGAGTCTACGACAAAGACGACGAGGAGGCGGATAAGATCTGGGAATGGGTAGACGAGCGAATGGACCGGCGGAAACGGCAGCGAGAGGCTCGTGAACAAGCCGAACGAGAAGAATACGAGAGGAACAATCCCAAGATCCAGCAGCAATTTTCAGATCTGAAGCGCGCTCTGGCCACAGTCTCGGATGATGACTGGGCTAACCTGCCCGAGGTGGGAGACTTGACCGGCAAGAACAGACGCAGCAAACAGGCCTTACGACAGCGATTTTATGCGGTGCCGGACAGTGTACTTGCGGCTGCGGGGGCCTCTGGAGACATGGGCACAACGGTCGTTGATGACGGCGCAGCGACGAGCACGACAGACGCATCCGATGGCACAATGACCAATTTTGCTAAGATCGGTGCTGCCCGTGACAGAGTGTTGAAGTCAAGGCTAGAACAGGCCTCACAAACTGCCGGTGGCGACTCTGTCATTGGAAGCTCGTCCAGTATCGATGCGCAAGGATACATTACGAGCCTTAACAAGATGCAGGTGAACGAATCACAGGCGCAAGTCGGAGACATCAACCGAGTGCGAGAGCTGCTTCAATCAGTCGTCAAGACAAACCCGAACAATGCCCTGGGCTGGATCGCCGCCGCTCGTCTGGAAGAGCTGGCGGGCAAGATTGTTGCTGCGCGGAAAACGATTGATCAGGGATGTACCCGATGCCCTAAGAGCGAAGATGCATGGCTGGAGAATATCCGACTGAATATCGACTCACCAAACGCCAAAATTATCGCACGGCGAGCCATCGAGGCGAACAACCGCTCTGTCAGGCTTTGGGTTGAGGCGATGAGAATGGAAACCATACCCAGCAACAAGAAACGAGTCATTCGGCAGGCGCTGGACCACATCCCAGAATCAGAGGCGCTGTGGAAAGAGGCCGTAAATCTGGAAGACGACCCTGAAGACGCAAAACTGATGCTGGCGAAGGCTACTGAGCTCATCCCGCTTTCCGTAGACTTGTGGCTTGCCTTGGCACGATTAGAATCCCCCGAGAATGCGCAAAAGGTTCTGAATAAGGCTCGAAAAGCCGTCCCTACGTCCTACGAGATTTGGATTGCAGCTGCTCGTCTGCAGGAGCAGCTTGGCCAAGGACAGAAGAGCGCAGTCATGAAGCGAGCCGTTCAAGTTTTGGCAAAGGAGTCAGCCATGCCGAAGCGTGAGGAATGGATTGGCGAGGCGGAGAAATGCGAGGAAGAAGGTGCCATTATCACTTGCCAGAACATCATTCAGGAGACTCTAGGTTGGGGGCTGGATGAAGACGACGACCGTAAGGATACATGGGCAGAGGACGCCAAGGCAAGCATCAACAGAGGCAAATACGAAACAGCAAGGGCCATCTACGCCTACGCCTTGCGTGTGTTTGTCAATAGCCGGACGATGTGGATGGCTGCGGCGGACCTCGAGCGGAATCACGGAACGCGCGAGTCCCTGTGGCAGGTCTTGGAGAAGGCGGTGGAAGCATGTCCGAAGAGTGAAGATTTGTGGATGATGCTGGCTAAGGAGAAGTGGCAGTCAGGAGACGTGGATAACGCGAGACTGGTTCTCAAGCGAGCGTTTAACCAGAACCCAAACAACGAAGATATCTGGCTGGCTGCCGTTAAGCTAGAGTCGGAGAATGGCAACGAGGAGCAGGCCCGGAAACTGCTCGAGATTGCACGGGAACAGGCACCCACAGATCGTGTCTGGATGAAGAGCGTTGTGTTTGAGCGGGTCTTGGGCAATGTCGAAATGGCACTTGATCTCGTACTTCAAGCATTACAACTTTTCCCTGCAGCAGCCAAGCTATGGATGCTAAAGGGTCAAATCTACGAGGACCTGGGCAAGACGGGCCAAGCTCGAGAGGCGTATGCCACAGGAGTCAAGGCGGTTCCCAGATCTGTGCCCCTGTGGCTTCTCTATTCCCGCTTGGAAGAAAGCGCCGGCTTGACTGTCAAGGCCCGTTCGGTTCTGGACCGAGCACGTCTGGCTGTGCCGAAAAACGGCGAGCTCTGGTGCGAGTCGGTTCGCCTTGAACGGCGCGCTGGCAACCTATCTCAGGCCAAATCTCTCATGGCTAAAGCGCTTCAGGAAGTTCCCAAGAGCGGCCTCCTCTGGGTCGAGCAGATCTGGCACCTGGAGCCCCGCACACAGCGGAAGCCCCGCAGTCTCGAGGCCATCAAGAAGGTGGACAGCGATCCAATCCTCTTTGTGGCCGTCGCCCGCATCTTCTGGGCCGACCGCAAGCTGGAGAAGGCGCAGAGTTGGTTCGAGAAGGCTCTTGTACTGGATGGGGACTGTGGTGACAGCTGGGCTTGGTACTATAGATTCTTGGTGCAGCACGGCACGGACGAGAAGAGGGCGGATGTGGTGACCAAGTGTGTGCTCAACGAGCCGAGACACGGCGAGGTGTGGCAGGCTGTTGCTAAGAACCCGAAGAATGCGAAGAAGAACGCCGAGGAGATTCTCAAGCTTGTTGCGGCGGAGCTAGAGCAGTGATTTGCAAGGGGCGTATATATGGTTTAGAAATGGCACGGGAGTTTGAAGAAGGGATAGGACTTTTTGAAATTTTTATGTTATTTTTGTAGCATTTGATGTGCCGCTTTATCGGCTGGTGCCAAAGCTGCTTGGAACATCTATGATTATACATACCTAGTAGTATTCAGAAGACAGATGGCATAGTAGACCCAATAAATGGGATATGATTCAATTACTAGTTTGCTCATAACAAAGGGGATCTTGATCTCCCTCTTCCATCAAGACAAAAACAAAACATTAAGTTACACGGTATAGATACAGTCTTTGCTGCGTCTTCCTGTCGACACACCGCCCATTTTCTCTCCTCTTTTCCTCAGCAATGAAAATCTTCACTTGCTGCTCCCTCCAAACCAGCCAGAGATGCCGCTCTTGGCTTTGGAAGCGCCCTCTTCCACTTTCTGGTCAAACTTGTCGACGGCTTTTAGAGCTTCGGCCTTTGCGTCCTTGGCGTACGCTTCGGCGTCCTTTCGGAGCTTGGTTGCTTCTTTATCTGCGTCGGCAAACTATGAAAAGAAAAGAGTTAGGATAACGATTCTATTAAATCGTAGTGAAAAGAGTTTGGAGGGGAGGGAGGAAGCATACAGCCTTGTCAATCTTTGCGCCGGCTTCTTGGCCGTAGCCCTTGAGGTTCTTTTCGGCGTCGGGGGTTTCGCCGGGGAGCTTGGCCCTGATTTTGCCGGAGGCTCTGTCCATGTCGCCTGAGGGAAAGATGAAAAATCAGTATTCGGCAAGGCTGATAACTTGCGCTACACACGCAAAAGGGGGAGATGTCGAAGATGGGGTCATTGCGTACTTTCAAACTTCTTCTCAGCTGCCTTGGCGTTGCCGCCGGCGCCGTAGAGATAGTAGCCAGCTCCGCCGATGGCAGCGACGCCGAGGTACATGGGCATTCGTGATTTAGACATGATGGTGAGTTTTTGGTTTGTTGTAGTTACACTGCGATGTTGTTGTGTAGGATGCGGGAGATCAGCTGGTGATGCTGGCTGTGTGGCGAAATGGTAGAGGTTGTAAGATTTGAGATTTGCTACTAGTACCGGGTAGAATTCGAAGGAGGGGAAATAGGGAGGAATCTGAGGAGAGGGAGAAGAGAGCTGTTTTAGGGGATGTCTATTAGATGGGATGGAGGGACGGATTCAAGCAGATTGGATTGGTTGATTGGACAAATATGTAGTCTACGGATTGTTGTTCCCGGTGCTACTAAGCTGGAAACGAATCTGTAAAAGTTTGGCATTTACTGTATCGATTTACATGGACGGGACTGGATAACTTCATAATGACGCATTTGGTTGCGCGCAGGCGAGGGCTTCGTGATGGTGATGCAAAGATGGTGACTTGGATATACATGACGTAGTGTGGCAGAGGGAGCGGGGCCTCGAGTACAAGTACCCCGGATTTTTGAAAAGCATGTGCTAATGGGATAGGTGCTTGGGAAACTAAAATGTTGTGTGTGGCAGATGAGATTATTGTTAGACAGATCAGATGGTGAAGGAGAGGAAAGAAAAAGGAAAAAAGAAAGGCATTGACTTTCAGGCAAACAGGGGCCTTGAAACAGCATCCAGTGAGCTCTTCAACAAAATGCATGGATCTGTAATCTGCAGTTGGAATCAAGTTACATCTGGTTGCTGTATTCATCAACTGCAAAGATTCTGACTGTATTCTGTACAGTAGAGCATCGATGGCACTACGGCTATGCGCCATTGTCGATCCCCAACAAGAACCCCACTGAAGCATCTCCTCTGGTGCCTGTCTGTTCCCTGAAAATTATCAGACGTGCCCAATAAAGCGACTGCTAAGGCCTTTTAGCGTGCCGGCTGCAACCCTGCCATTACATCATGGCGGCCTCACGCGTAAAAACTACAGGCAGACGCAGCTCTGTGGCATTTTTAGCTCATCGCTCATCCAACTAACGATGCCTTCGTTCACACACGAGTACAGCAAAACACGCCGATATGTTGAGAGATTTCCCCGTACCTCAGCAGTATTTACGAGTAATGGATTTTATAGATGGCATGATGCATGCACATGTTAACACCAGACGGCACTAGTGCTGCAACTGCATCTCCCTTTTCTCCCCACTTGCGGGTCATTTATTACTTCCTAGTCGCCGCTGTTAGTGACCGCAAGCAGGAAAACTTGCTTCATTCAGCTGTCTCGTGTTTAATCTCCTTTTACTTCTCTTGGAGCGTTCCTGGTTCTTTGTGCTGGAGGCTTCTTTCCTCCTTGGCTCCTCTATTTCTTTCTCTATACTCCTTTTATAATACCCCTTTTATAATACGTTTAACTGTGAAGATACTTGTTGGATTCTACATCGTGACCCTCCCCTTGCATGCAAGTCGATGACGTGAATCCAAAGCGCTCTGCCGATCCGACTTCGACCCGACCCGACCCATACTCAGCTCTTTGACCCAGAGCCTCGTTGCCGTATACCTTGTCCATTTTTGCAGCTGTAACCCACCAGGGCGAGCTCCCTCATGACTTGTTGACGACGGTGAACAAGATGCACGGCTCCCGCCGCGCTGCGAGTTTGCAGCCCAGCGATTACGATCACGAAATCACAATTACGGATGACGAAGAGGCTCCGTCGCTGCAGGCCACAAACTCTGAGGGTGGAGGCCTTTTTCTCACAAACACCTCGACGCGCTTGCTTTCAGATCGGGGGGCAGAGACGGAGGAAGAACAAGGGCAATCGTCAGAACAAGGCGAAAGGGCGCAAGGAGACCCGAGTCATCTACAGCCGATTGCATCAAAGGGCAAAGATGGCGGAGCTTCAATCTACAAATCAAACACATTAGAGACTGCCAAAAGCCTTGAGCCCCCGCGTTCTAGTACAAGGCCATCCATTGAGATTCATCGTACGTTGCATACATTGTGTTTCGCCACGGAACAAGCTAACTCTCTAAATCAGCTCCAAGCGGCGACATCATTTCGCCACGTACCTCGAACTGGGACAACCGCTCAAGACCAAGGTCGAGAGAACAACGAGAGACGGCCATAGACATCCTCTATGAGAATGAAAGAGGAGGGTTTTTCTGTGGCGTTGGCCTCTTTGCCAGCGCAGCTCTCGGTGGACTTGATCCCACCCCCTGGAGTGAGTAGGCTCGCAGACGAACATGAATTGGAAAAGACTCACAATCTGACTAACTCTTCCGCTAGCCAATGCGTACCACAACCCATCCCCCACAAACATTCACACTGCGCAGGTTCCCGATCCTTCATGGGAGTGGGCATGGCCTGAATGGCGCGTCAACAAGCAAGATGACATGGATGAAGACGGCTGGGAATATTCTTTTGCCTTTCAGAAATGCTTCTCGTGGCATGGACCTAAGTGGTGGAACTCGTTTGTCAGGAGGCGTGCCTGGATCCGTCAGAGGGCCAGGAAGCGACCCGAAGATGGTTCAACCGAAAATATGCTTGCTGGAGTCGACTATTTTCACATCCGCCCAGCATCCGTTATCAGTCCGCGATCCCAGAGCAGTCGAGCCAGTAGCAGGGCTCCAAGCAGAGCCCCAAGCAGGATTAGTATGACACAGGCATCGACTGCAGAGGAGCGGGAGCGACCAGATATCGAGGATATAGAAACCCTTCTTCAGGTTCTCCGCTCTGCCAGGATTGATCGAGAGAGGAGAGAAGCAGTCGAGAACTATATCGCACATGCAATCGATCTCTCAGAGCTACAGAATGAGATGCATGAAATTATGTCGCTGTTCATATTTCAGCAATCGCGCAGGCAGTTGCTATCGTACTTGATGCAGATACACGAAGAGACTGAAAAGGCGTGGGAAGCGGACAAGAGTCTGGAGTTGAAGCATCGCAAGGAGGCCCTCGACGCGGCTGCAAAACATGCTGAAGAAGAAGTTTGCAAGCTGGCTTACTGGAGCGACGTGAAGCAGATGGCTGAGAGCGGAGAGCTGCGAGATGTGAAAGGCGCTGATAAGGAACTGGGAGCAGATCCCTGGCAAGGTCTGGACAAGAGTGCTCCAGAGCCTCCCAGAAACGGCAAAAAGCCTGAGCACTGAGCCTCGGCTTGCTTCTGGAGGAGTTATACGGGTTTGCGCATATACCCCTTGTGTTTGAAAAAGGACTTGGTTGAGCTACAATTTGAAAGCCATGAGTTGAGAGATGATGCTGGGCTCTGGGAACTGGCGTTGTATATGGGGAGAGAGCCGGGAGAGATTGAACTATTGGGTTTTCTTTACACATTTACTTGCATGAAAGCGCAGCATCTGGCGACTAGGTTCGAAATTCGTACAGCAGCACCCAAGAGTTTGATTTTGATAGTCGAATCATGAGAATAAATATCTGTGAATCGAATGTTCAGATGCTCTTTTGAGCGTCTTCAATGACTCTAGGTTAAGTTATTGTACTGTAGACATTAAGTGAGTTATATGGGCAAGTGGCACGTGACAGCCACCCAAAAAGTGCAGAGGCAAAAAGAAACACTGGAAAATCCTTATCGGTTCTTATCGGCAGTGCAATTCAATTCCAGTCCTCATAGTCATGGCCCGTCTGCCTCCCTCTGCCATCATATAAAGCAACAACATGCGCACCTCATGACCAATGTTCCAAGGGATCAAGTCGATTTGGAGGACTCGGTCCCAATTCATCCGCACGCCAGCATCTCGTCCACCTCATCTGCTTCCATGGCGCACCGCTTCTCTTCCGCTGACGCTGGCCACGGCCCGGCGATGTGCATCTTCAGCCGTCTCGACGAATGAATCAACCTCTGTGGGATCACAAGATGCTCCCGCAGAAGCTGAGACGAGTCCTCCCGCTACTACAGACTCACCTGTAAAGTCCACACGCCTAAACAATGCTCGGAATCGCATGTTCAGACAAGCCTTTCAAGATAATAGCGAGGCGCGGAGGGAAGACGTAGAGCGGAAGCTCACTTCGCCATATGTCCCAACTGTGAGGGACTATCCGTCAGCACATGCGGCCGAGGAGAGCAAGGTTCACGCGCTGCAGGTGGCGAGGGTGCAGACTGCGTTTGACGTGATATGGCGGCATTTTGGGCAGGCCACGCCGACCTGGTCTGAGACGTTTAATCTGCTCAAGAGGATGATGACCAAGAGAAGCGAGCCGTCGAGCATGGCGGCCATGAGGATTGTCCTGCCCAAGTCGTGGAAGCTGGAGCTGGAGAGCAAGAAGATTGAGTTTGTGGATTCCACGACGGGGTTGCTCGCAAAGCTGCGTGTTTCGTCGGATCACCAGGACCCCTCTGCGATTATCTTGCGTGGAAAGAGCTCGGTGTTGGCGAATGCGGCGGAGGAATTGGTGGCTGCGTGTAAGGATGTCGAGGTGTATAGACTCGGAGAGGTTGCGGCGTTTGGCTACGAGGAGAAGCGCCTGTGGCCTGCCATCGAGGATGCAGCGGATGGGGGGTCGTTTATTCCCGAGGACAAGCTCGATAACATTTGGGTGCATCAAGAACACCAGACCTACTGGATTGATACGCCGTACGAGCAGACTCCTAAGCCGGAACAGTGGACAGTGGAGAACCTGGACCTGTACATTACGATACTTGTTTGTGGCCGGCTGCGTCCACACCTCGCCCTGCGTTACTATGTAAGGCCAGAAAAAGACGGCACTTTTGTCGATACAGATGGTATCAGAATCAAGCTCATCATGGATGCCCTCACGGACGACGGCGCCAGAGCCTGCATCACACCGTCCATTCTAAAGATGGCCATGTCATTCATGGCCCACAAGGGAGGCCATCGAGCTGATGCAGATCGACTGCTGACTTTGGCGGAGGAATGGGGTATTCCCTTGGACACAGAGGTTTTCAACATCATGCTTGAAGGCTACGTTACCAAACGTGACGTTTCCTTTTTCCACTGGTTGCTTCGAAAAATGGAACAGCGCTACTTCCAGCCCAATGCTCGAACGTGGCTGTTGTTCCTCGAACTTGTCGAAAAGGAAATTGAACGAAGGCAGATCATTGTGGCAATGTACGACTTGGGACTATTCCAAGACCCGGCTACCCGCAGAGGAATCGCAAGGATCATGGCCACGCACGACGCCTACGTTGCGTTCAGGTCAGGGAAACGGCTCGACGCTTTCATGGCGGAGCAGAAGTCGCGATATGGCGATGACTGGTTCACGGCGGACGCCATGAACAGCATCTTGACAGAGTTTTTCCGGTTCCACGAACGGGACAATCGCCGCTATGACGAATTTCGGAGCCTCATCGAGAAGCAGTCCGAGGATGGCCGCAAGATTGGCGCCGATACTATTAATCTGGTGCTGGAGAAGTGCCTTGCGTACAAGGACTGGGATACCGCCATTTGGGCGCTCACTAAGCTGCATGAGTCGGGGTGCGAGGCAGATGCTTTGACGTATCAGTATGTGATTCGGCTGGCTATTAGGATGCAGCTGCCGCATGCTCTCGGCGTGGCAGTCTTTTACGCTGCGCTGGAGTATAAGCTGAGGGACCTTACGCGTGTGATTCTTCGTCGGCACCTTGTTGATCACGTCAAGGATACGTTTTGGCTACGACATAAACCAAAGCTGCTGTCGAAGGAAATGGGACGCCTCCTCATGAATCAAAAGGCACAGGGGATGTCTAGAGTTGTCTCTCGTGTGGAATGGGCCATTAACCACGTTTGTAAGGGGTACAAGCCGGCGAAACCCCTCGTCGAACTACTTGATGTGGCTCAGCGGACCAAGGATTGGCCGCTGATTCTACGGCATAGATATCCTCAGTCTTTCCAGTACGAGGGCGCCGATGCCCCGACGGACGATCTGGCGATAAGGATGGAGAGTGAGGTAGCTGGGGGAAAATCGATGAATGTGCATCTGAACTGGCATTTCGATCCAAAGACCATGGTGAAGAGGTGGAACGAGGAGAGGGAGAAGAAGTCCCAGGAATGGCTTGACCGGAATAGAAGGAAACCTAGCGACGAGCAAAAGGCGCCTCCGCCGAAAGGAAATGCTTGATGAGCTGAGAAGGCAGATGATGAACTTGTACAGGATTGGGAAAGGTGGCATGGAACGATATGATATGACATGGAACGGACTGCTACCCTTTTCGACTGTTTTTTTTTTTTTGTATGAATATTACATTGTATACTAGCATATACCAGGATCTCGTGTATAACATGTGTAGATATAATAACCACCCCAAGAAAGAGCCTCTACGCCATCTACCCACCCATTTCGTGTTCGAGCCTTGCCCCCAAACCCACCATGTTAACGATTCACCAAGCTCTCTTAAATCGGCATACGTGCAATCCTAGAGAATTCATTTCATACCGCGGCCTGGAATCCCGAACAGGAGTACGATAAAGTGCTCTCCCGCCGATCCGGAACGAAGACGATGCACGTAGAGACGGAAAGGCCAGCTCCGGGAGTGTCCAGAATGCGACGAACCTGTGGCTCCTCATTTTGGTAATAGAAAAAGAAAATAGTCAAGTCACCCAGGTTTTTGTAAAAAGGACATGTTGTTGGACAAGGTTGGTTGGGTATCAGAGTGATGATAATAATGGGGGTTCTGGAGCAATGACAAAGTAGAAAAGAAAAAGAAAATATAAGTAAAAAAAACAAAGAAAAAAGACGAGGCGGAAAAGCGATCAAAGATCCGAGTGGCGGGTTCTTCCTCTGCCAAAGACGTGGGGAGAAAACTGAGGCGTCAAAGAGAACCATGATGCTGCAAGAGACCCAACTCTCCTTGATCCAAATATTATACCACCGGTACACCGAATATCAACAACGATAGAAGAAACCGTGTAACAAGGAACACACTCAATGTCTAACCACCCCTAACCCTCTGAGCCTCTTTCCACCACGTCCCTGAAAAACCTCCCCTCCCTTATCCTTGCTAAAGATACCCTCGCGCCTGGGTTTGAGTAGCAGCCAAAAAAGAATTATGTCACACATACACGCCGACAACAACACTAGGACGGGCTTCAAGGCGGGCTGCCTGAGCAAGGCGAGAGGACCACCTAATCCTTCTTACTCTCCTCAGGTGCCTTTTCGTCTTGCTTCTTCTCCGCCTCAACCGCAGGCTTGGAATCTGACTCTGACTTGGCCTCTGGCTCTTCCTTGGCATCGGGCTTGGCGGAGCCCTTGGACACCTGGCTCGCAAGGTCCTTGTCCTCGTCAGCATTATCAAACATCTCCGTATCGTCAGAGCCGGTCAGGACTTCTGTGCCGTCGCCCAGGAAGATGATGCGACCACGGGATCCGGCGAGGTTGAACTTGCCGCCGCTCTCGGCGTCGACGTCGTAACCACTGTCGCTATCTTCGTAGTTGTGATGGACTCCGGGACCGCGGAACTCGGCTGGTAGCAACATGTATGGTCAGTCTTCACGGCTCCGCGTCTATCTCTGATTGTGAGAATTTGGGGAATGGCTCGCTCGTACCATATTCCGGGGGGGCACAAGGGCCATCTCCGTTGGCCACTCTCTTGGCAATCTCGTCATACCACTGCTCCTTGGTCTTGCCGTGCAAGAAACCGATGATGACCATGGTCATGTTGTCGCAGCCGACACCGCCCGTTTCGGAGTTTGACGCCAGGCAGTTGTCCATCATGTTTTCGCAGATCTTGTCAAGGTCTTGCTTGGCAGCAATTCCTCGTCGCACAAACTCGACGACGGCCTGGGACGATTGGCAGTCCCAGATACCTAAGAGAAAGAAAAAACTTGGTCAGCAAAACGTTTCTTCATGTATATAACCAAATAGACTTGATGCTCCCTCCCAAGATTGGCCGAATCCCACTCACCATCACAAGCAATTACCAGGAACTCATCCTCTTCTGTGAGGTCATGCTCCTCGACATCGGGGAAGGCGGTAACGATCTGGTTTTCAGGAGAGAGCTCGGCGCTCTTCTTGAACTCGAAGTCGCCAATGGCACGCGACAGTGCCAGGTTGCCGTTGACACGACCAAAGTCGACAAAGCCGCCAGCGGCTGTGATTCGGCTCTTCTCCGCTGTAAACCACGAGGGCACGCAATCAGTATTGTCAATCTTAAATACTGATTGAGTGGATGAACAAACTTTCAAGCTGAGGCTTGTGGTCGTTGGATAGGGGCTTAGCCCGTCCCTTGATACCGAGCACACCTCGAGAATCACCAGCGTTTGCCTGCACAGAGATTGTTAATTCGAGCCCGCCTCAATCATTGTTGACGTGTGCAGACGTACGACATATAGCTTGTTTCCAGCAATCAGGGAAACACAGGCAGTGCAGCCGGAGACCTCCTCCTCGTATTTGGGGTCTGTAGACAACAAAAACACCACACCGTTAGCATAAAATCCGGCTTTGTGAGGGATAATTGCAGGATGTGCGCCGAGGAGATTGGCGGAGCATTTGCGCAAGTCATTTGACGCCGCTTCCTCCTTGGCGCACGTCAACAAAGAATATAGAGCAATCACGCGGCGTACCGTTGAGAATGGCCCGATCCGTAGCAAGGAAACCGTCCTTGAGGCCCTGAGCATAATCACCGGTTTTGAAACTATCTTGCTTGAAAACAATTTTGTGAATGTTCTCGCCTGCGAATAACGCGACTTTGTCTCCTCCATGTCCGTCAAAGACTCCGAAAAAGGACAGTCTGTCGGGGTGCGTCTTGGTGTCGTTGTCAGGTGGGGTTAGATTCAGCTCAGCCGTGTGGGCATCCTCCATGCTGATGCGCCAGCCTTGCATGGCCGACACGCCGTAGAGGAGTCGGTCATCCTCGCCCTTTTCGGAAGTCTAGATGGTGGTGAAGAGAAAACTGTTAGCAATGGTGAGGGTCACTCGAGATAGAGAGACGGTGGGTAAGGCCTCGGAGAGAAAAGGCCACGAGCAGGATAGTGTGGGAAGCTGTGGGCGGCGGGGTTGTTCTGCGTGGGCTTGACGGCGATCTTGTTTGAACATCCCATGGCGGGACACACGAGGCCGAGGTAGAGGCAGAGAGGAAATCAAAGTGGCACGAGGCCGCGCAAGTATTGTTTGATATTGAACGTGGGGGTGATGTTGTGTCGCGGGATGCCAGGAGCCAAGCGGCATAACAGCTTGAGGGCGATGGCAGGCAGTTTGGCGCAGCCCGGATCAAGCGAGAAGCAGAAAGAGCAGATATTTCACAAGCAGTATCGCAGCTCAGACACGCACCTTTTCGACAACGGGCTCCGAGAGGGTTTGGCCCATGGCTGCAGCGTCTCACGAGGGCCAAGAAGGGATCGAGTTGCAACGGGAAGGGAAAGCGTCGACGAGATGCGAAGCGACTCGACAAAGATGGCGGCTGTAGACGAGAGAGGCAAGGGCGGGAGACCTCGGGAGGGGCCGTAGGCTGTTGGATCTCAGGACGCGGAGCGTGTAGAAAAAAAACCCGGACGTCAGGCGGATGGAGGATTGTGTGGTGGTGGTTTGGTTTGTGATGCCAGCAGAGCGCAAAATCGGCTTCGCAGGAAGCGGGGTACCACGATACATCAGCCAGGCCAACGCCACACTTTTTTTTTTCTTTGTGCTGTGAACGGGCTTCCCGGTGCCCTCTTTTTTCGTAGGTGCAGGTGTTTGATTTTTTTTTTTCCTCCGCAGGCGCTGCAGCTGGGCGCTACGGCGGTTCGCTCCAGCAGAGGCTCGTCCGCTACTGGTTCCCTTCGCCCTCACTAGGCAGCAGATAGTGATAGGCAGATAGGCAGATGTGGCGAAGCTGCTGCATGCGTGCTAGCAGCACCTCTTTCAAGCCACTGCCTGGACCAAACAAGACAAAGGTAATCTGTAGGTAGTCTCAAGATGCCTGTGCGTACATACAGTAGCCCGCAAGAGGCTTTCTTTTCTGCTCCATTTTCTTTAGTGATGCGGAGCTTTTTCTATTTTATGTTTAGTTTAGCTCGGGCAGGCCTGGGGCAGCGGAGAAATCTCAGAGGGCCTAGAGCACGAGCACAAGCATTGACTGGTTTGCCGTTTGATGATCAGAGTTGCAGCTTTGAATTGACTGACAGCCCCGCGATCCCGTGGGCAGGTTGGTTGCAGCCCCTCCATGCGCCAAGCGATTGATCCTACTGGAAATATCCTGGTACCGCGCGGCTGCAATTGCAAAGGCAGGGTACCTCGGCACTTGACTGCCTCTATTTTAAGAAGTAGCTGTTCAGCACACCAAGTTGGCTATATTCCTCTGTTGCTACTATGACTACATCTCTTTAATATCTGCTATAATAGCTATTTTCTTCTTTTGAAATTCGTCTAGTATTCGATACGATTAGCGACACAGGATGCTGGACAGCAAAGTTGGGTTGCCGAATAGGCGTTCCCCTATTTTCGGCATATGGAAGCTGGCTGAGTACATGTACCTTACCCAACAACATCCAGCCACAGTTACGGCAACAAAAACAAGCTTGAATCGTCAATGACATCAATCAAGTGCAATAGACTTCACATGCAACCAAATCGTCGATCTAAAAATCTCATGTGATACGTAGGTACGTAATTCATCAATCGAGCTGCATCTAGTTTTCCTAAGCAAAAAAAAAAAAAAAAAAATCTCTAACAGCCTCCATATGGTATCCCAACATGCTCTTCATGGCAGTATAAAGAAAAAAAATAAACACAAAACCAACCGAAAAACTATTTTTCTTTCTTTATATAAACGCCAGGAAGCTCCCCGCCGATCTCTCAGCCGCCAACTCCTCTGTCTTCAAAGTCGTCGACCTTGCCTTTGCCAATGCTTCCCTCTCCCCAAACACAGATGAGCTGCCATTGCTCAGCACACTCGTCGACCGCATCGGCCGTATTGTGCTCTTCCGCTCGTCTTCGCCCCATTTACTCGGTGACATGAGCTCGAGACTGTGCCTCTCTTCCGGCTGTCCCAGATTGTTCTTCGAATTCGTTCTAGATGGGAGGAAGGGCGTCTCGTCTACGAGCTCTAGATATGCCACACTTGGGTCCCGGCGTCCGATGACGCGCCAGTTCTCTTGGGACCCGAATGACGGCTCGGTGCGGAAGCTCTTGGCTCCGTTCACAGAGTCTCCTTCTTTCCAGGAGGAGCCGCGGCGGCTGAGCCATGTTTGGCTTGGAAGCCGCGCTTGACTTGGCTGCTTTATCTCTGAGGCGCTTTCTGCTGCTTCGCTCGCTTCTTTTGAAATAGCCAGAGGCTTCCTGGCCGTCTCTTTCGCTCGACTGACTAGACTGGGGTCAAATGGCTCTTGAATAAGGGCGAGATCTGTTGGCAATGCGGCAGAGCTCGATGTAATGGTTGAATAGGTTGGAGAGGTAGCTCGCTGGCCCGAGTTTTGTTGTGCCACAGGGGGCATGGGTTGGATGTTGGCCAAGTCATCGAACGAAGGCAGGGTCAGATCCAATCCGCTCCTGAATGCGCTCTCCCCCGCCTCTGAAAGGAACCCAGATGTGGGTAAGTATGGCTGAGCGACTTCAGGTAGGGTCGTGTCGGACTGCCTGCTGTCTGACGACTTGTGGCTCCTTTCACCGACCGTTGCCCTCTCCACGGTAAACCAGGAGCCGTGATCTTCATCATCTCCCAGAAGGCTACGGCTCCCTGTGGCAGACCGAGCTCCCGAGGCCATCGGATATGATGGACCACGCATGGCCAATCCACCACCCAATTTGCCTGATGCTAATGACTTCAATGATACTCGTGATGCAACTCTTGCAAAGATACCTTCGCCTTTCTTAAATAGTCGTGTACCGGACCTTATGGGACGAAGGGGCCGGACCCTCCCCCCAACACGGTATCCGTCGCCTTTGTGATACAGCTGAGGGCTATTAGACTTTTGAGAACGAATAGCGTCCTCTGCATGGTAGATTGTTTCAACGTCTGAGTCGTTGTTGCGTACGGTAAACAGTATCGGATCCGAGATCTTGGGCCGATGTTTTCTTGCCGACAGATAGGTGCGACGGTCCCGTCGCCTTCGCATGAGACATACGAGCATCATGATGGCGAAAATAATAAAGAGAACTGGTAGGATAGTTGCAAGGAGAACATCAGTAGCGCTTAGATGATGGCGGTGAGAGTCTTGGGAGGCTGGCGTTGTAGGCTTGGAGGACGATGCCGTATTCGTTGCCTCCGAGAGTGAGAGAAAATCGGCATAAGCAACTTGCGTCTCTGTAAGGCCAGTACTCTTCGAAACGGCTGTGATGGACAAATTGAATTTGCCCGTCACCGTCTTGGGGACATTGCCCGAAATCTTGAGCCCTTTTACTTGTAGCCAGCTCTCTTGTGGATCGACATTAATTTTGAGCTCGATATCACTTGGATCGCGGAATTGCGAAGATAGGTCTAAGCTGAATTCACTTCCCGGCTGTACTTTGACGTCCTCGAGGCTTGACTGAAATAATCCCGAGGCCACATCGACCTGGACAAGAACGTTGAGCGTGTCGGCAAAAGAGTCATGAATGACGACTGTGAAATTCGTAGAATGGTCATCGCCTCCTGGAGTTCCCTCTAGAAGCAGCGTTGAATGGTCAAGGGTTAGCCAGGATGGCATATTTTCGACTGACACGTTCAGAGAACCTGACCGGATGGTCTTGCTGTCCAACTGGATACCCTTTGCTAAACCATCGTAGCTCGCCTTTGATCCTCTCGTAGCATTTAGAAGAACGACTGGGTCATCTGTAGAGAGCTTGTGGCTTCCTACTACTATGGCGAAAGAAAGGCACGTCCCCGAGAAGCCGACGATATCAGACGCAACAAGATTGAAGTCGAATGTCTGTGGAGGCTGGACCAACGACTCGAAATCCGGAGTCCTGCCAGAAAAGGTCATTGTTTTGTCGTCGAACCTGATCCATGCCGGCAAAGGAGTGTTATCGTTGGTTGATGCGTAGTAGTTGAGATTCTCCCCCGCGCCAAATGTATTCGGATCAAAGGTATAGTGGAATTCGGTCGATGGATAGGATAATATGGAAGATGGAGCTGAGAATTGGCCGAAATTATCCATTTGCTGCGAGATTGGGACTTGTATAGACGGTGGTGGGTTGCGTGAGATGACAAGCGTAGCATTCATGAAAGCTGAGCCAGTTTTGTCCGTCGCAATCAGATCAAACTGTTGGCCTACAACCTCGCCTGGAGGGACATCCTCGTCTTTTGGCGTCCCATAAAGACGTAGGTTCTCGCCCTCGATTGATAACCACTTGGGATGATCTCCTAGAGAGTATGTCATATTGAAGTTGGATCGAAATGTGTTTGGAGATAATGAATATGAGAAGAGTTCATTTGGCCTGGCGACTGGAGGCAGTTGTGCATTGAATGGAAACGAGACTGTAGGCTCAGCCCACACGGCCTCTATCAAGCCCAAGGCTGAAAGAGCCGCGAGGAGTGAAGCCATTGTATCACGGTATTGCGCTATGCAGCGCTAGATAGCCTCAGTAGCAGAAACAGAAAAGAGCCATGCGGTAGACACCAAGAGATTCAACTGAGAGTATACGATTCAGAGGAGGCAAAGTCTAGGAGGCAAAGATGGAATAGATGAGAAGGGGAAAGGAGCAAAATCGTAAACTACATAGGAAGAGGCAGCATAATGTGCCATATTGAGTCCATCAGGTGGATGGCTGGGTATAAACCAAGACGCAGCCCTTCATTCCACCATTTGGTCCTCGAAGCCATCATGCGCCTGAGATGCCAATAAATGCCGAGGGAATCATGACAGCACACCAGTCAGTTCATTACGGTGAGAGGCGAAATGTTTCAGAAAATGGGAGGGCTTCAGCAGGCCCAGCATCACTATAGAGCTCGTTAAAGAGGCTGTGGCATTCCTGAGCCCGAGATGCCCCGCGCGGGCAGTGAGACATGGGATGCCACTCGAAAGAATGGCGAGTCGAACTATTTGAGCTTTGAGAATGGGGAGAAGAGAGGGGTTGGTCGGCACTTGAGCAGAAAGGGACGCGCAGCGCGAATCCTCCCTTGATAATGAGGCCTCTGGTTGATTCTACATGAGAGCTTTAGAGGAAGCTTTTGGTGAGCTCAGCTGTCGTTGAAGCGCTAGACCCACTGTCAGAATGTATGTGCAAATAAGCTTCCGGCAATGTAACGGCGCTGTAGATGATCGATCAAGACGTCTATCAATATCCTTGTAGATTGACAGCAGGGGCGATATCAGTTCGCGATTCACCTCGAGTCGCCATGGCCGATTGTGGCAGGTGAGAGACGTGACAGGCAAACCCGGAACAATTGAGGGTCTGGCCTTCGGAATCAGCGTCGTGACCAGGAAAAACATCAACTTTACTCCGTAGGGCCATCGCAGATAAGGCAAGCACTATCAGAAAAAAGAGGGACAAGCAGCTGCGGGGGAACACGATTACAATATTGACGACATCTCTCACTTCAACTTCATCCCGTCAAACCTCTTCTCTTCTCCGTCGAATCTTCTACGGCCGGCAAGGCTGTCACAGATACCTTATACAGACATGGAGAGCCGCAGTTCATCACCAGACCTAGACCCCGTTGCGGGCATCACGGAGGACATGGTGTCGCTGCCCACCTACAAAGAAGCGGGCGACGCAAGCATCGACTTCGACGGACTGCTGCCACAGTCGATCAAGCTCCATGAGGATTTGCGAACAGGCTGCGGAGGCCAGACGTGGCCTGCAGGCATGGTGCTGGGGAAGCACATGCTGCGCTACCACAGAAGCAAACTAGAGACTGCGCGAATGTGAGAAATTTTCATTCTCTCCAGTTCTGTGCATTTTCACTGGGCTAGCACCCTCATGCAGCAACTTTTAGCAAACAGGATGCTGACTCAGTTTCTTTCTCATGCAGACTGGAATTGGGCGCCGGCGGTGGACTGGTCGGATTGGCTGTGGCGGCTGGCTGCGAGCTCCAGGCGCCACTCATCTTAACCGACCAGGATGTGATGCTGGAGCTGATGAAGCATAATATTCAGCTGAACCAGCTCGATGGTAAGGCTACGGCCTCAATATTGGATTGGTACGTTGTGACTTTTGCTGCACATGGCACATGTAATTCCCACCGGTGTGTTTTGGCGTACCCGCCAAGCACCGCTGCCTGCACGGGTACTTGTTCTTGGCGGTGCTACGTTGCCTGCCAATACTTCTGAGTGGCGTGTTCTCGATCTTGTAAGCCAAGTTTGACTGATCAAAACGCAATGTGTGCAAATTTCCAGGGGCGAGCCATTACCAGAAGCCGTCGTGGCGTGCAAACCGGACGTGATACTGGCGGCAGAGTGCGTCTACTTTGAGCCGGCCTTTCCGCTGCTGATGCAGACGCTCAAGGATCTGTTTGAGCTCAACGAAAACGCCGTGGTGTATTTTTGCTTCAAGAAGAGGAGGCGAGCGGACATGCAGTTTGTCAAGGCCGCCAAGAAGGCGTTTGTGGTCGAGGAGATTTTCGACGAGGACAGGCCAGTGTTTCAGCGACAGTCACTTTTCCTTTTTACTTTTAGAAAGCGGGCGACAGGTGGCACCACCTCGAGCAAGAAAATCGGCACAGCAGCCAACCATGCTGACCAAATACAAATCCAAAGTTGATGACACACAACAACGGACGGCCGTTCTCCTTGTGATTGGACCTGACTCCTCTTTTTCCTTCCGCATTGCTGCAGGGCGCTGAGAAGACGAAACCTGCCGGTTGTTGCACCAACACGGTCCAGCAAAGCAAAAAGAGACGGGAGGGAGCCTGCATGCACTTCCGCCAAACACTGTCAAGCGAGCCAGGAATGGCATATTGCTAGTACGAGCATCACAGCATGGGTGCGGGGGATTATGCCGTGGTACAGTTACAGCTGCTGAGCGAAATTAACGATTGGCGCATGCTCGATCTCACCCAGGTTCATCTTGCCAGCTCAGACATGCTGGGGATGGCGAGCCGAGCAGTGGGAAAAGAGGCAAAGCGCTAGCATACGCGAGACGTGGGCGTTGAGCTGAAAATTTTTCGATGCTGTGGCGATTGCATTGCTTCTTCCCTTCGCCCTTCTTTTCCTTTCTTTTTCGCCCTTCGGACCTGCAAAACGGCAATAGTCGTCCCTTTCTGGAACCAATTTCGAGTTTTCAGCGAATGCCCCGAAGTACCAGCGGTTCCATATTTGCCCACAATTGCTCTGGATAGGGACATCCGGTTGGTAGACAGGCGGTGGATACATGGACGAAGTTAGACGACAGGGCCGACATGCAAAGGAGTCAACCGCCACAAAATTTTAGACTGGACGAGTGTGCCTTGGTCGGCGTGGTCGGAAGCACAGCGAAGGCGGGAAAAAACATGGCCCGTCGACGCCAATCAACACCATACTGTGCGCTGCCCCTACCGCATATTGACCCTATTAAACTACCATCCACACCGGCACAGTATTCGGAATGAAAAGAGGGGCAGATCACCTCTGACTCGCCTCATCTCCGAGCGTTGGCGTACAGTACGAGCACTCTGTACCTCTGGGGTGCTGGAATGCAGTGACAAAGCACGTGGAGGCGCACTCCATTTATAAGGATGGCGCAAGATGGTGTCTTTTGTGACAGAGAGCCACCTGCGTAGATGGATTCATTCTTTGAAACCGAGAGGACGAGAAAAAGCCGCACCACGCGTCCCGTTGTCGATGTCCTTGTCCCCACGGAAAGTATCTCGATAGCCGGACGGTAAAATGTCAATATCAAGATCCAAGTGGATGGAGAGAGAGGCAGAAGCGGGTCGGCAGACAATGAAAGATTTCCCTCACTGTCGGTATGCCGTTTGTGAGCAAGGGGGGTGGGGGAGAGGGTTCAGTTCAAAGGGAGTGAGGTGTTTGCACAAGTCATGAAAGCGCTGGCACATGCAGATGCAACACGTAAGCCGTTCACTCTCGAAGCAGAGACAAAGACTGAGAGACTAACAAAAAAAAACCTGCGTGGCAAGGCGTTTTTCTCTCACGCGTGTCCCCACCGAGATGGCGAGTGAGTTTGGTGAACAAAGCATTTTGATGGAGCGAAGTGGAAGAGAACGAGGCCCACCGCACGTTTCGCGACCCGCAGAGTTTTCATGCCCAAGTCCTGCCAATCTTGCTGCATCTTGCTCCGAAAGGCCCACAGCGCCTCAGGCACCGGCCAACGCCCATTGGCTGGCTGCCCGGGTACCTGGTTGGCACTGCGACGCTGCGACGGGTCCGGATGGCGGCCCCTGCAGAGCCCGCGAAGGCTATTAGCCCCTGTAATACAGCGCTACGGCCCCCTGGCGGCCAATGGCAGCGCCCAGCAGCGACGTGGCAGCGCCGCCTGGCCGCTACCGCCTAGCTCGGCGCGGCTGTGATCCGTTGACAGTGCACGCCGTTTGGTACAGACCCAGTACAGACCCAGTACCAAGCAGACTCGCGCCGTTGTCACTTCAGCTGCAAGTCTCATCACTCTCACTCTCTCTCTCACTCGCTGACTGACTCCATCTCCATGCAACCCAGTCTCGGCCATTGTGCATCGACACTGGCTGCGGTAGGCGGCGCTAACATTTAGCACAGTAACCGGGGGAAAAAAGAAAAGATCCATTCAAGTGGAAAGAAAAAAAGGAACTCTGGAACCACAATGGCCACAGCAGGGAGCAAAGCCAACGTCCGGCCCACTCGCGCACAACCCCGGGCAACAGCTTGTTCTAGCGCTCCGTATTAATCCTGGAGCCATGTAAGCTGCAATCCCATTCATAAATCGGACTCGCTCCCCCCCGGTCGCTCTTGTTTCGTCTCTTCCTTTCAAAGCAAATCAGACTTGTTCAAAGTCCATCTATTCCCACTCTCTCAGAGCAGGACTCTTTTTCCTCTTGCAACCCACATTCCTTGAATCTTTGCAACCCTTTGCCTCTACGGCACTCTGCTATCACGTTCCTGTTGAACAGAACAATCCACAAGACAACTACCACTCCTTCAACGAACTATCGCAAAAATGAAGTACGCTTTCGCCTCTGCCCTGCTCATCGCAGCTGCTGCCGCCAAGCCTCACCACGGCCACCACGCTCACCACCACGCTGCCCGTGATGTCGTCGTCACCGAGACCGAGTGGCAGACCGAGACTGTCTACGTGACCGAGCTGGTCGACTCCTCTACCACCGTCTGGGTTCAGGACGGCAAGACTGCTGAGATCGCCCCTGGTGCCACCACCACCGCTTCGGCCTCTGCTGGCGAGTTCTTCGAGCCCAGCTCCTCTACCACTGAGGCGGCCACCTCGACCACCAGCCAGGCTCCTCCTCCTCCTCCGCCTACCACCGCTCCGGCCTCCAGCAGCTCGGTCTTCACCCCGCCTCCTCCTCCTCCTCAGACCACCACCTCTCAGGCTCCCGTTGTCGTGGTTCCTCCTCCGGTCCAGCACACCACTTCTTCTGCGGCTCCTCCTCCTCCTCCTCCCCCGGTTGAGACTCCTACTCCTTCGCCTTCGCCTTCTCCTTCTCCTTCTCCCTCGCCTTCTCCCAGCCAGGCCCCTGCTTCTGCTCCCGACAACAGCGTCGGCACCAGCAGCTCCAGCAGCGACGAGTACTCCGGTGACATCACCTACTACACCATTGGCCTCGGCTCTTGCGGTGAGGACGACAGCGGCCAGGACCAGACCGCCAGCATTGTTGCCATCGCCGTCGGCCTCATGGGCTCCCAGTCCAACGGCAACCCCATGTGCGGCAAGACCATCACCATCCACGGTGGCGGCAAGACCACCACTGCCACCGTCAAGGACAAGTGCATGGCCTGTGCTCCCCACGACATCGACGTCTCCGAGAAGGTCTTCCTTGAGCTCTTCGGCAGCCTCGACGGCGGTCGTGAGCCCGTCACCTGGTCTTTCAACTAAGCTGTCCAAGAGGACGCTTCCGTTGGTGCTTCTTCATCATGGCTACCTAGGTAGTTGGTGAGGAGCATCCGACGCACACAAAGACCTGTCAATGTGCAGCGCACATTTCTATGACTTTTTTATTTGGACAAGATGTCAAAGTCAAACTTTTTTCACGTATACCCTTCATTCGTTGATTTGACTCGTTTGGATTCTATCATCCCTGGCGCGGATGGGAATGCGATATGGATTAGGAAAAATGATGTGTTTTTTTAAAGTATTATTCTTTGTATCCCGGGACGGAAAAAAAGAACACACATTTTCTTTGGCAACAATCAACGGGATAACCTATTTTCTATGTACATATAGACACAACTTTATAGACATGTCCTCTCATCTTGGAGACAACGTGGAATGACATACCCCTTTTAGATGCCATTATTTGAGATGCTATCACTTGAAACGTTTTTTGATCTATTGTGCTGTGAATGCTGTAGACTGTGATGTCTTAATTGGTTTACTTTGGAGGTATCTGTGAATGTGACAGTGTTTCTAACGTGCACCTATTCTTAGTACACTGGGGCTTCTTGGTACTCTGGGGCGATGAAATTACTAGGTTGGTCATGAACTCATCCATTGCATTACTGGGTCCAAAGAGGCCTGCCATCACCTAATTTTGAAATAATGATAGGCGGATCGCATCAGCTATTCGTATTGTATAATTATAAAAATCCCCGCCAAGCAACACCCCAGACCCTTGCAACTGACCGCCTCTAACCCCAAAGCACCTTATTCTTCACTTACAGCAAGGTCAACAGTTCCTCGACATATCTCCTCGTATCGACGCCAATTCCCTGCGCCAACCGCCCCAGACCTTCTCCGCCCCCGGAAGCTCCGTCGTCCGCGGCCCTGCGAAAGCCGATGTGGTCGCTCGCGCGCCGTATGAGGAAGATTTCCTTGTTGACGGCCGGCGGAGGTGAATGAGAGGAGGATGCGGACGTCGAGGAGCGACGAGAGGAAGGGGCTTTGTCTTGGTCCTGGGTGGATGCTTCGTGCGAGGTCAGGGATGATGACGATGCGGATTCATGGATGGTGGATAGCGGCAGTGCCGTGGCAGTGGTGGTGGTGGAAGGGGTCGTAGCGGCGGTGCGCTGGAGGACCCGAGTCCAGACGATCCACCACCCGCGATTTGTCTTTTGCGTGCGCTCGAGGTCGGCGATATGAGACCGCGTCGCGGCGTAGATGTTGAGGAGATGGAGATGAGTGCTTACGGCATCCGCGCGAGACCACGATGATGATGATGACGGAGACGAGGACGAAGAGTCGGGGAAGAAGTCGGGAATGTTGGGAATCGACGAGTGGACAGTGAGCGAGGGCGGATCCCATACGAGGTCTTGGATGTGGGAGGACGCGGGCCCAGCGTCTGGGCGCTCAGCACGGTACCTAGTTGATGCCAAGAGGGGCTTTCTGAGCGGCGCCAGCTGGTAGTGCAGCGAGCGGTAAAGCGTGTCCCAGGCGAGGGACTCGGTGCGGAGGCGGAAGAGGAACGTGAAGATGAAGGGCTTGTTGACGTAGACGACGACGCGGAGCTTTTCCGCCATGTTGATGTCGTGAGAGTCGAAGCCCGCGAGCAATCCACCCACCGCTTGAGATCGAGTCAACGGGTTGACTTCGTGTTCGAAATCCCGAATGACGGTGCCGTCTGGCCGGTTCTCTGCGGAAGAGCCTTCCAGCTCGACATGGAGAGTGCGAAGGACGGTGCGAGAGTTGTTTTCGTCATCGTCCTCAGCGTCATCTGAGCCAATGGTCCCTTCTACATCGTTCACGGGTGCGGAATCATCTTCAATGTCGCCTTTGAGACCAATCAAGTAGTGACCGGAAGACTCCAAGGAAGATGGCAGCTTTGGCGATTGGAGATGCGACTCCGCATTCGATTTGCCATCGGTTGCAGGTTGTTGGTTGGCTTGCTCTGACGAGTTACCGCCGCCACCAGGAAACGACCAATATGAACCGTATCCTAATGTCAAGTAGCTAACCATTTTGTCGAGCCTTCCGGCCTCAAGCTCAGGATTCACCGGGCTCGTCGCAGCTTCCGGTGCCTTTGGCTGAGCGCCTTGGGCATCGCTCGTAGGTTCGCCAGCTTCCGGTGTAGGTTCCGCCGCTTTGGGAGCTGCGTCTGTCTTTGGGGGCGGACTCTCGTTCAGAATCGGCACCTTTGACGTCGACTTCTTGCCTTTGGCACGCCGCGTAGAGGTTGGGCTGTCAATGAGACCATAAGCGTGTTCACCCCAGGTATAAAGATCTTCCATCCAATGTGTTACGTCTCGTAAGGATTTTCGTGATAACTTTCCCGTACCGAGGAATATAGCGCCGTCCTCAACTCTAGGTTCTTTACCACTTCCCAGCCATGGCTCTGGCTCGATCTTATCCGACTTGCTCGATTCTGTTTCAGGGTCATCAGGCCCAAATCTCGAGACGACAAGATCAACGAGCCCCTCCACTCTGCTCACCAAGCCCTCAAGCACCTCTCTTTCCCCGCTTCCTCGGTCTTCTTCACCAACACCCACGCCGAGCTCTCCAGACGCGGCCAAGTTGATTCCGCCAAAGATGTCTCTCGCTGGATTCCCATGCAGCATGACATTCCAGGTGGAAAGGAATAGGTCCCAGTAGCGACTCAGCAGTGCGATGAATTTCACTCGGCGGTATCGAACAAACAAGGCGCTGAGCGATGATCCATGATGCAAGAGAAAGATGTTGTGTGCTCGCAGAAGATCCGCCAGTAGCAGTGTAGCTGGTTTCATCTCCCGGCTCGAATACTCGTATCTCTCTTCTTGTTGTTCTCCCGTCTTGGTAGGTAGCCGCGGCGGCAGAGGCACTTTATTCAAGTCGATACTCTATCAGCAGCTAGATCAGCATTCCATCTTGATTAACGTTCCGGAACCAACTATTCAAGCTCACAGCAAGTATCCACCACCCCGGCTCCAGCTCATGCGCAATCACCCTCGATTTTTCTGTGTCGATGGCATCTACCGGGGCTCCGTCCGAGAAATCGCGGCCGAAGCTGACCATTCCCTGCGCAAGTCCTATCTGTCGCAGTCGCTCGTGGCGTTCCTCTTGGGAGAGCCCATCTGTCGGTCTCGTGCGCGCCCGCCTCCGCTTGCGGCTGGAAGATTGCGTCGATACCGAGGCATAGTAAACGATCTGGTCGTCAATCGTCTCGTCCGTCTGGCCCAGAGAGGGGTTGAACAAGGCAAGGAAGCCCAGCTGTGCGGGCACGATGCCGCCCGTGGAAGCATAAGCAGCCATAGAGCCCGACACCGGTCGAGAGAATGAAGCTCTATAGGGCGATAAAAATCGACATCATTAGCAGAGTTTGAAGATCTGCAGACAGGACCCCCGCTGCTCTCTAACAGTAGCCTGTAGTTTAAGACTTGGAAGAGAAATGCAATTGCCTAGTGGCAAATTGGCGCTTGATTCGAGGGAGCATTTGGAGTGATGCAAAGCAGAGGTTAAGCATTGGTGGGGGAAAGCTCATGTCCGGTACTTGACCTCGCGACTAACTGCCTATTATAGCAGGGTAGCTCTCTTAACTCGCATCTTGAAAGCCGATGGAATGAATAGTTTCCACTCATTGAGAAAATGTCATAGTACAAAAATACTCGCAGTACATATTAGCAATTCATTAGTGAGATTTTTTTTTATTAGAGTTAATCATACATTAATGAGCATTGCAGCTTTTTGATGACATCAGTATACCATTCCCTCATTTTTGGATCAAAACATGTCGAGGGGATGTATATCTTAGTCTTGGGATAATGTAACACTTTCATTAATCCAATAAACTACCTTCGCTCATGAATAACATGTCATGCACTGATTGTAGCTTTAATTCCGTTCAGTTCCATCATTTCAAAATTGTTCATATCATCATTCATTATTGATGATGCTAGGTATAATATATTCTAGATACATATACTGCAATCAAAGTTGGGAATCATATTGAAAAAAGGAAAATGGGCCGTTATTCAGTGCCGGGGAAGCAAGAAAAGAAAATGTATGAAGCATACTCGCACCGCCAACAGCACACCCGCCTCTCTTACCAGCTACCAAAAGGCATAGACGACTTCTTTCTGAATTCGGTGTCCTTTCGCAATTTGGCCATCTCAATCGCATCCGGATCACCCTTCTCCTCAGCAGAGAGTTGATCAAAGCTCTTATTATTGCGGTCTCGCTGCTGCTTCATTATCCGTAGCCAGAAAAAGTACAGTAGAAAGGTAACGAAAGTAAGCGGAATGGTGATGGCCCAGTACAAGCTGAACTGAGGCATTGTTTTCACCCCAATGCTATTCGAAGTAGGGTCGACGCTGTCCCAATCGAACATGGAGGTCGAGAACAATGCGGAGATGAAGCTTCCTGGGAGGAAGACCATGGTTACGATGGCCAATGTCTTCATTGACAAAGAGTCGCGATGCTGAGATTCTGCCAAGTCGAGGTTCGCTCTGACGTCGTCTCTGGAGATGATACCTGTAAGCTTCTAGGTGTTAGCTCATATCATATCAAGAATGCGGTTCTAGTTGCGAAACCTACCGTATTGGCCTGGAGTTGAACACGCTTCAGGGTGAATTCTATGTCGACAGCCTGCATCGATAGTCTATCTTGTAAAAGAGACGCATGGCTTCTTAGCAGTTGATGGGCCTTGGTCGATGTAGCTCTGCCACCGAACGGCTGCTGTGTATTTTCCAAAATGAAAGCCAGAGTCTTTTCTGCCATCTTGCTCTTCCTGCCCACGCTGGCAAGCTTTACAGCATGTCGGTCCACCTGGGCAGCTAGCTTGATATATTTTGCTGTTGTATTCTCCTTGTGTTTTCGATCGGCCATTCGATCTTGGCCCGTTTCGATTTCCACGTCGCGCACCTTCATCTTAATCTTTGATTCCTCATAATGAATTTGCATGCTGAGGATCATGCTGAATAAAAGAGCAGGAAACATGGGGCTATGATAAAGTAGGGCGTTCCAAGATGAGCAGAGATTGTCAGAGAGAAATCCCTTGTTAGACTCTTCGACAAATATGAGTCCTTGTGTAAGATGCGGTCGATCAGCTGTACTCCGTGTGCTGAGGTGCTTCTGCATCCAGACGGCCACTAGCTTGGGCATATAGCAAAATGAATATGTCTGGGAGCCTTTGGATGGAATAGCAGATACATTTGTGATGCAGCTTTGTGAATATGTATAGGCTAGCTCAAGATTGAATTCGTCAAGCATGGAATCGAGCACATCTTTGGACAGCTTTAAGACCCTGGTTTTAATATCGCAACCGATTAAAGCTAGTCTCAAAACCAAAGACTGTTTTGGGTCTTCGTCGTCTTCTGATCCTTCGGCTAGCCAGGTGTCTAGCTCTTTCAAGTGGACGGTCCTGCGATCGGTGATAATTTCCCCAGACGCATGCTGAAGCCTCGCCTCGATGACTTCAAACGACGTCTCATCCGAATTGCTAAAGCCCTGCCACAAGTTCACCGCGCTTAGTCTGTGATAAATTTCTTCCATGATATCAAATGTTCAAGAACTTTGGAAAATAAAAAGGCTGAAAGGCGGATAAGAGTCGATCAGATCGGATGGCAAGCGAGGATGAGGCTGACCCCTCTGATGTCTACATCAACGGATTCATGTGGGTTCATTGGGCATCTATATATGGCGAGCATACGCGCGACACTGCAGCCACCACCATCTTGGGTTCAGCCAGAGCCTGATGGATGAAACGTTCCGAGAGGGTGGCAAGCCGCGACAGGGGCGCGTGCCCCAGAATCTAAGCGCCGGCCATGCAGCAAGTTCGCAGGCCTTAAACGGGACCCAGAGGCATCAAGCGATGAAAAGATGGTATATCTAGGGCCATGGAGTCCTGATTGGGGAAGTAAATGTCCAAGATGCCGCTCGTACGACAACTCGAGATCTGCATGCTGCCAAAGAGGGTTGTCCAGCATGGCTGAGCACGTCAGCGATAGATGAATGGTCAAGATAAATGCGACGTCGCAGGGAATAGACACAAAGTGTAGGATCTCGTGGGGCAAGCGAACGAGGCTCTGGCATGAAATAAATTTCATATCGTCAGGAAACTGGGAGACAGGGGGCGTATGTTGTTGGTTGATCTGATATCTTCATTCGAAAAGCACAGATGATAGGTTCGCGGTCCATAGCGCTGGCCAGGGCTCATGTGGCTTAGACGCCCTTCTGGACGAATTTTGCATGACCAACAGCAGCTTCATACGTATGCAGGGGGGAGCAGAGCGGCAATTACGTTGCTTTGGGTATTCTTTGCGGTCGGGAGCTTTATGATGCTGGAAAGAAGTTGTAAGGAGAGATGAATTGATATGATGATTTTTCCCCTCTGGTTGTTGAAGGGTATCTAGGTAAATGTCTAGTTTGTCTAGTGTATAAATTAGAGGGAATATGCGAGAGATCGATCACTCTTGGTGTTCAAAATAGGTAGTGATATATGTAACAATGCTCTGCAGGCAGAAAATGATCAATCAGTCTTGCAGTTCCTTTTAATCAATCCCCGATGGCGCAGCAGCTTGACTGGAGCTGTATGCTGGTTCTGTCCGTATTCTTCCTACTGCTAGGCATCTTGCTTGCCTCGTAAACAAAGTAAGGATCGAGCTGAAGATCATTTACCTGTAGCCAGGCAGCTCCTCAAGTCCTCAAGTCCTGCAACTCTGCCGTCCCCCGGTTGTCCCTGTAATGCAACCCTTTGAGGAGCTCACCATGGTCGTATCGGATGATTCTTGACATCCAAGGCAAGTCGGCCAGAGGGGGGCAGCCAAATCAGGGCAAGGCAGAGTACGAGGCCTCTTTTCTTCATTCGACAGCTTAGAGCTGGAGCTGTTCCCCCACTTTCTACTTCCTTGAGCAAGCTTCATAACCTCAGGCAAGGTCGCTATCGGACACTCGGCGATATTTGCTACTATTACTATTTCGTATATATTTATCGTCCGAGATAACTTCCGTAATGCTACCGACTGTTCATGCATACCTAGGTATACCTGACATGACTGCTCTGCCTCATCATCGGTGCATTTTCCCACGTCCATTCCATCAAATTGCTTTGACACGTGTTTGACAATATGATTGAGCGCTCCAAGCCGTAATAGTCGGTCCATCAATGCCTGGATGCATCAAATGGCACGCTAAGCCCCGCTAACGATTTACCGTCAGCTCACGTCCACACTTGTCTGGCATTCGATAGTGGTAGCAGCCACATGTCGGACACACAAGGACATCCATTGCAATGCATAGGAAGCTGTTCTGCTTTGCTTACTGACTTACATACAGGATGGGTGCATGCTAATCCTGCTAGCTATCTACACTACTGCTAGCAAAAGGAACATGAAGAGACCCAAGTCCAGCGCCTTCTTGCTGCTCCGCCTCTCTCATCCATGCTTACCTACTGAATACGGTCCCCACTCTCGCTCTCTGGATTGAAGGATCACAGCCCAGCCCAGCCCACACGATCGAGACTCGGCCACGGTCGGCACGGATGAGCTGCACAAATCGGGACTCTTTTGGTGTGGTGTCTTCTGCTCCGTAGGGCCTCCGAGATTCCTCCAGCTGCTCTCTTACAGGGGATTTGGGAGCACCTCTAGCACCCGTTACCAGGTAGTACTGAAATAGCTCCTCGTACGTCATCCACCGACGCTCAATCGTCTCCCATCCACAGCAAGTCAAAGTCAGCAGCCAACCATCTTGCATCTCACTAATCCCTTCCAATTCTCCTCTTCCCGCCGGAGCTGGTCTTTTCCATTGCCCTACCACTCGCATCTCTCCCTTGTCGTCATCACCACTACATCTTCCCAAGATATTTTGCTTCCCCCACCAGCTCTGGGAAGCTATCCATCGACACCATGGACAATATCGGCGGCACCATCAAGCGCCGTTCGACGGAGGTATGGCAAGCTGCGCAGAACAACATGCCCACCATGCCCTCTATGCCTGCCATACCTTCTTTGCCCGCTCTCCCTTCTCTGCCGGCCATGCCACAGTTCTCGTTTGATTCTTTCCGGAGGCAACCCCAGCAGGAAGGCCTGAAAGGCACCTGGGAGCGCATTGATTTGCCCCCGGTTCCGCGTTCTTCCCACTCTCTTGACATCATCTCTGGCTGCGCCTACATCTTTGGTGGCGAGATCACCCCCCACGAACCCGTTGACAATGACATTGTTGTCATTCGCCTTCCCTTTAGCAGCGCTCCTGCCGACTACTTCAAAATCCCGGCCAAACCAGACCATACGATCCCTGTGCCGGCGCCGATTCAGGACAAGAGCAAAAAAGATGGATTGGATAAGCCTTTCAAAAGGGCCAAGGCTAAAGCTGAAGACCTTGGTGAAGAACTCGAAGAGGAAGAGAGTGACAGCGACAACAATGATCCCACTGAAGAGAGTGACCAAGGAGAAGCCACGCCGACAACAGCGGATAAGGGCAAAGGACGGGCTGACAAGTTGGGCGATGTCCCGTCACCACGAGTTGGGCATGCAACCGCCGTCATTGGGTCCCGCATCTTCTTGTACGGCGGCCGTGGTGGGCCAGATATGAGGCCTTTGGATGAAGGGGGCCGTGTCTGGATCTTTGATACCCGCACTCGACTCTGGACCTATCTTGATCCCGTCCCGGCTGTCAAGGGCGGATCCATCGTTCCTCATCCAGCACCGCGAAGCTATCACAGTGCTACCGCGACGGATCGACCCCGCGACTTTGCCCCTCCCCCGCCAACCCAGCCTCAGACCTGGCAGGAGTGGGCGCTTGGTGATACCTCCAAGACGGGCATCCCCCAGGATCCCATTGTTGGCAACGTTGCCGAGAATGCAATTGACGAGGAGACGAGCGGTTACGGCACCTTCTTCGTGCATGCCGGTGTTCTAGCCAACGGCGATCGCACTAGTGACCTTTGGGCTTTCGACGTCCACTCACGCATGTGGACTGAGCTGCCTGCAGCGCCAGGACCTGCCCGTAGCGGCACTTCCATCTGCATCAGCAAGAGTCGAATCTTCCGTTTTGGTGGATACGACGGACAGAATGAGATTGGAGGCCAGCTCGATTTCTTGAACCTCGAGGTTGAAATGTTTGATGACCGTGTTACCCGGGGCGAGGTGGCTGTTCGGGCCCGTGGTAGCTGGCAATCCATCGTGGAGGCCATGCCCGAGGCTTCCTCGCATGAGATTCCTTCCGAGAATGTCCAGGTTTGGCCGGCACCGCGAAGTGTGTCTTCTCTTGAAGCCATCACCTTTGGCGGCGGCACCGAGTATCTCGTCCTGACTATGGGTGAAGCCAGCCCGAGTGCAGACGGCTACAACGGCGCCGGTAAATCCCATAACGACGTGTGGGTATTCCAGGTTCCACCGGTGGGCATGACTGCTGCAAGCTTCACGGCAGCCATGTTCTCAGCCGTGGGCCGCAAGACTGGCGAAGGCAAATGGACAAAGGTCACCATGGGCCCTTATGACGACGAGGTGTTGGAAGTGCCAAGGGGCCGGGGCAGGCTGGCCAGTGCCCCGATGTTCGACTTGGAAGAGACTGGAATTGTGATTTGGGGTGGCCTGGATGATATGGGTAGGCGGCGCGGAGAGGGATGGATTATGCGACTTGCGTAAACATTTTCCACTGGAACCTTTTTCTTTTTTATCCAATCTCTTTGATATCTTTTGCATGACTTCAGATTGCGAAAAATGTACCGCATGAAAAGAAATACAACGAATGAAATGTCCTCTTAGTCAGGAGTATACTCATGCATTATCAACTTTGACTGTATTTATCGCACAACCACCAAATTTGGTCTATACTTTTTCTGGCATTCAACATGGCGTTATGTACATTTAAACCCCGTGTCAAACGCCGCCCTCCCCCTCTCCTCCCCCTTATATTTCATTTCATTCCCTTCTTGAATTTACAAATCGGATCTCGTCTTCTCCGCGCCCCACGGCTCTGATGTCAGGTTCGTCAATCCCGCGCTGTTCTCGCACGACTTCCTTCCGGTAAGGGGCCCGGCGACGGGGGCTTTGGCGGTGCTGCCGACGGAGGCGGCGGAGGCCTTGAGGGCGTCGAGCAGCTTGACGGTGGTCTCGGGGGTGAGGTCCTCGTAGTAGTCGTCGTTGATCTGGATCATGGGGGCGTTGACGCAGGCGCCGAGGCACTCGACCTCGATGAAGGTGAAGAGGCCGTCCTTTGTGGTCTCGCCCTGCTTGATGCCGAGGTGGTTGGTGATGGCCTTGACGATGGCGTCGGAGCCGCAGCCGCCGAGCTGGCAGGGGGTCTGGGTGTGGAGGGGGTTGGTTAGCTGCATGTTTTTTTCTGATATCTGGTGTTTTTGGAGGGGGGGATATGATGATATGATGCTACCCCTCCCCTCCCTTGTTCTCTCCAATTGTAGCTGTGATGTATGATGTGATTCCCAAAGCCGAAGAATGGGGAACGGAGCCGTAGGAATAAGAATCAAGGAGTGCGTACCGTTGTGCAGGCCTGGACAAAGAACTTGCCCACGGGGGTGCGGTTGTACATGGTGTAGAAAGAAGCGACCTCGTAGACTCGCATGGGGGGCATCTCGAGCAGGCGGGCGACCTCGTTCATGACGCTGATGCTGGTGAAGCCGTGCTGGCGCTGGCCGAGGTCGAGCAGGGGCATGACGGCGGCCTTTTTGTACTGGGCAGGGTAGCGCTTGAGGATCTCGGCGATGAGCTTCTCATTCTGGGCGTTGAACTTGAAGGGCAGGTCGGGGTTGTTGTCGGGTGTGTTTCGGTGCTGGAGGAAGAAGATTCAAGGTCAGCGAAACTTCTGGAACGGTTTGTGTCTCAATGGGCGATCCGGCTCTCTCTCTCTCTCTTTCAAAGGGGGGAGAACGCAGCGCAATTGCGGCAGCGAAACGAATCGAGGGCCCGGGGGGGCAGTTTTTGAGGTTTTTGGGGGCGATGGAGACTTTACCACTTGGAGGGTGTCGCTGGGCCGGCTGGCTGTGATGGAAAAGGCGCGGGCCTGAGGGCGGGCGACGCGCGATGCGCAGCGGACGCCGGAGCGGAGGAGGAAGGGCGTGATTTTGCTCGCCATTGTGTGTGTTCCGGGAGGAGGGGAGGCGGTTTGCTTGATTCCTGGGGAGGGTGGCTCGAGGTTTTGGCGGTTTTGAGCTTTGAAATGGCATATATCGGAGTTCCAATGGCTGGAGCCAATGCTGCTTGCAAAATGGGCGGCTGTGATTGGCTGGGACGGCTGATGTTCGGGAGATGGGGTCGTGTATATTTCCCTCCCTCTGGTACCAGTTACAAGAGTCGAAATTGCTGTTGAATATTACACATAACATTGAATTAGGTTTCTTAGTAGAAAATTGATTCAATCTCGTGCATTTGTTTATTATTGTCTTTTTTACGATTTGGTTATCTTTCATAGAATGTGAGACATATATTTGTTGCTTCGCTGTTTCTCATCCGTGAGGGGCACAACATTGAATCTTGGCTGTTACAAAACGGACATGCGCCACAAACTTATTTGGCTTTGTCACTTCTACATATATTCTTCATCCATCAAAGTCCATTGGTGGCTGCTTAATTTTGTCTAACTCTAGTGCTTTTACCGCTTCGCTTTTTTTATGTTAAATCGTGTCACTATGGCCCAAACGTCTGCCCCTTCTGGACCGTCTTATATGTACAGCTCTTCCAGTCGCAAGTATCCTAGAGAATATTGATTAGCTGCTGCTCATATTCGTCAAACTCGGGGTCCAAACTAACCTCATGTACGGTGGTTCCCCACCAAGAGAATTTGTCGGCTGCTCCAGTATAGAAGATGGCAAAGAAGATGATGATGCCTGCAATGGCTGTAGCACAATCCAGGGCTGAGCTGAGCACAAAGTTGTATCGACGCCACCAGCCTCTGCTCTTCTTCTTAATCCACAAACCAAAAACCAGGCCAACGATGACCCAACTGCCATAATTTGTCCCAGAGGCTGGGGGGATATAATTCAGCCCTCCAAGAAATAGTGGGATGTGAATCTTTTCTAACCATCGCTGCTCTGGCCATTTTTTCTTCATGGCATACACTATGACTGGCAGGATGGCTCCAATTAAAAAGAACCACAAAAGGTCACGATATAGTGTACCGTCGGCGAAGAACCGACGAGGCCCAAGAGCACCCCAGACCATGCTAGTGTTGAAATGGGTGCGAGAATAGGGACATGTGAACCCGTTCTTTGCAGTCAGAGAACAGATATCTGGGACGTGGCCCAGTGCCCAATTCAGAACCGAGACTTGGCCCAATGTCCCCATGATCAGGCCAACAATCTGGACAATGAATAGGTACCTGGGTGGGATCTGCGTTCCGTTAGTTTTGCTTCTAGCAGAGTTTCCATGTACAATTCTATACTGACATTGGAATATATTCCTAGCTTCAGATCTTGGGCGAATGCGAGAGCTTTGATACCAGAGATGTAGCCCAAGTCAAAAAACCAGATGTTGGCCAAGACTTTGCCTTCCCAGATGTAGCCAGCGACCACACGACAGAAAATGTCAATCTGGACTTTCATGTTGGTCGTGGCATAGACCCAAGCCAGCTGATCCAAGGTTGTATTAGCGCACGCATCAATTTTGGACTGACATGGAATGTAAATGAACTCACAGGAAGGTAGAAGACTGCAGATACAAACATGGCAAAGATGACTCCATACCAGCGTAACTGCACAGGATAAAACTCGCAGGCGAAGATGCCAAGTCCCAAAGACACAAGGAAAGAGATTCCGTACCACCACATCGGAACCTCGTTGTACTGCGGCTGTAAATTTGGTCTGACATCTGTTTTGCGTCCAAAGAGA
Organism: Trichoderma camerunense; assembly: GCF_050948025.1. NCBI lineage: Eukaryota > Fungi > Ascomycota > Sordariomycetes > Hypocreales > Hypocreaceae > Trichoderma > Trichoderma camerunense. The sequence goes on from NW_028145369.1 coordinate 2,885,616, forward strand.
GCAGGAAGTTGAGATTCTCGGAATGCTTGCGCGATTTCGTGGCGCTTCTCGAGAAACATCCATACAAATAGTGATGAGATACAGGCAAAACATAGGCCAAAAGCATTGAGAGCGTAAGTGACTGGCAGATATATCTGATTCTGATTAGTAAATAAAGTAAAGCAAACAGCAGACCCCTCTTACATGTGAGTATTCTTCGTACTTTTCCGGCTCGAATACGAATCCTTGTTTTTTGTTGATGACTCGAGAGACGTTGTATGCGTTTCCAGTGTTGTCATAAATGGAATTGCTTTGAATGGGAAGATATGCCGACAGCCAAGTATTTGAGTAGTAAATTGCTGGCGTGACGATGTAGATCCAAAAGACGACTGATGCAAGGGTATTGAGAATGGCCCAGGTTGGTACCACCAAAGGGCTGCCAATATATGCAATTTCCGCCCCTATAATGGGTGAGCTTAGAATGACATATCGGATACACGGTACTTACAGTCAAATGTGAATGGCAAAAGCCCAATGCCGCTTTTCATACCAAAGATTTGGTTGACCACTGGATTGCGAGGTGCTATCCAACAGACCCAGGTAAAATACCCTAGCGCTGGAAAGATGAAGTCTGGGAACCAGTACCAGACAAAGGCCGCTGTGAAAGCAATCAAGAAGAACTTGTACCGCGAAGACCTCCATTTAGCCCTGATTAAGGTCAGTCAAGAGTTACTTTCTTCAAAGGAGTGGATAGCATACTCGGTCTCGTCTTCCTTTCCTACCGGATGCAGAGCAGCGTTCAAAGCCGTGTTAGCCAGTACCCCAGGCCATACTAGACTCTTCGGTTCGACAACAAGTGATCTACCAAAGCCGGCTAAGGAAAAGCCATAGAGAATAGTAGCCAGCGTTATAGTAATTTCGAAGCCCCAGCCAGTGTCAGCGCCATAGAAAACTCGCTGCTCGGTCAATACATCGGCGCTTAGACGGGTAAGGTAGCTCAAGTTGGCCAGGATATAGATGAGAATATTTTCCTAATTCATGCGGTTCAGATTAGATTTTACTTCCTAGAGGGCTGCTAATGGTATATACATGCCTTGTAGTTGAAGGGGCCGGGATTCAGGCTGTGGCGAACTCCAAACACAGTCAAACCCCAGTCTGGGATGACGAACTCCCAGGCTTTTCCCAGAGGATATGCTAGGAACTGGATCGCAGACTGGGAAAGAGTGACTGATGGAAGCCGAAATGTGTATAACGTGTTGACACCGCTGCCGATAAGACAGAAGCCAATGCCAATCACCCACATACGCAAAGTGAGGCAAGGCAAAGACGGGTCATCTGTCCGATGTCCCACCCCAGCGGCATAAAGGACTTCTTCTGTCGGTGTCTTCGATTCCTCTGATAGATCATAACCAAGTCAGCTCGTCGAAGCTCAGGAATATCACAGAATGCGTACCAGACGGCCGTTTGTCCTCGGAGATGCTAGATCTCCTGCTCTGAAATCCAATCTCGCCGGCCTCGGTGGCTTCCGGTGCCTTGGTCTCCATGGTGGCCATGAAGATGACGGAGAAGCTGGCTGAACATTGACGATGATCTGATCAGATAAGATTAGATGAGTAGACAGAGGCATCTGATTATATACGAGCAGTTGGCACTCTATGGCTGTCGGCGTTGCTCTTCCGCATATGAAGCCGGCTGAGACCCACGATCAGCCCTAGTGGCCGACTTGGGGAGCCGTCAACTTGGCATTCCTAAAGTTGAGCCGATTTCTGCTACGACTGATTGATTGATAATGGCGCTATTTATCTGTCGGAAGCCTTTGTTGGAGCCGTGAGATGATTATCGTGGTCTGTTGTAGCCAGGCCGCAGTACCTATAAGACGAAATCTATATATCTATAATGCTGAGGCTTGTGAATACGTTTAAACTCATTCTTCTTCTACGATTACTTCTCCTCTCTAATTTTCCCCCTTCACAAGATTGTCACGCCGGGTGCCGTTCCAACAATCCTTTCCGCAGCAGCCGCGACTTGGACTATATATCACTCAGTCGAGTTTGACATCATCATCATCTCCATTCGGAGATCAAAACTCGATTCCGGGACAGCCCGCAGAGAAGAAAAACAGCAAAAGTACGCCCATTCTTCTCCACAGCGGCCAGACTGGTGCCCCGAAGATGCTGTCGGGTAGCGGCTGTGCAAGAGCGCGGATGGGACTATTGATGGAGTTGTCCCCGTAAAGTGGACTTTTCGGCTGGAGACGCCGTGCCGAAATACCGTCTTGTCAATGGTGGCGCGCGATACCAATTTCAGGATTCGGGCAGAGAATCGATTGGTCAAGAAGGGCTTTTTGAAAAATTGAATGACTGGGTGACCTTGTTTGAAGGTTGGGGGATGAGCTGATAAGATGAAGGTGGGCGGCATTTGATCTTATCAATCTGTGGGCCTTGTTCTCTATCAACTATCCCGTAGAGAAACAGTTAGACAGCTTACCTTACACTTACCTGTACAAGCATATAATCGTCCACCTCGAAGATTCCTTCAATCTTTCTGTATTTACTATGATAAAAATAAACGACAGATGTCTGTTGGCATTGAAACTTACATGATGTGAGACTGGCGCTTGTACCTCGGTACCCGATGGCCGTACCGTCGCAGCGCTAGAATTTAGTAGTACCTCTGAAGGATCACTTGAGCTGCGCCGCATGATCATCGTTCCTTGCTTGTTCAACACTCGATGCTGAACGAGATCCAGCTTCCAGACAATCCGAAGTCACAGAGTGAAATACCAAGTGAATGATGCGAGAGCTGACCTAGTTTGTTCACCATCTCAAGATGCAGTCTCGATCGGTTCAAGCACTGCTGGCGACCCTTTGGTCTTCCTCTTGCCTGGCTGCTGCATCCAAGACGCCCGACTTTGCCACGTCTGAAGCGGGAAATCCGTTTGTCGACGGCTGGTATGCTGATCCAGACACTCAGTTCTACAATGGCGAGTACTGGGTGTATCCGACAGCGTCGCGGCCGTACGATGAACAGACGTATCTCGACGCCTTCTCATCTCCAGACTTGGTTCACTGGACCAAGCACTCGACGATCCTGACTGCTGACGACTTCACCTGGGCACATCGGGCTGTTTGGGCCCCGGCGCCAGTCTATCGCAACGGCACGTATTACCTCTATTTCGGTGCCAATGATATCCAGTCAGACTCGGAGCTGGGCGGCATCGGCGTGGGCGTGGCAGACAAGCCAGAGGGCCCGTATCGAGATCCCCTTGGGCATCCACTCATTGACGCATATCATAATGGTGCACAGCCAATCGATCAAGACGTCTTCATTGACGATGATGGGCAAGCTTACATCTATTATGGTGGACACTCTCACGCCAACGTTGCCAAATTGAATGACGACATGATCAGCCTGGGCACCTTTGAAGATGGCACCACCTTCAAGGAGATTACTCCAGAGAACTACGTTGAGGGGCCGCAGATGCTCAAGCGTAACGGGGTCTACTATCTCTTCTGGAGCGAGGGTGGCTGGGGAGGGCCTGACTATGCGGTTTCATACGGCATGAGCAGCTCACCACTCGGACCATTTGACCGCATCGCTAAGATATTGCAACAAGATGAGGCCGTAGCAACAGGCTCCGGCCACAACGCCGTGATTCAAGTCCCTAATACGGACATCTATTACATGCTGTACCATCGGCATCCTTTGGGGTCAACCGATGGAAACGACCGACATTTGGCATATGACCGGCTTTACTTTAATGACGATGGCACTATTGAACCAGTCAAGATGCTGGTCCATGACAACTTTGAGGACGGCGACATGATCGGCTGGGAAACCCATAGAGGTGACTGGGATGCTAAAACAAATGTTCTACGAGGGAACAGTTCATCAGGTGGCCTGGCCTTGCTCAACACCAACTTTTCCGACTTTACATATGAGGCCGACGTGAGAATCTCCAAACAGGGCAACAACAACTGCGTGGGCTATGCTGGCCTTTTCTTCCGAGTGTCGGGCCCGTCTAGTGACGATGACTCCTTCAAAGGTTACTATGCAGTCATCAGCACCTCTGGCTCCCTGGTCCTCGGCCGAACAGATGCAACTGGGGTTATAGTTTTGGGAAGAGAAGAGGTTGGTATCGAGCCAACAGAGCAACATCGAATCAGGGTGACGGCGGATGGCAGCTCAATACACGTGGAGCTCAAAGGCGAGCGACACGCTGTCATCAGCGTAAAAGATGATGTGTATAAGAGCGGAATGGACGGCGTGAGGGTATTTGGGATAGAAGCAGAGTTTGATAACGTCAACATTACTCGCATCTCTTCAAGCTAGAAGATGGGTAATAACGTTCCTTACTATGTCGAGTAGATCTGAGCCATTCCTACCTACTTGAGCTGCATTTATAGAATCAGCCTGCGATCATCGTCAAGGCTCATGTCAGACCAAGCTTTTGATTATATTAATATCGACTGATCATACGAAATTACCACGTTATCAATATGCTACAGTGGGTAAGACGCAATGTTGACGATCTCTCACGGCTTGTCGATCTCACAACATCATCTCAGACTCTCTGCGACCTGCCACTCTCGGCATCTTGCGCAGATCTCGGTATGACGCTTACGTCGATCAAGTTCTGCAAGAGAACCCAGGACGCGTCTCAGACATAAGCAACAAGAACAATTGACAGATGCTGCTTTACCGTGCGATGGCCGTGCGAAGGAATTACATATCAAGGCGTAGGACTAACTGTGTACTATTCGAAAACCCCACGAATCTGGCATGACTCGATTTTTTTTCCACAAAAAAGCCATGTCTATCAGTCTGCATTCATCGGCGTTGCCGCGTCATATGCCTGGATATCAAGCACGGTGCACAGAGAAATATTTCCACCGAGCGTCGGTCCGCAATTGATGTCGATCACTACAACCTCAAACGAAAGGCCCCAGAATATTCTGGTGGCTTGCACTGACTCAAGAACCATTAGGAATCGCAAAAAAATAACGCTTTGAATTGTCTATGTTATTGGATACAACATGGTAACCCTTGAAACAGCAACTCGAATAAGTAAAAAGCCATGAAATAGGTGGAACAAATAGTATCGCCTCCCAAAACTTGGCAACAAGATAACCTCATAGCCTTGTCAGCCCCTTGCCGGCTAACAAACGACTGTTCCGAGCTAGGCAATGATCTTCAGGCCCCCGTCCCTTGACAACACCGACCTGTCAGACTTTGAGATAACTCACCGTGGTCCCTTAATGTTGATCTCTGCCACTGCCGGCTTGGACAACAGCAAAGATGATAGCTGTGATTAGTAGGCGCGTGCAACGCTAGGTACATGGGAGCGGGATTTGATATGGCATATTACTCTCATGCTCCATAATGGCAAAAATTGGCAAAGATGGGCAACATAACTGGAGACAGAAGTAACAGATGGAAAGGTTATAATCTGGGTATTGTGGAAATGTTTTTGCTTAAAAGGGGGGATAGGGAGCGATTCTTTTGTTCAACGTACAACATCTCTTCTAAACGTCTCGCGCTCCTTAGACACATTGAAGATAACTGTCATTCCCTTCTCGTACATACGTATACTTTGTCTATCATATAAAAGTTACACCGTCAAGATGCATTTCTCTGCTTTCATCGCTGCTGCCCTGACCGGCCTTGCTGCCGCTTCGCCTGCTCACCACTTCCAAGACAAGAGCACCGCTCAGATTGCTTATACGTACTCCAACGGCACCTTCACCAAGCCGATCAACGTGAAGATCAACAACGGTACCCAGAAGCTGTGTATGTAAACCCACTCTTCATACAGGCAAAACAGTGAAAGACTAATGCAGTTACTTGATAGCCTCTGGTGGCACCGTCACTGATGTCTTCGTTGCGCCCCCCTTTGACGGCCGCCGCTACGTCCTCACTTCGTGCTCTTTCCAGGCTCCTACTAACAAGAGCCTTGGGGCTGTTTCGATCCGCAAGCCTACGACTGTGCCGGTTCACCCGCCTGCTGCAGTTGGCTTCGTGACTTGCACGTCCGACTAAATGGAGATGGTGAGAGAATGGGATGTTTGTTTGGGAGACTTGTGTCGACACTCTGATTGAATGATGTTATTTCTATGCTTGATTCAATAGGTGTGCACTGAGATAGATACACAAATACGCCTGTTGTACGCAGTTTTTGATCTTATTGATATATTAACATGCTTCGCCTTTTACACACACTTTGAGACTGACGCTTTTGTACAACATTTCCGCCAACGCCATTGAGAAACTCCTTCTTGAACAATCACACATGTTACACTACTTCTCCCTCAAGTTCACCAAGAAGGTCGTTTATCCCCGCCTCATAATCATCCTCTTCCTCATCTTCTTCCTCTGTCCCGCCCACCTCTTCCTGGAATCCCCAGCCCCTCGTAGCCATAAGCACAAAAGGCATCGTGCCCTCAGAAAGCTCCTTCCAGATACCACTCAGCTCTCCAAGCACGCGGAAACAAGACCAGAAGTTTCCTGACGACATTCGCTGGCCACCGGCTTCTTCGGCGGCAATGAGGTTAAGGCCGTGTACCAACGCGGCGCGAAAGACGTGGTAGATGATGAACGGGGGGAGATACTTGATTTCGTCAGATGCCTGCAGGCTCTTGAGCAGTCGAGTGATCGCCATGGCCGAGGCCGTGGAGGATCGAAACGCCGTGGGGATGTTGTGGACCATACCGGGGTCTTTGGGATTGAGAACCGGTCGGTAGAGGTTGATCAGGATGGAGTGATATGTTATCCAGAAGACGACTTGGACTCTATCGGGCTTTACGTTACGGCTGATGTAGAGGCGCCTGTCAATCTTTTTCCGCAGGGCTAGCATTTCGTTGTTTGCTTTGGCGAAGATGGCTTGCTTTTCGGTGGCTGGGCGCTGTTGGAAGTTGGGGGAGTACCTATCGTTTATAGCTCGTCAGAATCCAGTAATAGATCGCAGTTGGAAAGGGGGTTTTCACTTACATGACGTCGATGTACCGCTGCTGGATGTTATATAGCTTACAGTGGTGGTCAAAAGAGAGGGCGGTTACATCGACTAACTCCGGCGACACCGTGTCGATATACGGCGTGATGTTGTCAGGGTCCCAGGGGATCGCTGTAGGAGCGCCTAACTTTGGAGTAGAGATCCTATATATAGGAAAAGAGAAAGGTGTAAGTTCACATCAGGTTCTTCAAGTATACTGAGATTGGTGAACAAACCGGTCAAGAAAAAATAGAGACCAAAAGGTTCTAATAGTGGCCACGTCGTTGACAGTTCGCTCCTGGGTCGGCAGGTCTCTGATTTTTAGGTGGTTGGACAGCCCGATGGCCATGTCTACAGAATAAAGATTTCCCGTTCAGCTCACGCTCAACAATGAATAGATTAATCCCATGACCTACAGTGATATAGGTGGCCCTTGGCCGCATCCAACATCACATGCTTTTGCCAAGCAATAATCATCAGGCCCTGCAACACAGGGAGACACAAGTGCTCCAGATAACACTGCTGCACCAGGCCCTCAGCATATGTCATAAAGGCATCAGCAATTTCTCTGGTAGACACAGGAGATGAATACGCGGCAGCCGCAAAAAGGGCGCTGTAAAGAAACTGCAATGCCGTATCATTGTGAGGGAACAAGTCGGAGAAGTTGAGCCACATAGGATCGATAAACTTGTAGTAGGGATTAATGTTGTCGAGGAAGTGCGCCTTGAGATGCTGCTTCAAGCTCAAGTTGGAGGCAACCTCCAGCAGAAACGTCTCGTTCGACATCACCTCCTTGGGCGGAGGCGAGGGCTTCGTGCCGTCCTCAAACGTCGGCAGCAGGGTGTTGGAGTAGAAGGAGAAGCGGCCCGGCCCGGCCAGCATCGGGAGTCCATCCCGGCCGGTGACGTCGGCCCACTTGACGGATCCGAAGTCGTGCAGGGCCTTAAGCATCTTCGGGCCGTACGGGAGTTGTTTTGGCTCCGAGGGGGACGGCTGGCTGGCCGGAGAAGCGGACTGGGACGAGCTGGATTCCTTGGACTGCTCCAGAGACGCGGAGAGCAGCCGGACTTGGTCTTCGAGGGCCTGGACATAGTCGCGGTCCCAGTACTTTTGCCTGGAGAAACACGTTGAGGACTTAGCAAGCGGTTCTTGTTACAGATACATACGTGTAGTCTCATGCTGAGTCTCGGATACAAGGTAGATGGGACGGAGATAGGAGAATAAGGGCCCGTACCGCCGTGTAGTTCGAGCTGGCTCGTAATGACAGGCCAGTTCATGGGACCGACAGGAGCCACACTGTGGCTTCTCGCCATCGCACTACAAATGAAAAAGCATCAGCATCTGCTTCAGCATCTGTCAGGGCTACTCAATTTGCATCCATTGGTTTAGTCATGCCGGCCCCCCAGCAGAAGCTGCGCCAGACTGTCACCTCCGTGATGGGGCCCGGGGAGGATTCTGATGTCCGGTGATGGGGACGGATAAGATTCCGCCAGTCAGGCTCTCCCGTCCATACAAGCCCAGGGTCAACAACTGAATAGGCAATAGGCATTTGCCCATTTACACTGGGCTAACTCATACACACAATATGCACGCAATTCATCGAATCCTGGCCCCCAGAAAGGACGAGATTGAACGTTGGAAAATCGGGGGCTTCCATACCTTTGATTTCCTCTTGCGGCAAGGCTCGCAGGCTAACAGCGTGCGGCCCGAGCTGCGTCTTGGCTGTGGTTGGCGGCTCGAAGACATCCGGAGGTGCTTGGATCGTGGAGAAGGGCGAAAATTGGACGAATGGAGACACTGACAGGCGGGGGAGGAGACAAAATAACCAGATTGTGAGATGGACGCCAGGGGGTTGAAGAGAGAGAAAGGACGATGATTAATTATTAAACTAGTTTCCGTACTACTACAGTAAACTACTAAAGTTGAGGCGTATGCTTCATTTAGGTGGCCGTTGGTTTCACGGACCGGTTCGCTTGCTAGAGTTCTTGGTTTGCCCCTTATTAGAGTTGCATTGCTCGACTCTCAATGCGCTGCTGACGCGGAGACAAGCCAATTGGAGAAAGGCGGAGGCTGTAAAAGGCGCGTCAGCCCCATAGCGGGAGAGGCTAGACGCGGCGCTGACCGACTGTTTTGAGTCTTTCTAGGTTGGTTTGGTGATGGTGTCAACTGAGTTGACGAAGGGTTGTCAACTTTGAATGTTTGTGAGTTGCGTTTGCATAATAGAATACGAGGTTCCACAACTCCAGTGTTGTGGCAGCCTCTCACGGCATTCAGGATGGGTCTATAAAACTCCCGGTGTCTTCTTAGGGCGTTTTACGAGATTGATGACTTATAATACCATGTAGCCTGAACATCATGGATAATTTAGTCGCTGTCAACTCCAAAACACGAATATGGGCTATACTATATACAGGTATTAATCATCACCCTCATAGCCTCTGCACTCGAACATGTAATCCCCCCTTTGGCTTCAGTGTCAAAGTCGGATGCTCAAACCCCACATCCACATCAACAGCCTCCAGCGAAAAGTTGCTCATCATCTCCACCAGCACCGTCTTAATCTCCAGCAACGCAAGCGCTCTACCAGGACACGTTCTCGGGCCATTAATAAAAGACTCACTGGCAAAGGGATTGGCCGCCGCTCCTGTCGTCGAGTCCCATCGATCCGGGTTGAAAACATCGACGTCTGCACCCCAGATGGCTGGGTTGAGGTGAACCATGGCGGGAATCGTCGTGACGGTTGTGCCCTTGGGGATGAAAACGCCTGCAATCACGACGTCTTCGCCGGCTTCCCATGGCGCCATGAGGGTTGGTGAGTAGACACGCAGGCTTTCGCTGATGATGTTGTTGAGGTACGGGAGGCTGTCGATGGTTGCGGCATCCAGGTCGGGCTGTTTCTGCTGGGCAGATAGAATTTCTTCGCGCAGTCGCTGCTGTATATCCGGGTTTTTGACGAGTGCGTACACAGTCCAAGTGAGGGCGCCAGCTGTAGTCTCATGGCCAGCAGAAACGCCTTGGATCATCTAGATTGGACGAGTCAGTGCCGGAATTGGCCATCACATCGACGGGGGAAACCACTTACAAGGTCTACCAACATCTGGTCAGAGACGCCCTTTTTCTCAGCCAGATTCGCCTCAATCAGCTTAGTCAAAAAGTCCTTGGTATCGGCCTTTTCATCGCTTTGGCCGCTCTTCTTATCTTGCTGGACCTGCTGCACGCGCTCTTGTACCAGCTCGGTGAGCATCCCCCTCAGAGCAGTAGTCGCCCGGATAAAGGCTCGATTCGCTTCAATCGGGAGCCACCGCAGCGGAATAAATGGGTTTAGAAATGTGATGATCTTTCCCAGCAGCGGCGGGACGAGAACGGCTCTGTAGCACTCTTCAAAGCTGAGGGGCGATGAGCTGGATCGAAACTCGGAGATGTCTCTACTAAGGAGGGCGGTGCTGATGACTTTGAAGGCTGTTCGGTTCATTAGGGCTTCCACTTCAACTACTCCGTCTTTGTCTTCTCCAATCGCTGTATCGAACTCGACAGACAGCTCTCTGGCCTTGTCCTTGAATATGGGAAGCATTTTTCGCACGCTCGGCTTCGAAAGGGGTCCTATTCACCAGCTCCATATCAGCATCAACTCAAACACAGAGCTTCTAGACTCGCCTGGACAATGGTCAACTCACCAGCCGTGATTCGTCGTAGCTGCCTATGCTGGTCTCCCACGCTGAACAAGAGGCCAAGTCCCACGATCTCTCCCACCAGCTTCACGAAGAAGCTGGGCTTGACAAACGAGTACGCCTTTGTCTGGAGAACTTCGCGAGCTGCTTCCAGGCTGTTCACCAAGAGAACTTCCGAGTTGCCAAAGCTGAGGTGACGGATGAAGGGCGCATCGGGCCATTTGCGCACCCACTCGAGATATAAATCATTGGGACCGGCCGCTTTGAGCAGGTGAATGCCCTGTCCGACGAGGAACTGGTTATCCTACATTGACATCGACAGCTATTAGCTCTCTTCTTTTCCATCATTTATTTTCTCTTGCGCTCGTGTTTTCTGACAATGTTCAACCACCAATCATAAACACCTTGATTTGCCATACCTTTGGACCAGGCAAGTGTCGCAACTTAGAGATATAGAATGGGTATATCAACGCCTTTCCGAGTTTCAACACAACTGTTCCCACAACATACACCAAAAGGCCAGATGCTGCTGCCAGAGGAACTGTCGCGTCTGTCTGTCGCAGCACTAACACGACGCTAGCTAATGAAACCAGAGCCACACTGAGCGACTCCATGCTGCTCGTTACGAAACCGGTGTAGAACGGCGACACGAGCGAATATCCAACAACGCCGAACAGACAGCAAAAGGCTTTCCCCCTCAGCACGAATTACATCACAAGGGGGGAGCTACCAAGACCATCTTTATATTTTATATTGAGCTTTAGATAACCTGTCAATCAATCCCGCTCAGCTCTCCACTCCCCACTCTCTTCTCCGTGACTCGCCGTTGGACACTTCATTCAGCTCTCTTGAGTCGGTTCCCCTAATGCAACGCTTGTCGCTGGTGCTTATGATATCAAACTTATATAAAACAACGGACATGAATAACTCGAAATGACCAGTCACGGCTCTTTGCTTCTTTTGATGGTGTGTTTGCACGAACTGCTTTTGGAGTGGAGACCGGAAATAGGTCCATTGGCAGGGGTCTTCCGCCTCTCTTTCGCTGGCAATTTTTCGCGGGCTCGTGATGAAAGACTAAGCAAAGCTGCGCCCGCTCTAATCATATTAATGCGAGCGGTAGCCTTATGGGTGGGCTCGATAAGGGCGCCTGTGTGGATTGAAATTTGGGGGCTTTTGGCAATGAATGGGATATGATTGACCGTTTGGACCTGGGCCAAGGTACGAAGTTGCGAAGAGTGGAGGAATTCATTTTTCCACGAAAGACTGACTAGTTGAGGGCATCGTTCGGAGTTGCCAGTGGAGCTTGAATCCGAATAGCGTGATGATAGCCTACTGGCCGGTTATCCGTATTGACCTCATATGAGGACTGCTTGGCCCCCATGGAGGAGAAGACTGCATTGTTAGTCTGGATAGTCGAAACCAGATTGCGTATGCAAATCGACTAAGCAAAATACACCCCTTTGCATGACGGAACCCATTTGCAGATAATTTGTCTCGTTGCAGATCCAGCATGTGAATACTCCAAACCTGTATGCCGTATGCAGCCTCCGAGTTTGCTGTTGGTTGGCTCTGTAGAGTTTGCACACATCGACGGACATGTTCCATTCATCCGCGGATACAGCCACGCAGAATGACCAAGTCAATTTATGCCCGTTTCACCTTGCTTGGCTATGAGAAAATAACAACAACCGTGACAGTGGCCGAGTGAACTAAACACAGGTACCAATATGTTACCTTAATTAATACTATGCTTTTGTCTTGAGTTATCTCGTTGTACATTCCATATATGTTCGGAATTGAGCATGACGTTATCACATCTTCTATTTACCCTTACACGTCGCCCAACGTCCCCCATCCATGCACAGATATATCCATCACGCCACTCCGGAACATGAGCCGTCTCGGATCTAACCGCCGTCAAGAGTTTAATCCCTAGTTCCCGTAATGCCATGTATCTCGGACTCAGGCCGTTCCGAGACGGCCGAGTTTCAACCACCTCATTCGCATAAAGCGAAAACGCCCCCCTATCCATACAACAAAGTCAAATCTGCTAAATATTTCATGCCGCCTTTACCCATGTCAGGCTGAAGACTTCGGTGCCTGCTCTCGAGATGCCAACTTCCACAGCTCCGCTCTCACTCTTGACGCTAGGTCGTATTTTCTCTCCCTTCCTCTCCAAAACAATCTTGTTACCAGAGGTTTCAGACAACTTGTAGAAGCGTCTTCCGAACTTGCTGAGGAATCCTTCAAGCTTCTCCTGGGTAACATCTTCTTCGCTGATGACTCCGCGCTCAATACCTTCTTCCAAAGCCAGGAGCACGAGCTGGGCTACATATGGCTGTGTAAAGACACCAGCCGGCGCCTTGCCCTCGGCAGCCGTAGTCTTGGAAGTAAGCGGATGGGGGGCGCTGTCACTTCCACTATGAAGATGCACGTTAGCCAAATCACACAATGGTGATGAATAGGCATAAGGTAGCGCAAATTCGGAGGAATAACTCACAAGAAAAATTTCGGGTTGCCGCTGACGACTGCCTTGAGCAGAGCGTCTCTGTCAGTGGGCTTCTTGGGGATAGGCTTGCAGAATGCAAAAGGGTCGCAGCAGGCATCAGCCTCTGTCAGGTAAAGATGATGGGCCGTAATGGTCGCTGAGATATGAATATTATCAGCAGGACTCCTTGGAAAAGAGGGCAGATGGTATCAATGGGGTCAAGTAATACCTCCAACGTTAGGTCCGCAGGCCTTGACTGCTTCCACTGCTGCAGCCGTAGTGCAATGCTCCAGCTGCGAGATTTAACAAGCATCAGCGTCTTTTCGAGATCGCCAAGATATTTTGAGTAAATGGATACATACCACAATACGCAGGTTTGGGAATCCCTCATGGAGCTGCTTGAGAGTGGGGAGGAAAGCCTCTTCTAGCGTTGTGCCTTCTGGAGCAAAGGCTTCAAGGACCTCTCCGTGCAGGTTGAGCACAATACCATGCTTCTCCATGCTGGCAAAAGTGTCATAGAATGCCTCGATGTTGGCCACCCCATGCTCAGAGTTGGTGGTCGCTCCTGGGTTGAATTAGTGCCTGGCATCTTGAGTCGTAACAACGTGAGTGACTTACCCTGAGGATATAGCTTGACACCTGTGATTCCTGCCTCTGCTGCCTTTTCGATGGTCTCTGGTGTAACTGATGGGTGAAGCTAGATCTGTCTTAGGTGCTTGTCTACATACACTCGGATACGTAGATACAACTTACGTAGAGGGACATGAGGAAATGGACATTGGGCGCGGCAGCACGGAGCTTGCCTTGGTATTCGAGAACCTCGATGAGAATTAGCCATCTGCAAAGGTGGTTGCAAGTCATGTGTGGCAACATACTTGATCCACGGTTGTCAAAGGGGGCACCTATGAATCTGTCAGCCCATGCAATGAAATAACATGTTGTGAGTGAGAGAATTCCGTCGAGAAGCGTGTGAGTCAATGTTGTATTAAAATCAAAGCTACTGCGATCACATACAAGATTTGGCATGCTATATACATCTAATGTCAGCTACGCATAACAACCCTCATTTCCAGGTTAATCACAGGGAGAAGCAACATACACAAAAGCTGTATCAACTCCTCCTTGCTCAACCGTCGGCACTACAACGTCCATCATCTCGCCCTGGCGCAAATGGACGTGCATGTCCGCCGCAGCCGGTAGCTCCAGCTTCTGGATGGACTTGAGTTGCATTTTTCCTCTCGTTTATATGGTGATTCTTATTAAGTAGAAAGAATTGTGTTGAATTATGTTTAAAGAGGTGTAATGACGATGACTTGCGTCTAAGCACCCCGCCACCAGGAAAGAGTTTTACGACCGACTGTGGCATAGGCCACTTTGTGTCGTAGTGGCTCTAGGATTTATAAAGGCTTTGACTTTAGCTCCATTTCGATCATCGAGCGCCCTTATAGCTCAGGGGTAGAGCGTTGCACTCGTAATGCAAAGGTCCATAGTTCAAATCTGTGTGGGGGCAGTTCTTTTTTTCTTTTTTTTTTCTGCCATCTAGACATGTCAAATGATGGATATGAGACAGGTTGATTAGATATTACCCTCTGTTCTATGTTCCATGCTGTTAAACGTCGTTGAGCTCGTATCAATATCTGTGTTTGCCGGTACAATGTAGTGCTGCTAATTCTGGATTTTTGTGGATGGAGTAGCTCCCAGCTCTTTTGGAGCAGCTACTGTAAAGGCCCATCGATCCATTGAATGCTTCCTCCACATCGCCCCACTTACCAATGCCGCGCCTGGATTGATGCCCAGACGCGATCTGAAATTCTTTTGTGGAGGGACTTGCTCAAAAGAACTCTCAAGGCCAGTGAATTCTCAGGGCTACAGTAGAGGCCAAGATGCTCGTCGGGATATGTGGCAGTACGTTATCCGCATGCGCAGAGTCTTCTCATACAGGGCTTCAGACGAGATATAGCGGGCTAACCTGACATGCAGGCATCTGCTCGGGCAAGAAGACAGTGGCCCAGTATCTGGTTGAGCACCACGGCTTCAAGCACCTCTACTTGCAAGCCCCTGCGTCGGTCTCAGACCAGGACGCTACGGACGAGTCAAATTCGTTCCCTGGCAGCGGCAGTGCGGCCTTTGCTGGGGTAACCGCCGCGGTTAATGGGACCAAGCCTTGGCCTGAGACCTCCTCGTCTTATGTCTTTGCTACGGCTGAGGACCTGTTGGACTTTGTAACTCGACGATGGCGCAGCCGCTTTGTGACGACGGATATCCCTACGGAGAAGGTGCTTGACGTCTTCATCCGGCGGCCATTCTTCTTGCTCATCTCCATCGACGCTCCGCTCACCGTGCGTTGGCGTCGTTTCCAGCAGCGCTCTAAGAACCCGGATCAATCTACCATCTCCCTTGAGGAGTTTGTCACCCAAAATGATTTGCATCTGTACGATCCTCACACCGGCCTACAGCCGCTCATATCGCGGGCCACCGTTAGGCTGCTCAATACCTCATCCTCGCTGGCTCATCTCTATGCGACTCTGGGGAAACTCGACATCCCCAACCCTGACCGTATGAGGCCGGGCTGGGATACGTACTTTATGGCACTGGCATCTCTGGCCTCACAGCGGTCAAATTGCATGAAACGCCGTGTAGGCTGTGTCCTGGTCGGGCGAGAACGGCGAGTCATCAGCACAGGGTACAACGGCACCCCCCGCGGCCTGCGAAATTGCGCAGAGGGTGGCTGTCCTCGATGTAACGAGGGGAGCAGCTCTGGGGTCGGACTGGCCACGTGTTTGTGCATACACGCCGAGGAGAATGCGCTTCTAGAGGCCGGGAGGGAGCGTATCCGGGAGGGCTCCGTGTTGTACTGCGATACGTGTCCGTGCTTGACGTGCAGCATCAAGATTTGCCAGGTCGGCATCGCGGAGGTGGTTTACGCCCATGGATACAGCATGGACACTGAGACGGCGGAGGTGTTTAGACAGGCGGGCGTCAAGCTACGTCAATTCATTCCGGTGAGTGAGCAGATGACATATGGTGATAGTAATTGCTAATACAGGAAACAGCCTCCGAACGGCTTGATTCACCTAGAGAAGATGGAACTGTATTGATTTGCGCACATATACAGCGTGTCATATGGGTCATGAAGCGTTCTTTTGGACCGAGTTGCGCATGTAGACTAACAAATCACTGTGATTATGGCTGACAGCAGCTGTGCATACCTCATATCAGGTACTCTAGTATATATGACGTACATGTTCTTCAGTCAATCTCCGAACTTCATCATGACGTGCAGATGCCCTTGTCCAGATTCCGGGTTTTAATCGGTAGATCGATGTAATTTAATCGGCGGTTTGATCGCCAGAACACGTTTCGGATCGATGGACCAGCTGCAGAACCCTGATTAACACGGGAAGTGGCTACAAGCATCCAGCATCCCAGACTCTTGGATGCACGTCTATTATGGGGTAGGAGAGCGTCATATTTCTTAGGACATATGAGTCAGCCTTGGTTAGAAATTTTAACCTCCAGTAAGAGAACTGTTTCATTTTTCTTGCAGTTACTGGCATTCTCATGGCACCTCAAGATATGAATCATCGAGTTCATGGTTTCATATGGGCTGCGACAAGCTAAAGACGCTCGTCATCCAAGAGCAGCCGCTCCACTAGTATGATGCAATGTCCAGAATCTAGTCTTGGAATTCAATCAACGAGATTATAATGATCCATAGAACTCATTTCGATTTTCTAAGTAAAATCTGGCGCTGACTTGAAAAAGGTTCGATATTCATCTTCCTCGATCATTGTAGGGTAGACTTCAAACTTGCAACCAATGCCCGTTGCCCGGTACCTGCAGGTGGCTCCACAAAATGCTCCAGAGCTTGAGCCAGTAAACCCAAACCCTACGATCGTCTGATGTCTCTCATTATCAGGAGCCAAAGTGTACATTAAAAACATCAAAAGATATAAATGAATGTGCATTATGTAAGGTAGGAAAGCTAAGTTTCTGTTCAATCAAGCTCCGTTGGACTTTTTCTTGGTAGTTCTGGACCAAGCCGAGTGTTTGTGATATCAAGGTCTGCCCTGCAGCTTCGATGTGTGCAAGACCTTGTCTGGCAAGTACAAGACTGCGCTCCCGCAACTCGATGCAACGACGACGGCATACTCTGCCGATACGAGTACAGCTCGGATACATTCAATGTTCCCACATCTGGCAAGGGAGAGACTGGTTGTCATGGACTAGCTACTCCAGTTACTCCACTCGCTGGTCATGCATCTGGAGGCTATCTCGGTGCCTTGCTACAGTACGAAGCACATCTTTTGGTTGCCTAAAGATGTGATGACGGCAATAGACACCAAAGCACAGAACACCACATGCAGCTGCCTAAGAAAGTTATTAGTAAATGAATATGAGAATATTCCAGGCCATGACTCGCAGGCCGTGACCAAAGAAGCTGAGCAGAGGTATTGGGGAAAGCAGGCTGAGGATGGAGGCGCGCTGCATGAGCTGCCGGCTGGACGGGTCCGGAATGGCGAGCCGGGAAGCGAAATGACTATGAAAGCTAAAAAAAGGGGGGAGGCCTAATCCTTCACAGAGCTGACAGTCCGGAGGAATACAGGTTCAAAGGGATGTGACTGTGTAAACGGGCTAGAGCAATGCCACCGCTTTAGCTTCTTCCATGGCGGAGGGAAGACCAAAAAAAATTAGGGGCAGCTTTTGGATTTGAGCGTAGTATGGAGCACATTTGAACAAGGTTTACCCAGGTTCAAAAATGGGTGGCTGTTTTGACCATCTAACGCGTCGTGACAAGATATCAAAACAGTGGCGACAAAACTCCAAGGCTGTAAGTAAACAATGGCCTTGTTTGTTTTGATTGATGAGCGAGCCATCGCCCACCAGACTAGCAATGACGCCTACCTAGTCAGTTGGAGAAACTGGGAAGAGAGGCTGGGTTGAAGAGAGACATGAGTTAAAAATGGCGACCTTGTCATATACTCGTACGAGTAGTCGGCGTTGTCTCTAACAAGGCGGCTGAGCCGGCGGCATCTCACAGACCATTGACCATTCATTCTTGATACTTTTTGCCTCGATGAGCTTGTCTGAGGTGCATTGACGCGTGCTACCCGCATGCTGCATGAACCCTGGCGTCTGGGGAACAAGTGGCGAAGGCGAGGAAAAGAGAAAAGCTAAACCATGAAACCCGAAACATGCAGGGAGGAACATACGGTTGGGCCAGTCTTTGCCACTGCTCATCCGATCCATGTCACCTTGATCATCGATGTCATCGCCCGGTTGGTGTTGGCGTAGGAAGAAGCGCCAATGCCCCTCCCAAGGCCAAGGCGCTGTTCCTGGACCCGTCAGCGAGACCCGTGCCCCTCCTGGGCTGGGTTTGGAGACTCAGAATGTTGTAAGTTGTGCTGTAGGAATCGATAGGCTGCGTTGTGGTTTGAGCATATGGTAGAGTTCCAGTGCCCTCTCATGGTTGACATCATGGTGACAATGTTAAATCCTGTACTATTCTTGGTAAACTGTCGTCAAACCTGCTTGTGACCAGGCTGTGCAGAAGATTGATAAGGACCCGTGGATGATGGGCAGGCCGAGAAATGCAATGTCTTGCCCGTTGGTCCGCTGTAATGGACTGAGGTATATCGAACACGCTATCAGAGCAATAATGTGGCACGGCTGAATACTTTCTGGAATCAAGCGCAATACATACAGTATGCCATTTTGCCGTAATAATAGCAGTAGCAGAATAGAGAGAATACGTTTCAATAATCATGAAAACCATACAACATTGTTATCTCCTGAACGAGAAAACTCTCCGCATCGATAGCAAGGATTATCGCAGGGCCTTGTGGCGCACCAAGCTATGTACAGAGCTAAAATTCTGCCGGGCGGACACAGGGGTCGTTGTCAAATGGGTTCCACTTTAGCTGGTTGAAGACGCGTTCCCGCGTGCTGCGCTAGGCCCTGTTTGGTAAGATGATAAACAATGCAGCATCTCAGTCGCGCCTTCTGCTCCCAAACCACAGTACACCGCAGAAGGTACCACCGAGCCGTTACCTGTGATTGTCAAATCGAGCTTACTGCACATGTACTCGTACTCGTACTCCCGACTCCCTTTGCACGCTCGCCTCCAACACCTTTGCATACCATCCGGCGTTTGACCTGGATTTTCACTCTCTCCCTGCGTGTGCATTTTGTTTTACTCTGTCTCTCAATTGAGTCACAGCCGTGGCCGAGCCCGACGCTGCTTCACAAGGGAAACTGCGGCTGCGCTGCCAAAGTCAATTTCGAAACCCTAGCCGACTCACTTACCCACGATACGAAGCCGGCGACGACGACAGCAACGAGCGGCGACTTAACAAGGGGTGGTGCTTGAAAGGTATCCGGGGAGGCATATTGGACCTGCGAATATTGGCTCTACGATCCTCCCAGCCCGACTATCGACGCAAGTGCATCTGCCATCAATATCTACATATTCCATCTTCACAGGCGGGCGATATCTGCGAGAGTGCGCCGGGCACATACGCATCGTGAGCACCTCTTTCTCTCTCTCTGCCTTTCCTTCTATACACTGTCCGCCCACGCCATGCTGTGACTGCCTCTGGCCAGCATCCGCTTGTTGTGAGTTGCCGACTTGCCTTCATTGGGCCTTCTTGACTCTCGGCCCCGCCTGCTTGCCGCCCATCTCAGCATGCGGACTGGATAAGACGTTCTTTTGGTATTCTTCGCTGCGACCCGCTCGGGCTTCTTCACGGCTTGTCTCTCTTTTTTCTTATCAGGCATAACCCTCCCGGACGTTTTCCATCCGTGGGCTGTTTCTCTATCAACAACCTCTTGTTACGTTGCCCACATCGCCCACCATCTCGACTGGATTTCGTTTCCCAAGCATCTCAGACTTCGATTCCTCCACAGACCGATTTACTCTTTGTGTGTTTGTGTATTTTATTCCTTGGTGTGATGCACGGATTTTCCTGGCCTTCTTAGACCTGCCAACCAAGGAGATATCTACAGCGCGCTTCATATATAATCAAACTTTTGCGAGGAGACCAACTAATCCGAAGCTGCGCACGTCTTCAGCACCGTCGACATTCCCTAACCTGGTGGTTTTTGGTCCGCGGCTTTCTCATAACACTTAGCAAGAAAACTTCTGAGCATTGTTTTGCACTGCCTTCATTCCAGTGCCATGTCCTTTTCCAACGGTGGCGGTGGCACTTTGGCTTTGCCCTCGCCCACTCATGTTCATCATATGGACCCAGCATCTGTTCGCAACCTTCGACGGTCAATGTCACGATCCCCCACCAAGCTTTTCGCACGAACAAGAACAAACTCTCAAGGTTCAAGCAGCACGCGGCATGGTTCACTGTCTCCGAGTCGACGGCCTGTTACAACACCCCTCCAACAACGCCCGGTGCTGAATCCCCCTTCGTCAGCTCCGCCAGCTGTCGGCTCGTCAATCCTCGATAGCGCCCCGCACCTGTCGCCTGTGCAGACACCCCTTCGGCCAGGCGTTAAGCTCTCGCTCCGATCCGCCAAAAGCACAAAAACGGCGCCTGCTTCGCGCATCACCCGAACACGAGCGTCCCCAAAGAGCCCGTTGAAACGCGCCTTGAGCGCCACTCCCGACTCTGGAAACTCTACTTCCTCACGCTCGCCGCCATCTTCTCCTAGACCTAGATTTGCAGGACAGGAAAACAACAATAGCAACAACATCAACATCAACAATACTCCCAGCCGCTCTACACTGCGCAAAATCTTCGACAGATCGACTCGGCAAAGTGTGCAATTTGATCTTACAGAAGCCTCTCAATTCTCGTTTCTAAAATCGTTGGATTCAACGAGCGACTCTCCCATGATTCCGACAGCAGGTGCTTTGAAGCGCAGCGACGCAACAATGAACTTGGATCAGTCAACCAAAGGCAGCCCCGTGGCCAAGCGACGACACTTGCATGGCATTACGAGCTCTGTGCAGACGGAGGATCTCAACATATTTGGCTCAAGCGCATCGCCGCCTGGAGCCTTTGATATACATGAAGATTCATTTCCTGAGTACGAGCTGTCGGGCATGGCGGGACCTGCTTTTCACCGTGACCACCTGGCATCTCCTTCTCCCGCATCAAGCATTCCAAAACGATCTTCATCTCTCCGGAGATCAACGCTGCAGCAGCGCTACGGCGAAAAGACTTCTTGGGGGAAGCAGTCTGGTGAGCGACAGCTTTCGCAGCCTGGCAGTGAATTTTTAACGCCTGTTAGACGCCGGCCGCGACTTTCTACTGACTCTTTTGTGCCCCCAACAGCGGTTCGCGAGAATCCCTTTGCGCCCAGCGCGACCATTTCCAAGGCTGAAAGCAAAGATCACCAGCCTCACCCGCTGTCTAAGACCCTGACAACCTCTACATCGGGCAACAGTTTGACTGAAGAGCAGTCGCTCTATGCGCCTGCCAAGGTCGCCCACAAGCCGCATCCTTTTTCAAGGTCTCTGCCCCCTGGTGCTACTCGCCCCACTGCTCGATCTTTCAACGAGCACAGGACCTCAATAGGAACGCCAAACCAATCTCACCAGCTCTGGATCGGCGCATTCAGCTCCACTGGGCTTATTTCCAAAGTGAACCGAAACCCTGAGGAGGAGGCTGACAAGAAAATGGCGCCGCCTGATACGCCGTGCAAAAAACACACCAATCCATTCGCGACCTTTCCGCCGCCCTCTAGTTCTGGAAAGAAGAGAGCAAGCTATCGCAAATCGTTTGGCGGTGTCCCCTCTACCCCGTTTAACCCTGTCCTGGGTCGTGCCCCTGATACCGTTGGCAACCCTTCAAAAGGCCTGTCAATCTTCCAACGCGGTGGTGCTCTAGCCGCCCGCCGTGGAAGCATCCTTAGCGTCGATGGTGACGACCGGAAACTGTTTGATGATGGTGCCGACTTTGCAAGCCCGACCGAAGGCGATGCCTCTCTCACTCCGACCAAAAACCTTCTAACACCAAGCTTCAGTGGCCTGAGCAGCCTTAGTGAAAGTTCTCAGGAAAGCCCAAGTGCCAACCGATCGTTTTTGTCATCAACAGTCAAGGCAACACCCCCACGACCACGAGATCTCAGCTGTAAGTCGATCCCAGAAGAGTCCGCCAGTCCAAGGGACCAAGTCGAAGGAGCACAGTTGCTAGCCAGTCGATCTACCCCTATGGACAGCGAAGAAGCTTCATCCGACCCTCTTTCCTTATCTTCGTTTGGACGGGCAAGGTCCCAGAGGGGGCTTAGTGCGCCCCCGCCGCTCAACCCTGAGCCTCCAGTTTCGACGACGCAGCAGCCTAGTCGCGGATCTTTAAAGTCATCCAGAACCAGAGTATGTACTAAGATGATGTGTGTTGACACAGCGAGCCCTGCCGATGGACGACGCACTCCTCAGACCCCCCTGGAAACTTTTCTGCCAATAGATGCCAGCCGCTTATCCATCTCCCGAGCTGGGGACGGACGGAGAGAAACCAGCATGCCACCACCGGTCACACCAACCACGAGCCGAGACTTCCGATCGTCTATGAGCATCTTCGTCACGCCAGTCAACGGTCGTACCAGTAACGTGGATGTCGATGCCAGCCTACACTCCAAGTTTGACAAGGTTGAGCAGATTGGCAAGGGCGAGTTTTCTACCGTATACCGGGTAACTAAGCAGGATCACCACAATGACTTTTCTGTATCTTCTTCATTCACCCCGATTGACAGCCACACCAAGAATTCCTTCAAGAGCCAAGTCTTTGCCGTCAAAAAGAGCAAACATCCGTACCATGGCCCCAAAGACAGGGACGTAAAGCTGCGCGAAGCTCGCATTCTACAGGCTTTATCACATGCTGAACATGTTGTGCAATATATCGACGATTGGGAGCATAACTTTCACCTTTACATCCAGACAGAGTTTTGCGAAGAGGGAACCCTGGATAAATTTTTGGCCAACATCGGACAAGTTGGTCGTTTGGATGATTTCCGCATCTACAAGATCTTGCAAGATCTTTGCTTGGTAAGTTGACGCAATCCCCTAATCTTGCTCGGTCCAAGTCTCTAATCGCTGACATTTTCTTTTCTTCACAGGGATTGAAAGAGATTCACGAAGCCGGATTTATGCATCTAGATATGAAACCGGCGAATATTCTCATTACTTTTGAGGGAGTCCTCAAGATTGGCGACTTTGGATTGGCCCAGGCTGTTTCCGAAGACGTCCGGGTAGACATTGAAGGAGATCGCGAGTACATGGCCCCGGAAATGTTGGAAGGCAAAGCCGATCAGTCTGCCGATATCTTTTCTCTGGGTCTCATGACTTTGGAAACGGCGGCCAATGTGATGCTTCCCGACAACGGGCCTACATGGGTTGCTCTCAGATCTGGTGATCTCTCTGAAGTACCCAGCCTCACTTGGACGCCATCAAGCGATGTCCAGCGGGATGCTCTTGGCAACCCTGCCGACTCTGCGACGAGTGATGATCTCGAGACGGAGAGAACACGCAGCTCTGGCAATCTGTTTGGCTCTTTTAAGCGATCGGAACTTCAGCAGCCTCCCGACTTTATGGTTGAGGCCTTCCACCCCAGCTCCCTTGATTCCATTGTTCGGTGGATGACACAACAGGACCCTGAAGAACGGCCACGCATCGAAGAAGTCTTGGCCTTGGAGGGCATGCAGTGGGTGGCAGAGCACCGCAATGCGCCCGCCATTGTCTACGAGGGAAATTGGGGCCCCTCGGAGCTGTTCCCCGTCTCCATTGTCCACGACAGCGACCTCGAAATGACAGATGCTTAAGGTTTTCTTTTCTTCTTCTTTGCTGAATAAGATTTGACTACGCTCTGTACTTTTTTTCTTTCTTTGTTTACAGCGGATTGCTTCAAAAAACAACGAGGCTGGATATATCCAAAGAACATAAGATGCGTATGATGAGCATTTCAGCTACTTTTACCTTGGACCGAGATATGTACGAGTGGATACGACAGGCCGACGTTTGAATTTATCAAAGCTTCTGGCTCTGTATATAGCGATTTTTTTTTCTCTCTTTTGTTTTACGGGCACTCGCCCTTGACGCCCTGATGGATTACGAAATAACCTCGACCTGCCTTTTCATATACCTGGAAAGGTATTTACGACTTGAACGGGCAAAACGAATTTCTACTTGTACGCCAATCGAAGGAATCCTCCCTTACATTTCTTCTCTCCACCAAACCTCGGATCCTTTGATTAGCTTACGCAGGCGGCAGGCGGAGGCCGCGTCTCGTTGGACGAGATTGCGTGTACCAACTATACTTGAGATCGAATAGACATGTCAATGACGCGTGGCTAGAACTGGAACGGCTTTAGAAGCAAACCCACCTTGGTTGGAGTTTTTTTTGAGATGAGAAAAGCACGCAGTCTTGTGTCTTTGAATCAAAGAAGCGTCCAAGGTGAGGGCCAGAGGGAGCTGTCATGTATAGAACCAGGAAGAAATTGCTTGCTTTTTTTCCTTTTTGTAATTGATGTACGAATAAATACTAGCAGACAAGGGCGATGCAGATGGAATGGACAGCTGGTTTTACGGCGTTGGGGTTTGGAATTGGGAAGGATCTTGAGGGCGATTCCCCTGGAGTTGGTAGGGAGGTTAGTCTGTCTCTCATGATGCTTACGACGACATGCAATGAATACGAAATGATATCCCTAGAAATTGATAATTTTGGCTTGTGATTCTGTGCATTTTGTTAACATCCATATAATTTGATGAGCAATACTCTGTATATAGTATTGTTACTCGTAGGTATTACACGTATTCTACAAGGTTTAATTGTTGACCCCCCGGACCCCGCATTAGCGCGTCGTAATGCCGTTGCGAATAACGGAGCAGGGAGCCGAGTGTAAGCAACCAACTGTGAGTCTTCATATTCATGTGGAATGCAGATGTGAGTGTCTGGTTATCTGGTTACTCACGCTTCCACGTAATTATTTAAACTGTGACTTTTGTTCACCTTTTCACATCTTTTACTTCATCCAAATACCAGCCATAGATTACAATATACGCAGCCATGGTGACCGCTACTTTGCTAGACGGGCAATCCGGATTACCGAGCCCACGAAGCACCAAGTCGTTTTGGCATCGCGATCCGTCATATGTGCTTCTCGGCCGTCGATCAACGCCAGAGCTGCCCGCGACGGCAGATGTCGTCATCGTTGGGAGTGGGTTAACGGGGGCTTTTGCTGCGCGGGAGCTTGTTGCCGGGGGCAGATCGGTGGTGATGCTGGAGGCGAGGGAGGCTTGCTGGGGGGCTACAGGAAGGGTGAGTTTTTACGAGGATTTTGCGTTGCATGCGGTGAATTCGGTGTATTCGAGCCACTTCTAGGATGTTTGCTGATGCTGATTTGCCATTGGGGGTTTTTAGAATGGAGGCCATTGCCAGCCCATGATTTACGGCAGGGAGCCACACATCGCGCGCTTTGAGCTTGAGACGTATCGCTTCTTGGAGGACATTGTCACAAAGTTCAATGTGCCGTGTGATTGGAGGAGGGTTGGCGGTGTTCATGCTTTGCCTACGGATGAGTTTGTTGAGCTTGTTGCCAAGAGGATTGAGAACATTAACAAGCATCATCCTGATTTGGCTGGCAAGGCGGAGTTGTTTACGAAGCCTGAGGACCTTGCAGCGCTGAGAGTGCCTAATGCTCGAGGAGCAGTGCTGCAGAAGTATGCTGCAAAGTGTTGGCCGTATAAACTAGTTGCTTGGATTCTGGAGGCGTTGTTCACGCAGCAGTCGACCGAGGTGTTTAATCTACAGACTACGACGCCGGTGACGCATGTACAAAAGGCAGAGGGGCTGGATTCGTGGGTGGTCCACACGCCAAGGGGACAGGTTGTGGCAAAGGAGGTGCTTCTCGCTACGAATGGGTATACGTCTCACCTGCTGCCCAAGATGACGGGGCTGATTGTTCCCGTCAGGGGGCAGGTTTCTGCGCTGGAGCCGCCGGATAGGAACGTGATGCTGGAGCATAGTCACGTTTGGCTTGCAGAGGATAGCGACAATTACTTGATTGAGAGGGACGATCCGCTGGAGATGATTATTGTAGGGGGCGAGAGGCTGAGTGTTCCTGACGGAGGGGAGGGAGTGTGGAAGGACGATGAGATTGACGATGAGGTGGCGGCGCGGCTACGACGGTCACTTCGCCCAGCATTGAAGTTGCGGCCAGAGGGCGAGAAGGAGGAGGAAGAACTGAGGGCGCGGTATCAGTGGACGGGCATCATGGGATATTCCGCAGATGGGAGTCCCTTTGTTGGGGACGTCCCCGAGGAGCTTGGTGGTGGAGCTGGGCTGTGGGTTTGCGCTGGGTATACCGGTCACGGCATGCCCGTGGCGGCGAGATGCGCCGTTGCCGTCACGCAGATGATTCTGGGACGGCAGGGAGAGGTTGGGAGCGTGGAGGTGCCCAAGGAATGGACGGTGACGGCGGATAGGGCAGAGAGGGCCAGGGGGAGGGAGTTGGCGAAGAGTTCGATGGAGGAGTTTATGATGGAGATGAGGGCGTTGGTTGAGAAGGGGTTGTGAGGGGATTCCGAGTTGGTGGTTGCTTTGTTGCTTTTCATCATAGAGTTGTGACTTATACGAGAACGTTATGAACGTGTTGCTTTTGATGTTGCTTTGAATACCGAATCATCTCCAACCATGCGAATAGGCTACCTATATCTTCCTATACAGGTAAGATCCATTGTTGACGGGATGTCCCGAGGAACACGAGAAAGTCCCACCGTATTCTCCGCCAATAAGCGTCTTCTTCTAAGGACGTTGTTTGTTGCTTTCCCTTGACAGCTCAGTGATTGACGGGAAAAGCGGCCGCTTCGTATTCACAAATGGACGAATGACACCCCGACTATCTCGACGCACATCGTATTCCTCGTTGGCACTAAAAAGACACGCAACTAAGTCACATCCGTATATTTCTTAAAGAGGCTATCCTGTCTCAAAGAGGCAATCGCCGAAGTCGAATTTTGAGCCGCTTAACAATAAACCTCCCTTGTTATGGTTAACGGATAGGAAAAATAAATCCGGGGGGACAATGAACTTGAATCTGGGCAAAAAGAAGAGCGTGGAATTTCTCTTTCGGCTTCTGTAGCCGGGTTGGCGTCGTGGGCTTGACTCAAGGGGGAATGGCGCTGGGTCCTCTTTTTGACTCGGGGGATTTTTTTCTCTCTTTTCTTCTCTAGACTTGATTTGATGCTAATAATGGACGAATGGGTTTTGAGGGCAAATTGATTTGGGCGAAGCTGACAAAGTGCATTCATGCCGTTTTGAGACAGCGGAGCCAGGGGAAGCGGCGTTAATGTAGCGTTGACTGTATAAGATGAGCTGGTTGGTCCACTCGTGTTTTCAATTGCGTGAAAGACTCGACTGACTCTTGTTTTTCTTATTCTCGTGAGCCGCGACTCATAAAACAGCTTGTCCTTCGTTATTTCTGTGCCGGCAATCCTTCGTTTTCTGTTGGCTGTTATCTTTTCTTTTGCTGTGTCGCGTCTGCGGATTGAAATCGTCCTTCGTTTTTTTGTCACTCGCTAAGTTGAACGAGGTGCATTGTGGTGAAACCGACCGTCAAAGCCATTTGATACAACAACGCCGTAAAGATGAAGTCTGCTTTGGCTCTTGCGTTTCTTGGCGCCTCTGCTGGCGCCGTCAAGGTCGACTTTACTAGTGATGGTGCGCCAGCTTCTTGGATGCTTGAATGATTCTCTTCGTGATTTGCTAATGCGGCAGACAGCCTCGATCAAGGATGGCGCGAGCACCATTGCGTATGGGCTCATGAAGTATTACAATGGCAACGAGACGGGCCAGACTCCGGGCAACCTCCCCCAGCCATACTTTTGTCCGCCCCCCTTCCCTCTTGATTCATTCGTCTGGGTGAAAGAGTTATGATGAATAAGAACTGACTTGACGCAGGGTGGGAAACTGGCGCCTTGTTCACGGCCTTGATCGACTACTGGGTCAAGACGGGCGACGACTCGTACAACTCGGTGACCTCCCAGGGCCTGCTGCAACAGGTCGGCGTCAGCAACAATTTCCTGCCGGCGAACCAGTCCATGGCCGAGGGCAACGATGACCAGGGCATCTGGGCTTTGGCCGCCATCGCCGCGGCCGAGAGCGGATTCCCGAGCCCGTCTAAGGATGAGCCTCAGTGGCAGGACCTCGCTGTGAATGTCTTCAACGACTTTGTGCTGCGATGGGACACCAAGAACTGCGACGGTGGTCTTCGGTGGCAAATCGCTGCCTTTAACGCCGGCTACGACTTCAAGAACTCGGCTTCCAACGGCGTCTTCTTCGATCTCGCCGCCAGGCTGTATCTGCAGACCAAGAACACCACGTACTCGGACTGGGCCTCTAAGATCTTCAGCTGGGAGCAGGACGCCGGCCTCATCACCGACACGAACCAGGTCCTCGAGGGCGTCCACACCGAAAACTGCAAGAACATCGACAAGACCCAGACCAGCCTGAGCGCCAGTCTCTTCCTGCACGGCAGCGCTGCGCTGTACAACGCCACGACATCTAGCCAGTGGAAGACGCGCGTCGACGGCCTGCTCAAGGGCGTGCATGAGGCTTTTGTCAGCAACGGCATCTTCGTCGAGGTTTCGTGCGAGACGGTAAAGACGTGCAGCACCGATCTGCAGGCTTTCAAGGGCTTCCTTATTCGGTCGCTCGGAGAGACGGCTCAGCTGGCTCCTTACACCGGTGCCACCATCCAGCCGATTCTCCTCACGAATGCAAAGGCCGCGGCCAAGGCCTGCTCTGGATCGCCAGCCAAGGGCTTTTCGGGCCAGGCGGGAACTGCGTGCGGATTCTCGTGGGCTGGGGCCAACAGCACTTTTGACGGACTGACTGGCGTTGGCGAGCAGATGAATGCTCTGTCTGCTGTTGTCTCGACTTTGACGCAGAGTGCTAAGGGCCAGACCAATGGAACGAGCCCTGACAAGCCTAGCGGAACTTCGCCTTCGAGTCCGGCTACTACGACGCCCAAGGGTGCTGGAAGCAGAGTTGCTGCGGATGGCATGGCGGCTTTGATTGTTTTGGGCGGAATTCTGTATGGGTTGTTGTAACTTTAAGTTTTGGTGAGGGTGGGTTGCAACGGCTTGGATAGGATGAGGTGGGATGATGGATGGAAGTCGGTTTATATTCTATATATACATGCACCCATGTATTTAGTTACCATGCTTTTGGTTCTTTTTTAGAGATTGATGTGTTTGATGAAGATCTATGAATAATGTCTTGTTAAAGAGCGAATACTTCGGATATTAAAAGCTTGCTTCTCTCCGATCTAACTGAGCTCAATTTGTTGATGTCTCGACTGAAACAGATAATCGGTGTTCCTACCAGAGTGCTTTACCGCTACTATGCCAGCTGGATAGTGCAAACGCATCCTCCGACCCTGTAGCTGCTTCACCATGCATTAATCCATGCCGATACATAGGAAAATGTTATCCAGCATCCCAAATTCATTATCCAACCCCCTAGCGACTGCGTGGAATTCAAGTATTAGAATAGGATGTAAAAAGAATATAAATAGAAGCCAACTTTCTGCTACTATTACTACTTTCTGCTACTATTACTACTTTCTGCTACTATCACTACTTTCTGCTCATATTGCTACTTTCTTTTAGTATCTACTATTATAAATATATCCTTCTAGTATCTGCTGCTATTGCAGTTTTTCTCTAGTAGCTGAACTTATTCTTTAGTCTATACAGCTCTTATGTAAAACATGGGATACTGGATAATAAACTTGGGTGGCTGGATAACTGCTCCCTATAAATTACATGTCAGTAATGGACCGTTACATATAAATTAATTCGATGCCCTGTATACAGATGGCTTCACCTGCAAGCTCATGTGAATCAAGGCAAATCCACTGGTGTATGTAGGGCTCACATAGTTCCCATTGAATAGACCCATTGATGTCCTATGCCGCATTGACAATGCTAATCCTTTTCACTCGAACTGTTAGAGTTCTTTGCTCCGAAACCTGCGTCAACATGTGGATACCGAACTTGAGTGAATGGGTTCGGAGGAAATATTCCGCGCCAGCTTGAGCAAACGAAGGCAGCTGGCCAGAGTGAATCATTGTAGCTGGGATACCACTATCTCAGTCAACTGGCTGTCAGGTGTTTACCTAGGCAATCACCTCCCCCGTCCTCACCTTCCCACCTCCCTCTTTCCTCTTCACCTTTCTCTTCTTCACATCTCTCCCCTTTTTACGTTCCGCCTCCTGGAAGCCACTGGTGCTGAGACTCAGTACCAGTGACAGGAGCGTCATTCTCTCCCGTTGTATTTATTTGCATTAGCAAATCACCTTCGAAGGCCTACAGTCATCTGAATATCTACTTGAATCGATTCAAGAACAAGGCAAACATGGCAACTCCACAGTTTGTATGCGCAAACTGGAGCGCCGACAACACCGGCTGCAAGAAATTCGGCAAGTACACTTGCAAAGGCTGTCATCTCGTCGTAGTAAGTAAATAATTCACTGGCCTAGCATGGATCCCTTCTGAGCCAACGTTTAATTCTAGTACTGTGGTTCGGACTGCCAAAAATCCCACTGGGCCCTGCACAAAATAGACTGCAAGTCGCCTCTGGGCAATGAAACCTGGCGTCCTAGCTGGGCTCTGGAGAACCGAAAGCCAGCTTTTTTGGAGACTGGCCATAGAAATATCATACCCTCGTTTGCCGACGAGAAGCGTCTTTGGGGAAATATTCCCGCCATCGACGTGCTTAAGCTTGAGTCAAACGAAGGTGTTGATTATGGAAAGCAGATAGACCTCTTATTTGCCGGTATGTTCCCAGCCCAATCTTGTCACGCTGTGCCGCCAAACTGATCAATCATGCTGTGGTGTAGTTTCTGGTGATCTTCGAAATGTTGTCAAGACTATTGCTCAGGTCCCTGCTAGCTACAACAAGCTCATCGTAGTTACCATCAACGACGATGATCTTGATGTGATGGCACGCAACGTCATCATACTCCTTATTGCCCTCGTGTCTGATAACATCGATGAGGCGGTAGACTGCATAATCCACGTCTGGTACTCGGCTCTCATCCGCAAGTCTGATCTTGACATGATTCAGCAAAAGATCTTGCCTCTTGTCCAAGACATTTGTGAAAAGGTCAAGGACAAAGATTCTCATAGCCTCTTGGGAAAGACATGGAGATTCGGAAAACGGTCCCTGAGGCTTATACTGCAAAAGTCACAATGGGCTCGCCTTTTGACCTACATGAAGACTCCAGAAGGCCTAACAGCAGAACGAGCAAGCCGTATTCGCACGGCTGTTACCCTTGCCGAATCTAAGAAGGACACCCTGGATCGACATCTGGCTTTTCAGTCGCCTGCCCGCCGAATTGCGAAGCATCGATTTCGGCAAGACGGACTCCTTTTGCCATTCGGGGCTCCGCGCCATGAGTTCCAGGAGCCGAATCCGTGAGTAATAGACGTTGCCAATCGGTTCGAGGACTATATATCTAATAAAAAATAGGACACTATTCCACATTAGTGATTCCTGGCTGATGAATGAGTGCGCCGATCCTCTCCACGGATGGTCCTTGAAGGACGTCGAAGACAGCTCAAGCGGGCCTGCGACTGCTGATATCTACGGCAAACTCTTCAACCACATTCGCACCACACTCCGAGCCTTTCTGATCCGTCTTTCAGACTCACAAATGGCTTTTCGACTGTTCTGTATGGGATTTGGTGAGATTTACACCGTTCTTGAGGGCCTAACATTCGATCGAATCGAGGTAAGCAGGCGTTTGAAGCTCGGCTATGTCCAGATTTTCTCACAGTTTGGATGCTAATCGGTGTCACCTAGGTCTCCAATGTGGCAGACAATCTCCTTGCTGGAATACACCACACAGCTTCAGCGATGGGTCCCTTACTTCAGTGCCCTCGAGCCAACCCGCATGCGACTCTCATCACTCTGTTCAGGAACGCCATTACAGAGACTATGACTATGCAAGACCGAATGATGGACATGTACACACGCCGCCCGGAGACGAAGCTCATACGTGAATATATCTCGCACATAGGAGCAAAATCTTTTCATCATCCCCTGCTTGATCACAGACCACTCATGTGGACATACGCTCAGGCAAACGTTGCGGCCTATGATCCCATTTTTGATCGGTAAGCACATTCTTGACGGATTGGTTCCCCTCGCAACGCCCGCATCACTTGGCTTCTAACATGTCCCTTAGGTTCATGGAGAACTTCCGGTTCTCGCAGGTAGATAAGCTCTTTGGGCTGGTGATGAAAGAAAAGCACACCGTGATCGAGAAATGGCCTTTCAGGTTGAAGCTCCGATACGACCAACCAGGAGCCCTGGAGGAGCTAATCAGTCTCAATAACGAAATCGTGTTCGCAAAGGAGCGCTACGTGGAGTGGCGCAGACGTTAGATGTGAGTCAAGATGGAGCGACAGAGAATATGTGTCGCGAGTGGTCTATGCGACTTCTTTCCAAAGCACTCACACCCAACGATCAGTCCTTCACAACTGTATGAACATGTGGATTTGAGTGGACAAACAAAGGGGGTTTCGGTAATAATTTGCTAGGAGTTCAAGGTTTTCACATTTCGGACATCTCATCTCATCACATGGATAAGCATGGCCATGCCAGCACTGCATAACTGCAGCAAGCATCCAAGAGATCGATACTACTAGATAGGTAGATTGCAACATGGTACTATATTATGGAGAAACTCTGTAAAAAATGCTACTTTCAATACGAGGCAGTGAAAAGATGGCTTCCTCAAACTCCAATCACATTATTGACTTTTGACTACGTAATATCCTATTCTATTTTGTATAGACCGATCCGTTACATTCAGCTGCATAGAATACTTTCTATGCCACGGCAGCGATTCCATCAATTCAAAACGGAGATTAGATCACAAATTTCATTTTATCGGCTCGGTTGAACGATGTCCTTGCGTAGAATGATCGTGTTGACGTGTATAGCCGCACGCTCGTGGAGCCCAACACCCTTAAAGGATTCCAACTATTGCCGTTTATCAAGCGAAAGTACTAAACAACTCTCATTTAGTGCTGCGAACACTGTATTCCGCCGTAAATGTCGCCGATTCTGGACTCATTGAGGCCCCGAAAACCAGGGTGTTGGCACTGAGGTCCTTCAAAGTGACCGTCGAAGCTCCTCCATCAGACTCTTGCCACTCATAACTGGGTTTGAGTATAATCGTGAACTCTGCCTCGTATTTCTTGGTTGTTTTCTTCGGAGTCAGACTCCATTGAGTAGGCAGGTCGATCGAGACGGGAAAAGCTTTCGGGAACCCAACGACGTCGTCAACGCGGTCTTTTCCATTCTCAAAGTATCCGGGAATCTTGACTTTGACTCTATCAATCATTTTGGGTTTATCGGTATTGAGAGTCATTGTCCATTTTGGCTTTTTCCCGGTAAGACTCGAAAGTATACTTTTTGTTGGCGCGTATGAGCTCGAGATTCGCAGTGTGAGAGGCTCCGAGACAGCGGTCAGTCGCCTCTCGTGGGCTTTTCGAAGGTCTTGGTCATGTATAGCCAATCCTCTAACAAAGTCAATATACTCGTATTTTGGCTCCATCCTGTCCAATACCCCTAGCAGAAATGGGAAAAGAGCCTCGACATTGTTTTGCTGCAATATAATTAGCCAATGCAATTTTCCATTCTGGCTCTAGTCTTACCTTGATGACTTTCCAATTCTTTGACGCCTGTAATGAGTTTTGCCATGCCGCGACACTAGATCCAGGATATTAGTGATTACATGATAATACCACATAAAGAAAGTGAAAGACATACTCCTCTGTAAGGGTCTCATCGCCGCCATCAATGACAAGGGAATTGACATCAATCGTAACGTTCCCATAATCGCCATCGCCACTAGTCGAGCCCCAGCTACGCTCTCCTGCAGCCTTCAGGGAACCAATAGTTAATGGTGCATCTAGGCTTGCCTTGATCGCACTTTTCTCTTCAGAACTTTGGTTCACAGCGTGGCTGTGTCTGTAGACTTTTTGAACGGCATAGCGTCTGCCTCCTAGCGCAACTCGTTTCGTAAAAACGGTGCCTGCAAGAAAAATCATCGATTAGGCACGCCCCTTTCTGCAAGTGGGAACTCCAAAGATACATACCGAATCTATCATGAAAACTGTTCAGTACCGAGGAGAATGCTTCCCGGTCCGCAGATGTAGTTGGAGGTATTAGTCCGGCATATTCATTGATCGAATCCTTGATGAACTCCACAAAGTTTTGGGTTGGCACGAGCGAAGAGCCCTCCAAATCGACAACGGCAAGAGGGAACTATAAGTCCCAATTTCGTTAGTGACTGCATGATAGAAGACATGTGAAAGTACATATATACCTCATGGAAAAGATAGAAAGATTTCACATCGCCGGAGTGCTCATGTGATACTTTGTCTCCTGTGCTCCGCGCAAAGCTACCTCTGACACCAGCCTTTCCGGCGGGCGCAGTGGCTTGGCTACCAACACATCAGTATTCATAGGGTCCTTGTATCAGCGATAGTACAAAATGTCAATACTTACATTGTCGTCTTGATTGCACTCGTATCAAAAGCTGCTTTGACGAAACTCTCCTCTGTAGAATCTTGGAACTGCACAGCCTCCCGTGGAGAGCCAGTTGCGGTGTTCCACTTTGGCATCGCCTCAGGCTTCAATGTGAATACTGGTATGTCTGTCAGCATTATTCTTCGACTGCAATGTTAACAGAGCGCTACATACATGGCTCTATCGCACGAGTGATGTCGATGTCGCCATTTTTCTTCTGGGGAACCCAGCCGTTCAATGCGCCTGTACGTTGCCTGGAATTGTTAGCTTATGGTGTATCGAATGGCAGAAGCAGTTGCGTACAGTATTCCCTGCCAATCGCCTGATGATAGATGATCTCGCTCGTCGGAATAGGAGCTCCCTGTTAATGGTTTCTGCTGCTCAGCTATAGCTTTGGCTGGTTCCTGCTGCTCAGCCGTAATCGGAACTGGTTCTTGTTGTTTAAGGATGCTTTGATCTGGCTTTTGTTGCACAGCTGTGGTCGTATCTAGCCGTTGTTGCTCAGTAATGCTTTGACCTGGCTGTTGTCGCTCAACGATGCCCGTATCCAGCTCCGGTTGCTTGGGAGTGCTTGTAACTGGCTCCTGTTGCCCAACAATTCTCCTATCCAGCTGTTGTTGCTCAACTGTGCCCTTTCCCGGCTCCTGTTGCCCAACAATGCCTGCAGCCGGTATCTGTTGCCCACCCATGCTCGTATCTGGTACCTGTTGTCCAATGATGCCTGTATTAGGCGCCTGTGGCTCAACATTGCTTGTATCTAGTTCCTGTTGTCCAAAAGTACCTGTATGCGGTATCTGCTGTCCAACGGTACCTAGGTTCGGCTCCTGCTGCTCGGTCGAGGTTGGAATTGGTTCTTGTTGCTCGACCAAGCTGTTATCCGGTTCTTGTTGTCCATCTCTGCTCGCAGCCGGCTCCTGCTGAGCAACTCTGTTTTTCTCCTGCTTCTGCTTCCTGCTCTTGTTCTTTGACTTCTTGCCCGCCATGGTGTTTCAAGTGAGGATCTTGACAGATTGAAGAATCAGAGTGCTAGCTAAGCTTTGGCATTGTCTAAAGGTTATATATTTGGTAGTGTTTAAGATTTTAAATTAGTTTAAAAGTCTGAATTCCTGACGTCAGATTGGTCTCCCCCCTCTTGGCTGCTCTTGGCTGCATTCCAACAGCCCAGGCTTAAACCTTGGTGGTAGCCGAGAAGTATTGCAAATCCGGTAAGACAAACGGTGGCGCCTCTGGGAATATTCTTCCCCCTTGGCTTCATGCAAACGGGCCAGGCTGAAACCTTAAATCGTAGCTGAGCTGTACTACCGGAAATGTCGAACAATATCTCTGAAA
Organism: Trichoderma camerunense; assembly: GCF_050948025.1. Taxonomy (NCBI): domain Eukaryota; kingdom Fungi; phylum Ascomycota; class Sordariomycetes; order Hypocreales; family Hypocreaceae; genus Trichoderma; species Trichoderma camerunense. Next base: position 2,921,622 of record NW_028145369.1, read on the forward strand.
AATGAGACACAAAGGGAGGCAGTGAAAATAAGCACCGGCAAAGTGTTGTTGTGTACGGAGTAGCTCGACATCTTTAGTTCATCGCATCTCAGACTCGAGATGACGAGGATATCTCAATCTACATGCACACAGCTCGTATAAAAAGTGGCATATTCTACGTTTACAAGGACAACAAAAAAGAATCGAGTAAGTTGTAAAAGTCGCAGTCTTTACACACATGATGGATGCAACTCAGCTGGCGAAATCTACAAAAAAATCATCTCCGATACTGGGAATCGAACCCAGGGCTGCTCGGAGCTTCAATCGAAGATTGAGAGCGAGCGATGTTAGCCACTACACCATATCGGAGTTGTTTCTTGTATGTCTGCTGTTGCGCTATCTGCAAGTATAGGGCTCAGCCCCGCCTCTGACTTTCGCTGAGAGAGCCGCAAGCAGCCTCCCCATGACAGCCTAACATCAAGCACTAACTGCCTGGAGCCTGGGCCCTTGCATGCGCTGCACTTAGAAAGCAACCAGAGTTCCCCGCTCTCCGCGGGGCAGCTCAGCGCTACGACATCACTTGGCCTTGTAGCTCGTGATGCTCTATCAGATGACGGTTCTGCCTTGTCGCCTGCTTTCTCGAGCCTTGCACTTGATACGACGCCAAATCAAATAAAGTCTTCGTCAGCCTCGCATCCACAAGTTTATACTTTTGACAAATACACCTTGTACAACGACTCGTTCGACCAACTTCTACAGACCATTCACCAAAGCTCATTCGGCATATTGCGACGCAACCGCTACCATGGACGAGCCGCTTCAGTTCGTGCCGTTCACTTCCGAGATAGAGCTGCCGTTTTACTCAGCGCTCTTCTCGTCCAAGCTAGATTATGACAAGCTCGACGACTCTGCGCGCGGAATTTTGGGCGTGTACGAGCCGCGAGATGTCGACCCAGATGCAAGCTCCAAGCTGCAGATTCTCGGAAGCGCCTTGACAAACACGGAGTGCGTTCTTGATATCGAAACGAATCAACGGGAATAGTGTGAGCTGACGTGCGATATAGTCCTCCTCTAGGAAAAGCAAGAGCCGAAGGCATCATAAAAAATGTCAATACCATCGAAGATTTCAGGAAGACCGACAAAGCCGCCATGTTGAAGCTGGCGGGCAGGCAGATCTGGGACGCTATCAAAGACGGCAGCATTTACTCTGTTCCTTCGCTTCTATCCTCGTTTATCATTCTATCATACGCCGACCTCAAGAAATACAGATTTATATACTGGTGCGCATTTCCTGCGCTGCACTCAGACGCGCAGTGGAAGCGCTCTGGCCCCATCCAGCGCCTCAACTCGGACGAGACTACAGCCCTTATGGATCGCGTCGGCACATGGAGATATATCGTGGATAAGCGTGAGCATGGATTCTTCTTGGCAAAGAAGATATGGGGGGAGAAGCCAAAGGATTTGAACGAACATGACCCGGCACTCAAGATTCCATACAGATGGGAGGTGGCCTCACTGCGAAGTTTTGAAGATGGCTTCTTCGACGGTGTTGCCGAGGAGGATCGATTTGTCACATTTCTAGATCCATCAACTTTCTCAGAAGGTCCCTCATGGCCGCTGCGCAACCTTTTGATTCTGATTCGCCACCGATTCCGCTTGTCCAAGATCAATATCTTGTGTTTCAGAGATGAATGGTCTAGAAGGCATGAGGCCAAAAGCATCATTATACCCATCACGATGGACCCCGTTGAGGATATGGAGATTAAAGAGATGCCTAAGGTTACAGGTTGGGAGCGAGCAAAGAACGGCAAGCTTCAAGCACAACTGGCAAACTTGGGCGAGTACATGGACCCTAACAGGTTGGCTGATTCTTCAGTCGACTTGAATCTAAAGTTGATGAAGTGGCGACTGGCCCCAGATTTGAACCTCGATGTAATCAAGAACACAAAATGCTTGCTATTGGGTGCCGGGACGCTGGGTGGCTACGTCTCGCGAAACTTACTGGGCTGGGGTGTGAGGAAAATCACTTTTGTTGACTACGGCAGCGTGTCCTTCTCAAACCCAGTCCGCCAGCCGCTCTTTGAGTACGACGACTGTCTCAATGGTGGAAAGCCAAAGGCTATTCAAGCCGCCGAAATGTTAAAGAGGATATATCCGGGAGTAGATGCTGAGGGCCACTCCTTTTCTGTGCCGATGCTCGGTCACGCTCTCGCCGATGAGGCGAGAACAAAGGCCGACTACGACAAGCTCGAAGCCTTGATTGATGCCCACGATGTCATCTTCTTGCTGATGGACACTCGCGAATCTCGATGGCTACCGACAGTGATGGGAAAAGCAGCCGGCAAAATTGTCATGAATGCTGCCCTGGGGTTCGATTCATACGTGGTTATGCGGCACGGTGCCGAAGGGCAACAAGAGGGCCAACACTCTCTTGGCTGCTATTTTTGCAATGATGTCGTCGCCCCAGCTGATGTAAGTTTCCCCAAAGATTTTCGTTTGCCTGTTATATTTCTAACAATACTTGTGCGCGCAGTCTATGAAGGATCAAACGCTTGATCAGCAGTGTACCGTGACTCGACCCGGAGTTGCTGCCATTGCCTCTGCCCTCTTGGTTGAGCTTTTGACAAGTCTCTTGCAGCATCCCCTCAAGAACGGCGCCCCGGCACCCCAACCAAGGCCAGGCGTCACGCTCGAAAGGGACCCCCCTGATCACCCGCTTGGCCTCGTGCCGCATCAGATCCGTGGCTATGTATCCACCTTTCAGAACATTGTCCTTCGCGGGCAATCATACGACAGCTGTAGCGCATGTAGCCCCAAGATCCTGGACGCCTTCCGAAACGACGGGTGGGGATTTGTCAAGAAGGCCCTCCAAGAAAAGGATTACGTCGCTGAGCTCTCTGGCCTCGCAGAACTCCAGCGCAAGGCTGCGGAACTGGACGCCCAGTTGGACTGGGATGAAGAGGAGGAGGGGGTTGAAGAGGGAGACGGAGAGTTGCTCTAAATTCGTTGCTTACCATTCTTTCTTTCTTTTCACACTCGTTCATACGGTACATTTGCATGCTCGGGATTATATGCGGCACATGGTAAAGGATTGGGGATCATTTAGAATTGGCGCTCTTCTTCGGTTCTTGTTTCAACGTCTTGTATTGGCCTGGGATGTGATCGAACATATATATGTTGGCCTTTGTCGGTGGTGAGGGCTACTGTTGTATATGAGGTAGGATTGAATATTATTTGATATTTATAGTTGGCCTGCTGGTGATGAAGCTGTTGCAGCCGTATTATTCGATGAAGGGTTGCGGCGCGAAACAAATCGCTTCGCAAGATGTCGTGATGGATGTATAACTGTGGACACGACAGATCGCATCACCAATGAACGGTTCCGTGGTCTAGTTGGTTATGACATTTCGTTAACAGTTTCGTTGACACCACCGAAAAGGTCCCCGGTTCGAGCCCGGGCGGAATCACCATCTTTTTTTGGTTCTTCACCATTTCTTTCTCTGTTTTCATTTTTGCGTTTTAGAATCAATTGAATTGTATAAAATGTTATTTGTTGTAAGCAGTCTGTCAAATCAATCGTTTGTTTTGTATCGGTAGACTGCAAGTTCAAACCACTCGCTTGGTATTAAACGCACGCATCACAGGAATGAGATCAAAGCTTGTTTGAGACTGAATAAAGGTAGGTATTTGTGATTAGAGGAAGTCGGGTATCAATTCATTAACAATAGCCAAACCTGACGCCCCTTTCAAACAGGGTGCATCTGCCTCCAGCCAACAAGAGAGAAAAAAACAGAAGGAAAGCCATAAAGGAAAGCCCACTGTCATTATGGCGTCTATGACCGGCCAAGTGGTGAGCCGGCGACCGTAAAATTCACTCCTCCACTGACGCATCCATTCTAAAACGACAATTGCCGGTCAAACGTGGGAGTAATTGGTTGTCTGCACGACATTGATGCGGTGCGACGACATGACGCTTTGATTCCGGCGGGATACGGGAGCGGAAGGCGGGCTTAGTATTTCAATATGATGTACAGAGCGTGGATGATACCAGGGAAGTAACCTGAGGGTGGATCAAGTCAGTCAGGCGCCCAAGAAAATGGAATCACAGTGACGTGAGGGCTGCAATTGGCGGTGAGTGGCAGTTTTTGACATACCCAGGATTGTGAGAAGGATGTTGATCAAGAGGTCTGCACCGCAGCCTCGCTCGAGGAAGACACCGATGGGTGGCAGGATGATGGCAAGAATAATCTTGCAGATATCGCTGAAGAAGAAGATATGATCAGCATATCGTCCAGTGGTTGGGCCTCGATATCATCCCAGCTCTCATTGATCGCGTGCCGTCGAAGAGGAAGCGGGTTTGAGAGCTGCGGGGAAGATGACGGAAGCCACGGGACGTCAAGCTCGAAGCTTACCTAGTGGTGAAAGGCATGTTGGATATATGTTTCGCGTAAGGCTCGAGGGCTCAACGTCTTTTGGGTATATCGAATATTGCTAAGAGGTCAAAAGGGCGCAATGGTGTTGTTTTGGTGAAGATCAGGAAGATCGCGGAGTAAAGATGAAAAGCTGTGTGAGACACAAAAGGGAGAAGAGAGGACAAGAAGGTTTCTGCGAAGCTTGTACTATTTATTGCCGTGGCTCGTCATCTTGGCCCTTCCCAGACATTCCGGCCAAGAAGGAGAAAGGAAGCCGGCTTCCATGTTGCGTCATCGACTGGTCAAGCCACACATCATACCTTAGGGGAGGGGAGGGAACAAGAAGCCATTCGATGCCATTTCGGGACAGTGACAAGAAATTGGGCGGCTTAGGGCGCTATCATGCAGGGGCTACGGGTTGCTGCAACAAGGCACGAGAAAGAAGCCGGTTGTTTGGCCCAGTTTCGTGCTACGCAGAAAAAACACCAATGAAGCAATATGCCATCATGACTTTTTTTTTCCGACATGAGATTAAAATCAAGCTACGTCATAATCTACAGGCGTTGCTGCAGGCCCCCCTGCTTAGCGTAGCTTTTGTTTCCATGCTTGCAAGGTTCAAACTGCCGCACCGCCACAGATGTGCAGCTGGAAAACCCGATGGGATGACAGCAAACGCCTCTTCGACACGAGCACGCGCCACAGCGTCGTCGCCACATGACGACAAAACTTGGCCTCATTGGAAGCTTTGGAGGTTTACTAGCCACAGCGTCTGCCGGGAGCAGTTCAAATGCCAGCTCCATTTCCGTGTGTGCCGGTGCGGCTTGTCTCGACGTATGAGTGACCTCAGCAGCAAAATCTTGTGCAAGCTGCAGCTCCTCCATTCGATTCGCCTCAATGCAGTCGAAATGTTCTGTTCCCTTTTTAGAAACTTGGGACTCCGTTTCGCTCTAGCTGCCGTCATGATGAGATGAGGCGGTGCGAGTGCGGAATCACTGCAATTTGCTGTGCAGCATCCCATCCCCCATCACGACTACAACTCTTTGCCGTCCCTCAACTTGCATTAACCGCCCGAGCCACAGTGACTTTTTTGTCTTGCCTTGTCCTTGCATGGATCTCTCCCTCTCCTGCCCATCACACCCCCCGCTTTAGCTCCGTCTTGGCTTGGACAAATGGCATGACAGGCGCAGCGCTTGGCAGTCAATCTCCCCGATAGTGTGCTCTATCTTGTCCAACTATCAGTGATTCCGAACGCCGTGCAAGCCGGAGATCCAAGACTTTTTGACTAATGGATTACAGAACGCAACTCTGTACGGTCACAGGACCCGTATCAAGCGTCAACTACTGGCTGACGCTGTGAATTGGTCCAAACAAACTAGAGTTGGGCCTGGTCTTGGTCGTGCGGGCGCTTCTGTGTGGTAGGTATGGCAACAATCTATCTGGAACCAAGGGTGACAGTTTCGTACAGAAGATGGCGTCTAAGATTACACATATGGATTCATTATATATATATAACAAAAAACTTAGCTGATATGGTACTCCATCCAGCTGCTATGATTACCGCTGCTAACCACCGTTTTCTCTATCCGTATATAGCCAATTAGCCCCAAACTCAAAGAGTAGCTCTTCGTAATGCTCGTCTCAGCACACAATGCCCGCCATATCTCCCCAATATGTTCCATGTATGATTATGCTTAGCACATGCGCCAATTGAACCGTCTCGCCCTACTCGTCCTTTGCGGCAGACGCAGTTCCTCCGAGCCGCTTGCCGAAAAACACGACGCCGGACAGCCAGCTGCCAAGACATGACCCCGCGTACATGCCGCAGACAATTGTGACGGGCCACTTCTGCCATTCTCGATCCCAGTCGAGCGGGATAGGCACCGCGCCCAACCATGCGCCAAGCACTGCACCCAGCAGGCCGCCCAGCGTCTCGTCCAGAGGCGCAGACAGTCCAGCCACCGCAATCAGTGCCTGACTATCCACTCCACGTGCGTAGATGACGGGGAAGATGCCGAGGAGGGAGAAGTGCGCCGCGCAGAGAAAGGTGTGAGTGATATGGTCGAGGAAAGGCGCACCGAAGAGGATGAAGAGCGCATGGATGACAGGGGTCGCTATCGTAGAGAGGACAAGGGCGAGGAAGGCAGTCTAGGATTGAAAGAAAAAGGGCAAGTATGTTAGCATCATCCATTCCAAATCAATGCCGCAAGCAATGTGGCCTAAATAAATCCATCACGGTGATCAATTGGGAGCTTCATACCACCACTGAGCTCGTTCCGGCTTGCTCGGGCTTCTTCTTTTCGCCAGGACGAGCCTTCTTGGCTGCCTTCGCCTGCTGAGAGCCTGCTGCTGGCAGACATAGCACCGCGTATGCGACCTGGACGACGGCCACGACAGGCAGCGCGGATTGCAGCGTCAGCACCGGCTCTGCCACCAGGTCGTTGAACTGAGCGGCCAGCAGCCCGAGCAGGACAGCTACTCGGCCGAAGGCGATGCCCTTTGACAAGGCATTGTCGAACGTCGGGACCGCGGCCACGGTGGCCTTTGGTTTGCTGTCGGTAGCCGGAGCTGGAGGAGCTTTTGCCAGTGCTGAGGACATGGTGATTGTGTCTACCGGCGCATTCCTGTGATTCTTGGAGTTTGAGCTATTTGGACAATTCGAGGTTCCAGAAACATAGTTCGGCCAATGGCGGCAATCACGTGACCCATACCAAGGGAGCTTGCCGACCCAACCCTTGCTTCACTCAGTGTACATGTGCGAGTATATGCTTGAATCTGGAGGTATCACGATCAAATTATTACGGATATAAATACAAATGCATGATCAATCTTTCAGACTTGAGATGTGAAATCGTGGATTCAGAAACTCCCCCCTTCGAGCAAACCGCCAGCTTGAACCCCCCCTACGCATGCCTCTCCATCACCTGCACCCACATGTCGGAAATGGTAAACAATCCAAGCGAGTTCAAAGCTACCCATGGCTTCGTCGGGTTGATCAGGGCCATGTCGAAATTGCGGAAGATCTATAGCTTTGTCAGCACAATTCAACCAGAAACTCAAGCATACAGGCAAAGAAGCAGGTGAAGAAGAAGCCACAGTTTTCTTGCCCAGCTATGTGAATACAAACATACCTCGAATACTACTTTTCCAATCTCAATTTGAGCAACCGCCTTTCCGAGGCATTGGAATTTCCCGTGGCCAAAAATCAGCTCGTTGGTGCGAAGCATGAGAGCGAGCTTGTCCTTGTCTTCCTCGAACCAGCGCTCGGGGCGGAATGCCTTGGCGTCGGGGCCGTAAATCTCGGTGCTGTGGTGCATTGCAAGGGCAGAGTATCCGATACATGCGCCTCCAGGCAAGATGACATCTTCGCCTTTGACTTTGACGGTGTCGCCCTCGGGTGGAATGTCTCGTGAGAAGACGTTTGCGACGGGTGGCCAGACTCTCATGGCCTCACGGATCGTGGCCTGGAGATATGGGAGTTGCTTCGCCTGGCTGTGGGTGATGAGGCCATCCTGAGGAGCTTTGCCATCCCGAATAGCTTCATCGATTTCCTTTTGGAGCTTTGCGTATACGCGGGGGTTCGTGATGATGTGAAGAAGAGTGCATCGGATGCCAGTTGCTGTGGTGTCGGAGCCGGCAACGATCTGTTCCAGGGCCTCTGAGCGCAACTCATCGCCTGAGATGCCATGGCGGATGAATGATGCCAGCATATCGGATCGCTTGTCTGTCGGATTTGCCACACGCTCGTTGACATAGCGGAAGCAAGTGGCCATCATCCTGCCGAACCCTTTGCTGTCTTCTGGTGACGGGGCGATGAATTTGCCGAGGAAGCGCGCCTGCGTGATCCAGCTGAGACTAAAGGCAAGACCAAAGTTGGCGATGTGAAGGCCTTCTTCACTGGACTGGAGATAGTTTTCTACGTCGCTGTCGCTTTGCAGCATGCCGAAAGTCTTGCCCAGTCCAACTCCGCTGATGACATCCAACGTGAAGAATTGGACTTTTTTCGCCATGTCCACCGGCACAACATTGCCGCTTGTGGAAACATACTTGGACTTAATCAAGCCAATGAATTCGTGGAGACGCTCATCAATGCTTTGTTCAAGATCGGGGTTTTCTCTTCCAGAGTACTGAGTGACAATATCGTGGTCAGCTTGTAATGGCTTTCACAAAGAGAGAAGCTTGCGATACGATACAACATACCCCCGGAGCCATTTGCTTCCTTCGTGCCTCATGCTTCTTGTTGTCTGTCTGCGTGAAGACATTGTCTCGTCGATACTCAATGCGGCAGGCCGTATAATACCACTCGGAACGCTTATAGCCGGGCTTATTGTTCACATGAATCCACACATCGGGATCAGAGGTAATCAGGACATTTGGAGCGATCCTTGCTATTGGGCCTGCATTTATTGTACACCGAAAATGCAATTAGTCACCAATGAAACGTTTCGGGACGGATGACGTTTTGTTTCTTGGGATATAGGGACCATCGTACCATATTTCTCACAAATCTCGCCGTACCATTCCTGGCACCTCTGCTGGAACAAAGCTTTCCTGTGAGGCAGATTGGTGAAGTTGCTCCAGAAGGGTCCTTTGAACGATCTCAATCTCGCGTACGTCACGATCCTCCCAATGACGAAGAAGCTGATGAGACCGCCTGCGAGCAGGAGGACGGAGCCCGGAATTCCAGCAATACCCTCCATCCTAAACCAATATACCAAGCAGAGAATCTACCATGTATGATGATGGTTCTGGCAAGTTTCCTTTTGTGCGTTAATTTTCAGGCTCGCCCTGCTTATTGTAAGAACCCAGAAGCACAGTAGCAGCAGCCGCACGGAGTAGCTTCGTTCTGCTGTGGAGCGGACCAGAGAAGCCCCCCCGCTTGATTATACAAGGGCCGGCCCGAACCTGGCCTTTAAGAGCAATAGCTTTTCTAATATAGCGTACTACGAGTGCGCGAAACGAGCTGGGGGTGAAAACAAGATGCTTTCAGCTCAGCAGAGACACGAACAAGGGAAATGACATATCAAACGATACTTTATTAATCCTAGCAAGGCGAAGACCAGGAAGACGAAGGGGACAAACCCCTCAAGATCTACAGTTTTGTTCGACATGGAGATACCCAAAAAGCTGCGGCATCCTCCTTCACGGCACTGGCATCTTTCGACGCTCGTACCGGGTTTCCGTCTTCAACCCTCCCCCTCCCCCTCCTTGCAGCACCGCGGAAGATGGCAAAAGGACAGGCCTGCAGTAGTGTCCCAAGCTACTGGATTTAGTGCACCTTTAGGCAAATGGCTGGCGCAACGCTTCCTTGGCTTCCCGGCCGCGAAAAGGACAGCGGGATGGGGCGCTAGCAGGGGGGGAGGCGGCCATTCGTTTCGAAGCAAGGACTCGGAGCTTTCAGTCCCCCATTTCCCTGCCTTGAATCCATGGGATGTTTCGGCCGTCTTTCAGCGGGCGTGGTGTCAACGCTTGGATCAGATGTTATGCGACGCTGGGGTCCCTCTGCATGTTCGACTTGGTTGGGAATGGTCTGTCCGACGGCTTGGTTGTTCTAGTTCGTTTTTGCTGGAAGCGAGGATATGATATACGAGTTATCTTGTCGATAATCATGATGTATGTCATATAAAGTGATTCATATCACAGACATGGTCACTCACGTGGCAATTCGTCATTCACGTGGTATTCCATGGCTGAAAACTAGTCGTCTGGGTGTGTATGAGAAATCAATGAGTTCTCGTTATCGCAAGAGTTTGGCATCGGTTAGCTGCTGCGAGCACTGCATCTGGCGTAGCGCTCGGTGAACGTCAAGGCGGGGAGACGCAGATGCCATGTCATGTCTCAGCGCAATGACAAACGGCACGAAATTACTACTACTATAACGCTGTGGTACGAGACATGCTGAATTGTCCAAGGATCGGAAGCCGTGCTACGAGACTTTGAGGGGGAGCGGTTTCGATTCACCCGCAATAGACTGTGCACTGATTCATCACCTCGGCGATAGGCCCAAGGAAAATGTGCGGAGTACGCGGCCCAGGATAAGGAGATCTTCATTCTCGCATGCGCGGTGTCGTATAGCGTAAATTAGACTTTGTGATCAATAACAATACATGACAAAACAGCGCCGTTAAAGCCATGCGGCCCATCCATTCTAATCATCGGGGCCACATGGAACAAGTCTTTCTTCTGTGATGGGGGGGTATTTGGTCTTTTGGTTGCTCAATTTCGGTCTCATGAAGGTGCAAAGGGTAACAAGCTCTAACATAAACGCTTCAGAAAGAAACATAGACGCTGGCCAAAACAGCAAACTTTTACTCCCAAGCTTCCGGTTTTCGTGCAAAGACATTCGTGCTACATTCGCGCCTTTAGCGGCCGTTTGATCTCAATGGAGCTTGGCGGCGAGCCAAGGAGGAGGAGGGGGCAACTTACAGGATGTAGTATGGTCTAATTTTTGGGTTATTGATGGCCTTGCGCATCTCCGAGACAAAGACCTGGACCTCAATGTAGTCCCAGTCCATAATCTCCTTGAGCATAAAGAGCGCGAAGCCCTCTAGGCTCTCGTCGAGAAAGGCGAGGTTGTACGCGCCAACTTCTTTCAAGACGGGATCGCTGCTCCATTTGCCGCTTGGGACCTTGTAGTTCTTCTCAACGACGTTGATGAAGCCGGCCTCCTGCATCAGCTTGCGCATCTGGCCGCCGGTGCCAATGAGCAGCGTCCGGCCCATGCGCTCGCCGGCCTCGGTAAACACCTCTGACCAGCGCTTGAAGATGTGCTTGGGGTCGTCTCGGACCTCGGGGACGTCGCTCATCAGCGTAATGTTGAATTCAAAGTCCTCAATCCAGCCTCCCGGCATCATCGCCGTGAAGGCTTGCTTGTACAGTTCGCCCCAGTCACTGATGCTGCCATAGAGTGCCCGGATGTGGATGAAGTCGAAATGTTCTGGCGGATACGTCCATTCGAGCTGCGCGTCTTCGATGTGGAACATGCAGTTTGGCGGCACCCACGTGGGCTGGATGGGGCTAATATCGGTTCCTATAATTTCAGCAGAAGGAAATGCGTCGGCAATATCAATGGCCCAGATGCCTGTTCCTGTGCCAACGTCCAAGACTCTGGTAGGGGGCTCCTTGATGGGAGCCTCGTACAGCTGGTCACCGAGAAGCATTGTTATGAAGTGATGCGAGATATCGAGTCCATTGTTCTGGCGGTCGTCATTGGGACCCCAATACTCGGTCGTCTTGGAGTGCTGGAACGTCCGGCCGTGGATCTGGCGGTAGTCGTATATGCTCTCAGACAGAGAGGCTGTTGATGAGGCGCTATACCATGTCAACCCAGGTTCATTGCAAAGATTATTCACGTCAATTCGAACATACGTATCATCGTCATCGCCATCTACGCCGGAATCTCCACTCTCGTCCTCCTGTCGCGTGCCAAGTCAGCATACAGGGCATTGATAAAGTAAAGGGCATTCAATTCTTGGCCATTACGACGCTGGCCCGCCGAACTAGCCGTTTGTGAGGTGCATACAAAAGGAATTTCTGCCATTGAAGGCACTTGTGCTTCTGCCGTAGGTGCTGGAGCTGCTGGAGCTGCTGGAGGTTCGGTAGGCTCCGGGGATCTTGGGAGTGACGGCGATTTGGCTGGAGAGCCTCTTTGCGGGCCTTCGGGGCTCCTTGGACTAGACATTGCGATTGAATTGAACGACAGAACCGAATGCGACGGCCAAAACCCTTAAAGAGGCTTCTTATCTGAGGGGTTGCCTGTATAAGCACATCCACGGCGATGGGGAAATGGTCGTCTCCCCTCACGCATGTGCTGCAAGAATTGTCCACTTCTGTGCGTTGGTTCTGTGATGCTACGTGCCGTACAGTAAAAGGTTGTCACTGCGTACGACAGAAGAGACAAATTGGATCGGCCTTTGGCTTTAGCAGCTCTTAGCGCAGGGAGCTGCCGTCAAATCCTGGTCCCCCGAAGCTGTTCGGCCAGAGCTAAGCTGCTAAGATTAACACCACGGCGAACCATGGACGCAAGTCGCCTAGCCGACCAGTCCAGCGCCCCAGTTTTGGTGTCAAGGCCATGCCTTCGAGCTTCCTGTTCCTTGTCCGAATCTTCCATTTCAGAGTCGAGAGGCTTCTAGCCAAGGCACTTGCACGTTCGCCGGACTGATCTCGCTGGCTGGCCTCACGACTCTATTGTAGGTGGGTTGCACTACGGATTGCGTGGATTTCAGCTGCGAATATGACTTGTCAGGCAGAATGTGCATAACAATTAAACACAGTGCGGATTGTAGCAAATCAGGAAACGAAAAAGCACCGTTGACGCGTTTTGTCGTTCTCGCGAGGAGTCTTGGCGGAATAGCCGAGCTAATATTTGCGTCGCTGCAAGTTTGTGATCAGCCGTGCCACGTTTGTTAATATCGGCGGATCCAATTAGGGCAGAGGGTAAAATTGGGCGGTGGGGAGGAGAGAAGAGAAAACTAGGCGGACGCTGCACGTGATGCTCACAAGAGTCAAGCTCCAACACAAAAAGAATCCCCTAGACCCAAATAGCAAGGGAACAGGGGGAAGCATGAAATACATCAGACGAGGGGAATCTGTTGCACCAATGCATCTTCTTTTGAAAATCTCTACGGAGCACGGAGGACTGCACTTGAAATGGCAAAGTTTTATCGCATTGACGTCTCATGTTGGCTGCGGGGCAAACTTGGTGGTGGTGATAGGGTGTCGATGGGCGGTCTTATACATGGGTATATGCAAGTGAGTGTTGGTTGTGCTTCAACTCTTGGTGACATATCGGACCTTACGTCGACCCCGTAGTAGATGCGTGGTTGATATATCAACCATACGATTTTGATTGTAGCCACTTGAATATTTTGGTCATGATCCTTGAAGAGCTGAGTGTCTCGTTTCGGTATCTCGAGTTGCCTGCGGTTGCAGCAACAGGAATCCTCCGCATAGAATTGAATTGATATCTTCTGTGTGTACTAAAACACTGCATCTGGTGTTGGCAACGTTACTCACAATAGGTACATTGATATACGACTGTACCTCGTTCTCCACTCACCTTAGGACACAAGATATTGACAGTTTGCTTCTGGGGTTTTCGTCCCACTTTGTATTTCGTACTACCTAGCTGTCAACCGATATTACTAGAACTTCTATCGGATATGTACATAGCAAACACCACTAACCAACAACTCAAGGGGGGTGATACATTGAGGGCTAATTAGGATGAGAAGCTGGCAGCCGCGCCATCTGGAGTCCCTTGAATGGCGTATCATGGAAGTATGATGGCCATCTGTCTTTAGAAGGCGATCAATTGCATTTTTACAAACAAATACACCTCTTCTGGCCTAGGGATGAAATTAGAGGCAAAAGTTTGGTGTATCTAATCATCCATCTACCCATCTATTAAGAGAAGATTAATCTCTTAAATCCGGACTGATAACTGTAACTCGCATCCGCCATAGACGTACCTATACGTCTTTGTGCGGGATGTTAGAGGGGTACCCCAAAGACCCATCAAAATACTCCAGACACGTTAGGTACCAAGTATTCTGCGTTGGACCTACCTACTATATCTACGCTCGAATTTCCAGTTACAGCTAATAGCTCTACACCAATGAAAATATAATTGCGAGTCTAGATTTTATACTTTTCAACAAAGATAGTTGCACATACCACTTGCGGCTATTCAATCTCCGCTAATGATGGCGCATATCTTCCAGAGCATGTCCTATTCGAAGGGCGGTAACATAGGTAATTATAGCATCGCCCTTCTAGAGAAAGAAAACTGTTATATGCAACGCTACAAGTGTATTGGCATGAGGTTGTTTGCGAGGCATGTGAAAATCTTTGGCGAACTGCATGCGTGGCCAGACAGCCAAGCTCAATGAAGACATAATCTGCACGACAACGAGGCGATCGGTTAACATGAGGACAACGCAGTATGATAAAAAAGCCTAAAGGGATAGGAACGTCCGAAAATTTGACCTGTAAAGTCTGTAACAAGTGCTGATCTCTTTATGACATTCATTGAATCAAAAGTACGCCAGCTAGTGCACGTATAGTTGTATCTGTTTTTAATCTCTTCCCAGGCCCTTTGGAGACTACGAACGAATAATAGCATAGATAAATTCGTATATTTGTTTTTATTACAATAAATCATGTAGGATCAGCGCATCTCGTCAAAGGTGTTATTCTTAAGAGGTTAAAGTTGCGCCACGACTCTCAATTGCTGTCTTAAAACGTGTCGCTTGCCCGATAGAAGGATCACATACCCTGTACTTTGCTGCGGCTGAGAGAATTAATTCAACAAACTGTTTGCTTCTGAGGGGTCCTTGGGGCACAGTATGCTATTTAAACCGGTCTCCCAAACTACCCCTGGAGTACCTAATCTGCTAAGCATGACGGCACTCGCATTCAGTTTTCGCCTTATGACTGGGCGAAGACCAAGCATGCAGCGGGGAAGAGGTCAACAGCATCCGTGACAAGCTTTGGCCCTGATGGATGACAAGCTGGACTCATGTGACATGCGGAGTCCTCCGCTGCGTTCATGTATGCCATATTCTTTCAACGGAACAATAACCGTGAAACCCCACGTGAGCAGGCATGAATCGAGGCGAAACGATCGGTGCTGGCCGAACCCGACCCTGGGCTGATCGCGGCTGCGGCGCTGCGGCGGCTGTGGAATTCTCAGCTGATGCCGCAGTCACCGCAGATCCCGCCATATACGCTTATAGACCCTTTCAACCCATAATTCATGTCATAATGTGCTCGTTGAATTGGATTGGAATGATCCGACAAGTTACGGAATCAAATCTGCTCTCAAAAGTCGTCTTGTGATGTAGAGACAGAGTTCAATGTTGTGTGCCCCTGGCTACTAGGCACTTGCATACCCTAGGATCTGTAGTTGCTTGAATCTCGGTGGCCTAAAATCTCCTTGAGATGGCCTCTTCCCTTGTAAGGACAACATGTCATGCCATATCGCAAGATCTTCACAATCTGAGAGATAGCAACTGTTCTGTGATTTGACGTCGCGGCGATTTCCCCGGATTACAAGGCAACATCGCATGAGAGAACCCGGCGGTTCGGGATGATGTTTGTCAACAGTGGCATGATGTTCTCTTCTTGCGCAAATCTGCTCATAATAGGAAATTGCAGACGGCCTCATGATTTGACAATGTTCCGCATTAGGAACGCTCGGGCGGCAGTTCTGTTAGGCGATTCTGACTCTGCGGCGTCTGTGCCCGGCTTGGGTCTTCTTTTCAGATCCGTATTTCGTACATGTCATGTCCAGTTCTGCCTCTTCAGGCAGAGCAAATTGAGGCGCCCGGCCAATCCCCCTCTCCGGGATGCTCCGGAGTGGCACCACCGACAGGGATCCGGATCAGTCAGCCCCAAACTCTGTGAGCGTCCCTACTGATGAGAGCCCCAAAAGCGTAAGGCCAGCGTCAAGTCTGGCCAATCAGCGGGCGGCAGTTTCACAGCCAGCACAGCAGAATGTCCTGACAGTGGTATGATATTCGCCCAGCTGGATGTAAGGCATCTGCCCATAATGTGCGGCAAGGAGTCTCACGAGAGCGGCGGCACCGCAAAATTGACATCATGGGGGAAAAAGCAAATTTCGATAGTGATGACTCCGCATGGTGTGCGGCGACCTGCGATGAGTCTGTGGGATACATAATGTTCGGGTTGGAAGCCTGTAAGTTCGTTTCTGGATCATCATCACAGCATCAAACAATACAATCCACAGAGGATTACCTCCCAACTCAATCACCTTTACGACAATCGCAACTCAATAAGATTCTTTCAGTGTATTACCACTAAGATTTGAATTTCGATTCGACTAAGAAAACTCCAAACAAATTTTATCACACCATATAATATCTTCAACTTCAAACACTTCTCAATATGTCTGCTGCCACCGTCACCCGCGCTGCTGCCCGCACTGTTCGCAAGCCTATTTCCTTCTACACTCAAGTCCGAAGAATGGGCCGTGTCTTTGAGAGCCATCCATACGAGAGATTCGCAACCACTATGAAGGCTGCAAAGCCCGACTACTCCAAGAACATTACTTTCACTGCTGGCAAGGTTGTCACGTAAGTACCCCAGACAATACAATACAAAAAGCCAGTGCTTGCATAGAGAAATTGTACTAATATTTGGCTTTTGTAGTTATTTCCCCATCATCGGCGCCATGCTTGGCTGGCCCATGCTTTGCAAGTGGGCTTTGGACGGACAGATCGGTCGCCTGTAAAGAGATGATAGAGGCAATGGTATAGAGTGGGACAGCAAAAAGATATAGAGATGTCCATCTTTCGACTGTATATATACACTTTGGGCGTTTGGATGGACTATGGGTGCGAAGTATATTTCGGCGCAACACAGAATATTTCAATTTGATTCTCTTAATTTATTCAGCGCTTACACAATGATCTGTGATATAATAATGTGTTAACCGGAAAGTTGGCATCTAGATCGACAAATTAGGCATCATTCAATTTGGCAATTCTTTACACTAAAGATGGAAGACGACGAGTGGATTTTATGAAAAAAAGGTGAGCTTACATGGCTGGATTTTAGCTGGCGAGAGGGCACATGGCCAATATACTACTGTAGAATCCAACAGATCGAAGCCTGTACGACACCAGCGATAGACAAAATACAAGCCATTCAGCGATTCTTTCCAATACATAGCATCTCCCTTGAAACATATCCGAAGAAAGAACTATGGATTGGACGGCCTCGTCTCCGACCAGTCAAGATACAACTTCCGCTCCGAAAACAACCATGTCCCATCATCTCCTTTCGTCAAAGTGTCCTGGTACCGCAAACTGCCGATGAACATTTGTCGCTGGCCGTCCTTTTCGGACAAATGATACGTCATGCAATAGGTTTCTCCCGTGGCAGTCTTGCCGTCCGGTCCGATGTCGATCATGCTCTGTCCGTTGAAATGCGTCGTGCGAGTGTATCCTCGGAGAAACTCAAAGACAGGCCTCAAGTCTTCTCTTTTACTGATCACTTGCGAGGGCTCCGTGCCTTCTCCTTGCATATACACGACAAAGTTCGTGTCCTCGGTGAAGAGCGACATTTGCTCGTCTGCTAGACGGTGGTCGGCGCATTGGGCATAACGATCGATGACTTTGCGGATGGCGATGCGATCATGCGCTTCTTCGGGAGATAAAGTGAGAGCCGCCATTTTGGTCTAATTTTGAGATGCCTTATAGCTTGAGATGATCTGTTAGCGGCGATTGTATACTGATTTTCTGCAATTCTGGCTTTGGGAGCCGACGTCTTTTAATAGTTCGAGCCATCATGTTCATCAGTTGAGCAAATCCTCGACTTGAGTCGTCCGCATAGGCTTTGCTAGCATAAGCAGCTCATCATAGCTGGAAAACGTGTATCGACTGTGCTGGATATTTCTCTTTTATACGGAATCTGCCTTAGACTTGAGGCTTGGCTCGTGCATGGCGATTATCTCATCGAGAGCGGGCCTAAGAGAGCTTTGGCGCTAAAGGATGGTGATGTGGTCATCAATTTGATCTCGAGATGTGTTCCAGTAACAGATTGCTTATTTAACAGATTCAGTTCACTACGTAGTGAAGGATGACACAGATAAGTCTGCAAAGATAATGCCATTACTCCAGAAACTGCACTCATATCTTGGACCAAACACCCGATTGAAAGACTTGCACCACTACTCCGTAGCCGTTGCGACCTTGTCACTTGGCTTACTCTGCTCAAAACACCCATGCGCTCAGCCATAACCCTTCAAATGCACCTCCGTTATATCTCTCTTTACTCATCATTCTTGGACTTGCTCTCCGAAACATGGTCGCTTTTCATCGACTTTTCGGGATCTGCCTGATGCGGGCTCTTTATACAACCGGCAGAGGTGCCGATTTTGCCGCAGCAGTTCCAGTTAAAACCCTCTGGAACATCTTCTTCATAGCCAAACGGGCCATCATCGTCAATTTCCTCCCAGACCTCAGCTTTGTAATTGACTTCTAACAAGCCTATAATATACGATTAGCGATGTCTGAACTGGCACTTTAATTGCTGCAAATCGCATCAAAAGGACTAACCATCGTGATGGACACAGCTAGTTTCATCGTTATCCTCTTCATAGAACGGTTGGTCGCACTGCACACAGATGGCAATGGTAGACTCGGGTTTCCGCTTCTTGCTTGATGCCTCTTGATCAAGTCGCTTGGCGTAAGAGGCAACCTTGGCACGAATGACATGGTTGGTGCAAAGAGTGAGGAGAATTGCCTTGGCCTGGTCGCCGGAGATGTTTCTCACCGCCTCAAAGTCATCAGACATGTTGGCTGTTTGTGTAGAGAATAGAGGCTTGATGCCAGGTTGTCGGTGAGATTGTCGAATTGGGCTGCTTGAGGCACAGAGAAAGGTACTCAAGGCGGAGGCGAGCGGCATATACACGATAGGTACATGTACCTGGACTGAACCAGAGGCGGCTGCATATTAATTATGGAGCGGGCTAGCATATTTCAAGGCAGATGTTGCTATTTATATGATTGATGATGATGATGCATCAAAACTGAAGCTGATTTCCGTTCTTGTCATAGTGTCTGGCTGTCCTGAGTAGCGATTCTTTCAACATTCTCGTGATTGGCGGTGCTTGTAGGAAATCTGAATGAGGCCAACCGGGAGAAAATGGATATTGGTATAAAATGAGCTAGTGCACAAATACACCATGCGCTACTTGGAGCAAGATGGCTTGAAGTAGTTCTATACCGGCTTGTGTACTCGAGCAATGCGAATTTATAAATTTTAGTTCAATAATTGGGGAACTGTTGAAAATAAATAATAATAGTTATATAGCCAGTTTTTACAGATAATCACATGTAACTGATTTGTACATGATGGCTCTGCCATACTGCCAAAGAGTGATTCGAGGGTGGCTCCGCCTTTACCCGCCCGCTTCTCCGCACCAAGCTGAACATTTCTCCACCCGCAACGACATCGCGCTCACTCAACTGTCTCGTTTGGTGCCACTTCCTCATAAGGGAACTGGGCTGCTTGATCGTCTTTATCGTCTTTGTCCTTCGAGGGATGATTCTCTGAAAAGGGTGATGATGGGCCCCGCGCGACGGGTGCGTCTCTTCGAAGACGACGAATATGGCGATGACAAGGAGAGTAACGACGCCCGAGTGTTGGACTTCGCCAAGGACGCATTGACCAAGGCCGCCATGATTGCTGCTGATTTGGCTGCGAGGAACAAAATGTGCTCTGCGGGCTGTCTAGCTGCGAATTTGTTGATTGCGAAGAGCGCCCTAGACGCGGCGGGAGTCCATCAATTACCCAAGCTGCAGAGACGGCTGCCAAAGTTGCTGGATGACTTGGAGTATGTCTGCTCGGTAGGTACTTTTCTTAGATAGTCTGTCTCTTCCCACCTGAAGGACTTTCGATCATTGGACCTTGATGGTTGGACTTTGGCAAAATTGCATGATTGCTGCCGCTACTATCGTGCTGTGAAATCTCCCCAGAACATCATATACAGCTGAGTATTGACACTTACCAGTGGCCCAATCGGCCCAGCGCTCATACGTCTCTCCTCGAGGAACTCATCACCTCATTGTCCCAGCGCGGAAGACATGGACAAGCCGAGGAGCAAGCACGCCAGGGCATACTTGCATTCTGCCATGCGTCGCAAGACATACGCGACCAGTATCTCAAGAAGCTCCAGCGCTTCGCTGAACTCGTCATGGCCGTGGATGATAACAATAAAAGCCGCCGCAAGAAGGCGACCGATGAGGAAATGCCGGATGCCTACCCGACGCACGTCAATTCTGCTCTCTTCTCTGTGCTGAAGTCACACTCATTGTGTACGTGTACGTGGAATGGTGGGCCGGGCACAGACGGCAAAGGAAAGCACCATGTCAGACTGAGATTGAACGACAAGATTACCAAAATTGACGGATGCGTCGCCTTCGATATGCTGTTTGCCGCTACGCCTCTTGTTTCAGATCACTGGCAAGAGCTGCAAATGCGTGTTGCCATGTAAGTGCATCGTATGATCAAGTCGACTTCCGTGGCTGACCACTATCAGGCGCAAGAAAGCTAGAAAAGCAGTACATTATCACGAAGAGCCTTTGGTGAGCTCACCTGAAGATGTACCCAAATCGGACATCTCCGAACGCGAGCGCTCAAGGCTCATCTTGCCAGAGCAATTCTGCCGGCTCGTCAAAACACCTATCGGCTCACGTATCTGCTGCCGCGTTCAGGATGAGGAACTTCACCAACTTTACGATGGGGTTCCATTGAAGCAGCAAATCGGGCCGGGGTCAAGCATGTCGCTGCGGGAAATTCTGGCGCAGTGCAAACTGTCGAACCGAATGAAGCTGGTCTTGGCATACATTGTCGCGCGTTCTTTTTGGCAATATTATGACTCGCCGTGGATGGGCTCTGCTTGGTCGAGCGATTCGATTCACTTCTTACGGGAGTCGCCGCTGGATGGGGACGACGACGATGAAAGCGTTGTCAGCGATTGCGGCACGGAGCAATCGAAGACCGGTGGCGCTCTGTTTGCCTCACGGCCATGTTTGGCCGTTGATTTTAGCGATCAGGGGATGGAAGGGCCCATGGAGTATTGCAACTCTTACTCTGTTGTCTATAGATACCCCAGACTGTTGGCTCTCTGTATCATCCTCATTGAAATTGCGCAAGGCAGCGGGCTTGTTATGGAAGATAAAGGATCAATGGAAGGCAACCTTAACGAATCTTGGCATATGACTCGGCGATATACCAAGCGAAGTCGTCTACGGAAGGAATTTGACTTTCCAGACTACCGCAATGCCATCCTCAGCTGCCTCAATTACAAACCCGATGACGACGAGACTGGTGAAAATGCTACTTCAAACGTTGAAACAGATGTCTTCGCCCGCAAAGCCATGGTTTATAGTTCCGTCGTGCAACCGCTCGAACGCCTACTCAAGAATCTCGGCTTCGCAGAGAATCTACACATCATCGATCCCATAGACATGTCACGCTCTCCTGATCGCAATGTCAAACTTCCTGCTGCTATCCCAGCGGAAACCTTGACATCATTCAAAGACCAAGGGAACATAAACACCCAAGCATCCGTTCAGTGGCTCGACGATATCTCGTCCATTAACACCTCCATCCGCGAACTCAAGAAAAGCCGAAAATCAAAAGAACGCGGTCGCCCCATTCGTATTGCCGTGTTAGACACCGGCTACGATGGAGATACCATGTTCTTCACATTTAAAGAACGTAAACGCCGCATCAAAGGCTGGAAAGACTACGCCGAGAAAAACTCGACTCCCGTTGACAGCAGCGGCCATGGCACCCATACTTTAGCGCTCATCATGAAAGTGGCACCTACTGCGGACATCTATGTTGCTCGCATCGCTAAAGACCGCGCTGGTCTTCAGAACTCGGCCGAGAACATCGCTCAGGCTATCGCTTGGGCTGCCACCGAGGCCGAGGCAGATATTATCTCCATGGCATTTGGCTTCCCTGAGGAAGTCCCGCTTATTACCACAGCGCTACTGACCGCTCAGCTCGCCCGGAACAACCAACTCCTCTTCTTGGCAGCCGCGTCAAATTCCGGTGCAAATCGGCGCGAGGCTTTTCCAGCGGCTCTCGACTCTGTGATATCGATTCGGGAGACCAATCACCACGGTGCATTTAGCGACTCCAACCCCCCTGTCGATCCACGCGGTCCCATCGTATTCGGCACCGTTGGGAAAGACGTCCCCTCTGCGTGGCTGAGTAGTGTCGCTGGCGAGATACCTAAATCAGGGTCGTCTGTTGCCACAGCGGTGGCAGCAGGGTTGATCGCGATGGTATTGGAGTTTGTCAGCGTGGGGATGAGAGACGAAGAGATGAGGCTACCGGAGGAGATGAGCAGGGCTTGGACTAGGATAGGAATGGTGAATATACTGACAAGAATGTCGCATGATATGGGCAACCGCTCCTACTTCATTTCGCCCTTGAGCTTTTTCTCTGGGAAGGATCTGACGAAGAGCTGGGGTGCGATCTCCGATGCGGTCGTGGGGTGATGTTAGTGTGAGGGAACGATGACCACGACGACATTTGGCGAGGAACTATGAGCCTTCGATTACGATGTAATGTAGCAAAATATACCATCTATTTCATATTTTACTATAGTTGATGCATTTGCGACGACACTTCTGACAAAGGGCTTCTTAGACAGACGCCATAGTCTCATGACTGACGCTGGGTCAAATTAGCTGCCGAAAAGTAGGCTCAGTGAGTTGGGTATCCAATCCCTTTGTGTTCCTTGGGGACAAAGAGGCTCCCAGGTTTCAGCTTCTATAAGTGGCACTTCGGCGGCTGAAGCAGTTGAGCCTATCAGATCACCAGACGCATCCTCCTTCGTGCAATTGTCCGTTTAGCCGTGCTCCGCATTTGCCTGCAAAATCGATGGCACAATGAGCCACTTTAGTTTTTGAATCCATATATCATCAACCGACAACGCGGCTAAAAGTTGGTAGCTGAGAGTGCCGTATTGATGTGGCCCCGAGGCGAGTGCCTGCGTGCCAAACTATGGATTCATTTGGCGCCAGCTTCTTCCCGAACTCGGCACCAGCTGGTCCCTTAGGCACCAATATCCGTGACATTGCGTTGAATTGTCGAGCTCTGCTGAGGGAATGCTCGAAGCTACCTATCTTGAAAGAGGACGAGTGGGCCGAGAACAGGCTTGCTGAATTCAACCTCTGGGCTGCCAACTCGGGGGTCTTTGGCGGCGACCGCGCGTCGTTGGATGCACGACTGGCGCTTCAGCCAGAGGTGATAGATGTATTTATAAGTCTTCTCACTGTCCTGAGTGAGCGCCTGACGCAATGCCAATATTTCGGTACATTTCACATGTTGGATAGCTGCCTTGAAGCCGAAGCGTGCAACTGTTTTGCTGACTTGTAGACAGGGAATGGGGACTTCCCTGCTGTGAATGACGAGTGTAAGCCTCAAAATAGTTCCGAAGAGGAGAATGAGGCGGATAAACAAGATGCCGAGCTTGAAGTTAGTGAAAGTGAGGATGAGCCGGAGAGCTCAGAGCATGGACGTTTGGCATCTCCAGAAGACATCCCGAGGGCTTTCTCGCCATGGTCTGACGACTCAGACCTAAGCACCGATTCGGATCAAGATTCACGAGATGCGTGCTCACCGGTAATAACGAACCCATTCTTGGATGGCCCGAAGGTTGATGTTGCTCAAGTCATAGATCACCTTGCTCGCCTGAGTTTGGCTATTCGAAAAGCTGGTAGCAGTTCAAGAACGCACAAAGCGGACAGGCGGTTCAATGCCGACGATCAGCCAGCATTCCGCCGGCATCTCAATGTTGTGGTGCTTGCTAGAGGGACGGAAGCGGGTCGATCAGATTATGTTATTAACCCGAACAATCTGACTGCCATCCAAGACCGTCTCATCATTGCGAATCTCCAGCGAAGGAACCGATTTCTTTATGCTCAGCGTCACGCAAGGAAACTGGCTGCAGAAGCAGAGCCCCAGAGCGCTCCGCAGGAATATCAGCTCGAAGATGATATGCCGATTATGGTGGAGGACGACGGCGAGCCGGAACCCGAAGAGAAGATCATAACAGAGCCAGAAGAGCAAGCATCCGACCCAATTGAAACACTCGACCAAGTGGTAGTAGAAACGGCACTTGAGCCAGTCGTCGAAACACAACCACCAATCTTGTCCGCCACCTCAGCCTCTGGCATGACCCAAGCCATAGATCCTGGGTTTATTCACAATGTGACGCCCTCACAAGTTGCAAAGACGGAGATCACGACAACATCCGCTAAAATTGCTTACCCAAAGCCACCTGCTATGCCGCTGGGTATGCGTCATTTCAAATGCCCTTGCTGCTGCCAGGCCTTGCCTGAGATGTACAGGCAACCATCCCTATGGAAGTAAGTCCAACGCGCGATTCTTCACCTTTGTGTAGGTGGATATTTTAACATGATAGTAGAAAGCATCTAATGACTGATATCGCCCCATATACTTGCATCATCGATGACTGCCCTACACCAGATCGACTCTTTGTCACCCGAGCAGAGTGGGACCAACATACGAGGAACGATCACCAAAAATGCTGGCAGTGTTTGCCTTGCACCACCGTGGGCAAGGCGCCGTTAGTGTTTCCATCCGTCGAGGCCTTCATGGAGCATCTTCGCGTGGTTCACTCCAGCACAATAAATGAGGAGCAGTATTCCACACTCATCCCCGAATCGGCGATACCGGTCCCTGCCGGGATCAGCTGTTGCCCACTGTGTAACTCCAACGGTCCAGCAGACTCACCTGTGTTGTTGAACCATATAGCAGAGCACTTGCATTCCTTTGCTTTACGCTCCCTGCCCTGGCCTGGACGCGAATCTCTGCACACCAATTTGGACGAGCGGGATGATGATGATGATGATCCCGACGATCTGGACGACAGGGACCATGATGCGTACAACTATTTTCTGTACAATGATTATTTCGATCAGGGCTCCGAGGTCGCGTCCAGCCAGTACACTCCGCCAGCATCTACTTTGTTAGCTTGGTACTTTACAGGATGCGATTGGCAAGTTGATGACGATCAGTACCAAGCTAACAAAGCAGATGCTGGCGGAGTGTACAATCTTACCAGTGGCTCAAATCGGGACTCGGACGGATTGCCATCGCTGCACTCGAGCCAGGGTGTCGAGATTGCCATTATCTGCGCCCTCCCGCTTGAATATGATGCAGTTTCTCTCGTCTTTGACGAGTTTTGGGATGAGGAAGGCGATATTTATCGAAGAGCTGCTGGCGATGAGAACACTTACACCACCGGCCGTATCGGCAAATTTAATACTGTTCTCGTTCTTCTCTCGTCCGTAGGGAAGATCAGTGCAGCTAGCGCAGCTGCCAGTGTTCGTGGGAGTTATCCATGCCTGCGCCTCGCCCTTCTTGTGGGGATTTGTGGTGGTGTACCTCGAGCCCCAAACGGAGAGGAAATTCTTCTCGGAGATGTGATTATCAGCAACACTATCGTCCAATATGACTTTGGTTGGCAACATCCAAACGAGTTCGTACGGAAGAAAATGTCGAATGACGATATTACCGCACCAAGTAAAGATATCCGCAATCTATTAGCATCTTTCAGCACGCGACATCATCGAAGTCAACTCCAGAAAAGAACAGCTGTTTTTCTTCGTCAACTGCAAACTAAAGCTGCTGAGGTGGATCAGGATGGTATCTATAATTATCCCGGGTCAATCCATGATCAACTTTTCATGCCAACCCATCGGCATAAGCATCACAACTCTCCAAACTGCATCTGTCGTCATTGTATCACCAACGCTGACGCTGTTTGTGAAGGCGTTCTCAATACACCCTGCAGCATTCTGGGATGCGTCGAAGGACACAATCGGGACCAACTTATCTTGCGAAAGAGGCTCGAGTCAAAGCGGCGGTTGGAGGAAAGCAACGATGAGAGGGCACAAGAGCCTGCTCTCTACGTGGGAGCGATTGCATCGGGCGATACGATAATGCAATCTGGCGAGCATCGAGACCAAATCGCAATGAGAGAAGATATCATTGCTTTTGAGATGGAGGGCGCTGGGGTGTGGGGAGCAATGCCCTGTATTGTCGTTAAAGGCGTGAGTGACTATGCTGATAGCCACAAAAACAATATGTGGCAGAACTTCGCTGCTGCGACCGCTTCTGCTGCATTGAAAGCAATTCTAGAGCGGTACATTCAACTAGATAAGTCTATTTGAATGGCTTTCTTTCTATAAGTCTATCTGAGGGGCTTTTTTTCTTATTCTGTATCCTGTGCAATTATATGGTTTGTTACATTCCTCAACTTGTACACAACCTAACGGAGGATTTTAAGATATAAAAAAACTATAAACTAAAAATCAAGTTTCGGTGTATTTCCTTAAGCTATTTTGTCTATTTATTATTTTAATGCATTGAATTAAAATTAGTTTACTTCAATATATATAAGAATATACACACTCTTGCAATTCTAGCTTATTTACCTATTGATTTTACTTTGTTATATTTTAATCCAACTTACTTAAAATTAAATTAGGTACTTAACTTAAAATACCTTTTTTAAATATATAAAAGTAAATAAGCCTGTAAATACTTTCTATTACCTTAGTTAATATATTAGTTTATAATAAAAAAAAATTTTTTTTATTGTTTTTTAAATTTTTTTTAATATTAATAAAATTATATTAAATATTTTTTAATAATTATAATTTTAAATATTTTAAATTTTATATAAATTTTTTAAGAAGTGCTGTCGTTCCTGCTTTTTTGCTTTATTAATTAAATTAATTGCGAATGCCGTGTCGTAAGCTATAGCGCTGTGCCGGGTGTTGCAGCGCTGTGCCGGGTGTTGCAGCGCTGTGCCGGGTGTTGCAGCGCTGTACCGGGTGCTATAGCGCTGTGCCGGGTGCTGCAGCGCTGCGTTGCGAGCTATAGCGCTGTACCTGCTGAAAGCCCCTATAAGGAAAATGCTGTATTCTGATTGGCCTAATACTTCTCAAATAATTTTAATATCAATGTTCTTTGTCTGACCACAAGTCAGCTGGTAGCTCTGTGGTTCTTGTTTTGGTTTGGATATGCGAACCAAATGAGGTCGCTGCCTTGGCGCCCACACCAAATCCTTGCGGCTCAACTGCTTCGTACAGCTGCGCCCAGATTGTGCATTTTACACAACACTCTCCAGGCTCACATATGAATCAAAATCACCAGAAGAAATGGCTTCTAAGCGTACATATTTCTTAGCGCCCAACCTAGAACATAAGCTGTCATCCAGCCCAATTCAGCTCGGCGTTCTACTAGCAGATGCCTTGAAGCCCACCAAACCGCTCTCCACGCGTTCCTCTCCGCCCGAATTCGACTCAATTGTGCAGACATCGTACGCCATCTCCAGGACGTCAGGCAACACTGTCAATGCTGGTATGCGTGTCGAATTCCTATCCTTTGCCGGCACTCCCATAGATTTTGCCAATAACGCCCATGTCATGGTCTCCTTCGACATTGACACGCTTGAGACGAGGTGGTTGAAGAGTGAGCCGCAAGACGACGATGAGGACCTCCTAGCTCGCTTGCAGGAGCCGAAAGTGCAGGCCGCCATTCGAGGAGGTCTATACGGAGCACGTCCAATCTACATTATCAGTGGGCTGAAAATCGCGCGTGGTCTGTCCGTTCAACGCGAGGAATCCAAATCTATGCACGGATCAGTGGGCAGCACAGTTCCCATCATCGAGGGCATCTCTATCGGCGCTGAGATGGGCGGAGAGAAGCAATTTGGCACGAGCAGCACATTCAAAGTGGCCCCAGAGGAAGACATCATATTTGCTTATCGGGTTCACAAGATCAAGCCAAAGAGCCGCAAAGTGACCAAGGCCTCGGTGAATGTGTACGAAACTAGCTCTGCTTTCTTACATGGCGACGATGAGGATAGTGGTTTCAAGGGCGTCGAGGTCGTGCCTGTGAGCACGGATTCTGTTCTGAGTGAAGACGAAGATGATGATGATAGTGAGAAAGACGAGGCAGAAGGACAGTACCTGGAGCTCAAGGGTGGCGACGATGGGGAGTACTATGTCCACATGGGTCAAACTTGATGCATTTTGTCCACAGATGCCATATATTGAGTATGAATGTGATCTTTATCTTGCTACATCTATAGCTTGAGGGGAATTTGAACTCTTTATAGAGGTCTCAGAGACTTTAGCCTCGTTCAAATATTAGCTACATGTAATTAAGCGATCCATATTAAGGGATCTGCAGCTTCAAGCTTCCCGCTTGGACTGTTTGGTCCCGCTACGTCTATAATTAGCGCCTAAAGCTTCAATCCGAAAAGCTACAGCGTCTTATAGGCCAATTCCAGGTATACATGGCATGACGTCAATAATGAAATGCACGGCTATTTGCGCTGCGCTGGTGATGAGATTGGCTATTTCTGAAACTGCTACCTTCTTTATGAGTCAAGCCTTTTTTCTCTGTTTATATGAAGCACAGGAGCAAACAGATCGAGCACAATTGCTGGGAGCTGACAAGCTTTCACACCACTGTAACCAAGGCCCCCTAAAACTCCGTAACTCCAGCCTTAAACTCAGGCAGGCAGCACAGAATGCATCACGTGATCTCGCATCATTCACCATCTCCTCGTGTTATCACTACGCGTTTCTCTTGGCGAATCTATTGCGGCTCTTGTTGCCACTTTGATGCTCAAAATGGCCATGGATGTCATAGAACTCTCAGATGATGACAATACGGAATCAGACCCTGAAGATGACTTTGAGGGACCGGCCAAACCACCTCCTCAGAAAAGGAAGATCGAAGTGGAGTTCACGGAAAAGGTGCAGTGGACAGATGAATCAGACGGTGCGCCCTCCAAACCAAAGAAAAGGAGAACAAAACGAAAATCTGCCGGCAAAAAGAAAGCTTCAAGAGTGACTGGAGATGTCGAGCACACAGAAGACGAGCTGGAGAGAGTTGATCTTCCGGACTACTTGGTTGAACGGAGGCGAGCTTTTGACGCCAAGAAGAAATTATACCACGAATCAGCCCTGATGCTACCCCCTGACTACACAGGTGTCGAGTTTGATGAGTCAAGGAGGCTTAGAGAGCTCAAGGAGAGACCGGATTTCGACCCAAGAAGTGGTATCAAACCGTCTCGGCCGTACAAGGATGTCGAGCTTCCTCAATCAGGTGGTCTCATTCCCGCATCGATCGCTCAGTATCTGCGCGATTACCAAGTTGAAGGCGTCCGGTTTTTGCACAAAAAGTTTGTGTACCAAGAAGGAGGCATCTTGGGAGATGACATGGGCCTTGGCAAGACGGTTCAAGTCGCTGCTTTTTTGACGGCAGCCTTTGGAAAAACGGGAGATGAAAGAGATGACAAGCGCATGAGACAGATGAGGCTTCTTGGAGAGAGATGGTATCCTAAAATACTAATCGTCTGTCCCGGGTCTCTTATTATGAATTGGAGAAACGAGTTGAGCCGATGGGGATGGTGGCATGTGGATCTGTTTCACGGGGCAAACAAGGACGACGTACTTGGTGCGGCCCGCGCTGGGATGCTGGAAATCATGATCACAACCTACGAGACCTATAAAAACTCTCGCAGCTCCATCAACATGGTGCAGTGGGATGCCATCATCGCCGACGAGTGCCACCGCCTCAAAGACCGCTATTCGGAGACTACCAGAGCAATGCAAGAGATCAACGCACTCTGTCGGATTGGCTTAACGGGAACAGCTATACAAAATCGGTACGAAGAGCTCTGGACACTGCTAGATTGGACCAACCCAGGTCATTTTGGTACTAAAGCAGAGTGGTCGAACACCATCACGAAGCCCTTGACCGTCGGCCAGTCTCATGAAGCAACGGTTGCACAGCTGAGTCTCGCACGGCAGACCGCAAAGAAGCTGGTTCAGAATCTTCTTCCTCGGTATTTTTTGCGCCGCATGAAGTCACTGATAGCTGATCAGTTGCCGAAAAAATCCGACCGAGTCGTCTTTTGCCCCCTTACAGACTTACAAACGGAAGCATACGAAAATTTCCTCGGCAGCAAAGAAGTGGCAATATTGAAGACCATTTCAGAAGACTGCGAGCACGGGGGCAAGAGAGGTTGGTGTTGCAACGAGTTTCTTCCAAGTGGTAGACGCTGGCAAACCGTCGTCTTCCCGAGCATGATAATTTTGCAAAAGTTAGCCAACCACCTGACCCTGCTGGTACCTCAAACGACAGATATGGAAGAAAAGCATGCGTATGAACTTGCAACTCTCCAGACTTGCATGCCTGATACGTGGAGAGAGTTGTATGAGAAGCGAGATCGGATTAGTAACCTGGTCAATCCAGAGTTCTGCGGCAAGTGGAAGATTCTGAAGAAACTACTCAAATTTTGGCATGGCAGCGGAAACAAAGTCTTGGTATTTTCCCACAGCGTGCGGTTACTCCGCATACTACAGCACCTTTTTACCAACACAAGCTACACCGTGAGCTATCTGGACGGTTCCATGAGCTATGAAGCGCGACAAGATGTGGTGGATACGTTCAACTCCGACCCCACGCAGTTTGTGTTCCTCATATCGACCAAGGCTGGTGGTGTTGGGCTAAACATCACTTCGGCTAACAAGGTAGTCATCATCGACCCCCACTGGAATCCTGCATATGATCTGCAGGCTCAGGACCGAGCCTATCGAATTGGACAGACTCGTGATGTCGAAGTCTTTCGGCTCATTTCCGTGGGAACGATTGAGGAAATTGTCTATGCTCGGCAAATTTACAAGCAGCAGCAGGCAAACATCGGATATACTGCATCATCTGAGCGACGATATTTCCGCGGTGTTCAGCAAGATACTGAACGAACGGGCGAAATCTTTGGCTTGTCAAACATCTTCACCTACCATAGCAATATGGGCTTGCTGCGCGATATCGTGAACAAGACAAACATTGCTGAGGCCAAAGCTGGAGTGCACTTGGCTGATGTTGATATGGAAGAGGCGGTCAAAGATGGTGAAGATCTAGGAGTTGTGAAACGAGAAGAGGGTACCGACTCGGAAGATGGAGGACTCAGCCAGCTGGCAGACCTGCTGACTTCTGGAGATCAGAAAAAGACCCCTGAATCCCAAAAGGCAAAGATAAGCCGTCCAAAAAGCGACGCTGTGCAAGCAATTCTCACTGCAGCTGGTGTGGAGTACACGCATGACAACTCTGAAGTGATTGGATCTTCCAAGGTAGAGGAGCAGCTCTCGCGGCGAGCGGCCATGAACTTGTTTGGAGAAGGAGATCTTGCGGGCCAAACTACATTGTTTGCAGACAGCGACGAGAGCGACGGTGACGGGCTTCACAGCTCATACAAGCCGCCCGAGGATGTTTGCTTGCGCCAATTTTGTGAGATGGCTAGGGAATTTGGTTTTGCCAATGCTACGGACTTTGCCCTCATTGTGGAAAACTGGACGACAGAAGCAAGAAGGAATTGCTTAAATTCATTCTATAAGAGGCGCGAGGCTAAGCTAAGAAGGGAGGGATTCCTTGATGCAAAGGAGGGTATAGTCAACCACGAAGGATCATCGGCAGACGCAAGGGTAAAAACCCTGAAACAAGAACACAAGCCAAAGCTGGAAGCGATAAAGGAGGATGAAGCAAGAAGCGGGGTAATGCTCAAAGATCTGGACCCCTGGCCTCCCTCTAAGCTCGAAAACATGAAAGAGGAGAATGAGGCAAAAACGGAAGCGAATGAGGGGGTGAAGTGCGAAATCAAAATGGAAACGAAGGCCGAAGATGTCAAGGATGAGAAAATAAACGTCAAAAAACAGGAAATTCGCGACGAGAAGATGCCGATACCGGTGGACAGCGAGTCCAAGAGGACTTCAATTTTCCTTTTGGATGATGACGACGACGACGAGCTTTGAGACGAGATCTAGCTCAAACGAGGGCTTCTATTTCGAAGGCCTCGATGGCAGAATTTATTTCGTCAGAGTGCCAATCTTGTGAGGCAAGATCTGGTACGAAGACGAACGTTCCGCGGGCTGTGCGAGATCGACCTCCTGGAAGGGACCAGCGGCCCTAAGATTCTTTTCGGTATCGCGACAAAGCTGGCATCCACCCAAGAAGTGTGGCCAGATGAGGTTGGTGAAGCCTGGAGAGCCGGCCACGGTTAGCCTCTGGTATGCTTACATCGGGAGACTCATGAGTGTTTTTACTTACGCTGATATAGGCTGATCAACGGGCCTCCGCGCCAAACTTTGACATGCTCATAGACGTACCAGTGGCCGCCTGGTTTGAGCAGCTTGTACAAGAGCTTGATGTTCTTCTCGGGCTCGGGGATGCTGCACAGGCAAAGAACGCCAACGATGCAATCAACGCTGCCCGGCTCAATCTTTCCGTTCCATGCAGAGGGGTCGTCAACAGATTCGATACCGACGGGGACGACTTGATAGATGTCATCCATACCAAGGTCCTTGACACGTTTCTCGAGCGCTTTAGCAGAAATAGGGTTGGGCTCCACGCCATAAATCTTGGTGATGTGCCCGCCCGTGGTTTTCCTGTTGCGAAGGCCGGCTGCGTTGTCTGCGTCGCTGGTGTTTTCGCGGAAACGGGCAAGAACATCTGCCCACATGCCACTTCCAGCGCCGACCTCGATGACAGTGCCATACACTGGAGTACTTACGACGTCGTCATGGATGACACCGCCCTTGATACGACCTTCGAGAAGAGGAATGACACGCTGCTCGCCGTTGAGCTTGACATTTGGCCCGACGGTGGCCCAAAATGTGCCAAACAAGGCTTCGCGGAATCCATCGAAGGAGAAGAGCGCGCGGTAATTCTTGTCACGGATAAGCCCACGAATTGTCGCAGGAATATGAGAGGCAGATATGGCCATGAAAGTCCATGGACCTATGAGCTCGGCCAAGACATCTTGGATAGTGGCCAAGATGGACATGGCGAAGGGGGGAGAGGGCGACGACCCTCGGCACTCAGGAGGCACTTATAAAAGCGAATGGAAGAATGATGGTGCTCAGATCGGGCACACGCTTTTGCATGAAAGCGCCGAGGAAAAAATGAAGAGCTCTATGAAGAACAAGGAGAAAACCAAGTTCTTATAAGCCGATCAGGGGGGAAAGGAAGGGAAGAGTGTGGGAGCTCGTGTGAGTGTGGGTTTTTATAGCCGTCACGCACAGTGTGTTTATCAACCCGGAGCTCATCTTTTATAAGCCATGTGAGCCTAGCCCTGTTTTTCTCTTCAAGCTGCGCCTTTTGGTGTGTCGACGCAGAGAAGAGCTACGGATGTGGGGCCGATTCGAGTGGAGTTCCGGATGTCCGTTTAGGCGCTGGTGAAGATTCTGGAGATAGTGAGATTTGGATGAACGATGTTGGTGAATTTTGGGGATATTTTTATGTTCTGGGACGTGAGACCAGAGGAAGAGCTCATGAGGTGGGATATTGACTGGGATGCTCACATATTTGCTGAGAGTGGGTGAATGAATGACCGTGAGAGAATCGAGACGTCGATGAGTGAGCTCGGACGAAACACAGTGCGATGGATTCTTGCTCACCTACAAGGGGTTTTTTTCGCTTCCGATGGCAAACAAGGGTTTGGTATGATCCTGACGATAAATTTCACGGTGTGACTTTGTTCGGCTGCTGAAAGAGATTGCTGCTGATTAGTGAGCAGAGAGTAGCCATGCGTGCATCTGCCACCAAGGCTGCCACTGAGAAAGCTTAACATGATGCTGCTGACGATTTGCTATAACATGAATAGTGATAGAAACGCGACTTTAAGAAGTGCAAAGTTAAAGATATACCAGTGGTACCTCACTGTGAATGTGTATCAAGATGCTGTCTACGTCGTCTTTCTCGCCATGAAGATATTCACAAGTTCACATTTGTCAATAGTGAAATCTGCTATGAACAAAATCCATTTTTGGACATCTAAAATCTGTCCATCTTGAAGCATTGGACCGAAGCTCAGTCCAGGAATATTCCAGCCCAACCCATAACGCCAAACCAGCCCCATGACAATCGACCAAGACGTTCCCCCCATGCGCGCAGTCTATTCGGAAAAAAGAGTCCACTCCCAGCATAATCTCCCCTCCAAAAACAGAATTACAACAGCTCAAAGTCATCCAGCTCGTCCCTATACTTCATAATGTTCTTCTTAATCTTGCTTCCCACAGCCCACGTGACAAAGTCCTCGTTGTTGCGCGTCACCAGGTACGCCGGGTCAGTGATCTCGTCGACGCCGACGCGGACGTGGCCCTGCTCGATGAGCTTTGTGGCGGCCTGGACGGTCTCGGCCATGCGCAGGCGGGTCATGACGACGGGGAGGCGGCGGCGGGCAAAGGCGCTGACGGTGACGTTGTTCTCGACGGCGGAGAGCTTGGAGGAGGAGGAGAGGATGCCCATGTCGTAGAGCTTTGCGAGGAGGAGGTCTTCGTGTTTGCGGCGGATGGGGTTTTCGGGGGGGAGGAGGGAGAGGCGGTGGGCGAGCTGGCGGATGGACTTGAAGAAGAAGAATGTCAGTCGGGAGTATTGGAGGAGAGGGAGAGTTGGTGATGGTGTTGTTTTTGGGGTGTTGTTGATTTGGGGCGAAAACTTACACCGCACATTCTGTTGTACTTGTGGTAGTCTTCGGGCTTCTGGATCATGTACCGTCTGCGGACGAGCTTGTCGCGGTGGTTGTCGTCTTGCTTGTATGTGAAGAAGTCTGTCTTGCGCAGAAGCTTCTGCTCGTGAAACTTGAGCTTGCGCACCATCTTGCAGGATCCTCAATCGGGGCTTCGCAGTCGCTGTTGCTGGTATTTCCAAGATTGACCGTCTAATTCAGAGATTGAAAAAGATCCGCGAATGGATCTGGCGCGCAATCAAGGATGGGGGTATCGGAGTTTGGGTTTTGCTTGAAAGAATTGGATGAAATGCTCATCTCGACAATTTTTTGAGACGCCCAGAAAATTGGAAAAGACGGCGGAACACTAAAGCGGGGCGCACACCAGCTCACGCGGAACATTTTCCGTCCCCGCCACACTCCACATTTTGCACAACACCAAGGATTTCGCATCACCAGCAAAAGAGCCGCGGGATTCATTGCCAACCAATCCTTCTACAAAAGCATTCAATCCGCCCATCATGCCGCCCTTCCCGCCCTCTTGCGCCGTCCGCGGCCTCTCGATTCGCGGATTCACAACTTCAGCCTCAAAATGTGCCCCCCGCGAGCCCGTCCACCACCGCCCCTCCTCCAGCAGCAGCCTCCTCTCCATCAACAACCCCGGCCCTTCGCGATCCTCCGGCCAGCCTCCCCGTGCGGCGGCGAGCAACCCCGGAGATGTTGCTGCGAACCTGATGACCCGGTTTAAGCGGGACGGACAAATCACCATGAGGAACAAGCAGGCGAACATTGAGCTGCTGCGGAACCAGAAGAACTCGAACGATTACTTGAAGCAGATGCCGCGGAGGTGGGATGCGGGTGATGTTTACTCGCCGCATGATATGAGCCCTGTGGAGATGCAGAAGTGGAGGAAGAGGTCGCCTCGTGGAGGGGATGTGATTGATGCGCTGGGAATTCGTCCTTTG
The DNA here is from genome assembly GCF_050948025.1 of Trichoderma camerunense. Classification (NCBI taxonomy): domain Eukaryota; kingdom Fungi; phylum Ascomycota; class Sordariomycetes; order Hypocreales; family Hypocreaceae; genus Trichoderma; species Trichoderma camerunense. The sequence goes on from NW_028145369.1 coordinate 2,957,075, forward strand.
GACATGTACAAGGTGTGTTCTTTTGTTTCTGCAGCTGTGGGAAAAGAGAGGGGGGATAATTGGCTAACTTTGGGATATTGTAGAACTTCTCTTTGATCCAGGAATTCTCTTCTACGTCTGGACAGATTACGCACTCTTCTGGCACGAGCCTTCGTCCTGTTAACCAGCGCAAGATTGCCAAGATGATTCGCAGGGTTCAGGGTATGGGCTTGTACCCGACTATTCACGCTCATCCCGAGATGATCAGGGAACATTTCTTCCCCGAGAGGAGATAAATGAGAGCGCGAGGGAGAATGAAAAAGAAAAGTATGAGGCCTGATTGGATGTTGTGTGAGCCGCCATCTATGGGTGTGGCCACTCATGAAATACTATATTTGCTCGTTTTTTTTCCAACTATGTGTACAATAGATGCTACCCCCCGTTATGTATAGATACATGTCATCATCATATATTTCTCCATTGTTATACACTCCCTCTAGGCCTTCATGACCCGTTTTATTTTGAATTGGCATAGCGAGTACTCGTCCATGCGCCGTCCCACCTTCATCAGTTCTGCCCAAACGTCGGGGTATCGCCCCTTGGCCCACTCCTGGAATCCTTGCTGAAGAGGCTGTCCGGGTAGAGCATTATATGCAATACCAAGGCTACAGAAACATGTTAGCAACTGCAATGGCTGGACCATGGTTGATTAAGGGCTTGTACTCACGTCATAGCATTTGGCTCTGACCCCACGACAGACGCCATCTTCATTATCAGTCCTCGAACCTCCTTTTCGTTCCCACTGCCGGCTATTGCGCCAATGTAAGCGTTGTAGACGCTTTGCGGTATTTCCAAATCCATCCTCTCCATCCTCTCCCAAAGCTCGCGGGCTTGCCTATGTCCGCCCGTCTTCTTTTCAAGTGTCCAAAACATTGCCTCCAGCGTCGCATATGAGGGCCCTTCCCTCGATTGAGTGATCTGGCCCCAGTAGTCTAGCGCTATTAATGGCTGGCCGCAGCCGGCGTATGCCAGCATCAAAGCTGTGTATAATTTCGTCGATGGCTGTAGCGTGGTGTCCATCTTCAGCATGTTGTGCACCATTTCCAGCCCGTCGTGGTCGGGATATCGAGCAATTCCCTCCAGGCAAGTGATGTAGGTATCCATTGTGGGATGGTATGACTTATTTCGGTGTGCGCGCATGTGTCCAAAGACATGTGAAGCCATGTCGGGGCGTCTCCTTTGGAAAAACGCATTCATCAATTCCACGCGCCGTTCGAAGCTGGTATCCTGGAAGAATTGATGGAGGAGCTGATATGCGCCCCATGCTCTGTTCGTGCTCGTGCTGGACTCGAGACAGAACGCGACAAATGCGTTTTGGATAACCTCTCGCTCCGATTCACTGTACAGAAAGGAGTGAATAGAAAGGATATCCATTACATCGAAATGCTGGTCGTTCTCTAAAAATCTCAAGCAGAGAGCTGCAACTGTGGCTGGCTCGAGCCTCATTTGGTCTTCTTCAACAGCCTCCAACATCGATGAGATCAGCTTGAAGTCTGGCAGTTTCTGGGCTGTCAACGCGACTAAGTATTCGTTGACCATCTTGCGAAATTCGGCAAAGAGATGGGGCTTGGTCTCGTTCGTCCAAGGCTGCATATGCCTAACTTGATTGTACGCCTCTCGCGCCTCAACCAAATTGTTAGTTCCAAGTCGAAGGCCGAGCAAGATTAAATGAGTTTCTCCATTCGGGGCCAGCCCTCTCTTTGCGGCGAGCGCAAGAATGTCATCGCCTAGTGCCTCGTCTCGCTGCGCAGAGGCAACTCTGAGAAGACTGTTGATTGTGCTAGTATCTGGTGATACCTCTCCTTTGCGGTCCACCATGTGTGACATTACAGTGTCTACTTCGGCAAGACTCTTTCCAGTAATGAGTATTCCCTCCAGTAGCACATTCCAGTGGTTCCTCCTTGGCTGCGATTCTCCAAGTTCGCGGAATAGAGGGGTAGCCCATTCTTGAAGGTTGTTGCGCATGGCAAAAGCCGCCACCGTGCGATACGTAGACGCTCGTGGTATGCCTCCCGATAGAGGCTTGCTGAACCAGTGCTTGGTCTCGACGATACGATCTCGCTCGGCAAAGAATTCTACCATGACGGCTTGGATCTTCACATCGTATGGTACTCTGTGGTTCTCAGCATATTCGACCAACTCCACCAACTCGGCTTCACATCCCTCTCTTGCTAGACCCTGCGCAACGGTGTCTACTAGGTGGACGTCTTGGTTCTCTTGGTTTAGGTGAACCGCGAATTCTGGGTGTTCCCATTTTTCGTACAGAATCTGCAAGGCCTCGCGAGATCCCCCATATAGACACATGGCCTTGATGAGGTGGATCCATTGTATTTCCACGACATTAGGAGTCTTTGGATAGTCTCCCGATAGCCATACCGAGTGTAGTGCTTTGGCGAAATCTAAATGATGTTGTGTTCGTTCGATTGGATCCTTTTGAAGTAACACTTGCCTCGCCATCGTTAGGTCGGCAAGAGTAAGCGTCCTGGCTTCCGGGTTGCTGGTTGGCGATTCTGCAAGATACTCCAGCAGCCGGCGACACTGCAGAGCCTGTGTGCTGTTCAGAGGCATGCGGGTGGCCAATTTCGACTGCATAAACTTCTTCCAAGACTCGATCAACTCCTTCCGCGGCGGTGGTCTAACGTTGTCCAGCATGCGACTCCTCCAGACCATGATTTGCAGCCATCCCGGCTCGTACTCGGGCTGCCTAACCTCCCGCGGAGGCTTCTGGAATAGACCGCTGAAGAACGTGCGCTCGAAATTGGCATAGGATACTGGCCTCGGAGCAATCGACCGTCGACGAGCTGGAGTCGCAAATGCAGCGCAGGATGGCGCCGTCCTCGCCTGGCAGACAAGTAGTCGCCTGCCATGACGGGCCAGGTTTGCCCTCATGGTGTGAATATCTCTATGTTTTGATGCGCCTGGGCAACTGTCAGACGTCAATTGGCGCATGGAAGAGTTTCAGATGCTCACTGGATCATGTTTGAGACAGACGGATTGCACAGATTGCGCAAAGGCAGCCGATTCCCACCACGTCTATTGAAGCTACAAACTCCATCGAGTTGTTAACAGGCATTTACAGGACGCAGGTTGAGCAGTTATTTTGCCGTGGTTTCTCCGGCGGCGTTTTGTTATCCGTTATCAGTGCTGAATACAGCCATTGCATTTGGTTGTCTCGAAACCCCCACCATGAAGAGCTCAGAAGCTTGTAAAACTTGACTCATTTAGCCATGCACATGTTCACCTAGATTTATTTGATCTCCGTACTTTGGATCTTCATGTATACCAGGTAACTGGCCATGTCAAATGCGAGGGATTCTAAATAGGTAAACATATCAGTCATCACCAATCGCGAACTCTTCCATTCTAAGAAGCCGGCATTAACCGATGCCATCTCCATGAGTTCAACACTTGTAGTACTATTTCCATTTCCCGCGTTTGAACACATATTCCGCTTTAGAACGGGAGTTTCAATTGCTACCCTACGTGGCCTTGCTCCTCATTCGGGGGAATTTTTGATTCATCATTTCCAAGTAGCATCTCGTCAATGTCCTAAATCCGGCCCTCTGGAAAGGACAGCCATGACATGGCAAAGGTTATTGAAGCAGAGCCGCCTTCAAAAGGGGTTTGTGAGAAATTCTCTCGAAACGAAGGGTAAGATATAACTGAATACGTGTAATTTAACCGCGTGTAATACTATACAGCAGCCATCCGCGGCTATTGTTTCCCCCTGCAGCTTAGTATAATCGCACGGATGTTGCCGCGAGCTGCTTGTTTGTCAGCACATTATCTGCGATCGTAGCGCGCGGACTTAGCGCGGCCCTGAGACTTGATAGGCCCCTCAAGTGTGTAAGTCTGAGTATGCGATTTCGGAGATGTCGCAAGTCGTTTGATCGGACTTTGTATGATGAATAATGGGGGTTATGTTAGGTGGCTTACACGACTGCCACTATGCTCTATTTTTGTAGCGACGGTTGCAAGCAATGACGTCTGCGAGCTGTCCACTTTCCAGGTATCTCATGCATGTAATCGTGTAAAAGTGGGATAGACCAATTGCTGCTCTTGATTGCGATATTTGAGTCGATGCAAGTCGGAGTCGGGACCCAGTTCTAGTTCAGCCCCGGATGTAAAGCGTCGTATCGTACTTACACCCGGGACCCCTCTCGACTATATATCGTGGTAGATGCCCTCCCCACACCTCAGGTTGGCCAACAACAACAGCAACAACCAACAAGTTAATCCAGTAAAAAGCCAAGATGTCTCAAGCTTCCAAGCCCCGAGTTATCCTCGGTCTCATGACTTTTGGCCCCAACGAGAATGACGGCGCCAGAATCACCGATCTTGACACTTTCAACAAGGCCCTTGACGTCCTGCAGGCTCGAGGCTACAATGAGGTTGACACAGCGCGAGTCTACGTTGGTGGTACCCAAGAAGACTTCACACGCCAGGCCAACTGGAAAAAGAGAGGCCTCACCTTGGCGACCAAGGTCAAGTACCCTGCGCAGCTTGGCGACAACACAGCCGAAAAGGTTGTCGAGTCCGTCGAGAAGAGTCTGAAGGAGCTAGACACTGATTCCGTCGACGTGAGTCCATGATATGATCAAACAGAAAAGAGACACTCAGCGTAGAATAGCCTTGTTAACCATCGCGACGCAGATTCTGTATCTTCACAGGCCTGACCGTGGAACCCCCTTTGCTGAAACCCTCGAGGCTGTTGACCGTCTCCACAAGGCCGGAAAATTCAAGAAGCTGGGTGTCAGCAACTTTACAGCTTTTGAGGTGGCTGAGGTCGTCATGACATGCAAATACAACGGCTGGGTCCGTCCTACCATCTACCAGGGCATGTACAACGCCATCACTCGAAACATTGAGGCGGAGCTGTTTGTTGCATGCCGTCGCTACGGCCTCGATATTGTCGTTTACAACCCTCTTGCAGGCGGCCTGTTCTCAGGAAAGATCAAGTCCCAGGATCTCCTCCCGGAAAAAGGACGATACTCTGGCAATACAGCCATCGCAAACACCTACCGCAGCAGATACTTCCGCGACAGCACCTTTGAGTCACTCAAGCTTGTCGAGGAAGCCGCTGAAAAGGCAGGACTGACGCTGATTGAGATTGCCATGCGATGGGTTGTTCACCACTCTGGTCTCAAGATCAAGGACGGAAACGATGGTATTATCGTTGGTGTCTCCAGCATCGCGCAACTGGAGAACAACCTGGACAACGCTGAGAAGGGCCCGCTACCCGAGGAGGTCGTGAAGGCGCTGGATGAGGCGTGGGCGATCTCCAAGGCGGAGTCCACCAACTACTGGCATGGCGACTTGGAATACACATATGACCCTATCAAGGTCTTGTTTGGTGAGGGAGCGAAATAAAAGCTGAGTGGGGGCGGCAGCCTTACTGTACGTGAATGTCAGATGACTGGGCCATGCGCAATCAAACGAGCGTACTACTAGGTATGAAGATAAGGTCAACGATATACAAGTACTTTGAATCCGTACTTCATGTTGGGTCGATACTCTAATACATGTCATATGATGAAACTTGGAGCCTTTTGAGTTAGCAATTCTATCGGTGGTTATGGGCCCATAGACCCCGTACGTCTTCCATATTCTCATTGTTCCTGAGGCTTCCGTAGGTAGTCATCTTGACACAGTACGGAACCATCAATACATGTAATTTGTCTTACTTCCCTTGCAAACACATGCTTATCTGACCACTTCGCGAGTACCTGTACATGTAAGACGAGATCGCATCCCGTTTTCACATTCAGCCTCAACTGCTCTTACACTGCCTGAGTACGTCATCCACCAAGTCCGCATAGGGCGTTTGTAGGTTGCGTGCTTGTCCGTGTGATGGGACCGACTGCGACCATCAGCTGTTACAGTGCAGCCTCTGACAGGTTCCAGTGCGGCGCTAGAAAATCCAATAGCCTGCCCCGGAGGATTTTGGGGGGTCCCTCAGGGGCCTCCCTAGTGGCCGCCCATAAGGCAGAGCCTGGGGGGTTACAGGCACCGTCAGCACCGTCTGATGACGGCATCCTTTTCATCTCTTGAATCCAACTCCCATTCATTTTTGAAACCCGTCGCATCTCACCATTGCCAAGCCCAAGGATCTGCGCTAGACCTGCCAATTATCTACCAGTGAAGATCCGAATCTCCGGAGCACGGAGTCGTGGATTTTCTCGTCATTAAAGACAGTTGTCTACAGTGCCAAACTCCCGACTTGCGCTCCTTTTGCCATCTCACTCGAGATAGCCACATGCTCCCGCAACAGCCAACGTCTCCGCGACGCTCGCGCCAAACGAAATACTGCTGGCGGCCATCGCCCGAATACGAGCCATCCGAACGACGCTTTCGCTCCTGAGAGAGACGACGGAGCAGAACCATCAATCAATCATTCCAAAGGAGGACCCTGACTGAGACGAAAACGGCGACGATCTGTGCCCTCTTGGACGCAAATCATGGGCTCGGATAATCTTCGACCCGGCCTCTTTCGTGAGACGACGGCTGACGGCCGATCCAGCGAGCCCCTGCTATCGAAGCCCGACGACTTGGAAGACAAGGACGTCGAGAGAGGCCGATCCTCGCGATCCTCAGGCGACGGACTCTCTGGCGCATCCAACTCTGCCTCTGGGCCTCTGTACGACTCCCCCGTGCCCCGACCGGCAATGACACGACGCTCGACGATGCGCAGCCGCAGCCCCGGCCAATTGGCCGCCCAGTCGGCTCGCAAGAAGTACACGTACGCCGCCTTCTTCCTGGTGCTGAGCCTGGTTGCCTTCTGCATTCAGACGGAGCTGAGCGCCTACATCCAGGGCGACCTGGGCTGGGACAAGGCCTACTGCATGATGTTCTTCACGCACAGCTCGTGGGTGCTGATGTGGCCGGCCCAGCTGCTCATCCTGCGGCTGCAGAAGCGTGATATGCCGTGGCCGACCTTTTGGAGGCGCCACGTGCAGCTGGTCAAGTCGACGGCGCTCATGGTCGAGCTGCAGACGCTCGATGTCTTTGGCCTGCAGCGGCCCGCGTCCAAGTCTGTCCGCTACCTGGCCCGCACCACGGCCTTTATCACGACGGCTCTGACCGTGGCCGGCTTGAGCTGGTATGTCGCCGTCAGCCTCACCACGCCATCTGACCTCACCGCCATTTACAACTGCTCTGCTTTCTTTGCCTACGCGTTCTCCGTGCCTCTGCTCAAGGAGCCGCTGCGCATGGACAAGTCGGTTGCCGTCATCATCGCCATCATCGGCGTCCTAGTGGTGGCCTATGGCGATACCGGCTCTGGCTCTTCGTCTGCCGACGGCCAGAGCTTGGCTGAGGGCGAGGGCGACGTGGATGCCGGCAGCCGCTTCCTGGGCAACATTGTCATCGGCATTGGCTCCGTGCTCTACGGCCTGTACGAAGTCTTGTACAAGCGGTTTGCCTGCCCTCCCGATGGTTGCTCCCCTGGCCGGGGCATGATATTTGCAAACACATTTGGTTCTTGCATTGGCCTCTTCACCATCTCTGTGCTTTGGATTCCCCTTCCCATCCTGAACTGGCTCAAGTGGGAGATTTTCGAGATTCCCAATGCCTCGACGTGCTGGCTCATCCTGTTTGCTGTCCTTTCCAACGCCACCTTTAGCGCGTCGTTCCTCATCCTCATCTCTCTTACATCGCCCGTGCTCTCGTCCGTCGCTGCCCTTTTGACCATTTTCATCGTTGCCATTGCGGACTGGTTCATCACGGGCCAGCCGTTGAGCCCGGCGGCCGTGATTGGCGGCTCCATGATCATTGTCGCTTTCGGGGCGCTCAGCTGGAGCACGTACCGCGAGATGATGGAGCATGAGATGGAGAAGCGGAGGGTGGATCTGACTGATAGCGATGAGGATGGCGACTTGAGCAGCCATGAGGACTGAGTTTGAATGTTTTGGATGCATTGTCGTTGTTTTATAAGCATATTTCCTCTTTTAGACGGATTTACAGACCCGGTTTAGAGGCGTTTGTGTATGCATAGTGGGAATTACATACATATTTGGTATGCGGTGTATGCATACTTGCCCAGGTGTTGTTTTGGAACTATCTAGTATTACTGCAGAGCAGTATAACTATTAGCATGGTGGGATTGTATTTCTCTTGGGCTATATATTGCTGTGGAGGCATTGACTTCTCCATGGCTTCGGAACGGGACATATTGTAAAGGTTTCTCTTGAAATCATCAATATTACAAGATATTTTAAGAAAAAAGGTGCTTATTCATGCATGTGCTTTGCAACTAATCACTATATATAATGCCGGAAGGCACCGAGGATGCCGATGACACCGACAGCTCCGACGGCCCCCCCTTTATGATGCCTGTCAAAAATCACATGTAATTTTTCATTGATGTCCTAAAATAGAAGTATGCTTTTTGGTAGCCTTTGCAATCTTGAAGCCTTCCCATATCCAATGCCCTTGTGAATTACCCAATGAATGCCTCATGTCCCATATCCTGCAAGTAAATATCCGTAATGACCCAAAATCCAACCCATTCCGACAAACTACCTATGCTAAACCTATGCAATAATTATTCAATAATACTTTGATGATCCCAAGATAAATAGTAAAAAGAAAAAGAAAAAGACAAAATAATCGCCGTCAAGTGGCCTGAAGAACTGCCATGGGCACTTTTTCATTCCTCCGAACAAATTTCCCCTCTCCAGCAACCTTCCAAGTTGCACCCGCAGCAAATATCACATATCGTACTGCCTGTTCCCATGCCTCCCTGTCCACGGCATCTCCAGACTCAAAGTATTGCAGGCTGCTCCAAGAGCCCAGGGGAGGCGGGTCGAAGATGGCCATGACGAGCTGCGCGTAGGCCGTGTTTCGCTCCATCCACAGATCTGAAATGTCCATGGCGGGATGGCGGTAGTCGTCCTCGGCAAAGCTGGGTGCTCGGGGCACGATCTGGATGTAGAACTTTTCAAGAGCTGGGACACGGGGGATCAGGACGTCGTTTATGTGTGTGGCGAGCGGGAAGATGGCGACGTAGGAAAGGGAGCGGAGGGAGTTGCGCAGAAGATATTGCATGGATTCATCTCCGGAATCCAGTAATGCAGGTAAAATGGAGGGGGGCACGTGGTTGAAGTATTCGTATGTTGCGTAGACCTTGACTGAAGACCCTTCGTTGAGGAGCATCGAATCCCACGGACGAATGCTGAAGAGGGAGCAAGGAACGGTTGTCTGTGCCCTGTTGCCAAATGAAGTGTTTGCCAGTGCCGTCGCGTTGCTCGATGGAGTGGTGGCTTGATGACGTGACTCCGCTGGTCTGGAAAGGGAGAGAATATGGAATCGCTGGCGATAGATCCAGCACCCCGACAAATTAATTGGCCGACCCAGTAGCGACGCGAGAATGGCAGGAGAGCTGATGAGATTGATGGTCAACAGATCTAGGTTCTCGAAGATGGTCTGCCAGAGCCAATTGTTGGACTGGCATTTGGAGTTGTTGGCGTAGGATGGCCCGGCGGCAACAAGATCGCCACCTGGTCCTTGGTGGATCAGGGCAGGACAATGGCTGGGGAGGATGCCCCAATTGACATGATGGTTAAAGTCGTCTCCAATCTCGGTCACCGGATAATCGATAATGATGCTGAGGCTGTCGACATATCGTGCAAGTCCAGTCATGACAAGGAAGCGCAGAAACTCGAGCTCGTCAACAGTGCTGAGCGGGTCCTCGCCATTGGCTGGACGAGTCATGTGCTGAAATCTCCAGACGACATTTCGAAAAAGCAGAGGTAGGGTGCAGCGTCTCCAGAGGCGGCAAACTAGAGAAGCGCTTTTGATGGTGCCACGGAAGGAATCAGGCGAGGGCACATCATTGGGACCTGGGATGTGTGCTGGGTCATCGTATTGGTACTGTTCAAAGATGGAGGGTTCATCGAGGAAGTTGAGGATGTAGGAGACGAGCTCATTGGGGAGCTGGGATATGGACATGGGAGTAGCCATGGATGGCGAGGAGATGAGGTGATGATGGTGACGGCAATGGCGAAGGCGATTGTGATGCCAGGGTGATGCTTAAATAGCTACTTTGATGACGGTGGTCAGGTGGCGATGATAGTGGGGGATGGCGATGACGGGCTGCTAATAAATGGTGATGGCGGTGCTGGTGATGATCCTCAGTGATGGCAATGGCGATGTTTGATGGTTGACGGTGGTGATAATGATGGTCGAGGGTTCGAGGTCAGTCAAAAAGCTTTTTCGATGTGCCAATTGTACCCAAGTCAGGCGCACAAGGGGACCAAAAAGTCAATGGGCTGAATCAAACATGGAAGTACAAGTACTGTACAGATAACCGGCCTGGCGAGAGGCATGCGGCATGGGGGCAGAGAGTGTCGACATTACATTAGCCCGCCGTACCGGTACATTAGCCCGGCAGTAGCTCGAGGCAATCCTTTAGAGGGGGCTACGATTCCCCGCAGAAGCGCCAAATGGCGACAATGGGCCGCCGATTGTAGCGGGGAAAGCGTTGATGGAGCCTGAAGAATGCGACGCTGTTGGGCTGTTGGGCGTATGACGTGGGCTGAGCAGTGCATGCGGACAGAGCGCTGAGGTACAGGTACATGGCCCGGTGCGTACAGGGCACAGCTGACTGCTTGCTTTTCAACGGTCTTACAAGTTGCGTCGACGATGATGCTTCGACTCGCAATTGATGTTTTCCCTCTAGGCACCCCTTTTACTGTATCCTCTCTCTCGCACCTCTGCAGGTCGTGCGGATCCTTATTCGCCATTTGCGAGTCCGGCAAGGGGCCTGCCTTAGTGCTATAGGTTCGTCGCATTTAGTTTCGCTCTGCTGTATCAGATCTCAGATCTTGTTATGCAGCCCTGGCCTGGGTTACTGCGCATTAAGGTAATGCTATGCATGGCCTGGACTGGGCTCGCTCTTACGTACAGGTACGAGCACGTTACAGTGCAGAGAATACAGAGGGGGGCGAGACAAAGAAAAAAATAACGAGTGGTCGTGCTACGAGTACATGCACTGTAATCGGGCATGCGGCTGCTGCAACTTGGTGCGGCGCATATTTCCGTCTTGGAGACAAGTGCCGCCATCTGATAAGGACAAGGCGCGGATCAAAGGGAAGGGGAAAGGTCACCGGAATCGACTGATAGGCAGGGAGACGAGAATGTGGAAAAAGGAAAAAGGACACTGCAGGCTGCGCTTGGATCAATATCCCCTCTCGGACATGGTAGCCGTAGTATGGACTGCACGGGCCAGCCTGAAACGTGGGCCATTAAAGCCTAAAAGCCTTTGATGCTCGGGCTTTCTTGGATGGATTGCATGTGCATGTGCATGTGCGTGTGCATGTGGCTAACAGAATCTCGACTTCAAAGGTGTTGTTGGTTGTTCACGTTGGGGGCGTAATGTGAGCCACCGACATGTAAGGCAACGTTTCGTGCAGCCATGGGCCGAAAGAGAAGAGAGGGAAGAGGGAAGGGAGAAGGGAGAAGAGAGAAGAGATATGATGGGAAAGTTTGGGCAAAAAAAAAAAGAGCTTGAGCCTGGACAAGGCCAGGTGCTCTTCGGAAACAATTTCGGGACTTTTGTTTCGATCGAGAGATCTACGCAACGAGCATCCGTATGGTGGTAGTAATCGCGGCAGTGAAAGGGTGAGAGAGGTGGTATTTTCAGCAACACCCCCTGGGCTGGGTTGGGCTGTGTCAAAGAACCTGGTCAGAACATAACCGTTGAACACGCCACCTGCCAATATAGGTGCCAAGATGGAGATGTGCTGCAGAGTTCGGGTGGAAGATATCAATAGTTACTACTACTATTTACGGCATATGCTTGATTTAGTATCCAGTAGTTAAGAGCTGCATGTACATGTACCGCGACGAGTTCGAGTCGAGCCGAGTCGAGATTCTTCATCTCCACACAATCAATGTCAAAACCAAAACAGGTGCGGTTCCCGCGGCCCACAGACAGCCGGCCTGCCTTTGCCTAGGGCTGGACCTCCAGGTGGGCCGCTATCGTGATCCGCCCGGCGGCTGATCTGGGCCTCTGCTTTGCTTTGCCCTGTGCCTGTGCCTGTGATTGTGCCTGTGATTGTGCCTGTGCCTGTACAATCTCGTCCAAGCACGGATTACTGCGTGTCTTGGCCTCCATGTCTTGGTCATTGCGCGTACAAAAGGGTGTGCTGTAGATACTTGAGTTGACAGTGGTTTTCTCCCTTAGTACCCATCAACTCTTCGTCTATCTCTCCCCCCTCTCTCTGCAGACATTTTGTCTTCTTCCACCTCCAGATTCCACACACTCCCAGTCCCCTACTCTTACTCCACACGCCATCCTTCGGTCTACCGCCGAATTTAATCAATAATTTCTAACCCCTGAATGGCAATTGAAGCCACTAAAGCCAACGGCACTGCACCATTGCAAGAGCCGACCCTTGCCCAGCTTCTGTCCTTGTCATTTATCACTTTAGCATTGATCCTCATTGGAAGCGCAGCTGTGCTAGTTTAGGTGACAGTTAGTCCGCCTCATTTTTAGATTGTGTGCGTGCCTCGAGCACTTTTTTCCAAGAGCGCCAATTGGACGTCCGCCGTTACGCCTCACAGTCTATCGGCAGACCGCATGTTTGCCAGATATGAGCTGTAATTTTCCGGATCGCTTCCATTGATTTCCGCCTTTGAGCGCAATCTCGTCTAAAACGCCACAGCGTCTCGTGGGATGAAAATCGTCGAGAGCTGGCTTGTGAGTGCTGCTGCTAGCACGCGCTGCGTTACGGAGTTACTCGTACATGGAAGAATAATTTGCCCGGCTGTTAAATCGCACCGTGATAACACCGAGATTGAGCTGCTTTCTCCTGAGCGCAAAGAATTGCCTCCTGCTAATGCACACCCAGGCAGCACTACTCGTCCGGTCTGATCGAACCGACATCCGGTTTCACCATTGCATTTCTGCTCCTTATCCGACTCATGAGCGAATACTACTGTGCGGTATCGCCGGCTATACTGTTCTTGGCGCCGTCTTGAGACTCCATCGTGATTGTATATCACATCCGATACTATCACGTGAAGACGGGCATCTGCATCAAATATTGAACGCAACCCTCTCCGCGGAATGGAGCACATCTTCTCCGTACGAAGCACTGCATCTACGCAGCAGCGCTGGGTTTCGATTAGGTAACGAGAAATCAGGCAACAATAGGACAAGGAGGTGACAATAGGCGAGTGAAAGCCCTCCAAGGGTGTCTGCGGTTGCATTGGCATTGGCATCGTCGTTGGCGCCAGGCGCCGTTATGAACTAAAAATATCCTGGACTCTTGGTGTCTCTTTCTTTGGCAAAAAGAGCCTAGTGGAGCTGGCATGAGAAACCATGCTGCCAATGAATGCCGACACTGCCGATGCCATCGATGGGACTGGACTGACCGCATGTCTAAACGAGCATGTACTCGTACATCGCTTGTCTCTCGGTTGGGGATGAAGAGTCGAAGCTGAAGCTGCAGAGCTGCTCTGGACGACAAGCGATGGACAGGCATACGAGAGACATCCCTCGCAGCTGTCTTTACATGACTCATTGACACGTAGAGAAACATCACATGTAGGAAGTCGGTGAGGATGAGAGTGAGTGGCTGAACGGGCGAATGGAACGCTACCGGCCAAGATTGTCACAGTCACACACGAATCTCGATCCCGAATTATGCATTACTAGCAATGAAAGACATAATCAAGATTGCGATTTGGAAATGCCCACGCTCTGAGTAGGATGTCAAGCTGTAAACACACGACAAAGGCCATGGAGGCCCTACCCAGTCACCGATATATGACTCTCCCTCATCATCTATAGACATACCTGACATACTTCTTTACTGCTCATTTTGCTCAAGCGTGAATTTTCTTCAGCTGAACGGACCACGGACCACGAAGGATTCTATTGAATGCGACCCCTACCTCGCACAATTCACCCCATGCATGTGGCTGGGATCTATTGGCATCACATGATACCTCCAACCTGTGATCCAACTTTAACCATAGCCACCCTTGTCGCTTCTCTTTTCTGCTAGACAGCTTCCATAACCTTATCGAGATGATGATGATGAATCCTTGTTAACGAACAAGTAAGAACTATACTTTGACCCCTTTTTAATTGTAAAGATACTATTGCCTGTCAAAGAGCTTCTTTGGTGGCCGTTCTTGAGAACCGGCAGCAATGGTGTGAGTCGGGCTATGTATGCATTAGGTATTGCCATTCTTCGAGGAAAATCACAAGTGCGTTACTCATACCCAGGCTTTGTCTAAAGCATCAAATTCAGTATTCATGCCGGTGTAACGGCGTCTTTACTTGGTGTTAAATGACTTCCTGGTTGAGTCATGGATGCATAGCTTCGGTTGCGAGATGGTATTCCGATGACCACAATGCCATGCATAAAAATGAGGAAAATACCTGGCAGCGGCAAAGACAACAGGAAGACTCATTCAGCCAATACATAAAACTCTATAACTCTACTTTCGATGTAAATATATCGCTAGAATTGAGTTGATCGCTACCGCCCGCAGTTTTGGATGACAACTTGTCTACCACTAATATGATCAACTTTCAACTCGGCACATAGACCCTCGAAAGCGTCAATTGACGCCATGATACCTCAAATACCAATGAGGAATATTTAGTTTCACAACTTCTTCGATAAAAAAAAATTGACATGGAAAATTTCTGTACTCACCGATTGACGCTGACCATTCTCTGAGCAAGTTTTGATAACTCAATCCTACGGACGAAACATCTCCGAGGATCCACCGCCCACACAATTTAGTCACAATTGCGAGAATATCATCGCTACAAACTCCCCGCATTCAATCTCTCTGTGTCTCTTTTGCATAAAGCTATCATAATGGCAGAACTTTCTCAAGCAACTCAGCCGCCGCTACGGATCGGCACGCGGAGATCAAATCTCGCTGTTGTGCAGGCTGAGGGCATCCGCGACAGCCTCAAGAGGATTGCACCCGAACGAACCTTTGAGATTGAGGCGCTTCACACTCTCGGGGACAAGGATAAATCCACAGAGCTTTACAACTTTGGAGCGAAGAACCTATGGACGGCTGAATTGGAGGAGAAGCTTACATCCGGTGAAATTGATGTCGTCGTTCATTGTCTCAAAGGTTAGTACATAACCTCTACTACTTTCACAAGGCCGCGACGCCTTCTCGCATTAGCCCCGCTGAGACTTTCTAACTGTCAAACAGATATGCCGACCAGGCTTCCTGACTCATGCGATCTAGCGGCCATTCCTCTCCGTGATGATCCCCGTGATGCTCTGATTATAAAGGCAGGGCTACCATATACCAGCCTCCAAACGCTGCCTGAAGGCGCAGTGGTTGGCACTTCCTCAGTGCGACGATCAGCGCAGCTTCGCCGCCTCTACCCTCATCTTCAATTTGCCAACATGCGCGGCAACGTGGAAACTCGGATAGCCAAGGTAGATAATCCTGAAGGTGAGTACACTTGCATGATCATGTCCGCCGCCGGTCTCGAGCGGGTTGGTCTCAAGCACCGCATCAACCAGTATCTGGGCTCCAAGGACGGCGGTATCTTTCACGCGGTTGGCCAGGGAGCGCTCGGCCTGGAGATTCGAAAGGGAGATACTAAGGTCTTGGAGCTGTTGGACAAGTTGGCTGATGAGAAGTCTACTTTGGCCTGTCTTGCTGAGAGATCTCTGTTGTATACTCTTGAGGGCGGTTGTACTGTACCGATTGGAGTAGAGACGGAGTGGGTGGACGAATCAAATCATGTTCTGAGGATGAGAGCGATTGTGGTTAGTCTTGATGGTACTCAAAGCGTCGAAGATTCCATCGATGCAACTGTGAAGACCAACGATGAAGCTAGGAAGTTTGGACAGGAGTTGGCTGAAAGGTTGGTCAAGGCGGGAGCGGATGCGATTTTGAAAGAGATCAATGCCACTCGACCACCTAAAGATTGATGATATGATGGCTTCCTGTCTAGCATAGCAACGTACAAAACCTGTATAGAATACCCCTCTCATAAATCGCATACCAAATATAATATAGGAGGTGCTATTTACGTGATAATTGATGGATGTATAAGTCAGTTGAATAACAGTAGTGATTCTTTCTTGATAAAGAGAAGAGTTTATTATGATACTTCGCTACTAAAGACTTTATGTAACCAATCCAATTCACCAACACAATCAAGCCACCCAGATCTAAGTATTAAGCGTTTAACTCTCACAGCTTCTCCACATGCTTAACCCTGAACACCAAATGGGCCCAAATAGCCGTAGTCAATGCGAGATGATTCCACCATAGTTTCACAATGCGAGAGTGTATACACATCCGCAGCTGCTAGCTTACCCAACCACTTCTGGGTCGTCACATTGGCACAATATTCTGTAAGAGTATCGACATATCCAATAAACGATGCCCATGTATTGTTTGGATTAGCTGCCTGGATGGGCCCTAGAATGGTACCAATTGACAGCGGATTTGTTGCGCTGGGAGGGCTGTTGCTGAGAAGAATCGCCGTGCGGGCGTTGTTGTATACGTCTTGCACGTATTCTTGCTGAGTAAGAACATCTTTGCGATCTCCGAGACGGTTAACGTGCCCTCCAATATAGTATTTGAAGTCGTATTCCAAGATCAGGTCGTGTGCTTTGATGAACATGCCGACATTTTGCGCTTCTGCTAGGTTTGCAAAAGGTACCCAACCAGGGAAGACAAGGTCGATGAGCATGAGAATCTTTTGCTTCGGAGCGTAGATGAAAAGGTTTCCGGGGGCGTGGATAGGGCCATGGTAGTCCAGCTGAAGAGTCTGGTTGTCGATGTGTAAGGTGTGGGAGCCCTTGAAAGTGACATGGGGCAGCGGCCGGTTTGGATCAGGTGTAATAGTGAGTTCGTACTCTGTCAATTCGTGGGCAATGATGGTAACGCCCTTCTTGGCCAGGAGATATGCTGCCCCGATGTGATCGGCATGATAGTGGCTGTAGACAAGATGCGAGATTGGCAGGTGTGTTACTGATCGGATGGCGGCAAGGATGTTTTCTCCCGTAGTTGGTGGTGCATCGACCATAATAACGCTTTTGGGAGTGACGAAGAACAAAGATTGGTATGTGCCATCGGCGAGCAAATATGCTCCTCCTCCAAGCGACTGCACACGGTATCCTTGGTCATTGACAGGAGGGCCAATGGCGGATGAGGGCACAGGAGCGTATGTAGTCACATCGTGTGAGTGAGCATGTGCAAGACATGATAAGCTCAAGAAAATTGAAGCCAATGAGACACGCATCTTTGACAAGATATCGTCTTGAGACTCTATAACTGGTGATTGAAGTTGTCGACTGCGTATGGATTTCTCTGCCTCATTGTTTCAAGACTCCATTGCATTCTTATACTCTGACAATCTTTGATGAATGACAAATAGGTCAATTGGCTACATGACTACTCCGGAAATGCTCAATTCGCATCGTAGTAATCCATTTATGCATAATAGTTGTCTAATCTCTGACCATTTCTTACTAATGTTTGTCATTAATAACCGGGGGGCGAAACAGGATCTAGATCCAGGCACAAAGGTCGAGCGATACTCGAGTGGATACAGAGCTTACCCCAAACGGCCTCCACGATGTAAACATTTACACAACTCGTTAGAAGCTCTCCTTATTAGGTAAGGAGGTCTGCAGAGTACTATGAGTGTGTAAGACAATGGTTGACGAATAGTTGATCCCTTGTATATTTTCTGACGCCCGGCTGTATAGTAGGTTATATATGTTGAGTGTAGGATTGCCAATGACGAGCTGAATGCGTTGGCGATGTAAGCACAACCACTATGGGAGCAACACACAAAATGATTGCCCTGAGTCTGCATCCAATGAGCTTGCTGCTACGATACAAGTGTGTGGCGGGGCTGCGACAAGGCATTGCTCAAATCTAGACGTTATTATGCATGGATTCTACGGATTCGATGAGTACCTATCTATTTGCTTTGGATCTGGTATTTGTGGGATCGGAAATCTTCCGAAATTCCTCGGAATGATGATACAACATGCCGACACTTTCAATTAATAATAACAAATAAAATCAGATTTTCATACAAATGTAACATTAATTTCTTTTAGGCTGCTTGCTTCTTTTGACCGCTATATTGAAGTATAGCGCAATCCTTCCCGGAAATTTCTAATAGTTGAAATGAATAGGGTAGCAAGGGCGAGGGCTCATCCACGCCTTTTGAGTCACCTTTTCTCCGGTATTTATAGTAACTAGAATTGTATAAACACATCAGAATGTATTTTTTTAATACATGGGGGAGAATGTATTAGCATGATTCAGCTTCTCCTCTATACACACCACGAATGCTGACATATCTTTTCCTTCAGGCAAAGGTGTCAGAAAAGGTGTCCTGCTAGAGTGCTATACCAAGCTACAGCTCGACGTTTCTCAAACAGACGTCATCGTAACGAAAAGCGAAATACAATTGTCGGGAGCACCGGCTTACTTCATTGGAACGAATGACTTCATACCATACCAACACTAAATGGAAGAATGATAAGACTTAAGGGCAGGTGTTTATCGAAACTTATCATAAGATTTCTGGCTGAGTACACGAGCAACACTATACTTACCTCTATTTTGTTCAATTGATAGTCAAGGAATTATTCAATGTTTGCAGTGCTAGAGAGATTGAAGAGGATATATGGAAATGGTGTAATCTTCTGAAACCGTAGGAACCTTTGCTATTGGATGTCAATGCAAAGGCTTCCAGTAGGTGAGTAGACTCTTTTTGATTGGCTAGATAATCAAGTGCATCTATCTTGAACGATATAGCACACACTCCTAGAACACCCCTGTGACGTAGTTTTCATGCTTACGAGCAACACAGCACGGGGTAGGCGGCATTTCACATGGAGGCGGAATTACTACTCTCGGTAATTCTCTTGTCTCTGTAATCGGGCGGCAATACTGAATAGAGTTGAGCTAACAGGCGATAATAATTCGGTGAATTCCGACTCTTGCCATCTGCGCTCTTCAATGTTATGGGTTATGTCATTCAGAGCATCAAAACAAGGCGGATCGTACAGACGTGTGAATGTTCTTATATAGGAGCCCAAGGTAAGCTATGTGATTTCCAAGTTGATGAATACTCTAAGTGGCCTTGCAAAGTTCACCTCTTTATATTTGCACCACAGCCCATAACGTGTCTCGTTCCCGGTTATTATATAGCTGCTGAAGGTGGCCTTTACTAGATGAGCACCATAATACTCTCGTGTAGTCAGGTACTTGCGGCTTTCAACAAAAGATCGCCATCGAGTGCCCACATGTCTGTAGGGCGCCATGATACCTTCATATGAGAATGAGTAGATCTTTAGTAATATATATATTCATGTACTGACAGAAAGCGGCAGTAGGGGCGAGATGTAACCAATAACGTATATGATAACTAATCATTTGCGTACATAGTTTGACACATTGTGTTCTATAAAAAGATTTAAGCTACAGTCTGCTAACGTGACTACTATCTACTCCCTTTACCATGTGGCACTTCAATATAAGTCTATATGTGAACTATCAGTAAGCATCTGAGGCTCAAAAAGTCTGTGACATATGGAATATGTCTATTTTTCGCTATGTTTCCACAAAATCTATTGTTTTTTGAGACTCTATGTATGTTCTTCCTCTGTTGTAGTGGTGCGGACGGATATCCCCAGACCAAAATGATTACGCACAGTTTACTTCATATTAATCATAAGAAGCACCTTTTGCGAACCCTTTATGCCTACTAAGTCCCCTTTTGGGTGTTAGACCCCTTGTCATGAACATCATATGTGAGGGGATTCAGCTTCTTGGCTCAACTATATTAGTCATTCTTAGTGCTGTTGTGTAAGTCGAGTTTATTTTTGTAATCTCCTTAGAACACCCTGTTAGCCACCATCAACAATCTTTTGCTCCAAATTCTGCCCAAAGTCCCTCACACACTCTCTTGTCTCATGGAATTCCCATAGTACTCACCTGATGGACATCAATTGACATGTTACATAACAGAACACTTACGTACGTAGCCTGAACTATAGAATTGAGGGGTTGTGATATTATTGCGCCAGTCAGACGAAATAACTAATCCGAAGCTACCTAGACTGTGAAGAATTAAACCAATAGAGTTTATTGTAGATGAAAAGTACATGCAATTGCCGCGCGGTACACATCTCGAAGTCAAGCGTAAGCCGGTGGCTGCTGTGTATCCAATTATTTCTTCGTTAGTCCACTTTACAACGGCGAGAAATATGTCCCATTCCGCTCGCCGTGCCAAGTTAAACAATATTCCAAACCATGAGAAGCGGGGAAATGAACAACCAGTTAGTAAACGACGCGGCCACTGCCATATCTGGCGACGCCCTAGCTTGACAGCTTGAGTGGTTCGCAGGCTGGAATTATTATTCGTTTATGACCCTATTAATGTAGAGACCAATAATTACTAGTGCGATAATTGGTGATCGTGTTGGTTTAAAAAATGCTAAACTGAGCGCTATGGAACAGTCTCGAGTCTGACATGCATACGTAGATTACTAGTCAGAATATAGAGTGACAGTGTAGGAAACGAAAGCTCGTGTAGTTTTAGACTCCTCTCCAAGAATTGGTATATATGATGAAAGCAGCGGTGCAATTCATGCATACAGCTCTCTGACCTTAAGCAAGCCTTTCAACTCAGCAATCGCAACAGACTGTTCATTTTACCGACAGTACTATAGTTTTATTCCCCAGTCAATTGAAAACAGCAATCATGGCGGATAAGATTCCTACGCTCACTGAGTCTGGCCTGCTCAACGGCGGCAAGCGTTCCGTCATTGATTCGGAGCTCGGCCCGGGATCCACCACTTTCCCTCACTTTCACACGCTCTTCACCGAAAATTTCAAACTGCTCTCCGGCGAAATGACCGTCATCATGGCACCAGAGGGAGTCAAAGACGCCGCCGCCATGAAGGAGATCCCCATGAAAATCGGAGAAGACAACACCGTCCCAAAACATACCGCACACACGTTTCGGGCCGGTGAGAAGGGCTGCCGAGTCATAACTACCTTTGAACCGGCCGCGGTGGATTTCGAGCGAGTTATGCTTATCATGCGCGGTCTGCAGGAGGATGCGGAGTACAAGTCTTGGGGCGGGGGAGCAACGGAGGAGAATGCCATGCTGCTCTCTGTCCTCAGCGAATTGACTGATTCGCATCCACTGCTTGATAAGGATAGTGAGATGCTCGATAAGCAGGACAAAGAGGCACACAATAAGTTCAAGAGCGAGCTTATCAATAAATACGCTACTGATGATATGCTTAAGGTGGCGGTTGCGAAGCATGCAGCGGCATCTGCTTAACCTTGCGGGTGCCGAGCTCTTGTATATATAAAGCGTTTATTGGCTCTCTATGAAGCAATATAGATACACTTTTACGTTAACTAGTCTGGAAATTCCCATGGAGTATGCGATAGTATATTGATCCTTTGTACTCCACACTTTGCGGTTGCAATAGTGCCTATGTACCTGTAGCTATGTGATACCAGTCAATTCTCGCGGTTAATGTAATGCTCTATTCAAAGTCTCCCTCAGAGTCCAGCATATCTGATTCAGAATCAGTTTCTAATATGGGTTCAGCAAACATGACGGTGTAATCATTCTTGATTTCCTCCATCAAAGTCCTAGGCAGTTTCATGCCTTTCAAACGCGTCTCTGCGCTTTCCTGTATAAACTCTTCAAACGCTTTCTTGGCCACATTAGAGTCACAGTCTCTTGCATTGCGTAGTCTCTCGTTAACCTCTGGGTCGCGAACTCGTTCAATATCCCAAAAGACGTATCCTAACCGTCGGAGAGGCCAGTATCTAGCAATGCCCATGGCTGAGAGGACAGCTTCAATACTTGATGGCCTAAATAGAAGATAACCCAAGTTTACATGGGAGATGTCATTGTCTGATATGTTTTTAGGATTATTGGGAATCTGAGATGGATTCGGATCTTCGTATATTGCGTGGGGGAGAAACTCGCGTTCTCCGTAGTAGTTGTGACGGATAAGATCTTTTCTCTTTTGACCTTGTGGAAAGAGTAAAGATTGTAAAAAGGGCAATCCGAGGGAGATTAGATATCTTAGGATATCTGGTAATGCGCTTCTATCATCCTCGCCAAATAGTTCGAGGCCACGTTCGTCCGAGGGTCTGAACTCGCAACAGCCATCATCGCATGAGATAGACTTCGATTTTAGCTGACGATGGAATTCTGCTTCCCTCATCTTGGCTTTTTTTATGGCCGCTGCTGTTGCAGTTTGAGCATCGAGAACTTTCGCCACAACTTCTTCCTCTACTTCACTGAAAATTCTCGATGCTCGAACCCAAAAGTATTCATGGAGGCAGCTTAGCTCTTCTACCTCCCAAGGCGCCATCTGTTGAAGAAAATGTTTGAATTGATCATCTGCCGCAAAAATGGATTCGTCGGGTATTCGCGGACTGACGGGGAAACAGCGCGAGTAAAACTCATACCGGAACAGGGCTCTCTGTAATCTTCCTTTCTCTGTCCAAGATAATCCAGTTTGGCAGGCCACATGCGATGAGCATGGAACTGTGTGGTGATGGGGATCTTGCTGTGTTTCCTCACTTGCATATAACGCATGTAATGTATGGCATGTATAATCATCTGCAAGTCTCGACACCATGTTGTTCAGCTTCGCTAGCGTTATGATGCTGTACATCGTCGTTGGGAATTTGAACAGCGTAGAGTCACGTTGGAAATAGCTGTCAAGAAACTGCCAGTGTTCCTCGTCTTCCCCCATAATCATATACTCTTCCGGATCGACAAGGGTTACAGCGATTGCATGGTGGAGAGCATCAGGATGTATCGCGCGCTTGAGAACAGAGGAGAGAATGAACTCGCGAGTAATCCGATAGATGCGAAAACATTCAGGTGATGCCTGGATGAATGAATATAGGTCGGGAAGAGAGTCGAAAGAGGTTAAAATAAGACGAAGCAGCTCGGGAGGGAGGTCATGAAGATGCAGAGCTGCTGGCATTTTGCTTCTATTGGCGATGTCGACACGTATCTTTGGGGATCAAATATTGATGAAATCTAAAGTTTATGAGAAATGAGATGCTCTAACAACTGATAACTGAGATGAAAACGCGTGATGGTGAAATGTTGAGAGGAGAAGAAGAGAGGAGAAGAGAAGATGCTGAAGTAAAGATTGGACGAGTTGAATGAAGCTGAGGCGGGGTAGCGCGTCTGTCGGCGCGCTGGCATTGGTCTACAGCACGATGTTTTCATAGGTTCATTGCGATATTACTACATGTACGGTATTACTACAGTATTACTACATGCACCTCCACAGTGCGTAATTTGTTCCTCAAGAGTCGTTGAAAACAGAGTTCAAGACGATTCAATCTCTGTATCAAAATTGTTTCTTGATGCATCGACGTTGTTTGCATTGCCGGATAGCAGTTTGAGTCACTGGCTGACGAACAGCGTGTTTGGGGGATGGGTGGCTTACACCAAGGCGACCTTGTACTCGTTTCTGTATAACGTCATGATTTACAACAATTTGAACAAATTATGAAGTACGTATTGTATAGCTACGAATATTCCTAGTTGGCTAGAAATCGTGACTGATCAATGAGTTATTTACATACAGAGAAGTCCAGTTTGGACAATATTTAAGTTGTTCCCCGACTCTTAATGCCAATATTTGCCTGTAATTGATCTCACCAGCTCCCAAGCCTTGTTCAGCGCGGTAATGACATCCTCGGGTAGCGGTCCCTTTTCCAAGTCTAGTATGTTCTGCTCAATGTGCGTAGCGCTGCTTGCTCCGATCAACACAGCATCTGGATAATCGGAGCCAAGTTTGCTGTGGTTCGTCATCCATCGAAGGGCCACCTCAGCGACTCGCAAGCTATGCTTATCAGCAGCCAATTTTATGATCTCCACTGCGTCAAAGTACGCATCGTTCCAATATCGCGCTCGATAGCCCTTCCCTTGTGCTTGTTCTGGGTCAAATCGAGACCCTTTCTCCACAGAGGTGTTCTTCTCCATATTGCCAGTCAGAAAGCCGCCAGCCAGAGGATTATACGCGTAGAATCCCATGTTGTAACGTCTCAGGCAAGGAAAGAGCTCGGCCTCAACTGTTCTGTGTAACATATTGTAAATGCCCTGATAAGCAACCGGTCGGATCCAGCTATTGGCGTCGCAGATCTCGCAGATTTGCGCGACTTCCCATGACATATAATTGGAAATGCCAAAACGATCGAATAGTCCCTCTTTGTGAAGCTCATTGACCGCTCTCAGTGTATCCACATAGGGCGTTGACCGATCAGGGCCATGCAGATACCACATGTCTATTTTGTCGGCTTGCAGGGCTTTTAAAGATTGCTTGAGGCATTCTCGTAAGTGTTCTGGCCTGTGTGTCCATTTGTCCTTGTCTGTTGGCAACACTACCGTCGGGTAGATCTTCGTGTCTATAATAAGGCCTCGATCCTGCCATTTAAGTTTGCCTAGATACTCTTCAGATGTTCTAGAGCCATAATAACGCGAGGTATCAATCTCGTTGTAGCCGTGAGATTGGAAGATATCCAAGAGTTTTTCGGCCTCGACTAGATCACTTGTACAAGTTAGTCAAGAACTTACAGTAGAAGCGTAGGAAGCAACGTACGTAACTCGAGACTGTTCTTTGCCATTGCCGATGGTCATGGCCCCAAGAACAATATTGACGGCCGATTTTCTTGCCACAGCCATGTTTATGTCTGATTTGTTCGTTCTTGTTTGTGGCTGCGATTGCTGTACCTTTGGATGCGCGCAGCAGGCGTTTACTAAGAGAAGTCCATTACTTGTATATTATGCAGAAACCTGACTGTCAAGCAAGTTGGACTAATGGGGTTAAAGACAAAGTCCGATAGAAGAAATAGGGCACTGGAGATATCTTATGTCCGTCCAGCTCCCACCCCCTAGCTGTTACATGCGTGCCAGAGATGCTGCTAGAGTGCCTGAAAGTCCGATGATATATATAACTATGGGAGAAAAACGATGTTGTTTCAAAGTCCCCAGCCATGAGGTCGGGATATTGTAGGAAGAGCCGCGAATGTGTTATAGTAGTAGCTTGTCAAGATATTGAAGGAAAGAGCAAGCCATTTTGTCTCGCCAAGCTGAGATCTCGTGATAATTTTCTTATAGCTTATCAAAAGTAGAGTAGAAATCTTTGACTACTAATGCGGAATGATTCATGAGATACCGAACTTTCTTTCCGAAACACAAGAGCTATAGAATGAGATATTGGATAACTACGATGGTAACTTTCATCCCGCTCTATATGATGTTTACTATATCCCAATATCTCTAGCCGGTATAGATTGCAACCTGACTCATGTTCAGGTGGAAAGTAATCGTCGTGGAACAATGCTAGTAATAGAGTAAATACTGGTATTCTAAGACGGGTTAGTTTTCCGACTTATAATGGGGCATCTGGACTTGCCAACGTACCTCCCAGTAAGTTATTATACCTTGAAGAGTTAGCTCATTAACTATAGCTCCATCCCTTAATGCTATATAACATCCACACGACATCAACCATTGTCTTCTAAATAAAATATTCCAGCATGATGTCAGCGAATTGGACATATCAGCACGAAACGTACATGTAGTCACTTTTACATTATATCTGGTTATTGTGCGGAGTCAAGATGCACCCGAAACGTTTCACAGAATATGACTTTGAGAATTTCATCTATATAACCACGAAGCCGCCTATGCTACACAATCTATGAAGCGATAAGATGGCTTGATAACCTGAAAACAATATCTGAGGCGCAACAATTTACTAATATCACCGCCACCGGCTACTTTCTTCTGGTAGACAGCAAATCCGTCCACTATCGCAATAGCAATCTACAGCATATTCTTTCAGACGAGACGGTATACAAATACGGATCCTGTGGGTTGGACATCAGACGGCAGGGAGGTATATGAAAAAACATCAAACCAAAAGAGCACGATGCTGTATATCCCCAAAACGTCATGTTCTATAAACGTTAAGACGGCTTTTGCTATGATTCCATTCTATTGCAGTCAGCAAAATAAAATCGGCGCGTGAAAAGGCTGGGGGTCAACGTACACCTCTTCTGATTCAAGCCCAACGAGGCCGGCTTTTTCAAGAACATCTCTTGCAAAGCAGCTGGTATTTCCAGAATCAATGTGCTTGAGCTGGACTCCAGCAGCTGCAAACTTCTCTTCAAGAGAGGTCCAGACATCGGGTTTTATGAAGTTGGAGGACCCGGTCAATACCTTAGGCCAACTATACTTGCGCCACGATGTTTCTCGTTGGCGAATGTCTCTTTCGGTGGCCGTTGCTTCAACCAGCCTCAGAGATGGGAACTCTGAGGCTGCGCTTGAGGCTAGTGCATGGAGTGCTGGGATCATCTGGGGAGGAGCGCCAGGAAGAACGAGATGACGCAGGGATGGGGGAAGACGACTTGTGAGATGGTCTGCTGGGAGGTCTACGCGGATTCTGGAGGGCCCAAGCCTGAGGTGATATAAACATGTAGAGTCAAGCTTGAGAGTCTCCAAGACTCTAAAATCTTTAAAACTGCCCATAGTCCTGTTCTCTGCACTTCCTTTCCATGCAGGCGAGAGCGCATAAAGGACCGCATTGTCGATGTGGATGGTGATGTTGTGTTCACTCCCTCCTCGAGCGCCATCCCATCGATTGATAGCAAGGGTCCGAAGAGTGCCTTTCAAGTGGCTGAATGCAGGAACAATATGTCGTGGCCAGAATTCCCAAGGAAAATTCTCACGCAATGATGAGCCGCCGAAACCGTCAGGAAAAACCGGGGAGTTTCCTCTAGAGTAAAAGTGGAAGCTCTCCAAGACTTTGCACGCCCCAACCAGAGTGAATAAACCGCCTTCCGTTAGAAGACCGAAATCTATGACTATCTCTTTCAAGTTGTCGAGCCTAACACCGCTCTGAAGTGGGCGATATAGGCCTGCATTACGTAGTCGTAAAGTTCGAAGACTTGGAACAAGCCACCCCGCTAGTTGAAGCCCTACTTCTTGAGCGGAGAGGTCTGTCGAGTAAGGGAATGGCTGTGCTCCGGGCACCCACAAGTGCTGCAGTGATGTGAGTGCCCGAGGGTTAGATGGAGATGCCTCACTTGTATCTGCTGTTCGCCATGTCGCCTCAGCCAATTCGGTGAAGAAAAAGTTGTGATGGCACCATGCTCCAGCGATTCACATTCGGTGTCAGAAAGGCCAAGAGAACCAGCAACCGCTTGAAGTGCTCGCAGGGTTCACGATTTTCGCTGCATCCTTCACTGCAATACTTGGGATGCCACGAAGGAAGAGGAGCGAGAGAGAAATGGGAGGCTATATCATCCAATATAGGCCCCATAGTATCTGGATCGATTAAAAAAGCCTTTGGCAGACATGAGATGTTAACCTCTTTGATCATAAGCCTCAGGTCTGGCCTACGCCACAGAAAGATCAGGAAGCGAGGTAGCCAAGTCTTGTCATTCGCCCCAATTCGGATTTCCGAGTAGAGGTATGGATTTGCGATTTGATGATAGCGCTTCGAGGTAAGTGACAGTCTTGCAAATGTTCGTGAACATTGCGTAAATTGCAGAGGATCAGCGGGCTTGACGATGGCCTTTTTATCCTCAAGAATCCAAGAGCATATCAATTCGACCAACTCTACCGGTAAACGGTCTATATAGGGCATGGTTGGTGGAACTTCTGCTGGATGAGGCATCGGGCTAGGCTCTGCCGTGGACATTCTAGATGGTTGCTGATCAGACTGAGCTGGCTTCGGATATTTGTATCTTGAGAACGTGATTGTCCTTGTAGAGGATTTAGAGGATAATTTTCCATAGAAATGAGTCCATGATCATACCTTTGTAATTGTAAAATGCTGACTAGAGTCACGCTACAAGATCTAGGCAGCACAGTATAACAACTGGGACTAAGTGTGGGGTTGAAATATTTAAGCTTGAAAGATCGCGAGATTCGCCCCCGCCGTTGAAATAGCTGCATGGGAACGGAACTGCCCGAAATAGTAACAGGTTGTTACGAATATCTCCGATTGGTTTATACGAAGTGTGTTGCTCCCTAACAATGAACCGACATTGGGTTCGTGAGATTGGGATATAGGTTTATTAAACTGCTATCATGACTGTTTTAAATGGCAAAAGCATCTCAGCTAGCATTAGCAAGGGAGGGTTCATTCATACATAAGAAGTAAGACAATTATATTATATAATTCAATTCGTACACCAATCTACTCTACAGGTTCTGTAGTTTTGTCTATCCTCCATGTGATACTCTTATTATAGCCCGACATACTTGACTCCAAAATAACCGCCGTCTGCATCAAAGAGAGTCTCCCACTCTTGATAGAAGTGAACTCCCGTGTTGATCTTCTCTTCCCTGCCGTAATTCACCAACTTTGTCCTCACTTCGTCTGGCTCCCAACTGCTATTGCTTCCAGTAGTGAAATTGTATTGAATCCCTGAATATCCAGGCTCTATACCAAAACGAACCAGCACATTCTGGCCCGTCGCCAAGATCTTTGCTCTGGAGGTACTGTTTGACGGAACCAGGCGAACTTCTTTATCAGCAGTGGAAAGATAGGATAGCGTGACGCCTGTATCAATGAGAAGATTCGACAGTCGGCATGTTCCGCCGTCGATGCTCACGCAGCCGGTGACGTTTCTCCAATCGCGAGGGTCTTTTGAGAAGCCCTGTTGCTTCTCCAGCTTCATCCAGGTATAGTCTTGTGTGTTTTCCTCTGTTAAACCGATGACCACGCCGTCCTTTCGTAAGCTGTATCCCGCTCTGTAGCTGTTTGAAGCAGAAACATTCACGCCGTTGATGCTTTTTATGTTCAACAGCGCGTTTTTGTCCGGTGTTCCTTGAGACTGTCCGTCTGCTTCACGACCAAAACCGATACCCCACCACTGTGTGCCGCGCGGGTTCAAATTATGATTGCTCGTATTCTCTTCAGGACAATCTCCTTTCCATTTGGTGTCGTACCCTGAGCACTGAAGCGTCTCGTTCACGGTGAGCACAGGAACCTCTGCCGAGACATTGACAAGTTCGCCGGATGAATCAGCAAATTCGAGTCTGAATGGGACCCACGCGCCGCGGTATAATCTTGTTGATGACGAGAGATACTGGTATCCAGGCTCATAACCCGCCAGTGTCGCATTGGTAATGTTCAAATCCAGAGCGTCCAACATTAGACCATTTGAACCAGTATCAAGAACCGGCGCTATTGGCACAGTGTTCGACACATTTGAGAAAGCCCAGTCCTGCGGCGCATGGAGGTAGATGGTTAAGCTTGGCGCGTAGTCAGGCCATGCATATGGAGGCGGGAAAGAGGTAATGGGAAGAGTCGTGGTGAGTTTGTAATCTGACAGATCAGGGCCGTCGCTTGGGGATTCGATAAATTCTTTGATCTTTTGAGCGTCGCTCAAGGCGACTAATCCCAGTATTGGGAGGAAGTAGGGGAGTTTCATGTCGTATACTGAGTACCAAATCCCCCACGTTATTCGTTCATAGATGTTGGTATGGAAACTCGAAGTTGAGGATTTGCGCAAATCGTGGTGATGTATAATCGAGATGAATTGGGGCGCGCGTCTCGGGTGACAAGCTGACGGGGCTCATTTTATATGAGATACGCCGGATTCTTCCATGGAAATAAGATTTCCACCGCCAGTCAGCCACTCGAAGTAAGGTGTAGATCACTGAGGCGATCCATAAGCTCATAAATGCCGTCGGAGGTTTAATCAGTAATACGTTTCCAGCAATTATATACACTAGTACACCGCTCATACCATTCGACTAGCTGATGAAGATCTCTCAGGCTTAATACCTGAAGCAATTGACAACCTCTCCAGTCTACAAGCAATTTATCGTCATCGAATTACTACATAGTCACTAAACTTTAATTGCAAAAGTATTGAAGTACGTGGCGAGGTAAATTTATGCTCGGGCTGTTATATCGTTCCAGAGAGCGACCTAACATAGAAAGATACCTTACCTTCCTGTCTAATGGAAGTTTGTGTACTGATACTCTATGGGTAGAGCATAGTCTCTCGTATTTCGGCGGTCTATATGATGACTTTGAGTTGGTTGGTACTGAGTTTGATCCGCCTCTTTCGTAACCGTGATCTTCTGGAGCCAAAGATAAGAGCAAGTAGTTATCCATTGATCTCTCCTATTCTACTACTTGACATTTATGCTTTCAGATACCAAGCAATTCATACCTTGAAGTTTATATACCGTGGTACGTAGTCTAACCAGCCATAGAAAAATTGAATCTACCACATTATCGCTGCGTGATGCTCTTAGAATGTTGTCAGGTCTTCTACGCTAAGTTGGTCCAATGCCTGCGTCTGGCTCCTGAATTTGACCTCTTTCATGAAGAGAATATGGAGCCACTACTGGACTGCAGATAATATCCTAGTGTATAACTTGGACTTTGTATAGATGAGGGATAAGCCACAGTATTTTAGTCTAATTTACAGAGTTTATTACAAGTACTAACAATAAAGATGTTGTTCCATTTTAATACGAGGTACCTAGATTATAAAAAGCTGTTTGAACCAGAAAATATGCACCCTTTGGGTCTATATAGTCATCAACTACGAAAAGATCTAAATCTTTACATAATGCTACATGCATCTTGCTCTACTGGATGACCGCGAAATTTACTTGCGCGCTGAAAAGGTCGTTCCATGTCCGAGTCAAGGTCTTCCCAGTAAATGTGTTGCATCCATCCCATTCTCTGTTCCTCCAGAATCTTAGCCATAACCTGCAGACACTCTTCGTTTGTCTCAGACAAGGCCGCCACTGCGAGAAAGACGCGCTTCTCAGGGCGCCCGCTATTCACAACGTAGATATCCTGGTACAAGGGGTTGTTGCGCCTTTTCAGCTCGTCTTCGAACATCATGAAACATGTCATAATGCGCGCTGTTACCCAAGAGTAGTTGAGACTCGAGTAGGGGAAACGACCGCAGACGTCTGAGTAGATGTCATACCGAAGGAACTCGAGCAGGTCCCGTCGCGACAGGTGATCAGCTCTTGTAGGTCGCGGCAGTGCTGGCATGAGGTTACTGTCGCCGTCGAAAATGAAGGTATCTGACCTATTCGCATCAGAAGGTCCGGGTGTACCCGTAGGCCAGATCTCTGAGTAGTTGGAACGGAGATTGTATAAAAAGGTGTGCTTTCCGAGGTCCTCAGTGGGGATCCGGTCTGGGTCCCATCCATTTTCGCGGTACAACAGAAGATTGGACTTGATACGGAAGAAACGGTTTGCGGCTGGGTTTAGCATGCTGTGCATCTTGTTCGATGTCCCTTTGAGCATGGCTCGTTGGCGCTGTGCGAGATGAGTGCCTGTCTTGTTAATCTGGCTGGTGAGGGCCTGTTGGAAATTTGAGGTAGGGGGTCGGCTGTCGGCGAAGAAGGCCTCTGAAAAGGTTTCCCCCAAGGCAGCAAAAAGTCCAATAGGCCTCTCGAGATATTTCTTCTGTACCAGCATGTTGTGTAAGTGAACTAGGAGCATTGGCTCGGGCACCTTGTCCCAGAGCACCAGACCGAAACGGTATACAATCTCCAGACTTTCGGCTAGCCCTGTACCGCAGAGGAAAGGCGAGTATTCCCAGAGGCCATTGGCGTTACTGTTGGAAAAGCGAGAGGGTGGCAGAGTTTTCAGTCCATACATGTACTTGGATTCGCCTAGCCAGTCCCGGAAATCCCACATCAGACATTCGAGTACACTGATCTGTGACTGGTGTCGGTTGGGGTCGCCGTGTAGCATGCTGTCACGCTCCAGAAGCTGTTTCAGCACGTGGGAACCCTGTGGGAAGCCCTTGCCGAATCTCTCGTTTTCACGATCCAGGAACAGGTCGACGTCTCGCCTCGGCCGGAACCCGCTCATCGGTGGCTCCAAAACATGTCCCCTAAAGCTGTTGAGGGACCAGCCCCGGGAGACCGTTAAAGAGTCGACTATACACTGCAGTTGGAATACCAAGCTTGGGTTGATGCGCTTCTTGATATCTGTGCCAGGCTTTTGCATAGCAAGAGAGCTGCTCTCCACCAGTCAGGAATCCAGTCACGCTGATCGAAAAATAAGGCAAAACTCAGGACTTACGTTACAATGCCGGCAAACTCATTAATGCCAAAGAGCCGTACGTGCTCGCTCCACTTGCCGTCGGCGGCCCAGTCGACCTTTTCGTACATATGGTGCTCCCCTTTCATGGTATTGCGTTGAACCACAATGCTGGAGTAGACATTGACCAGGTCGTAGAGCCAGTTGATGGTATAAGATCGACGCCAGCGGTGTCTCTGCTCCTTGGTTGCGCGCTGTAAGTCCAAGGTTGGGTTCCACTTGTCGATCTCCGCGAGCATACGCTTAGTCGGCTTACCGCTGCGAGTAGCCTGGAAGTCGGTCACGAAATCTACAAGATCCTGATATGCGTAGATAAGGAACTGTTCCTTAACATCCATTTTGACCTCTTCCATCATCTCCGTTGTCCCATCCGCACCAGAGATTCTGTGGAGTGACATTGTGAAGTTGCCCTGTGCCTTCTCTATGTTGCCACGCGTCATGGTTTGCATGACAGTCTCGTATGACTCGTGGCCGGGAAATTCTATCATGATGGCCGCCTCGGTTCGCTTAACCATGGCCGTGGCTATATGGGCAAGCGTACCGGCCACGGCGCTGTTGAGGCCCTCGTACGCAACCTCTCGCCACACGCCGCTCATGTACGACCGTAGGTCGAGAGTCTCCTCGAAGAGAGAATAAACCGCCAGGAGGTAGTCAGTAACAAGGCCGTCCGCGGCTTCGATAATACGGTAGCTTTCAAGTGGGACCTGATCCAACGTCTGAGGTGCGGGCTTGGCCGTCTGTTTGCCCTTCTTGGCTCGCTTTCCACCCTTCTTCTTCTTGCCTCTGCCCGGCCGAGCTTGACGGCGTTGTTGTCCAGGAGCAGCCGACTTCGGTTCCTCATCAGACTCCTCATCGCCACTAGAGTCTACTGCAGCTGTGTCAGGCTCGCCCTGCGCAGAGAGTCCAAGACTTAGTGCCGCAAATTTGTTGGAGAAGTTGGCATTTTCGACCTCAGCGTCAAGCTCGGCGTCGAGTTCGGCTTCTTTGCTACCACGCTGTTGCTCCTGCAGCCAAGCAGGCCCGCCAAAGATGTCAAATATATCGTTTAGGGCATCAATGAAATATTTGTGAGTCACATTGCTCTGTTCCATCTCTGGGTCGGGCTTCGGGCTCAAGGCAGCGAGCTGCTGAAATGCCTGGTACATGGCCGTCCTCGCGCTTGTTACCGACTGCAGCTTGCGATAGATGGCACCTGGGACGCGGACTGCATGCTTGGAAATCATCTTGGCCATGGATAAAAGCTCTTTCACGGTAACCTGGCCCGTCACATTTTGGTGGTTCTGAGGCTCGATGGTGCCTGATTCTGCGACTGCTGACGACTGGAGGATTGTGTTGGAAGCATGGATTATCCAGAACAAGAGCCGCTGCGTATCCTGCTTGTACTCGCGGTACCTGTTTTGAGGCACAAAGGATGCCATTGTCTGTTCTATTTCGCTATTTGCTACCGTTCCAGACTGCCAGCCTTGCTCCAGGTGTAAAGTAAACATAAGGTTGGATCTGAAACTACGACAAGCCGTGCGAATACTCTTTTTGCACGGATCATTATAACACCGACGCCTTCGGTCACCCATAGTTACACAATTCGTGCCTACCGACTTACAAGTAAACAAATTCACTCGGAAGAAAACTTTAAAATAATTCATTAAAAGCTTAGATAATATTTCAGCCAATGTTTCTTCCTTGCAAACAACAGCGCGAATCGCGGAGTCGAAACAACATTTATTCATCATATCTTCATCTTTCTCGATAGTGATTTGTCCGCCAAGTCTGCCGATCCAGTATCATGCATGAGATTTTCCAAGTTATCAGAGTTCCAGAGACAGAACCTTCAATCACAATATGTCATCCTCTCCGCCTCTCCCCATCGTGAATGAAAATGGCGTGAATTGGTCTCTGATACCGAGTGAGCTCCGGGAGATGATCCTGAAGGCAATTGTACGCTGCAAAAACCCTGGCTGGGGGTCGCATGCTGCTGTCTCCAAAGAATGGCAGTCTGTCATAGAAGTGGAAAATTTTCGTCGCTTGAAACTGCGATACGAATGTGTCTTTCAACTGGAACACATGGTCGCCCCCGAAAGACAAAAGCTTGTTCGTCACATCTGGCTCAACATAGGACTTTTCGATTATAACTGTGGGAATTGCCACATCCGCGAGAACCGGTTTAACAGGGAGAGCAACAACATAAAGATTGAAACCGCTCTTGGAAGGCTTTTTTCTGTTATATGTCACTGGCCTTGGCAACCAGAAAAGGGATTGAAGTTGGAGCTTAATGCATATTCCGACAGCGATTCTCAGCATTTTTTCCAGCATTACTATATCGGAGCTGAGCATGAAGAGAATCCAGAAGAAGTGAGGCCGAATCGCGGGCTTGGCGGGCAGCTCCCAGCACATGATCCAACACATGGATGGATTGATGGTCAGCGAGTCTTTGTTCCTCCTACAGAATCTATATGGCGACTCTTCAGCGCGATGTTTTTAACCGGGTTTCGAGAAGCCCCTCGAGTCGCAGCAGTCACAAGCTTGGTAATACGCCGCCAGCTTCGCCGTTGCTTTTCTCCATTCACGCTTCAAGTATTATTGGACAAGCTGCCTTGCTTACTCGAAATTTCTTACGAGTCATGGCGGACATGGAATGAAGATTGGAAGGAGATATTCTTCCCAAGTGTGTGCAACCCCTACTCACTTTCCCTATTAATAGCGCTACCATCAGCCGGAACTCTCAGCTTGCATCTTCTCTAACATCATCACAGCCTAGAAATCGATCTTCAGCCGATGGATCCCCAGATCGGTCAAAAGAATAGTGATATTCGAAGATACCAATGATGATATTACCACGGCAATGAACTTTTATGCCGATCCTCTTTGGGATAGTTCTGCCCTCGATTCCCAAATCGGCAAGGTTTTTGTTGATAGAAGCCTCCAGCTTGAACAACTTGCTGCCTCATTCATGACCGATGCCAGACATTTCTTCCACCACTGTCAGAAGTCCTGGGTTTGGCCTCGACTGCAGTCTCTAACTCTGACAACGTCGCTCTTATGCTCTACATCCTCCCGAGAAGGAGCTGCTGCCCTTTTACGCGCTGCAGCGAAATCTGCGCTGAATATGCCGAAATTGCATACAATGGCGTTATGGTATGGTGCGAGAAGAGAGGCTTGCGCATTTATATACAAGATCAAGGCCAGAACAGCTTCTATCACGGCGCGAAGTACATGGTACATGGACTTGAATCACTATCCCGGAGTCATTACGGCATGGAACAACGTTAGCTTCAAGGCTCTTCATAGAGACCTTCATGTATCCCAAGACGTGATTCAGGAAGTAATCGAGTCTCATGGCGATGCCATTCACTACTTGCGGCTACCCTGCACAGTGATTGACCCCGTATCGTTGTGGCAGATACGAAGGGAGGCAGCGCGAGGCCGCATCAATGCAAATTGAAGAATTGAGTAGATGCAATTGATAGCATTCACATCAGTACTATTTAATAAATAGCCAAGGTCCAGGATTTCATCTCTAGATATGCCCAAACATACTGTGAAGATGCAACGAATGAATGAACAGCTCTCCATATTAGACCAGGCACCATTAATAAAAATTGAGAGATTTTTAGGGTACACGTAGTGAGAATGAACAACGAGAGGTGTTAAGCTGACCGCCTGGTAAAATATTTATGGAGACTACAAAACAACCAACTTCAATCCGACTTCTGGTGTATATATAAGACAGGGCGCCCGATGGGTGTACGAAGACTGGAATGACTGAAGTTGCAAAAGTAGCCCTGTGTATTTCTCCAGAGATAGGGATGTCCTTGGATTTTGTACCGGTTGGCCCTGACATATTCATGAGCTGCCCCCAAATGCATCACGCAAGGCTCGTATCGACTCCCTGTTATACGTCTTGCCGCTCTCCAAGATGGCATCGAGATGTGCAAAGTTATGTGGCGCGCCTTTAAGTCGAATAATTTCCGCCTTTGACCCAGCGTCGTGCATTTTTCGACCATATGCCTCGCCCTCGTCCCGCAAAACATCCATCTCTGCAGTCCAGATCAGAGCCGGAGCCAAGTTCTTAAAGTTCGGTGCCTTAATCGGCGATAATTTCCAGTTCTGCCTTTGATGTTAGCTGTGAAACATATGACATGTTGACCCTATGTACGAACCAAGGGCAGGACGTCAAGCTCAGCTCGTCTGGGATTTCCGACGAAGCATTTATGGAAAAACATCATACCCTCCGCAGGGAGAGGAGGAGCGTGGTACATTTCTCGGTAAGACTCATATTCGCAGTCTGGCCGAAGCTCTCCAGTTGGTGTGAAGACGTGGATATCACATACTGGTGCTCCTAGCAGTTGAAAGGCGAGTGGTATGCCTTGATCGCGGCACATGTGGGCTATGACTGTGGAGAGATGACCACCCGCTGAGACTCCTCCGACAGCAATTTTATCCAGATTCACATTAAGCTGTAGAGCTTTAACGTCTCGGACCTAACTTATTATGAGCTGATACACATATAGTAGTCGATGGACAGGACTTACCCAATTCAAAGCGGCCCAGCAGTCATCGATAGGAATTGGGAACTTATACTCGGGCGCCAATCGATAGTCAACATCAAATGCGACACATCCGAGCTCTAAGACAACCCTTTTACAGAAGTCAAAGTCTGTAGCCAGGCCACCAAATGTCCATCCGCCCCCGTGAAAATTAACATAAGCCGGTCTTTTCACCGAGGATGTAACATCCCCAGGCTGGAAGATGCGGATAGTTATTTCGCCGCCGTTCACAGGGCACTTTTCTTCGGTAATGATAAGGTTGCCGTCATCTACAAGTTCGTGGCCGTAGTCAATCGCATACTTGGAAGGGTCTTTCCGGACATCTTCAATAGGCACTTGGTGAGTAACGAGACGGCCTGCGTTGTATTTGCTGTGGTACTCAACAAACGTAGGGTCAAACCGATGTCGAAGCTCTTCCGGAATACAATTGGTAAGAGGCTTTTCGATAATAACTGGAGGTTTGGAAGAAGTGGCCATCTTGAGTGCGCGATAAGGGAGACTTGACTCTGGGCAACGACGATGAAGCTCACAGACAATAGCAGTATGGAGGTTCGGACTGTATTCTTTATATATGAGAGTCAATTAGTTGCTAATCCACGTGATATGGTATTGAGTTATTTCGTATCAAGTTGTCTTTTGAAGATCCGGCCGGCCGAAGTGCCTTGTGATAGGAATACCTCAAGGTCATGTTACGCAGTGGGTTGACCAAGAGGCCTTGGCTGGCTCTCATCTTTTTCCAAGCATGGTATAAAGGTGGGACAGAAGTTCTTGTCATCAACTCGACAGGTATTATCAATCTGCTGACCAGTTGACTAAGATGGCTTAGCTATTCGGGAAGTAACATAACATGTGTCTTGAGCTTAGTTAACCCTTAGGTAAGAGAGACATGAGTGCTTGGCTGGAGTAAGTAGAAGATTTTGGATAGGTTGTCTAGCCATACTCTGTCTCTGTCTTTTTAATCCACTTTTACTCCAATCTACGCCTGCTACTGACATGGTCCGCTCTAGTCCGCTCTGGTCTGCTTGCTTCAGTCCGCTCCCGCCTCGGCCCACTTCCACTGTTACCCATTACACTTTCGCTCTTGCTCAAGTTGAGTAAGTCTTGGTGAGACTCTCAGACCCTGAGATTATTATCGGCTGTACGGACTGGTCTCGGTTGTGCGGATCAGTCTCGGCCATGCGGATATATGGACTCGTCGACTCTGTGTCTCTTGTGTTGATCTGCCGATGTATGTATGTTCACAATGGCGTATATATACCCGTAGACTCTCCAAATGAACTATACCAGATTACTCTAATCTCACAGCTTTACTACTCATATTAGACAAAAAGCTACGTGGACAACAACATGGCTACAGCATATAGAATACAGATTGACCCCAGTCGGATCGGTCTCCTAGGTTACAAGCACACTGAAGCTGCAGCAGCCAAGCTGTCTGAACTGCTTCAAAAAGATCTTGACGTAAGTAACCTATGTGATAAATACATGGCACTGTATTAACGCGATATATAGCGGCATCATGTTTTCTTCCTGGCCAGGGGTTATCACAACCATGTAGGATCCATTTTGGCCAACACATTGCACACCATAAAGCTGTAACTCTAATATGTGATTAACAAATGGGCAGATGTCGCACCACCTATGTACACTCTATGGCGCAGGAGCGACTCCCGAAGAGCTCCAGGCTGCGTTCGACCGTGATGCTGAAATTCAGATTGACCAGTTTCAGTTAAACAATGGCGTTCTAGAGGACCTTCGCCAAGATTGGGCAGCCAATGCTCCCAAGTATCTCGGAGATGCCAAGTACTATACAGATTTCCTACGATATTTCCAAGAGGAAGTAGAGGCAAAAGGATGGAAGAATGTATTGGTGGAATATCTCTTCAGGGGCGAGGAGAGCACTCACGATATGTACCGTCGCAGCTGGGGCAGTAAGTCCATCCATTACAGCGTTGAAACAGATTCTTCAGAATAAGACGGGAAAGCTGACGAGATCATAGGCTTTGCCCATTCTTTTATCCAGCTCATGTACGGCATCGAGTGGGATCAGCCTGCCATCGTCGCTCAAGGTCTGGCCCAGTCCGCTATACACGACGCCTACGTTGGCGACTTCTTGGAGAAAATCGAGAAGGCTGCAGCGGCAAACCCGCCTTCACGTCGCCTCAATACTGCTGAGCTCTACGAACAAGTACACTCCGACCCGGAGTTCGTCAACAGCGTGCGCAATGGAAACCCAAACAAGATTTTGGACAGCATCGAGGTCCTGTGCCCTGATGAGGGTGTGAACTATCTCGCCCAGGTCAAGGCTGGCCCCAATAACCTGGCAGAGGGCATAGCGGAGAACATCCATACGGCTGCTTACATGGTGTCGGCGTGTATTTTCCACCCTCCTGACTACCCGAGGTTTGACTTCTTCCTCATGTAAGTGCCCCCCGTCTGTCGTGTGGCTGTTTGTAAGAGGTACTAGTCTGATACTGACTGTGAAAAGTCATCATCTTACAATTGGCCCATTCTTGCTTTTGATTCAAGACGCTGCATGGATCCCTGACTCGGTCAAACTGCGAACCCTGGAGTGGAAGGCTCGTTTTGACATTCTGCACTACGTTGTACGATGGGCACCGCCCTTGCGACTTGACAATATCAGCAGCTACATACCGAAAGACACTACGCTTGAAGATAACTTGGAGGAGCTACTTCCCCGGTTCTTCAACATGCCCGACGATGGCCATGTCGTTAAGACTGCGAGGGCTCTGGTCCTTGCGCGGCATGTTTCTCAAGAATACCTCGACCGACCATGGTAACGCATCAAAGATGACAAGACTTGGTTGAACGCGCAATATCTCCTCTTGGATAGCACCTGGGAGCACCCGGACTATCCTTGGGTGCGCACTGCTGGATGGGATGAGGCATGGAAGGACAGTGGCCTTCCTGAAATGATCCTTACAGAACATCACAAGGCTGAGGCGCTGTTCAAAGCTTCTGCATAGTGTTTCACAGCGATATGGAAAAGGTTTTGGAGCCTGGCATCTGCAAGGGGCTATGCATTGCGGTCCGATGATGAGGGGTGGCATGGGCAGCGGCTGTATACTAATGAGCCATCAGTGCCCAATACGAACGCATCCCACTATACTTCATCCACCTATATACCACTCAATGAACTATTTGCATAATATTTCTAAACTGAGTAACAATAGAGATGAAAATGCTCTTTAGACTATGGCCACATCTCGAATTTTAAGAACATTTGGTACTCCTGATCTATCCGTGGGCCCCCAATAGGCTCGGATGCCCTGGGAAACAGGTGCGCCTCCGAAAGACCTACTAGGTATTTAGTTTTGTACTATGTGCTGGAGGTTTTGTCTTTGAAATAACCTGGCTCAGTGGGTTTTTAAGAGAAGGTTTGGACCATTCAGGAACCGGTTGAACGACCGCTAACGAAGGTGGATCACACGACACCGGTGATGATATAAGAAACAGTAAGTTACTTCGTTGAAGCAAGGCACGACGACCTCGATCATCTTTATAGGGTATGTTCCTGGTTTCTCGGCGATCTCGAATGTTTGGCTCCTGATGTGGCCCTTTGGAGTGAACATTTTGTTCCCAATCATCTGGTGGGACATGCGGAGTACGTTCGTGGTTCTCACACTTGTTGTCTTCTTTGGGGGAGAATAAACGTTCATTTTCCGCGATGAATGACAAGCGATTGTGATTTACATCGCGTGCGCGTGGGCTGATGATGTCTGCAGGTAATCTTTGGGCAGAAATTTGGTAATGCGAAAGATCCGGTGGAGCGGGATAGATAACATCATCATTTGGGTATAATCCATCGATGGAGAACTCTAATACAGACGATTTTCTTGTAGGAGCGCCGGTATTTTGACCCTTCTGCCGTTTTCTAGATTTGAGAGAAGCTTTCGGTTGGCCTAAGTCTAGCCGCCGGCCAGATCGTGATTTCTGAGGACGTCGACGCCCGCGTGGCGGCCCGTTACGGCACGGCCCGATGCTATGCCAGAATTAGTCCATGTTAACTAAATACATGTGCTCTGACAGGGAAGAAAGTGGAAATATGATTGGGCTTCATACGAATTCTTAGTGTCGGTAGGAGATTGATGCGAGGCAGAAATCTGAGAATTGACCGTTTCCATCGCAACTTGTCCGAGGGGGGATTTCTGGAATATGATAGGAGGCTTTCGCCGCTAGAAATATGGAGGAAATACAAGGTAAGAAGTATACTGCTCCTGTTTCTCCAGCAAACCTGGAATTCACTGACGATCTTGCTTTACTGTGTTTGCAGTGTAGAAGTTTGTTACACTCTTACAAATCGACTAAAGAGCGGCTTCATGCTACTCCTAGAATTGTGCTCTCTGCTGAATTGATCGCCTCGTTTACTAGGCAACCAGTTGCCTTGACATCAAGCGGGAGAACGTATACCTCCATTATGGGCTGTGATTTATCTTACTGCTTGAGCCGCAACAACCAGTGGGTGTGATCACTGCATGTACTAAATTATATTAGGAGGAGGCTGAAAAAGCATAGCCGCCCCTCCAATCGTCACCGCTGGCTTATATCCGCGTGGTCGGAGCTCCCGCTGTTACATGGCAGCGGAGGACTGGTGCAGTCTTTCCTTCTTCGGTCTTCGTTCGCCTAAATCTGCCATTTGTATGACATACCAGTCTATGTCGGCGATCAAGCTCGGCGGTTATTGGAGCATGGATACCGGAATTGGATGCCTTATCCACTGGAAAACCAGCACCTCATGCTGTCAAGAAGCATCAAGGACGCCTTGTGCGGCTGGGTGCTCTGCTAAGTGTTACTAATATGCAGTTAGATGAGGGCCATGAAATCTTCATGCATACGTCACACCGACTATTTATACCTCTTGACCATACAGCATCTTGTTGGAGAAATCTGTTTCCAGAGCGTAAGTTTGAGTTTGTTCAAGGACAGCGTCTTTGCATCACGGTGAAGTGAGCTATACTCCTTGGGGCAAATATCTCCTACACTAATTTCTTTTTGTCAAGATGTCGATACTCGAGAGACAAGATCGCCCGAACGTAGTTGCCACCAATTCGGGACATGGTAGCCAGTATATATCTGAAGGCCTTGGAGATCAGAATGCGGTGTATGGTGGCATGATGGTTAATCAGCACTTCAACAGTAAGCCCACAAATCTTTCTGTGAAGTTTCATAACAGTTACTAACGACTGCTCAGTTAGTTTGTTAAATGGGAGGAATGGGAAGATGAGAATACCACCTTCAGTGGGACAACTCTTTCAGAGATTTGGGGGAGCAGAGAGTTGGGTACAAGAGCCAACCGGTGGGTAGTTGAGAGAGCAGAACAGCCAAAATTTTGATATGCTAACAAATGTCAATAGACGTAAACATATTCAAGTGGTTAACGACCCAACCAAATCAAGTTCCACTCGATTTCACTCCGTATCAACGCAATCTCATCATTCAGTTGTCTAAGGGTACTGGCAAGTGGATTCTCAACTCTGAGGAGTTTCTCGAGTGGAAAGAAGCCTCCAACTCGTCTCGAATTCTATGGATGCAAGGCATACGTAAGTGGAAAACATACCACTGTTTGGAATGGTCGCTTTTGCTAAGAAATTCCTTGCAGTTGGATCTGGCAAAACTATACTCCTGTTAGAACCACCAATCGACGGCATTAGAATTGCATATACTAACATATTACCTGCAAGGTCGCTTATCGTTGATTCTATCGAAAAACAGATCCAAAACGGAGATGAAGCTGCTTGCATTTACTTCTTTTTTCAAGCGGAGAAGCACGCTGTTCCACTTAAGCGTATCTGGGCGACGTTGCTGACCCAGCTCTTGAGCGCAAATTCGAGCAACATAGCAAGTGAACTGAAGAAGAAATTCACGGATCCGTTCAAAAGATCAGCCGCACTTAATCCATCTGAATATTTCGATCTCTTCAAGGCACAGGCAGCTACCGTCAAGACAGTTTATCTTGTCATTGATGCTCTGGATAGCTGCCAGAACGCTCCCCGAGAAGCGACGCTAAAGAGGTTCCAAAAAGCTCTCATGGATCTCCCAGATAATGTTCGTATTCTTTTCACATCTAGAGACAATTATATAGGAAGAGACATCGGAGCGCATCGAGAACTATCCATCACACCAAGAGAGGCAGATGTGTCGGCCTACGTCAAGAATCGAATTGCGGATGATACACGCTTACGAAGCGTACTGTCTAAGGCTGAACACCAAGAAGAGATTATAAAAGGAGTCACGACGAGGGCCATGTCTAGCAAGATGTCAGTGTAGCAGTCCAATGCTGTGCGTCAGTAACGGTGACTAAATTCATTCAGGTTTTTGTCAGCCAAATTACACATGGATCATTTGAGCAAGCAAGGAACCACGCTTTTCGAGACTATGCAGGCTTTGAAGCATCTCCCTGACAGCGCATTGGGAGCATTTAAAGCATCGACGAGGGAAATTGCTCAGAGAGTGAAGACAAATAAAGGCAACGGTGAACTGTTGTTAACAAAACATATTCTCCTCTGGGTCTCACACGCAAAAGTCGATATGAATATCGAACAGATCCAGGATAGCTTTGCTATTCAAAAGAGTGAGGGCAGGTGCTATGAGAATCATCGTCCTGTCAAAGACCTAGTGAAGCGTGCTTGCACCGGATTGGTCAAAACAGAGAATGAGACGTTTGGCTTAGTCCATAAGTCAGTGAAGCAACACCTTCTCCAGTTTGAAATTATATCCAACGATGCAGACCTCGAGATAGGCAAAACGTGTTTATACTTTCTGCTCAACACGTGCAAGGAAAAGCAGAACTCTCCACTGCTACAATATGCCGCCAAATATTGGTGGGCACACCTCAACAGTAAAGATCAGGTGTTCGACGAGAAGACAGACTCATTGGTCATGAGGATCCTTAAAGATAAGCCCAACCTCACCAGAGCTTTTGAGGCAATGGAGGAGGTACAGGGCGGTGCGTTTAACGGCATGACAGGCTGGCACGCTGCCATACACTTCGACCTCCTGTCATGGGCCGAGCGTCTTCCGGCCGATATTAATGTCGACGCTCGATGCTCAGATCGCCAGACGGCTTTACACTGGGCAGTTCGATACGGTCGACGCAAATTCGTGGAACTTTTGATCCGCAAATCGGCGAACCTAAACTTATGCGATCAGGCTGGCGATACACCCCTCCATAAAGCCCTCGTGGGGCCAACTGCAGATAATGTGGCAATAGCCAAGGCGCTCATAAAATCAGGTGCGCGGCTGGATATCCGAAACGGAAAGGGTGTGTCACCCCTAGAAACAGTCATCCAATACGGGCCTCCATCGATTGCTAAGCTGGTGATTGAGAGCAAAGAGGATGTCAACGCCGAGATATTTGAAGACTGGACGTTGTTGAGATACGTTTTTGAGATCTCTGGTGTAGTAGACCAAGGGAGCCTGGAGACCAAGCATGGAGAATGGGACCAGTTACAGGTTGCAGTCACAGACCATGTCCACTTCGTCACCGAACTACTGCTAGAGCGCGGCGTTGATCTCAATCGCCCTTCTACTAAAGATGGATAGACTCCTCTCGTATTTGCGGCTAGCAAGAGGAACATCAGCTTGATGCGTCGGCTACTGAATCGAAAGCCTAACCCTGCTCGAGTGGACATGCAGGATCGGGAGAAGAAAACGTCTCTTTGGTGGGCCACACATCACGGAATGACCGATGCGGTTCAGCTACTTGTTGACCACGGTGCCAATGTGAGCGAGGCTTGGGGTGATAGCTCAACTCCGTTGCATGAGGCAGTCAAGAAGAAAAACAGCAGGCTAGTACAGCTATTTGCCAGCCTCGGGGCGAACGTGGACGCAAAAGTACCAAACGGGTCAACCTTGTTAATTGAGGCTGTCAGGCTGCAGGATCATGATACAGCCTGGGTGCTGCTGAACGCGGGGGCAACGCCGAACGAGCAGGATGCTAACGGCAAATCAGCACTCTTTTACGCTATTGAGAGGCGGGATAACAATCTCGTATGGCTCTTAATCAATAGAGGTGCTTCCGTTACACCCCCGAGCCTCGCCAAGAAAGTCGGCGGCAAGAGTACGAGCATGTATACACAGCTACCCCTCGAACAAGCGCTAAGACGAAAGAATCATTCAGCCGCATGGCTGCTTTGCGAACACGGAGCCTCCCCAGGCGCTGTTATTGACGAGACGGGTAGAACGCTACTGCATTTGGCGGCATACGGCGGAGATCTTGAAGCTGTTCGTCTCCTTCTTCAGCGT
The DNA here is from genome assembly GCF_050948025.1 of Trichoderma camerunense. Lineage (NCBI taxonomy): Eukaryota > Fungi > Ascomycota > Sordariomycetes > Hypocreales > Hypocreaceae > Trichoderma > Trichoderma camerunense. The sequence goes on from NW_028145369.1 coordinate 3,002,055, forward strand.
GGCGCTAGCATTGTTGTCCAAGGGGAGGGTGGGCTAACACCGTTACATTATGCTGTTTTGCTGGGTAGGGAAGATATCGTCACCCTACTAACCTCCCACATTGCAGAAGTGTCATCTTTCGATGTCACTGATGCTTATGGCAATACGGCCCTTTCTCTGGCCACGCTGAAACGGAATCCAACCATTACAGAAATCTTAGTCCGTCGCGGAGCCTCTTGCAAGGCAGCTGGCTCGAAAGGCCTGACACCACTACATCACGCCGCTCGTCTGGGATTCGGAATGGGGCTTCGCCTGTTATTAGATGGCGGAGGTGATCCAAACTCGGTTGACGACAATTCCTTCACGCCAATCCACCACGTTGTCAATGGTCATTCCGACCAGAGCTTGATAAACATGTTGGCAGAGAAAGGTGCCAATCTGGATGTGAAAGACAGAAGTGGTCGAACGCCACTAATGCTGGCTGCTCAACTTGGTAAATATGAGCTGGTAGTATGTCTCCTTGACGCTGGGGCTGATGTTGGAGTGGAGGATGCGGGTGGATATACGGCACATCACTATGGAGAGAATTATCCTGACGTCCAAGAACTGCTCAGAACACGTGGAGGAAGATACATGTAGAGAGGATCGTATACGTCAATATTGTAGGAATAGCATGGACCGGGGAGGTAATATAATGTACATATACTCACGGGATGTTCTGCATGCTTAGTCTGGTAAGGTCGACTGCAATGATTCTTTGTGGATCATTCTTGAGGCAATCTAGTCGACGGCTAACTTTAGCTTCTCTATATACATGTGATCCATAACCAATGTCCATAACAGAAGAGCTCCATGCGAGTCATATGCCTGTCACTGTGATATATATGGGCGCCGTTGATGGTCCGTTGAACTGAACCCCTGTTCCCATTGAGACGTTCTGATCGCCTTGTCCATTATGGACGAGCTGGGATCCCCTGCCGTTATTGTAAAATGTCACAGTCGTGCGGCGGCCAAAGTATATGGGTTCTCGTTTCTCAACTTTCGTGTTCCTTATCATGTCGGTAAGATCATTAACCTGCGTCCGAGTGGCTGATTTCACCGAGTAGTTCGCAGCCAGCACGTGTACATCGTCTAGGATGCCATTCATTAGGCTCTCGATTTTTTCGGCGGCAGGGAACATCTTGATCGCTTTGACACAGCGCCTTGTTTTGGATGCCCCTTGTGTAGGCATTATGGTTTGTAGAGTCTTGTTGAGCACAGTCGCTTTGTCATAACAGCTCTGAAGAATCTTGGCCAAGGCGTCGCGCGATTTTACCCTCGATAATTCCTCTTTACCCTCCTTTTCTTCTTCTTCCAAGGTCTCTCTCGCTATTTTCAGTGTATCTTGGACGGCGGGGAGGCGTGCAGCCACATTGCGGAAGCATCGTGGTAGGCCTGAGGCATCCCCGAAGGCTTCGTAAATTTTGAGCGAGGCATCCACTATCGAGATGATGCCTGAAATGATCCCAATTAGCTCGGCTCCGGACATTGCTGGTAGAGGTGTAATTAGCTGCAATTATGTCAAAATAAAATAGTAGAGATTATCTTTGGGGATTATTTGATGATTTCGTGATCTGCTTTTCTCCCCTCAGGTTGAACTGGAAATTGGGACCTTGGGGTATTATTAGGCTCAAAAGGCTACAGGTACCTGGGGGGAGGCGAATACGGGTATCTCTAGGAGAGCCAGACAGACTGTACTCCCTGCTCGCATATGTAGGAGCACGAAAATGGAGAACCGCCACTTTGCGCAGCCGTTTACTGGGTACTACACTCGTTGTCATAACAGTATTCTTATGGTCCGCGCTTGGCCATCGTGAGACACACGGCTATGTGGATGGGAGTAAACACCAATAGATCTGAGATGCACTAATTGCTCGAAAAAAAAACCTTGGATATCTGGAGATATATCCTCCCGTCAAGCCACCGGAAAATCCGCATATGACCTATCGGACACTATTGAACGTAGCGTACGCAGCAGCCTCGCAAAGCGTGAAGAGCAAGTAATCCTCCTCTGTTAGTGTACAGAGGCGAACATACAAGCGTGTGGCAGCCCACTTCCCTCGTATTGGTGTGACCATCAGAAGATCCCCGCCTCAAAACTCCTTACGTGTTGTTACATCTTGATTCCACTTTCAGGCTTACTGAGAAGCATCGGTAAGGGGCATCAGTGGCAGTATATGGGCTTAGCTTATGAGGGTCTTGAACATAAATACTGTTGCAAGCAAGGGTTTAGCCAAGACATGCATCCGTTATCGGCCAAGCTGTAGTCTGTCATCACGACGGATGGTGGCATAGATTCAAGAGACAAGGGTGTACTTCACAGTGCCTCCCAGCTGGGCTTCAATAATGGGACTGATAAGTATGTTATTATATGACGGACAATCCATATTCAGTCGATAGTGCATAACCAGTTTACAGATGGATTGATGCTACATGTATTCTAGCTTGGGCTGGCCTAGTGACGAGGTTAGCAGAAACGGGCGCCAATCTGGACGGGAGTAGGCGAATTCTTACAGTAGTGCTGGCAACCAACCCCACCTCAACACCGAAGCGAAGGGTGATTGGGGATGGAGGTGGCCACATGTGGGTGACGTTGCATTCTGGCGGCCGAGCCCAAAGGTGACCGGGTTCAAGGGATCGCTACGGAGTAGTCTACATGATATACCCACAAAATAACAGGCTGCCAAGGCTGCATACTTGTACGAGTATGTGCCTCCCATTAGCCCAATGGTCATTGGAATGGCGCGCTCGTGATACAATTGATGCAGAGGCAAATTGAGACAGCGAATCACCAATATACGGCTTCACCGATTGATGCTCACAAGGCCTGTATACTGTTGCCAAGTGGCGTGGCATGTTGTCATACTTTTTTACGAATGCCTGTTCCCCTACCCTCCGCGACGCCGTCGATTGACTTGAAAAGGGGGAAATCAAGCAGACAAATTGCCCAAGTTGGCGTTGGGAGTAACGTATATCGTCCAATTTAAATTGAACTTCTCGCTCAAAATATAGAGAAATGTTATACAAGCAAAGTATCTATGTAGTCACAGTTGGGAGAGAGATGATTACTCGCAGCCAAAGATCAGCGTTAAGAACTTCCAGCCGGAGGGTGGGAGACAAATATATTAAGTAACCCCCTTCAAGAGGCTTTTGTATCACGGTAGAGATACCAACACTTACTCCATGGGTATCTCAAGACCGGCGTTGGGCAGCTTCTATGTGCAGAGGAGTGCAGTGAGGCTGAACCGGTAAAATAATATCAGGCTGAGGGCGGAGTACGCATGCAATGTGAACAAGCAAGGGAAACAAGATAGAAGGGCGGAGAAGTAGGGCCGTAGAGATAACTGTATGATACTTTGCGATTGGAGGGAAGGATTTAAGGCGACAAAAGGCGTTGCAAAGAACTCTCAGGCAATTGGTCAAATCTGAGCCATTGCATGTACTCTATGACACCCTAGCACTAGTTGCACGATGATATTGGTCTATGAGATACGCATCTATCAAAGAGGATTATCTGTTCTACTGCATACAATTCTTCTATCCTACATTACAATATGAAAGCATCCAACTTGAGGATGATTGCCTTGACTTGTTTGGAATTGAATGGCTTGCTCAGTGGTCCACGTGTCCGTTGTCTGCATGGATTGCCCATATGCAATGATGCCTCACAACACCTAAACAGCCGCCTTCACCGTGCCAGTAAAACACAATGGCTAATAGAAGTAGGTGGTCGATGAAGGCAATGTGATTTATCTACAGATATACTACACCTCATTTTGAAGTATTTTAAATCATCTTGAGTCCCTGTAACAACGACACGTTTTACTTTAAGAAGTACCTTATCTCATCTAGCAAGTACACAGGAGATTCTTACAAGTGATATTTTGTTTATTATCCAAACTCTATTCACATAATTACGCAGCGTTATTCGAGTCGTTAATATGACGTCGTCGAACGATAGCAGCAAGACTCAAGTCACCAGATCGCTCTCTGTCGCTGCTTTTGTTCTCGAGCGCACTGCCGACTCTTGGGCCACTGTTCAGCAGATTATTGGCCTTCCTGAAGCCCTATATGTAGTCGGGAAAACACTGCCTATTTTACCTATACTTCTCAAGTCCTTAGAATCTTCTATTAAGAGCAGTGAGGAGACGAAAGACTTAAAAGAGAACTTTGCAGCTGTATATCGGTTTGCTGAGTTATCTCAGCAACAGGCTAAATATTTCGATGCCATATTCGATGCTATATCAACTGCCGACAACCACAACACTAAGGAAGAAAAGTATCGCATCGCAGCAGAGAAGTATGGGAGGAAGCCCATAGAGGCCATTTTGAAGGATTTGTTGCAGCGAGCAGCAAGTTTGGCGACTGAGTTAGTGGCGGATGAAGACTTGAAATCGTCGTTACAAGCGGCTTACGACGAAGTGGCCAAGCTGACGCCGTCTTTGCCAGAAGTTCCAAAGGGAGCTGTGTCTGTTAACAATTATGGGGATGGTACCCAATTCTATCATGGTGGAGAGGGGAACCAAAATCATAATGCAGGAGGAGGGCACCAGTACAACGGGAATGACTGTACCTTTCACGTAGCGCAACCAGCTCAGGGTTAGAGTGATATGAGGAAGCATAATATATTATAGGTATTAACTATTATGACGTCCTATACCTTTCCTGTGATCTTGATATCTTGATGAGTATGTGCAATCATCGTAGTGCTACTTCGCTTTGTTGTGATTGTAGATATTTACATGCATATATGCTTGGACAGAGACTGCTTGGCTGCTACATAAGTAATCTCTTTTACAGACAGTTACTTGTAATTACAAGCCAATGCCATTGAATCACGTGTTCATAAACCTCACATTGCTAGGTGACGACATCTCTCAGGCCACACTCTATAGCTTTTCAAGCAAAAGGGTATGTGTAGGTTGATTTGTATATTTACGATCACTCATACAGGGGTCAGTCCGGTTACAGAACATAAGTAAGAGCCAGAGGCTTCACCGGCAGTGTAACAGTAACAGGCTAGGATAATTGATCATAAATTTTAACAGTCTACTTCTGTCTGAAGGAAACATAGAGCTACAAATGTTTGCAATGTTGTGTACTCATCGAAGAATACTCTGAGTTGCTAACTATCGCACGATTGGAGACTAGTCTGCAAACATTACTTAAAACGATACGCAGAACTCCATTAGATAATTTCTAAAACCCAAAAAGAAAACGAATCTTTTCAGTCACTGGTGATGTGCTTGGATGAATACAAAAACCATACATAGGTCGCAGCGATATAACAAACTTGTTTGCGACATTGGACATGATTTTCAATTATCTCTCTATTCTTGAGAGGAAGTTTTCATTCCATGATGAACCTATTAGCAGGTGACTGCTTTTCAACACTGTGGTACCTAGTATAGATTAGCATGAAAGCATGATATTATAGTAGAATCGCTTATTGAAGTAACTTCGGACTTGCTCTAGTCAAAAAAGCAATTTCATCCGATGACCTGATTATGGAATGAATTTGAACCACGACTCTTTAAACAGATAATTTTCAAGGCGCAGTAGCCTGCACCAGTTGAACCTACATGCTATCTGTTCACCGCCCATGTCCCACCACAAGAGCATTCCGCAGCTGGCGCTAGGTTATGGACACACTGTCCGACAATCTCTGTCTAGGCGGACCTCACATAGCGTTACTTACGTGATGCATGAACGACATAAACCCTCAATTTGCTAGTAAATAGCAGACTTGATGCTCAAGCCAAATTAGTTCTGTGGCCAGTAGGTATAAGTGTAGGAGGAGGTGCTCCTGGGGTAAAAGGGCCCTCTATGATGGTATCTGATACTCATAATTCATGTCAATCCAAGCGGCTATTCGCAGTCACACACGTTTTTCAAGGAGCTGAAAACCGATGTTAAATGACACGGTAACAGATTTGCAAACTTCTCCATTGATACACTGTATCATTTGCCCGACCACTTTTAATGACTACATGTATCCTACGAATCCATGCTTACACTCCCACACCAAAAAATTTACCACTCCACCTCTCTAGTCCCTTGTGCCACTTAATCGCGATTACCCCCCACATCGCTCAATCAGTCCCGAGCTTGCGTCTGTGTGGCCTTCTTGATCGAGTAATAATTTGCCAGAAGTTGAACGTCAGACAGGATGGTGTCAAATAGCTTGTTGGGCTTGCGACCATATTGGACAGTCTTAGCCGCATAGGTGACATTTCCCATAAACGACTCGCTGTTTGAGACTTGTATAACGTCTTCTAGAATCGTCTTGAGGCGTAGTGCCCTTTTCGAACAGCCCTCCAGCAGTTTAGTCAATGCTTGGCGTGATGTGGCTGCAGAGCACTCTCCTTCTGTTTCTACGGCTTTAATTGCCCCTTCGAGAAGATCCTGGACAAGGGGAAGACGTGCATATATATCGCGGTATAATTGTGGAAGGCTTGAGATATCTTCGGCAACCCTGCATAGCCTGATAGTAGCAGCAACAATGTCGCATAGCCCTTTGAAATTGGTGTTTGTAGCCATATTGTGGAAAACAAAGATGTTTTTATAGAGTATGTAGGATTTTTGGAGATTTGTCTGACTGTTTGGAACAATTCACTTATCATACGGTTCAGTAAAAAGGATTTATGCGATACTTATGTGTATAGTTTAGTTTAAAGCAAACCATTTTCAATGCTTAAGGCCTTCCGGGCGTCCTGCAACGCATCTAGCTTTGCCACGGCCCAAGAGTAAAGACGATAAATAAAATAGGCATCTATCTCTTTCCTTTGTTCTCTCCAACAAGCTTTTGATCATGGTGTTTAGATGACAGTGAATCTGGACGAATCAATCCATACTGAAGGCCTCAAATGGGCTAGTCTGTAGCACAACCAAAGTCATGCTGGCAAACGACCAGGGGATATTTCTTTGTTCTCTTTTTTTGATGACGAATGCTGAGCCTTCATAATTTTGCTTAGCAACAGTAGTAGTGTAAAATGACTGCAGAGAAAGTAATGTTGTGTAACTATCAGGAAATGAGGAATGGAGACAATATGCGCGTACCCGAGGGGAGGAGCGTTTTCCTGTTTCTTTGTTGGAATAAGCTATTCAAATAAACATCCAGTAACTTAATAATACCTACTGTCACTATTAAAAATTTATGTACCAACAAGTATAAATGATTTGGCGACGGCTGCCTAGTACTTACTGTCCACTTGGCGCACCTGTATTTTTGTGGAAATAACAAAGAACTGATGAACTGAGTCCAATCTGGCCTCTGTATTGAACAATGGACGTTTCACGAGGAAGACTCTCTCGGTTACAAGACCCGTTTGTCGGCCCGGACCTTTTCTCCAAGCTCTTCTTGTCGATAATGGTACCACCAAACCCTGCAAACTCGTTGCCTCACATTCTCTTCTAGCAGCTTCTATGCTGCTGACTGCGCCTTGCCCCGATTACTAGCACAACCCTGGTGTTGGAGCCCCTGTGCTCTTTCCTGAGTTTATCATATACATGCCTCCACCATTCTCGTTTCAAGCTCATTATATACCAACGGGACATTTTATTCAATATAGGAGACCACAAGAAGTATACACCTAAAAGATTAAGATGTCCGTGTGTATTTCTTTTTCCATTCAAAATAATGACATGAAAATTGACTAACCACTCAAACTTTTATGACACCGTCACACACTCCAAGGGCAATAGTATTATAAGAAGACCAGAAAATAAGATCGAATTACAATTAGGATCAACTACTACGTTTTTGTCACATCCTCTATTTTACATCATCTACTTTATTTGACCAACTTGTGATATTTGTCTAGATTTTCCGGCAATTCAGTGTCACATGTTGTGTGTCTATTGGTCGTCATTACAGCATCAATGAGGCCTCAAAGACATTTTACTTGGTTTCGGCAACTATTGCAACGTTTGTATATTGCTTTGTACTTCTTATTAGACAGACTTTTAACGTCTTTGAGAATTGCACTTGTTTTGACAGTCTGATCGAGATCATTGGAGGCCTGGTCTAGCGACCCAACCCCCGTCCCCCGCGAGCCCTTCTCTCTCTCTTTTATTCTTCCATGTCGATGACTTGTTAGAAGCCAATAGTGTTCTATAAATTGATCTCTGAGTAATAGGATAGCAGTGGAAGATAATAGATTTACAAAGAAACCTCAGCAGTAGCGCCAACAGAGCAAAATTAGGCCAATAATTGTAATTGTAGGAACTACTGGAATGCAATTATCTATGTATAAGCGATTTGTCTGTTACATCAGCCTAGATTATAACAATCTGATGATATAAACCTAGAGCCTAGAGGTTATCCCTTAGGCACAGCTTCTTATACTAAATATATATGAACCAGTCTGTTACACTTAGTGATATATATTGCTCGCCATATACTATTATAGGCGGCCTCCTAATTTACTGCCAAAATCAGTGGTATACATTAATGATATATCGATTCGTTATAAAAGAAACCTCATAATGTATGAAAAGCTATGGAATCTAACATCAAATTGCCACAAACACGAAATCCGGTGGGCCGTCAGCGAAGTGCCCACCACAGTAATTTTATCACCAGGTGTTTTAGATAATCGACATGGAGAGTTGTACGAAAAAATATACTCTTACATGCTTATAGTCATTAGATGTGATTACATTGTTGCATGTGCAGATCGAGTCTCTACTGGAGTTTGTACCAAGGGCAAAGCAAAGAGTATTACTAGTATATTGACTAGTAGAGAAGCTTGCACAGTCGTCTACTGATGTCGTAGGGATATTTTTAACAAGATAAAGTCCAGATCCGAAGTTTCTGCCTGGATTCGCAACGTAGCAGCCTTGGTAGCCATACTGGATCGTATACATGCAACCAGCTGACATCCCATTGGCGCCTGGAGGAATAAACACTCGGCAGGGGAAACCCCCAGGACATAAAACAGATGTCAATATTTTGCGAAAAAGTAATTTTCATAATGGCTTTGTTTCACAAATCAAGAATATTGAAGATAATGGTACAGATTGAGTTTATAGTATGCTACACATTCCTTTCTCCGCATGGTGAGTACATATTGGTTTGAGAGCGGCCAGACATTCCACTTGTGTTATTAAGGGTCAGATTTATAGGAATGAAAATTCAATAAAACCATAAAAAGACAGAAGCGTAATTTTAGTTAACTCCTGCTTTATCATGGAATTGAAGTAGTGTTTGACGTGTGGATGTAATCTATATAAATGTGAGCCATAAGGCCTTGTTATTTGAGCGTTGCAGTTTATTAACCTTGCTATTCCGCACTTCTTTAGAAGAGAGAACAGAGTACAATTCAGCAATCTTCTTATTAACTAGTACCGTAAGGCTCAACCTTGCAATTGATGTTATGGTAAGTTTCTATAATGAGGCTATGTTCACGGCGGAGCATTCCAGACTGTCTAATAAGTGCTATGAAATAGAGTATCTATATGTGTGTCTGTTATATTTTTAGGTTCTTGGCCTCTTGTCAATTCATAGATCGTTAGGCAGAAGGCTTACTGGTTTTTTGCTAACCAAGCATCTAAATGCATAGATCTTTATATGGGTGATAGGACAGTAAAAGCCGCGGACAAGCTCTCTTCAATCTGTCTCAGCTAACGGTCGTTTATATGGGCCTTTACAAACTGTTGGAATTCTTCCTACTCTGTGGAGTCTCAGAGGTATGACGTTTTTGTTTCAGTGTTAGGAATGTTAGGAGGAACCCTTGGGTTATCCGGGGACTTCAAACTTATCCCGCACTCTGAAAAATGTCCTAGCTCCCGTGACTTTCCGCATCTGCAGGTGCATTGAGCTCCTGGCCTAATCTGTCGTAGTGTCTCTAGAAGTCTCCATGTCTTAACCTTTCCGCTGGAAATCTGGGGAGCAATGCTTTGATGAGATTGAGTTCCTAGAGGAGGTCAGGTGACTGATGTCTTAACCCTTCTGCTGGGAATCTGTAAATCAACGGTTTGGTGAGATTAATTTCCTGGGAGCCCTTTGGGTTTATTACTACGACAGCTACAATGGGATGCGGCGAGTTTGTATATATTGGGAGTAGAGGGGCTAATCTTATGATACTAGGACATAATCATATAATATAGACTTATAGGAAATGTCCAATTACTAGAAATGAAAACTGGTTGGATAGAAGCAAATGGTTAATTGTAACGCATTGATTTCTAATACCTAATGTAGGGTAAAGTTTTCAATGTAATAAGCCTAGGTTAATAGGTTTCTGTTAAGGATGAGGACAGAAGATAGCGCTGAAGCGGTTAGAGTCACAGGTGCGGAAGAAAAACATAAAACACCTAACTTATATTTAGTCTGAGCACTTTAGAAACGACTGGCTTTGTGAAACTGTCTCAAGGAGTGTCATAAAATAAGCCTCTGTATCTATTTGTTTATTCATCCTTACTTAGACTTGTATCTTTGTATTTGTGAGAATAGTATTCTCACGACCTTTGTGGTATGCACTCCCGTGAGGCAGTAGAAGCTTAGCTCTCATTAGTATGTAGACTTAGCCATAATCTTCCTAGGTTACATACCTCCACTAGGTCAGATCGTAACACGAAGCCATCGCTTAAGGTCTGGAATGCACCTGGGCTTATGAGCCTACAGATTTAAGACAAAACGGCATATAGATCAGCAGGAGCACAAAATAATTATGCAAGCTCCCGAGTACGTGACCTATTCAGGCAGTATAAATCCTGTACAAGAAGAAAGTTGCCTTTGGAGAGTTCCTCGAGTCGATCCTTGCTATTGGTCGACTCCGAGGCGCGGCTAAGCGCGCCCTCCAACGCTTCTCAAATTACAAGTCCCGGGGGCCCAAAAACACATTGAAATTCTCTTTCATTGTAGTGGAATTCCCCGTCGTCTTGACGTCTTTCATTCTAATAACCGACAATCAAGCCATGTTTTTATTTCTCGCTGATGTCTGTTCCGATTTTAGTTGCAAACAAGATTAGTGTTTGTGCTGAACATACCTGCAGAGTATAGACTGACGATCCCCCACCTGTCCTCGTAGGGCTGTGTCTGGCAAGCAGCCTCCACTCTGTGTCGCCTTCGTAGACAATCCAGACGTATGATCACGGGTGGTATGATAACGAGTGGTTCCAGTTGAGAATAAGCCCCTGGGAAAGTTGGTTGAAGAGAGTCGGTGGAGAGTCTGGAAGCACTCAAACACTGGGCTAGCTGGCCCTCATCAACGATCACTGTTATTCAATTCAGGAGATCGCCAGGCCTGAAGCCCCTTTAGACGCTAGATAGTCTTTTCAACGACTCAACATTCCTGATTTTACCCCTCGGAACACGGGAACGACAGTGCGACGGCAACGTCCGAGTCCTGTCTATTATGGACAGCCACTTCTGCCTAGAGGAGTCTAGACGTGATGTTCGAGTAAGAGACAGATCTTATGAGATGCATCCGCCGACTTGAATCCGAGTAGTATGTGGATTATGCAAGGCGGTTTCCTCACTGAACGGTCGGCTGAACGTTTCGCTTATACCGTGACCCCATGGGGATTCATAAGGGCGAGCATGAGACAACTTCGCAGCGACGAGAGCAACCACGAGGACGAAATCAATGCAAGGCATTTCCCAAAACCATGTTCATGGGTAGAACTTGCAGAGAACATGGCGCGTGAGAGAGTGCCGGGTCCATCCAAGACAATGTGGCGGGGCGAGCTCGTCGTTATTGTCTCAGTGTACAGGATCCTGGTGTTACTTACGAGTGCACAGCACTGGTACCCAATCGGCGATTGCATATATCGTAAGCGAGGGTGATCGGACCCGACTGACGAAAAGTAAACTCCCCTTTGAAACAAGGCTGCAAGGGCAAACGACAATCGGCGATTCTGGAATCAGGGCTAGGGACGTAATGGACTTTGAGCAAAGGGCGTCATAGAGCTCTGAGGGTGCAAGAGAAGGCATTTTTAGGGCTCAGATGTTGAGAGTCGAGAATTTTTGGTTTATTCAACTCTGATACCAAACTTGTTCTCCCTACCTTGTACTAAGTAAAGATGTCTTAGGGAGAGGTCTCAGAGTCGCCCGATTAGAGTTGGCCGATGTCCAAAAGCCGCCCAATATCAACACTGCCCTGCAAACTCACATTTTGCCGAGCTTTCCACATAGCCATGTGAGATCTCTAACACAGCGAATCACTCTTCAAAACTGTCAAAACCCCCAAAATTTCCCCTTGTGCGTTCTACTTTGCGGTGGATGTAAACTGTAGCTAGATCGTATTAACTTGTAAAGTGTCACATTGCAATACTGTCAAATTCGACGAAGTTTAGAATGCCCCTGTTCCTTGTTCTGTGAATATAGAGAGTACAGTAACTACTAACATTCTTTCAGACCTATGACTTGGCTATTTGAACAGTAAACTTAGAATAGAATATCACATGTCCCATTCAGTCCCGCTCATTACCTTTTCTAACCGGCTTGAGTACTCACCGCTTGGGAAGTCTCGAGTGTGCAAGTGCCTTGTCCCTTTTGTCTTCATCCTATTCCGTAACAAGACATAGTGCACTGTTGTCTCATTCTAGGAAATGGAGCTCGATCTATCGTATCTCTTAATTTTATTTCATGCTTAGTTGTCACATTTCCGCACAAGACAGGGCAATTTTCAATGCCGATTAAGCGTGTATGACGAGGAGGGCGTTGAGACACTTGCCAAGCTCCCTATGTCTTTTGACATCGCTGCTAAGAGATCTCGGGGCATCGGTATTCTCGCCGGAAATGGAGATGGTCATGGGGTAGAGGACAGTTATTAAACTCTCAAAATAGATCGTAGTAACTATTTATACTCGTTGAACCACAGCTCATAATTACAATAAATGCAGAACACTTCTCCTCGCAGATCTCAATCTATCAACCACTTTTCAATCTTCTAGACTTTTTATCCTACTACAAACAAAATGACTCGCTTCCTTCTTGCCAGCCTCGCTACCCTCCTTGCTGTCGCGACGGCCCAAATCACTACGGAATGTACTTATCAGGAGTATGTGTGTGGCACGACACTGTTGGCCAATGGCATGTTCTACTTCTCCATTATCTCTTATTAAGCTATAATCTAACCTTGCCGTAAAGGATACACTGCTGCTGATCAATTGAGACCAGCATATACTCTCAATCCCAATGCTCCGACAATTACAGATGCCCAGCTGGCCAATGTCCTCTTCCGCTGCACCGATCAAGCCGGCGGCATTGTCGCCAACTCTTACTGTATTGTGGACTGTGCTGTGATCGGTGATGATACCGTCAACGATATGTGCACTATGTAAAGTGGAGTGGTTACTGGGTGGTTGCTGCGATGGCTAGGGCCTGAGGGATTAAGCCGTGAAATTGTGATAGTGCTACTACTCTTTTTCTCCCATGTTATAGGGTGTTTTTTAATGAGAGTAGCGATTTCTAAAACTTCGCATGGTCACTTCTATGTTTCTTTGATGACTCCAGTCGGTCTCTACATCGTATCGTGCACAAACCTACTTCTGGATAACAGAAGTCTCATCGGTCACGATGTGAGCTCTGTTTGTTTCATATGAGATACAAATTTTGGATAAGCTTCCATCTCAAGGGAAGCGGTCGCGGCGGGTTAGAAATACGAATACCTAGCCACATGATTCCAGGTTTAAGTGTTCAATATGGCCTTGTCGTTTCATCACTCTAGAAAAGAATGAATGTGTCACATGGAAGTCAGAAAAAGAGACGGCCTGCGAATTTACACTGGAGTTTCATTTTGGCTGGAGCTATGATATGTTACTTATAAAAAGAAGGGGACTTGCAAGTGCCTAACCTCAACCAAACACATTCCGTCCATAGATAATAACATACAGAACAAGTTCAAGGCAAAGTAGAAAGTGGCATAAGTTACAATAGTTAAAATCACATTCTAGATTCAACCTTGCCTAAATAATCTTAGAAACTCTGCACCATCGAATAGTCTCTATTTCAGGACCATGACATCTTGATTAAAGATGTCGTCGGTACTAGAACTTAAGAAAGGTTCGACAGCTTACATGACGCACTGGTCGTTAACCAGAGTACCGTTCATATCGATGCAGCCCGCAAAGCAGTATGCGTTGCCGACTATTCCTCCGCTAATATTGATGCAACGGAAGGTGACCTGGAGAAGCAAAACGTCGGGGAGTGGGGGGATAGATGGCGTGAGGGCGGCACCGGCGGCGAGCTCAGTAAGGTTGTAGCCTATAGGTGTAGCGGAAGCATAACGACATGAGACAGGAATTCATTTGAACTAAAAGGCTATTACGGAAGGAAGGTGATTGTAATTACCATAGTGATTGATTAGATTAAAGCCACACTTGTAACTCTGGTAGATACAAGGATCGGTAAAGGCCTGGACGCCAGGGACAAGCCAGAGCGCTGCGGCGAAAAGAGTAATCAAGGTGCTATGCATCTGGGATTGAGTTGAGTTGCCAAGATGAATACAGAAAAGGACCTTGTGTCGGAAGTTAGACTCTGGTTATTGTTACTGGTACTAAACTATAGGATAAACTAGGGCAATGCTGGCTTTATGTACTCGGTTGACTCCAATAGCGTGTAGCATAATACTCCAAGACAAGTTATTCGCACTTGGATCCATAAATTCACAGTTGAGCCCTGGAGTTAACCTACACTTCAAAAGTTAGGATAACGTAAATCGACGGAATTCATCTTCTTTTTAAAATATTGACACTCCTACTTACCCTTGGCGTAGCTAGATATTTGGATCTCGTTTACAGTTATGTACCATTTCAGAGCCTGCAGATTCCTTGATTCTTGCGGAACAACAAGCTTGTCTGAGCCGGGGGATACTATGGCGAAGCCAAGATGCCAAGTGAATACCACGGGGTAGACTGGGTAGAGCATCCCGAATTCTCGCCGCTATCAGAAATAGACCATGACTAAATGCCCTGTGCGCCGGGTCGTCGGCCAAGGAGCAAAAGCTCCTCGCGCGGGCTGGCATACCAGGGCGTGCATGGGTATGGTCAGTTCTCATCTTTCCAATATACCCTACACCTGTTGGCTGGTTGCATGACAGACAGGAAACAGATGCGATGGGATATATGTGAGTTTAGAGTTGCAGTGGTGTATCTAGGACGCACCTTTATCCGACTACGTTGTTGGTCTCTAGGTACGTTTATAGGTTCACTCCGTTGCATCTAATTTTGGTAATTTTCTGACCATGAGACTGTTATACAATACGAAGCTCTAGCAAAGAAGCGATTACATTAACCGCACTACGACTTGTCTCATATTGCATAATCCAGTTTGTCCTACGTTCTGCATCGCCTGATGATGTTGGCAGTCCATTCCTAAGAGTCGGGTCGGCCAATCAAACAAGCCAGGTACGTGTGCTTTCATCCGAAACAAGCCCGCTTTCAAAACCGACTAACCTGACATCTTGAGACATACCGGCGTAGGCTAGCCGCGGTGGAATGTGTGTACTACATGCAGCAGGGTTGATCCAGTTGAGAAATGGAATTACATAAGCTTTCTACATCTTTGTTTTTATGCTGATCTTCCCCATGATTTTTCGATCTGTTTCCGGGGTAATTGGAATTTTATTTACACTGAATTTTGCTGTTTTCATCTTATCTTATAGGTAGTGTAGGTACTTATAGACGTCGATTTCATGAAGACTACCAACATGTAATGCAATGCTACCTTAATGCAGGCAGTAATCTCACTCTCGTTTCTTCCTTGCGCGTTTCTCTGAGGCCTATCCCTGATGCCTGAAAGTGCACTTGTTCAGCGTTAGGTAGTCACCCCCTTACATTTTCTCATCGGCCGACATCCAACGGACGAGCATGCGTTTACCCGCCAAGTTTTCGACGCTGTTGCCTCTGCTGAAGGTTACCGACTTGGAGTCTCCTGGCTTGGATGGGGATTTTGAGTCAGCGGGCGTTGGGTAAGTCCAATACTTTACATGTGCGAATGTGTCTGCCGTAAAAGAAAAGTGCTTACAGCCAACGTTGTTTCAGAACTCCGCCCAGGCCCAACAACCAGCCTCAGTTCCTCCTCCAGCTGGACGAACTAAGGCCTAGAAGACTAACGCCTTCCTATTTATTCCCAAAGGGGACTTCTACAGAATGTCAGTTTGCGACATTCTTCTCGCTGGTTGGCGACCGGCTGTTTGCAGACGGAGAGATAGTCGCGACGAACGAGGGTACGACACACCAGCCACTCCTCGAGACACCGAGCATCAGAACCATCGATCATGGGTTCTCGCTCGAAGAGGGCATTCTTCAGTGGCGGCATCCGAACTTTGCTAGCGGAAAAGCCAGCTTTTGCTTGTCGGCGTCGAATACGGTCCTGGCTGTGTTCAACGAATCAAGCACTCCAACTGACTGTGTGCCGGCAAACCTCGTCAATGTGCCATGTGAGTTGATTACAACGACACAGATCTCACCAGCCTTCGCTCATGTGTGTAATAGATGACCGGTGTTTCCCATCGGCTGAATCGATTAATGTATTAGTCATGGATGACGATACTAGGTCTGCTCAACAAGCTGCAGGAAGCGTAAGTAATACGGACAGCTTTCCCGGGTCGAAATGGCTGGATACCAGACCAGATATCACCAACCATGGTTATGGCAGAGCTTCCGTTGGGACATATGGCGGAGCTTCCGCTGGATCATATGGCGGAGCTTCCGTTGGGTCATATAGCAGACCTTCCGTTGGGTCATACGACAAACCTTCCGTTGAGTCATATGGCAGACCTTCCGTTGGGACAGATCAGTTGAGTCCTCTAGCTCCTATTGATCGGGCCAGCTACAACTACGCTACCGGAGGACCGGGTTCCACACCCCCGAGCTCCGTTGGCTACGGGGCTATCTTCAAATATCATGGTGCTGCTTCAAGTCCTATAGGGCCCTCAGGTCCGGCAGGGCCTCTGGCTCCTATTGGTCGGGCCGGCTGGAACTACAACACCCCACTACCGGGTTCTACAACACCCCCAAGCTCCGTTGGCTACGGAGGTAGCTACAAATATCATGATGCCGCTTCAAGTCCGATAGTGCCCAGCTACAATACTCGACGGCCGGGTTTCACAACATCCTCGGGCTCCGTTGGCTACGAGGGTAGCCACGAACATCACGATGCTGCTTCAAGTTTTATAGGGCCCCCAGGTCCAGCAGGGCCCCGTGGATCTGATGGCAGGGATGGGAGGGATGGCAACAATGGGAAAGATGGTCATAATGGTTGGGATGGAAGGGATGGCGACAATGGGAGAGATGGTGACAATGGGAGGGATGGCAATGATGGGGAAGATGGTAATGATGGGAGAGATGGGAGGGATGGAAGGGATGGCAGGGATGGTATCCAGGGTCCTCCAGGGCCACCTGGTCCAGCCGGCCTCCCAGGTATTAATGGGTTGAATGGTGCGCCTGGGCCAATGGGTCCGCAAGGTCTTCAAGGTCTCCAAGGTCTCCAAGGTCTCCAAGGTCTTCAGGGTCTTCAAGGCCTTCAGGGCCTTCAAGGTCCCGCCGGTGCCGATGGTGCTACTGGTCCTGCAGGTGCCACTGGCCCTCAAGGCCTTCAAGGTCTTCAAGGTATACCAGGTCTTCAAGGCCCTGCCGGTGCCGATGGTGCTCCTGGACCTGCCGGTGCTGATGGTGCTCCTGGTCCCGCCGGTGCCACTGGTCCTCAAGGTCTTCAAGGTCTTCAAGGTATACCAGGTCCTGCCGGTGCCGACGGTACCGACGGTGCCACGGGGCCTCAAGGTCTACCAGGCCCCCCGGGTGCTCAGGGCGTACCGGGTGCCACTGGCCCTCAGGGTCTTCAAGGTCTATCAGGTCCCGCCGGTCCCGAAGGTGCTGCTGGTCCTGCCGGTGCCGCCGGCCCTCAAGGTGCCATAGGTCCCGAAGGCCCTACTGGTCCTGCCGGAGCTGCTGGCCCTGCCGGAGTTGCTGGACCTGCTGGTGCCGCTGGTCCCGAAGGTGCCACCGGGCCAGCAGGAGCCGCTGGACCTCAAGGTCTACCAGGCCCCCCGGGTGCTCAGGGTACTCAGGGTATACCAGGTGCCGATGGTGCTACGGGTCCTGCAGGTGCCGCTGGTCTCCAAGGTCTTCAAGGCCCCGCTGGTGCTAATGGTGCTGATGGCGCTACTGGTCCTGCAGGTCCCGCTGGTGCTGCAGGTCTACCGGGTGCTCAGGGTCCGCAAGGTCTTCAAGGACCTCAAGGTGATACCGGTCCCCAAGGTCCTGAAGGCCCCCCTGGCCCCGGGACAGCGGGTTTCACGAACCAGTACGGATACCTCGGCTGCTACATCGCGGATAACGATGGCAACTACGGCTTAACTCCATACACTTCACAGCAGGTTCTCACAACCTCGATCGACGACTGCGCCAATATCTGCTATACTTTACCGACGGGCCCAACACTATACTTCACTCTGGGAACCGACACGACTACGGGCAACTCCATCTGCACTTGTGGTGATGTCCTTGTTGCCTATAACTACCCAAACACTGGACTCGATTTCCAATGCAATACACGATGCAACTTCCCAGACGATCCGACAACAGAACAATACTGCGGCGGAACGTATGCTGGGACTCCTACTGTTTCTCTTTTTGGTGCTATATAAATAATGTTTCTATTACTATATTATACTATATTAATTTATATGCTAATACTACATTTTTCTGACTGTCGCAAACTTGCGAGAAAGTAGGACAAAGCAACAGGCGTTGATATAACCCTTACTAACAGACGAGGCAGACACATCCACATGAAGCTGAAGGAGCGAAGCGGTAACCTTCTGCCGCTCAATACACAGACAACCCGAATGACTGCATATACATATGAATGTCAAGGTCTAAGTTGGATATAAATAAATAAACAAATAAATGAAAGAAGCTATTGACGAAATATGCATAATAGTCTTATGATATATACTTCTAGAAACACTATTGCTCACAATCGTTTCGGCTAGTGTCTTACAGACAAAAAGGGGAAGTATATGTGCTGACCTTATTTTCTATAATCTTGGCTTAATGTACAGGTACAAACACTTAAAAAGAGATGGGATATTCAGCACCCATCGGTTCCTTTCCTCTGACAACTGTACAGCCTTCCTTCCCACGGATGAAGTCGCCGGCCGTGCTCGGTGTCCAGGGGGTTCTCTGATGAAGTCGACAGCAGGAGTCGCACGCTGCTTTCATTCACGTCACCAGGAACAAACACATCAGCATTCTCATCCCCGAAATTCAAAACCACCAAAAGGATCTCGTCGGCTGGATCGACACCAGTCTTCACATAAGTGAACGTCTTCAGGTTCTCTTTGTCGTGTACCTCGAATCGGCCACGGATGAGCTGATTTCTATAGTGGCGTCTCATCTTGATCATGCGCCTCCAGAAAGACAGTACACCGTCAGGGTCATTCTCCTGATGGGTTACGTTGATCGCCTTGTAGTTGTCAATGACTCTGATCCATGGCTGGACGCCACTAAAGCCAGCATACGGAGCAGCCGACCACTGCACCGGCGTCCTACCATTATCCCTCCCAAGGCGGCGCAGGCCTTCTAGCGCAGCCTCTTGCTTGGCCACATTGTGCGGAAACTTTCGTTCAGTCTCGTCGAGGTAGTCCAGGCCAGCGGCGTCTCTGATATCTGCTCGTGTCCACGATGCATCAATGTTGGTCATGCCGATCTCTTGGCCCTGATACAGAAAGATTGTACCTGAAAGAGTACACAAGAACATGGCCAGCATCTTGGATGCAGCGTTACAATACTCGCCGTCGCCGGGGCCGAAGCGATCGACACTTCGAGGATTGTCGTGGTTCTCGGTGAATGCACTGGTCCAACCAGATTGCATAAATTCTTGCTGTTTGATGATGGCATCTTTGAGCAGCGGTAGTGCTGGCCGTGTGCGCTCAGATAGATCAGCATGCCAATCGTTGCCGGCCATGAAGTGGTCAAAGTCGAGAATCATGTCCAGCTCTTTCGCAGATGGGTCGATGTAGCGCACAATCTCGTCAGTCCTAGTGGCGGGTAATTCTCCGATCAGGACGACATCCGGCCCATGATCTTCCTCGATGCGAGCTCGCAACTCTTTCAACCAGTCATGTACGGGAGCTCCGTTCATGATGTACTTCCCTTCCATGGGTTGAAACTCTTGATCTGGTTTTGTAATCTCAGAGTCGGGGAAACGGGGGTCTTTCCAGAAAGCGACGACGCTGTCCATACGGAATCCATCTACACCACGCCGCAACCAGAAATCAACTGCTGTGCTATATATTGCGGCCCTTGTTTCCGGGTTTGTCCAATTGAGATCTGGCTGTTTCTCAAGGCAGAGGTGTAAATAATACTGATCTCTTTCCGCGACATATGTCCAGACACTGCCCCCGAATGCGGCGCGCCAGTTGTTTGGCGGCCTCCTCTTGCCTTGAGCATCAATTTTGGGATCACGCCAGATGTACCAGTCACATCTTGGGTTCGTTTTCGACTTCTTGCTCTCCTGAAACCATGCATGCTCATCACTCGTATGGTTCACCACCAAGTCCATGATGAGCTTCATGCCACGAGACTTTGCCTCTGCTATGAGTATGTCCATGTCTTTCAATGTCCCGAACTTGTCCCAAATAGATTCATAGTCTCGAACATCGTAGCCCTAACACATAGATTAGTGACTACATGTCTAGAATTTTGCTCAAGAGATTATGTTAGTATCGTACCATATCCGCCTGCGGTGAGTCGTACACGGGTGATAACCATATCAAGTCTACACCCAACTCTTTAAGATGGTCGAGCTTGCTGATGACTCCTGGTAGATCTCCCATGCCATCGTTGTTTGAGTCGTAGAAAGAAGCTGGCCAAATTTGGTACCCAATGGCATCCTTCCACCAGGAACTGTCGCTAGTCATAGTTTAGGTCAGATGATTGTAGATGAGATTTGGAGTTTTAGTGTGACATTACACGCAGCTGGATAAAGTACAGATCGAGGGGTATATATACATGTATCTGCTAAATCTTTCCACGTGCACATAGTCTCCACAATGCCGACCACTAGTAGCGAGCACAGGCAACTCTCAAGTCCGCTGATATCATGTTAAAATGAATCATATATAAGTCTCAGCAGCCCTCAGCTTTAGGCCGTTTTGCAATTTCAACATATCAGACTGCCGAGGAGCGACCATTAGGGGTTATTGGTGATTCCGTGATTATTTGGGTTATGATTACACCTGAGCCTTGCGGCAATGTGAGAGGTTGCACTATAGTATACCGTGGCGTCAGAGAATCACAAGATTGCCACGATATTCTTTATGAAGGACTACAGACTAAACAACAGCTGGCTGTAAGACTGCTCTAGAAACCCAAAACAAATGCATCCCTCTCCCACAACAAGCCAATGGGAACCCCATAAGGTCCCGCGAGCAGGAAGTTGACAAGCAGACGCTGCCAAAGTGAAGAGTCCGTGACTCCTCCCGTCTGCCAATACAGAACACCGGCCCAAAGAATCATAGCAGGCGTATCCAGGACGACGTCCCATTGCACACACCACTTTGCTGCTTCCCACCCGTGGCGTGCCTTCTTATCCTTTCCAGGCCAGGCCGGCAAGAAAAGCTCGGTCATTGTCACGCCTGTTGCGAAGGCGCCAAATACCGAGAGCCAGTGTGACAAGGCAGCCAACACGAACAAGAACATGTACACGGACTGAACCTGCGGCCAAGCTTCTGTAGCCAGGGGCGATGGAAGTACTGCTGGGTGCCAGATCAGAGACAACAGAAGTTGACTCAGAGCAACATAAGCAGGCCATTGCTGCCACCAAGCTGCGACGGTCTGCTTGGTGCTTATACCGCGGATGCGAAGGTCAGGGAGCAACATCGCGATGAACGGCGCCACATAGCCGATGGCGAATGCCCAAGGAAAAAGCTCGAGTTGAACCGGGTCAATCGCCAGGTCTGATGGTGTCAGGCTGCTCGGAGTCATCAGGGCAAGCCGTACACCGAGATACAGAGGCAGATATATGGCCGGAGTATGATTGAACATGAGCAATCCCGGGATAGTGGTCCAAGATCCAAAGTTATGCAGATTATAAGCGCGCAAGCTCTCCAGCACGATCAAGGCCCATGAAACACCAAAGGAGCCGATGAAGTAGAAGCCAGCCAACGTGGCGTCTGGATAGGCCCAGCTTTCAAAGGAGAGAAGTTGAAATACTGAGGGGCCTTTCAACTGCATGTCAACAGATGGGTATCGACCACTGGTACAGAGGACTTTGAGCGGCTGGCCACTCGGAGCTTGATCAGCCATGATGCGCTGTCCCAGAAACTCCATCAGGCCATTGCTGTAATACCAATAGTACAAATTCCTCCATGCCCAGAAGCCTGTAGCGAGGAGACAGACGATGGCAACCAGTGTGAGGGCATCCATGTCGAGACGTTTGATCGGTCCTTGGGGAAATTGATGCAAGTCTTGGTGTTGTACAGTAGCTCGCAACAGACAATGACATTGATGATGTTGATGTGCACGGACCGACTCAATGATGCAGCATCCTCAGTCTAGTCCTGTTCGGCGTTCCTTCGCAAATCCTGCTCAGACCCTGTGGAAGACACGGTGTTTCAACTCAGATGCACTTCTGCAAGGCAGAGACACGAAGGAATGGTAGTCATGGTCCAGACTTGCTAGTTGGAAGTCGTGCAGCAATTGGCGCCAAGTCGTGCAGCACCACATCCCGCACCGAAGCGACGGACACGTGGAGCACCGCAGTACGGCCGGTGGCTATACCTCAATTGAGGGGTCCCGGCTGACACTGCGGGGTAGAGATAATGACTTCCAAGGTTTGTCCACCCTAGAGATCAGCAGTGTATATCAATAATAATAACGATAATGCAAATTATTTTAAAAATTATTTGATATTTATATAAGTATGTAAACGGAAGTTGCTGAAGATGGTATTATTAATAGTATTCTTGGCATCAATAAAGTGTTTTGTCGGATTACATAGTAAGCCCCTGCAGACTCAACGGCAGCCACTGCAACGTAACCCTCCGATTCCGCAGAATCGTGATAATGCAGGGTTTGGCGGTTAGTCAAATCAATCGAATCAATCAAGCCGAATTGGCTGGGGGTGTCCGTTTAGTGGTACTTTGGGTAGGGCCTATGCTTTTGTGGGTTTCAAATTCGTATCTTTCTTGCAAGTTGGCATGACCCCGTCTGCAAGTTACGCCCTAGTCACGAGCTTCTCCGATCCGTGAGTGTGTCATTGCATGAGTGCTCTAGGTCGCACCCTTTTCCGTATTTCCATCGAGAGAAACTGTTCAATCACGAGTGAGACCAGTCCTACAGCAACAACGCTCCTGCAATGAAGATCCTCTGCCTTCACGGTAGAGGCTCCAACAACGAGATCTTTCGCGCGCAGACGGCAGCCTTCCGTTCAGATCTCGACGACTTTGAGTGGACCTTTGTGCAAGGGACGGTTCGACATACCGAAGGCAACTGGTCCTTGTACACAGCACAATTCTCGCATCTTCCACTTTACACATACTACAACCCTTTTGATCCTGCTTCTATCTTGCAGACTCATGACGACCTTGCGAAGATTATAGCCGAAGAGGGCCCATTCGATGGAGTTCTGGGCTATTCAGGCGGTGCTGCGTTAGCAGCAGAGATCTTGGCTCAGGCAACCTATGATGATCCCTTTGCCATGGAACGGCCGTTTCGTTTTGCTGTCTTCATCAACGGAGCATCTCCCCTGCGCTGTTTTGCTATAAAGGACGCCCAAGTCATGGAGGACGTCGAAGTAGATGCCGCACCCATGACCAAGCAGGCAGAGGATATGTTTCTTCGTCCGAGTGCGCTGCGAAAGAAGGATGGAGTCAGCGATGAGGACCAGGTCGATCATGCAAAACTACTGTCGTTGCTCAAGGAACTCAAGGGCAAGAAGTTGGTCGATGGAACAACGTTTCTATCCAACGGCACATATGGCCTTTGTAGATGGGAACCACCCGCAGATGGTGCGCCACTGATTGATGTGCCCACGCTGCACATCCGGAGCACCGAGAGCGACGAGAGTAATCCCCACGAGGGTCTCCATTTGCTACGACTCTGTGATCCCGACCAAGCACGCGAGTTCCATCATCCCAGTGGGCATGATTTCCCCAGAGGTCGTAAGGAAATGAAGCAAATTGCGAGAATGATTCGAGAGGTCGCTGAAGCTACAACAAGTCTATAAGGCTGGCACCACGAAGCTAATAAAGCTGGAACATCGAGTCATTAAGGCAGACGTGGCTTTCGTTACTTGTATATAGTGCCTCGAACAGTAGATTTCCGATTAGTACACGTCGGCGTGTGATATGCCGCTAGTATAAGTCTGTCATATTTCTCTCCGCTTCAGGCGTACCATTACAGGACCTGCAGGATGCATAATTCCGAGACTTCTTGGGTCGAAGTGGAACTTGTTCTTCCACGAGTCTTCAAACTCGATATCAAACAGCGTAATAAGCTTCGAGACCAGACCGATAAGCTCCTGCTCGGCCGCATGCCGTCCAGAACACATGCCCATACCTCCACCAAATGTGCGAATACTTTTACTCCGCTGCTGGACTATGGCATCCTCGCCTATCCACCTTTCCGTGTCAACCTGGTCCGATCTCGGGAACAAGTCACTATGGTGGAGCAACGCAGTGGGCATGAGGACCACACTGCCCTTCCTTACGACATACCCTTCCAGTTCTGTGTCTTCCATGACTACACGTGCTGGCGAGGCTGCCGTGCCTATGCGTAACGCTTCCTTCCACAACGTCTGCATGAAGTTGTTGCCTCTCAATTGCGTGGCGTCGATTTCTAGTTCGTGATCGAAGCGGCTTGATTTGATCGGTCGCAGGAACTTGAGCGACTCGGCTCGACACTTTGCCAGGCGATCTGAATCACTCGCCGCCACCCATGTAAACCAGGAACTCATCGGCGCGGCGTTCAGAACGATTGCGAACAGGAAGCTCGCCTGCATGGTCGCCCGTCCACGGAGGGAGAGGCCGAATTGTCGCGCCAGACCGTCACGTTCCCAATTCATTTTTGCGCCCCATTCCTCGTTCCAATATTTGTCCTTGTCCGGCCAGTCTCCCTCTGACTGGTGCTTTAGCCACTCTTCAAAGGCGCGTAGCATTCTCTCCCGCGCGCGGCCTGCCCGAGGCTGCAAGACATATGCCAAATTAGTTCTGACACCAATATAGGTGGCGTTGTTGAACAGGCAGAAGTCCTCCCACATGGTAGGACCCCATATCTGAGCAAGACGGGGACCGAAGAATGTCACGACGGAGGTGTCGAAGATGACTTTACGCAGGACTTCGTATAGATCGACTGTCTGCCAGCCTCTCGTCTTCATATCCACGTATTGCTCCAGGACTTGGTGAAATTCGCGTGTGAATAGCTGCATCAGGTCGTCCAACGGCTCGCCTGACAAGTATCGCAACCAGACATTATGGTTTTGCAACACGAACCCCTTCTCATTCTCTTTACTGTTTGCTCGATCCAGACCGATTTGAAAGTGAACTCGGTCGGCCACGGGCAGATTCAGTCCATTCTCCAGCATGCTCATGGTCACCGGTTCGTACGCAAACGTGCGCGAGCGTGCAAAGACATGGATCGCGGTAGATGGAGAACCAAAAACGTGGAATTTCACGCCCCCCATGAGCAATGTGAAAGGCGAATTTTTGTATTTCGCCTGGGTCGTGCGGAAAATGCGGGCAGGGTTGCGAAGGAAGGCTGCCAGATGCTGGATTCCTGGAAGCCAGTAGGGCGCAATTGGAGGCTCATGGCCTTTTCCTGCTGCCGCTGGCCATGAATGGGAGAGCGAATTGATGTAAGTTGTGATCAACACAGTTACAATGAGGACAACGCAGGTCGCGATCAATTGCACTGCCCATGGCAGGCCAACCCAGGCGTCGCTCATGGTGGCCATGATGGAGACAGGTTGACGGTGGTCTTCCGAAGAAGCGCATCCAGCTATTGTAGAATGCCCCTCCAACATACTCGTACGAGCTGGAAGGATCCGGCGAGGTGGAGTGCTGTACGGTGCTGACCACCCGCAGCTTCGAAGTCGGACCGTTCGTGGGGAACTGTATTACCCCGCAAAATCCGTTCCTGGTCCCGACCCCCACGCCTAACTAATTGTGCAGGGTTATGCGTATGATATCCAAAGGGGTCGGCCTAGTAAGTCTAAAAAAAGCACTTCGTAAAGCTAGCATGTGGAAATATCAGCATATTTCCTATTGCGGCAGGTGCAGGGGCGGCAGGTCATCTGAGGTTAAAATTCGAGTACTGCGATTGGGGCGGTACTCTTTTGCGATTGGGTTGGTACTTATCTAACCATATTAGGAAAATGGATCTCTTGAATCCAAAACCTCTTATGTTTTCACTGGGCTTTCAAAAATCTAAAAAAAATTTTATAAACATAAAATAAAAAAAAAATATATATATATATAATTTATATAATTGAGCTTAATATTTTTATATAATTTTTATTGCTTATATAATAATAAGCTGAAAATTTTAACTAAAAATTAAGAAATAGTCTTTTTTAGCTTATTACATAAAAAAAAGATATACATCAAGAAAATTATAATAATTGATATAAATAAATAATTATTTTTATAAAAAATTACTCTAGTTTTTATTTATTTAATAAAAAAAAATTTAAAAATTACTATTGTTTCTTATAGTAATTCTTTTATAAATAAACAAGGAAAAAAATAAGAAAAAAATATATTGCATAAATTTAGCTTATAAATAATGCATAACAATTTTTAAAAGTATTTATATATTTTTTCTAAGGCTCTTGTTATTTATAATTAAAGATAGTGTTTTTCTTAACTTTTTCAAAGTACTTCCAATACCACCCCAATAGCAATACCCTAATATCCAGCCCTTCAATTAGTGCTTGAGTCTCCTCGTCATACACCAACGAGCAAACCATTCATATGGGCTGCCGAGAACAGGTTTTCGGAGCCAGGAATCCATCGAAGTTCTACGCCCCCATTGGCTTAACTTGCGGATAGGTAAAGCGGCTGTCGGGGCGTATGTGGAACATATCCATGGACAGCTAATGCAAGAGGATCACCCCGATGATACGCCGTGCAATAGCGGGCTTGGCGGGGATCAACTACTTTGGCCTCAGTCCGGTGTTTAACTAACATCTCCCCGCAGCCATCGCTTCGGCCCGTTAGGTGGCTGCTGCCAGTCAGTCTGTGACTAATCGTGCTGTAATGCCGCCCCGGCTAACCCCTGTATAGGACTAGGCCTACTACGACTTGCTGAAGATTCCTTTTGCGCCCGTTTTAGTGGTGCCGTCTCCATCTCGTTATAGATCTATATTTTATTTACTCACTCGTATATACCTACTTAAAATCTTATTAGTATTACCTACTAGTCCTTCACTCCAGAGCTAACACTGCACAATCCTAGTCATTATAGATAGAAGGTCCCCTAGCAAGGATCCCCCATCGATATTAATCAGTGTGCGGAGAAATGCGACTCTGTCTTCCGTCTAATCACGGCATCCTTTCGGACACTCTTTCGGACAAGGTAGACGCTTGGATGAGCAGGATGAACAGTCCGACGCTATAATAGTTAAAAGAGGACCCATATTGGAATCACAGTCCGCTTGCAGGTAATCCTTGCGGGGGTCGTCGCCGACTATCGATAGATAGACGTAAACTCGACACTGAGCGGCAGATATCTACTCGTATATGGATTTCCGCTGCCCGTGTCTGTTGATCGACCATAAACGTTCGCTTTAGGCAAACATCCAAACATCTTTTCTTCTTGTCGTGTTGCATCTCCTGGAGTGCACTGTAACCCTTTTCACGTGCATGTGATCCTCCATTTTCTTCTCCTCCTCCTCCCCTCCAGCTCGCAGCTTCTCCCTTGGCTTATGAGCCTTGTGTCTTATCATGGGGAGCATATCAAATCATGGGACTGATGAGGCCGTTGCCATCGTTGGCATTGCCTGCAAGCTTCCACAAGAAGCCTCAACCGTCGAAGGCTTCTGGCAGTTCCTCCTGCAAGGCCGAAGCGCACATACACCATGGCCAGAAGATCGCTTCGGCGCTGGCCACTATCATCCCGACAATGAGCGAGTCGGAACACACTCAGTCAAAGGGGCGCATTTCTTGGCTGAGCCGCCAGAATATTTCGATGCACCCTTTTTCGGCATCACCAAAGGTGAAGCCATTTGCATGGACCCGCAGCAACGTCTCGTGTTAGAGAACGTCTACCATGCTCTAGAGAATGCAGGCATTCCACTCTCCGAAGCCACTGGATCCAACACATCCGTGTATGTGTCGGGCTTCAATCACGACTATCTCTCCATCATAAATGCGGATCCGGAGAGCCCTTTGCGATATCGTGCAACCGGCTTGACCAACTCCGTCCTCAGCAACCGAGTCTCTTGGTTTTTCGATTTCAAAGGTCCAAGCATGACCATCGATACTGCCTGTAGCAGCTCCGTAGTGACACTTCATCAGGCGTGCCAGAGTCTACTTAGTGGCGAGACCGACATGGCCGTATCCAGCGGAGTCACGGTCTTGGCTTACCCCAACGATGTGGCCTCCATGTCTTATCAAGGATTCCTATCGCAAGACGGGCGGTGCTTTAGCTTCGATCACCGCGCCAACGGCTACGCTCGTGGCGAGGGAGTCGGGACGATCATTGTAAAGCGTTTGAGTGATGCCATTCGAGATGGCAACTCTATAAGAGCCGTCATTCGGGGCACTGGTGTGAACTCGGACGGCCGAACTCCTGGATTGACCAACCCGGATAGTCTGGCGCAGGAAAGGCTGATCAGGTCGGTCTATGCAAGGGCAGGCTTGAGTGTCGACGATACGGCCATGGTCGAGGCTCACGGGACTGGCACCGCGGCGGGTGACCCGATCGAAGCCAATGGAATTGCGAGAGCCTTCTCAGCTCGGCCAAGGAATCTCCCTCCGCTGTACATTGGGGCTTGTAAGTCCGGCCTTGGTCATTTGGAGGGCGCGGCAGGCGCTGCAGCCATCATCAAGTCTGTTCTTGTCCTTGAGAATGGAATCATCCCCCCAAACGTCAATTTCGAGAAAGTCAATCCAAAGATCCCGGCATCGAAATGGCGGCTTCAATTCCCTCTTGAACCAACGCCTTGGCCCACGACCGGCTTGCGCAGAATCTCTGTCAATTCTTTTGGAGTCGGCGGTACAAACGGCCATGTTGTTCTCGATGATGCTTTTCACTATCTCAAGGAGCGAGGGTTGACCGCAAATCATTATACACGACCTTCGCCTCCGACCAAGGCAGATCTCAATCTCGTAAACGGCGATGGATCTAACATCACCAATGGACATATAAATGGTCTCACCAACGGCCATGCCAACGGTGCTGGAGATAGCAATGCCAATGGCTTGAACAATCGACGCACAATCGAGCTTCCCGGAGACTGGAAGGCTTTCGATTCAATCGAGTTTCCACCAAAGATCATTCCCTTTTCTGCTTTCGATGAAGAAGGCAGCAGTCGCGCAGCAAAAACACAGGCAGAATTTCTCCATACCAGACCTGAATTGATATCCAACTCCGAAAGTTTCACCTATCTAAACGATCTTGCCCATACAATGAGTCGGCGCACGAAGCTGGCCTGGCGGAGTTACGCATTAGCAAGGTCGCTAGCCGATCTCGAGACACGTCTGGCTTCGCCTTTGCCTAAACCGCTGCGCGCTCGCACCAATGTCAACGTAGCCTTTGTGTTCACGGGTCAGGGAGCACAGTGGTATGGCATGGGACGTGAGCTACTCTGCTACCCGGTGTTCCGTGAGAGTCTGGCTGCGTGCAGAGCTTATTTACAGAACGAATGTGACTGCTCCTGGGATCTCCTCGACGAGCTCGCCAAAGACAAAGAACATAGTCGTCTTGACCAAGCAGCCTTGGCTCAGCCGGCGTGCACTGCCCTTCAAGTTGCGCTTGTGGATTTGTTGCAATCGTGGAATATCAAGCCTAGTCGTGTCGTGGGCCATTCCTCCGGCGAGATTGCTGCTGCTTACTGCGCTGGCCTTCTGACTCGCGAGTCGGCCTGGCGAGCGTCTTATTTCCGTGGACTAGTCACCGGGAGGCAGACGGCCGAGACCAAAGGTGGTATGCTTGCTGTCGGGTTGGGTCCAGAAGCGCTCGCCCCTTATCTTGACCGAATTCATGCCCAACTCTCTGGCGAATTGGTTGTGGCATGTCTCAACAGTCCTCGCAGCAGCACCGTCTCGGGTGATGTGCATAAAATCGAAGCTCTGCAACAAGTCCTGGAGGCTGACGGGCTCTTCGCGAGGAGGCTCAAGGTCCCAAATGCCTATCACTCTGCGCATATGCAGGAATTCGCAGACGAATACGTCCGTCTGGTGGGTACGCTCCACGCGCCGAGCGAGCCACCTAAGTCACCTGTGGTCATGTTCTCGAGCGTCACGGGGGAAGCAATCGAGGGCGGTTGTCTCTCGATTGACTATTGGACGAAGAATCTCCTAAATCCAGTGCGCTTCTCCGATGCCCTGGCAGGCCTCTGCTTTAGCCGCACAACCCAAACACAGGCCACCCTCCGTGCAGATGCTGCTGGAGCCAACGTCTTTGCGGATGTTTTGATTGAGCTTGGCCCTCATGGAGCATTGCAAGGCGCCATAAGAGATGTGCTCGCAGCTCATGCCGAGGGCGTTGCGGTAGCATTCCTCCCGGCACTGAAACGCGATGCCCCTGGGGCAGACATAATCCTGAACGCTATAGGCCACCTTTATGCCCGCGGGTATCCCATCAACGTTGACGACGTGAATAGCAGCGCTGATACGACTGGTGGAAAAGGATCTCGCCCATTGCGTATACTTCCTGAACTTCCTGGATACCAGTTCAACCATTCTAACAGGTTTTGGTGGGAGAGTCGCTTAAGCAAGAACTATCGCCTCCGCAAAGAGATCAGACATGACCTGTTCGGTGCTCCAGTACCCGACTGGGACGTGAACGCTCCTCGATTCCGCAACTTTCTGCGAATCTCTGAGCAGCCATGGCTACGAGATCACATCGTTACTGATAACATCATCTTGCCTGGCGTAGGCTACGTAATTGCGGTAATCGAAGCAGCCAGACAGCTGGCTGATCCAAATGCACAATTGAGCGGCTTCCGGCTTCGAGATATCAACATGAAACGTGCATTGATCGTACCCGACACGAAAGAAGGAATCGAAGTAATGTTGAATTTCAAGCCAGTTGATGAGTCCAGTGTCGGCACTTCGGCTTATTGGCGTCGGTTTTCAGTAGTGTCCTATAACCCAACCGCGAGCGACTGGATCGAACACTGCACTGGATACGTTGCCGTGGATTATGAGACATCTGCCCCTAACCCGGTCGACGAGGGACGAGAAGCCCGACTCGACACAGAACGCTGGCGCGCCGCTTTCACTGCTGCAGAAGAGCAGTGTCAATCTCCCTGGGACTTTACCAAGGCCTATGAGCGGATGGCAAGAATCGGGCTGAACTTTGGACCGCTGTTCCAGAACTGCTCGGCTGTCAAGGGTACCTTTGACCATGGTGGCCAGACCATGGGCACAGTCACCGTTCCTGACGTTGCAAGTGTTATGCCCAAGGGCAAGGTATCTCCGCACATGATGCATCCAGCTTGCATGGACAGCTTGATGCACTTTGCGCTGGCCGCGATCATGGACGCCACAGGAAAGAGCAAACTCGAAGTGGCCATGGTGCCGCGCTTCATCAAAGACATTTGGATTTCTGCAGCACTGAACTCTGAGCCTGGTCATGTCTATCGTGCTCACAGCCAGACACGCAAGATTGCGTTTGAGAAGTTCTCGACAGATGTTGTCGTCTGGGATGGTCCCACTCAAGAACCCCGTATCGCCTGGAGGGGAATTGAGGCAAGCCCCCTGGATTCCGCTGCACAGAGCTCGCTCGGCGCAGAAAAGTTGTGTCACGAGATTGAATGGGTTCCTCACGTGGATATGTATCTCGAAGGAGGCGACGTCGCTTCGTTCGCTGAGATGCCCAAGCGTGATTTGGACTCGGAGCAAGCTGCAATCGAGATCGAATCTCGCATGCAGCTGGCCTCGGTGCTTCTTGTCCTAGACGCACTGGAGGTACTAGATGGCAAGATGCCGGCCGCTACTCAAGGTCATCTCTGTCGGTATTTCGAGTGGATGAAGCACGTCGAGAGTGATCTCCAGCTCGGCAACGTGACCGGTATCCAAGCCTCTGAGGTTGAGCGACTCAAACATGACCACGCTGCGAAGGTGGAGCTATACAAACAGGTTGCTTCGGACACTTCGTTCGGTGAGTTGGTAGAACGAATGGGCAGCAACATCGTGCCCGTCTTAAGAGGCGAGACAGACCCACTGCACCTCATGTTCGGTAAGGATGATATACTCGATCGAGTCTACAGACGAACTGCGACCTTGAACGACCTACCAGCGCAACAGAAGGCCTATTTGAACATATTCGCCAAGAATAAGGCCAATTTACGCGTGCTCGAGGTGGGTGCCGGTACTGGCTCGTCCACTGCGCAAGTACTCGATGCCCTTGCCCCCGTCGCAGATGATGGGGTGTCCATTGCTAGCAGCGTGTCACATTACATGTACACTGATGTTTCGGCCGCCTTTTTCGAACAAGCGAGGCAGAAATTCCAGCCATACACGAACATCATGGAGTACCGAGTTCTGGACGCAGAACAAGACATCGCCAAGCAGGAGAGCTTCGAAATCGGGAGCTATGATTTGGTCGTAGCTCAGAATGTCATCCATACCACCACCGACCTCACCAAAACACTGGGTAATATTCGCCAGTTGCTGAAGCCCGGGGGCCGCTTGCTTCTACAAGAAGGTAGAAGGCAGGATTACTACTGGTCCGGGCTATCATTTGGCCAGCTGCCAGGGTGGTGGAATGGCACTGAATCCATGCGTCAATGGATGCCATGGGTCTCGTCCAAGCAGTGGAATGAAGTCCTCGAGGCCGCTGGTTATACAGGAGAGCGCTTTGAACTTCCCGATAGCCACAATGAAGAGCTCCATAGCCAGAGTCTTTTTGTGGCCCAGAACGCTTCTGCAGACGCCAACGAGCCCGGTCCCATGTGGAAGAACGTTGTGCTCGTCACACTCCCTAGCTCCGAGCAAAGCAAGACTCAAAGCTTGTTGCAAGACATCAAAGACAAGTTGAACGAGAATCTCCGGTTCCAGAACATCAGCATCGTATCTCTGCTAGAGTTGGAAGGGATCGAGTATAGCCAAAGTCTCTGCATCGTTCTAGCAGAACTCGAACGTCCTGTGATTGCAGATCTGCCCCAGGCCGAGTACGAGGGTGTCCGGAAAATGCTGATTGAGGCTAAAAGCATCTTGTGGGCAACTGGAGATGAGCTTTTCTGCCCCCAGTACGGAGCCATAACCGGCATGATGCGTACGACCAGATGGGAACGTGACTTGGACGATTCCAACCTGGTCACGCTGAAAATCTCTGAGCCTCGACCTGAAAATACCTCGCTGAGTGCGTCGATTCGAAGGCTGTGTGAGGCGCAGTTCTCGCGCACTCTTCCAGTTGAGAACATGAATGGCGAGTTCATGCTTCAAGATGGCCGGATCTGGACGAGTCGACTCCGCGAGGCCAATCGTGCAGATGAATACTTGCAAACGACTCTGTACCGCTCAGAAGCAGTCCCAACGCTGGCCAAGGATGCTGGCAGGCCCATTAAGCTCACGACAACTGTTCCAGGTCTGCTAGAAAAACTTGAGTGGGTGACCGATGAGACGTACAATCAGCCACTCTCCGATACAGAAGTAGAAATCGAGATACGAGCTGTTGGCCTCAACTTTCGCGATCTCATGATTGCCATGGGAGAGCATACGGCGTACTCGATGGGCAGTGAAGCAGCTGGCATCATCTCTCGCGTGGGCCCCAAAGTAGTCGACTTCGCTCCTGGCGATAGGGTTGTCTACATCTGTGGCCTGGACCATGTCGGGTGCATGCACACGTATGGTCGTTTGGATCAATCGACAGTCGCCAAAGTCCCCGATGGACTCAGTCTCGAGATGGCTGCCGGCTTGCCTGTTGTCTATGCCACAGTCATTTACAGCCTACGGGAGACGGGTCGCTTGATGGCCGGCGAAACCATTCTTATCCATGCTGCTGCCGGTGGAGTGGGCCAGGCTGCGATTCGTTACGCGCAACATATTGGCGCCGAGGTGTATGTAACCCTATCGACTGCCGTGAAGCGAGACGTAAGTTTATTACCGTGACAATCCAAGTTTTTGCACCTTTTGCTAACAAAGAATCAGTTGATAATGAAGGAGTTCGGGATTCCAGAGGATCACATCTTTTCAAGTCGTGACCTCACATTCGTCCAGGGCATATTGCGTATGACGAAAGGCAGAGGCGTTGACGTAGTCTTGAATTCGCTTTCTGGTGAGGCGCTGCGCCGCTCATGGGATCTGGTGGCACCCTTCGGTCGTTTCATTGAGATTGGTAAGAAAGACGCCATGATGAATGGCAAAGTAGATCTTCGGCCCTACTTGCGCAACGTGACCATGGCGAGCGTCGACCTCGTTTCTATGATGAAGAACAAACCGTTTCTCATCAAGATGCTGACAGAGGAAACGATGCGGCTTTGGAAAGAGGGCGTGGCACTGCCTGCAGCACCAACTACGATTATGCCCATGTCGCAGGTGGTGGATGCACTTCGCATTCTCCAGGGCGGCACGGGGATGGGCAAGATTGTTCTTGTGCCTCGGGAGGATGACGTTCTGCCAGTCCTTCCACCGTCACCGGCGCCGCTTGGCTTCCGTCCAGATGCATCCTACGTGCTCAGCGGCGGCCTTGGAGGTATTGGACGTAGCGTTGCTTCATGGATGGCTTCACGAGGCGCTCGAAACTTGATCTTCCTTTCCAGCAGCGGCCGCATCACTCCAGCCGTCACAACGATGCGCGAGGCTCTCGAAGCAGACGGATGTCGTGTGCATATCTTCACATGCGATGTCGGCGACAAGGAACAGCTGCGTCTCGTTCTTGAACAGTGCAAGACCCTCCCACCTATTAAAGGCGTCGTCCAAGGAGCAATGAAGCTAAAGGACGTCATGCTCGAGAACATGACGTACGAGGAATTCCAGCTGGCTATCAGACCCAAGATTCAAGGTTCGTGGAACCTACACGAACTTCTGCCCCAGGATATGGATCATTTCATCATGCTGTCTTCAGCCACGGGCGTCCTTGGCAACCGGGCCCAGGCCAACTACGCCGCAGGAAACACCTTCCAGGACGCGCTGGCGCACTTCCGTCGGCAGCAAGGTCTACCGGCCACGACGATTGACGTTGGCGCAGTGCTAGACGTCGGATACGTGGCCGATCACGCGGACCGTCTCGCCATGACAAAATACCTAGGCAGTATGATGAAAGTGCTGCGCGAAGAAGAGTTGCTTACGCTCATTGAGTACGGCATGAACGTGTCTCTGCAGTCGCCTGCACAGCTCGTTACGGGCATGACTCCGTTGGACAAGCATCGTGCTCGAGGCGTGCCGATGCTCAGTTACATGAACTTCCCTCTCTTCACGCAGCTGCGGCGGCTCAATACGCAGCAAGACGGCGCAGGGGCGGGCGGGAGCGATGGACCTGACGTTGAAGCGCGACTTCGAGCGGCTCGGACTCTGGATGAGGCGGCTCAGATTGTGGTGGAAGCGGTCGTTGATAAGTTGTCGTCCTTGCTCTCAATTGCAATCGAGGATGTAGATCCGACGCGGACCATCAGTGCCAATGGCGTTGACTCACTTGTTGCGCTGGAACTGAGGACGTTCATGGCGAGAAAGGTCAAGGCGGATGTGCCTGTGTTGGAAATCATGGGCTCGTTGAGTCTTGCTCAACTGTGTAGGAAGATCGCATCGACGAGCAAAGCGGTCGAGTTGCCGACGGCATGAGACAAGTAAAATAAGTCCTTACCTAGTCACGATTAGAGATAAATAAACCAAGATGATGTCTTTGAAATGTATCAACACGTGACCCTTACAAGTGTGCTATAAGTCCCGTGCGTGCCACCATGAGAAGTTGAAGAAAATATTAGTACCATAAATATTAGCACCCTACAAGCATCTACTTTGTCAGCTTAGTACATAACGCTACTTATACAGTACCTAATCAGTAACTACTTTTAATAAGATAAATAGGTTCCTCTACTTTAATAGATAATGATTAACTTATAACTTGTAAATATAGCGAAAAACGCCTAATTACACCTTTTCAACAGTAACAAAGCTTATCTCTAGTTGCTATATATTTCGATAG
Organism: Trichoderma camerunense; assembly: GCF_050948025.1. Lineage (NCBI taxonomy): Eukaryota > Fungi > Ascomycota > Sordariomycetes > Hypocreales > Hypocreaceae > Trichoderma > Trichoderma camerunense. The sequence goes on from NW_028145369.1 coordinate 3,038,337, forward strand.
TATAGTATTTAATTTTTATAACCTTTTGAATAGTATCTATCTTCCTTTTGGCTTTAAAGTAGCTTGTACATGAAAATAAATAGAAAAGGTACTTTTACTGATTGTTCCCGATTACGTTGCTCGTACCCAGTGAACTGCAAAACTAACAAAGTAGATGCTTGTGGGCTGTACATTCCATCTCTTGCTTGCACATCACTTCTTCCTCAGCACCCACGTCACCATCTCCTGGTCGATCACAGGGCCCCTCCCCAAGCTCAGACACTCGTCGACGGCGTCGTGCGCAATCTTCTCGAACTTGGCGGCCTCGACGCTCGCCTCGCCCTCGCGGGCCCGCAGACTGGCGACTACCTCCTTGGTGCCCAGCGCCATGAGTTCCTGATGCATAGCGATGACCTCGGGCTTAGTGGGGCGGACACGGTCGTAGGCGACCAGCTCCACGCCAGGCACCTCGCCGGCGGTGACCCTCTGATGCAAGTCGCCAACCCAGGTGGCCCGGGCGACGTGTCGGGCGGGATCTTTGATGTAATCGATCAGCGCCTGCATCTTGGGGGTTGAAGTGCCGTCTGGGGCGGAGACGGCGGCGGTGGTCAGGTCCCATTCCTGCCAGTGCAGATAGCCCCCGGGCCGCAGCATGGACAGCAACCGGGCGATCAGCGGACGCGGATCACCGGGTTGCAGGGAGACGAAGTGGCGGAGGCAGAGGACATCGTAGCGCTCGAGCAGGGAGGCCGGTAAGGGGTCCTGGAGGACGTCGAGGACCGCAAAGGTCGCATTGGCGGGCCACCAGTGCCGATTGGGGACTTGGGCGAGGGAGATGTCGGAGGCTTCGACGCGGGCTTCGGGGTGGGCCCCGGCGAGGGCGAGGGCGAAGATGCCGGTGCCGGTGGCGATTTCAGCCACGTGTGAGCCGGGCCCGATAGGGACGTCCGGGTGCAGCAAGTAGCCTAGACCGGTGACGAAGACGGTGTGCTGGAGGTGCAGGCGGGCGGAGGAGAGCAAATCACGGTTAAGGGGATAGTGCTCGCGGGGTTGCGGGTCGGGCTCGCCGTCGTGGGACATGGCTCAAGGTGGACAACAGTTGGGGGATGCGTTAATAGGTCCGATAGAAGGGTTTGCCTAATAGAATTTCCAATGGGAGAGACAGTTGTATATATAAGGAGTCGTTGGCGGCTAACGACCTTCCGATCTAGCCTTTTGTAGTGTACTTAGTAATAATATAAGTAATTTTTTCTTATAATACAAGTTATAAGAGCTTTTTTTAATATAAATTATAGTGAAATAATAAATCTACTGGATATATAAAGTAGAGCAGTAGAAATTAATAGGAGTATATATAGAGTATTAAGTACTGTTCTTATACGGTTACTACCCTACCATAGACTGTTGTATATAAGTTCAAGGAACCATTTAATCTAGCTGCTGTAGCTTCGTTCCAACTGGAACAAGGCCACCGTCAGCTCGGGGGTCATTTCGTCAGGATAACTTGTCTTGTTCTTTGTATCTAGATGAAGGAAGCCTTCTTCCTTTAAACCACCAAGCCGGGCCGAGTAGTCATCCATCCTAGCCGCTACAGGTCAATAGCCCGATCAAATTCCCCTATCAAAATATCTACCCCGTTGAACTTGGAACCTCCTTCCGACGGAGTAGTCGAGCGGTTAACCACATGCTTCGATTGGCCCTGTTTGGACACTCGTCCAGGCGCCATTGGTGGGTTACATCAATATACGAGAGACCTCCGGGACGCAGAACCCTGTTGCTTACTACATGTCGCACCTATCTAGTGTCTTCACTTCCCCATCTTCGGCGTAAAACCCGGCGTTTCCATCCACAGATACTAGTAGATCTGCAGTGAGAAAAAGGCGTCGTTCCCGGCTTCGCTCAATGCACGCCCCCCCTGGAGCTACCCCGCCTACTCCTACTACCCCGCCTACCCCGCACCGTCCTACTGTATTATCTTGCAGAACTCGACTGTGGGTACCTCAGATACAGGTATAAACCCAGTAGTCTAATTTTGGGACCAACCTATAGCATTTCAAGAAGACAGATCCATTAAGTTATACACGTACAATTACAATCAACCTTAGTCATAACGATGTAGGTCAGCACGGCCTTTACTATCGTTATAGAACGGTTATTGCAATAGACCTGGGGGCTTCCAGGCTTCTAGATTTCTGGGCACCTAGGTATAGCAGATAATATCTACATTACTCATCTACGTATGATCTTTATCTTTCCAGTGCTAGCATCGACCATTCCATTCCATGGCGTTATGTGCCTGCTTACTGGACGCCGGGTTCTTTTATGTTACATGATCATAAGTGTCTCGCGTAGTCGCCTTAACGAGTAATGAGAGTTAAAAGTTGAAACACCGTCTATACTCCCACCTTCCAAGGATTATGGAAAGCAGGATCGACTTCAGTTCGTCTTAGTCGCGACACACATCAACGGTTTCGTCTCCCACATGGAGAACACTCGTTGATCAAACCAGTCTTGGTGGTCCTCGCCCAACTTTAGATCGAATTGGAGCAACACAGCGGCCATGAAGAGACGCATCTCGTTCATGGCAAAAGCCTAGTTCACAGTCAGCATCGGCAAGACGAGTTTTTGGTCCGCGTGAGCGTGTTCGTGGGCGAGTCATACCTGACCCAAGCAGTTCTGAGGGCCGTAGTTGAACGGCTGGACGGCATCAAGCCGGTCGTTTTGGAATTTCTCGTCGCCCAGCCAGCGCTCTGGGTGGAAAGAGTCGGGATCAGTGAAGTGGGCGGGAAAGCGAGACGTGGCATAGTGTGGCACGTGGACGTTCACGCCGCCTGGGATCCAGTAGCCGCCGATGGACCATCCAGGGAACGGGGTGACGCGGGGTGCGCCGGTAGGCACCGGTGGGTAGAGTCTCAGGCCTTCATTCAGCGCGGCGTCCAAGTACTTCAATTGGGCGAGGGCTTCGTAGTTTAGGTCGTCCATAGATGAGAAGGCGGAGCGAACCTCGTCGGTGGCCTTGGCAAGGCAGTCGGGGTTGGTGAGAAGGAAATATAGTGTGCCGGTCAAGCCTATCGCCGTAGTGTCGGTGCCCGCAGTCATGAGAAGCTGTGCGGTGGAGTGATATTCGTCCAGGGACATCTTGCCGTCAATACCAGTCAGGGGCTTTGTCCAGAGATCGGGAGGGTCTCGGGCTGGATCTTGCAGGCGACGATCCATACGGTCCGCAGAGTAGCGGAGATTTTCCATGGCCGCCTTCTTGACGAATGCGCTTTGTAAGAAACAGTCTTTAACGAGCCAGCGGGTGAAGGAATTGTACGTGGAGAGAACCCGAAGGCGGATGATCGTTCGAATGCCACTAAAGGCCGCATGGACGTAGTCGGAGAGACGGCCATTTCTCAACATTTGCAGGTCGTCCCTGTCGAAAGAGAAGACTTTAGCGACGGCAAACGATCTCTAGAAGCTTAGCCTTACCTTACCCTAGCGCGAGGTCACCCATGGCATCGAAAGTCTACTCCCTCGTTAGTCAATCAGAACCAAATGTGCCGTTCAGCGTTCAGCTCTCAACTCTCCTCCGATAACCTGCGAATCGGAAATGGCGATAGACGGAATACATGGTTGGACTTACTGCACATCTAAACAACTCGACCATATCCACCGCAGCATCACCGCGCTCAGCCAACTTGGTCTGCAGAAGCCGAGCCCAGCTCTTGACGCGTGGTTCCATCTCCCTCATGGACTTCTCACTGAACGAGACGGCCAGACTCTTGCGCAGTCGCGCGTGTTCGTCGTCGCGCATGGCCTGAATCATGCTCGGGACTCCGTTGGCCGCAGGCCAATACGACGCTGACGAACGATGTGGATGCTTCTCTTGGCCGATGTTCTTTCGGTAGCCATAAATGTCTTTCTGTTGGGCACGACAAGGGAGTCAGTTATGTCACAGCGGCTGGGGAACAGCTACCGGCACGTTTTCCCACGGGGCCTTACCCAATCCTGAAAGCCACCAGCAAACGACACTTCATTGGGCGCCAGCCGCACGACTGGGCCGTACTTCTTGTGCAATGCGAGGACTCCATGCGCTTCCTCACCCTGCCATTCCATGTACATACGAGGAATGCGCGAGAGGGCCCAGAGCTTGGGGCCGGGAATTTTACTCAAAGGGCCAAAGAAGGCGCCGGTGATGACTTTGAGCCACGCATACACGACATAGAGGACGACAGGCGTCAGCCAGAGTGTCAGAGCACTCTGGGTGCTGTCGGAAGAGAACATGACGAGCAAAGTCCAGCGGTAGATGAGAGTCCGAGTACGGGCAAAGAATGGATGCCCCGCGGTGAGCTGCGACCTTTATGCTGAGGTCGGTCATTCGCCGGTAGGAGCGCCGGGATGATTACCTAGCACCTTTGGATAATACATAAAGAGCATTACAGATATGTTAGGCTGCAGCTAATCAGCTGTTGCGCCACTCATCGAACCATATACCCACACCCAAATACGCAGTTACACCTCTCACTCGAGCTTGGAGTACCGGCTAACTGACAGGGGCTCTGGTCCTAAAGGATCGAAGAAACTGTGTGCAGTCTTTGTTAACGGTCCGATTTTAGTGGCCATTGGTACGGGAGTGGCGCACTCCCCCAGATTACCCATGTGAGGAAGGGTGGTGTGGGTCACATAAGGGTGGGGGTGGGGCAGTGACGTTACATTATAGCCTGTGGACTTGATTAGCCAAGAAGCTTTCGTACCTTAAAGCGCCTAATAAGTGTATTTAATTTTATTATTAACAGTCATATTTTATATTTATTAAATTAAATATAATGTTTAATATTGATTTGTATTAAAAACAAGAAGAGTTATAAAATTTATAAAATATTATTTTAAAAAATAAAGTAGTAAAAAGTATATAAATTGAAGCCATTTATAATAAAGCAGTATAAGTTATATTACCCTATATTATACTATATTAAAGTATATTGTAATATAAAATACTATACTACGGCTTGAATACTTAAATAATTTATGTAAAGTATTATAAAATTAAGTCCACAGGGCCCTATATACCCGGTGGGCTGACTAGTAAGCAGGGCCACCGCCTCTCACTGCTATCTTAGTCTTTAAAGTGTATATATTAAGTTTTCAGAAGGCAAACGCAATTGTGCTGATTCGAGATCTATGTTCTCCTTCATCAGTATCTTCTTCCAGCAGTACGCTCTTGTCCCCCGGGGAGTATCGTTCATAACGCTTATATTTTAACCTCCTAAAGAATACTCAATCCGGCTCTCCATTTCACGATTGCACTGTTCATAGTATCGTGGATTTGCAGGTTTTGTACGATCCGATTCTTTACTAAAGGCTCATAGTTTTGGGATACATCCTTTCTCCTTGTGCCAGTCGTGCTGCTCTTCTCAACATTCGCTGGGAAAGCAGACGCCCTTCTCACCGGGTTTTTTTCAAGACATATACTCACTAGCTTATCTCCCATCCTGACGAAACCGTATTTGGTAATGGCCTGACGTCAAAGCTCGAGCAGGCTGGGTGTACCCTACTTTCAGTCTGCGCAAACCACGTACTGTACGAGGTTATATACATGTGGGTGGCTATGTATAAATGCCAATCCTCCGCCAGGCGCGATTAAGCTCTGCCCTAAGCACAGGCAGTCTGATCATAGAGCAGGGCAGACCAAGCTTATTCAGCAGCTATTTTGCATTTGGGCGAGAGCATCATTTTATTGTCAAGAGGCAAATCAAATTATTTGTGCCCAGCCGCACCTATGAGCTATGGATATACTACGCCAACATAGTGAAATGTTGACTGACTCTCCTGGTCGACAGAATATTCTATTATCGTATCGTTGAATATTCCATAAAACATGGCGTCTGTCGTAGTAGCTATGGACGAGAATTGGTTGGTAGGCCCGCCCGAGAAAATGATGTTTGGAATAGCAAAAAGCAAATTCTTGAGATAACAAGACGCTGTCAATTTATCGTCGGGAAACAATGCAAGGTAAAGGAAGTTAGTCCAGTTGTCAAACTGGGTGATGGCGAATTGTGGGTTTGCTGGCAGGTCATTGACTAAACCGATGTCCCCGACTTTAGGCATCATCCGAGTGAGCGAGCCGACAATAATCTACTGCTGATAGACAGAAACTCACCATGGTCCCATTGAGCGTGCAGGGTAGTCTTTTCCATATTATTAGGATTGCCGAGGTTCTCGAATGCGAGAGCCAAGCCATCCAGCCAGGCGCCGTTTAGCTGGGGAACTATCGCTAGGCTGGAGTTCGGCGGGACATCTGACGAGACAACCGCGCCTACGGGGGTCGCCCAGTCGCTCGAGTTGGCGGTGAGGATGTCTCCAAGAGGGGACTGGTAGGCAACGATCCAATGTCCGTCTTTATTGCTACCGCGACCGCCCGAAGGTCTCTGCCAAGTCGCAGCCAGTGCTATGCCGGCTGTCAGGGTTGCCTCGTTGACTTCGCTGTCGATCATCCAGGTCCTGGAGTCCGGATCGAGATACACTGAGCATATTGATCGGTTCAGATCGAGGTACCATAGGTGGAATGGACCAATGGGCAAGTTACCGTCCGTGGATGCGGAAGCTAGAGGGCTTCCCGGCATGGGAGGGCCCGGAAGAGGCGTGGATTTCTTACTGAAGTAATCAGTTACGTTGGACGTTGTCCAAGTCCGATTTTGTGAGTCCCACAGCCTCGAGATAATGGCATTGTGGGGATCCTGGAAGGAGATGGTACGATGAACGAAGCCGTTCGCATCCGTTCGATTTGCCGCAGTCAGTGCTGAAGCACAGTGAATGTTGATGTTGGAGCACGTCGGGCTCATCGAGGATGTTCGACGACCAAGGATGCCGCCCACCGTACCTCCCACAATAGCGGCAATGACGACTGTTGCGGCGACGAGGGCGAGAATTATCACTTTCCGTGGTCTTCGTTTCCTTTGGGCCGGTTGGATGGCTCGCGCGATGCTCGGGTCGTGGTGTTCTGGTAAAGTGGACGGTGCGACTTCGGGGAGGGTTTCATCCCAGAGCGCGTAGGCGTATGCTTCGGGGTTTGGCGTCTCGTTACTCTGGGGGGATATTGGATTCTGTCCATGTTGAGTTGGGACGTCATTGCAAGCCTCCAGCGTGCTATGACTCTCAAGCTTGCGAGAATCCATCTCGTAACCAGCCCAGAGGAGCAAAATGGGGAGCAGTGGTTGGAGCTGGAGCCGAGCACCGAGATATCAATGGATTACCGGTAGTGGGCAACGGTGCCGCTGAGCTTCAATTTCCAGTTTGGGCAGGGCGGGTGGCTGAGGGCCGAAACACTGGGGCATGCCGGATTCTGCTTCTAGCCGCTCCCGACGGCGGGTGCTACGCATTTAGATTACGCGTGTCGAAACCAACTGTGAACCTACAAAGTCAGCAGGCAGGGCTGATTTCGACTAGTCCTAAACTAACAAATAACTGCGAGGACTTGCATGTATGACGTATTTAGAGATAGTTAAGTTGCGTCGGTGAATTCGTTGTACCGACTCTTTAGAGACGTTCGCTGCAAAAGTTGTTATTGCAATAGGCCTTGGACTTCTCTTCGGCCCAATGTGGTGGCTGCAGTTTGTCGGTGATAGCGTCAAACGGCTTGGAATCATCACAAGTTTTGTCCTGCTCTTCACGGCAATCCTCGCCGCTGGTACCAACGCGCAGCCTCACCAGGTTTTAGTGAGCTTCGAGTTCCCTTGGCTCCCCCGGAAAGGAACCCTGTCGGAATGATATAGAGCTGCAGCTGATTAGATTCAGATATACCGCGGTGCTGATTGCCTTTTTGAAGCCCCAGCCGCATGACGGACAGCTCCTGATCCAATGCGAGGAGGGGGCTCCAGTCGAATATGGTGCAGGGTCGTCTTCATTCTGCCTTGCCACGCCCTCCATGCGACAAGTTTAGTCCCAGCTGATTTGGAATATTGGGCGGTTTCTTAGATCGGTTAGAGTATTTTTTAATTATAGTTCCTGTGATGTGCCTTACTAAAGATGCCGAGCAAATATGCCATCAGCGGAACGAAGTACACATATTCTAGTCAATCTGTTGGCTCTGCTGATTAGATCGTCCACATCACGGCCATCCTCATTATCGTGAGCCTAGGTAACGGCATTACCACCGATATTTGCGTCCCTCGAAACCTTCCCAACAAACTCGACCATATCCGCGCCTTCATGCTGACCATCGCTATTCGATGATGACCCCGAGGAGTCATCTGATGTGTAATCTCCATCAGAATCCCACTCTAGAGACATAGTAGGATCAATCCATTTTGTGTTCGCAGGCAATGGGATCAGAACGACTTCCAGTGAGACAATCTCACTTCTCACGTTACCAAGGGGTGCACTGTTATCAACGGGTTCTACAGCCTAATCCAACAGCTTTGGTACCAAGTCTGGAAACTTCTGGCAGCTTTCTGTCAGAGGCCAGTCATAAAGGAAGTACTTCCTCCTTCTTGAAACTTGAATAAGGGCGTCTGAGTTCCTAATTAGTAAGCTAGGTAGCTGAGGAAATTAAATAAATAATATAAGAAAAAAGCCACTAGCTTTTTATTTTAGGGAGCTGGAGGCGGCCTACCTCGTCAGCATCTTTGTATGTTCATAATGGAGGCACTTACTCATTTTCTTTGGCGAATCCCATGCCCTTCGTCACATCCGGACTAGCTTTCTGTACAATGTTGTCCAGGTTTGAATCCCCGGGAGGAGGTGGTGGTACCCTAGTTCTTCGTCAGTATGGTTACATGTTGGTAACACAAAACACATACCTGGTTTCTTTGGCCATGATGTTGTATCGTACACTGCGTTACCAAAGCGTCCCCTCATCAATCCTTTGTAAATTGGAGTCCTTGATGGGCGTTTTCGACTGCTCCGCTTCCTCACGCGTGTAGTCTTCTATGTTGAAGTCATGGCTTGGCGGAGTACTGCCACTGTCTGGACGAGGCTGCGGCTCTGTGTTGGGGTCCATGACCAACTCAGGCTTCTCTCTGCTGTGGGATAGTACTTCGTTTTCAGTTGAGTGATGAAGCGACAGGAGTTCGGTGAAGTAACTAGCAGCGTCTCCAGCAACTCTAGGAGTGATCGGGGCAGGAGTCTTTGAGAGGTTCTTCACATCCGCCATAGCATTGGCAAATTAGGATGTTAAGTATGACTATACTACCAAGAAGGCACAATAGCAGGACTGACTCTACAGAAGACAGTATTTATATAACGTTGAAGTCATCATTAGCGACCACCCCTGACCATGTTCTTTCCATCGAAATTCTTGCTGCCGCGAGTTACGGCGGCCCCGGCGGAGTCAGCGAGCTACTGCGACCAGGAGATAACAAAGCCTATCTTAATGCATCTTGACTGCATGTGCCTGGCCAACCATGCAAGCTGCATGGCCTCGGCAGCTCATCATGTTGGCCCTCAAGTGATGCTGATACTTTCTTTTTTCGGAATGCCGCCGAAAGTGTTCCGGAGGAGGGTACCAATGATTCGCCAGGAACGCAGCCGATAGGCGAGCGGCTCCTGACTTGCCGTTGGCAATGCTTCACCCTACAAGGTTGTGACCACAGTGACCCACCAGCTGAGAGGGACAAGGATCACAAGCTGGGTTACATTTTCCCTTGGTATCACACTTTGTAATGCATCCGACTCGCCGAGATCACAGATCGAGATACTGTCTCAATTCTACGATGTACACCTTGGGGTACCTTCTCTCGTCTCCGCAACGAATACAACATTGAAGCTGTCATCGCTCTCACTGTCCTTGCAGGAGAGATCCGCAGAGCTGCATGTGCAGCGGTAGTGTTTTGCTGACTTACATGTGTGTCAGTAGCCACTACTGCTAGGAACTATAGTGGTTTTGAGATACATCTTAAGGTGAAAGTTCTGGCACCTCGGAATTTCTAACAGTGTGCTCTTCCCTAGTCGCGATTGAATACACCGGGCACTGTATGCTGCATCCCTTTCTAGACTCACTCAGCCTTACTGACGTTTCTCTATCTCGGGTTACATTAAGGCCTATCCTGAGGCCATGTATCAATTGTACAGTCTTAGGCCTATGGGCAACTGTAAGCATACTTGATTAAGTTCGACTTGTATTTATTCAAGGCTGACGCAGATAGTAGACGGTCATTGGACGCCTTATGACGATGGCTATGAACACCCAGCGGTAGATTTTGACATGTCCATCGGCCAGGCCTACCCCACTGATGAAGTCACACCGATTCTCGACTGGAAATACTCGAACCTTGTTCCGACTGAGGATGGTGATTATCTGGACCATGATGACCAAGCGAATCATAGCGAGATATCGGGCTCGTCATTTATAATGCCGAGGTCTGACGCTCTGTCAGATATACATAGGTATCCTCGTAGGAAAGCTTCTCGGCCGCGTTGTCCAAGGCTCCGTCTTTCAGTCCCAACTACCCTCCAGCGTCTAATAAAGGCTCGTCACTCGTAGCGTCACCACGCATGAAGCCTCAGCATCTTTCTGAACCAGTCCAAACTCAAAGAGGCGGCAGAGCTTCGCCTTTACTACAGTCCGGCCTTCGATCAGCTCCTTACGGTATCGAGAGTACAAGGAACAAACAATGACCTACCAGGTCTTATAGTAAGGCGCCAAGTTAACGTCATCTGCCGTTTTTGCATCATGCTAGGCATGAAACCATTGCAGCCGGGCAATGCTACCTGTCTACGCGAATCTCTTCTCCGACAACCGCCCACAAAACAATGCCGCTCAGCTTTAACAAATTCCAGGCTACATTTCAACAACTATTCTTGATGACTGGACCGCCAACACTTTAGGAAAACACCTTTCTGTCGCAAATGCCGTCGCAGACATCTCACCAAGACGTCCATCACCATGGACCGCCCCTGCCCCTGCCATCCCACGGGGTTTTCAGGCTGCTTCAGAGCAACACTGATCCCCAATCACCTCATGACCACTATTGCGACTTGTTTGAACCATCTGATATGTTCGTTTCACTACATGAGGAGAAAACCTTGCCGCCATCCGAGGACCTGAACGCTTTAAATTCCGACTCTGTACCCCATGAGCAAGATCTGAGATATGAGGGCGATCTGTACACTCTTAGATGGGTGCGTGGCCATGGAAACAAGCGCGAGGGCTGGCGCGGCATCTGTAAACCCGGCAGATGGCTGGTTCTAAAGAACTCCGCCTTCTGGTACCATAAATCTTTCTGCCATGGGATTAGCATGACCACGGGTAGCCCTGTCCATGAGCCTCGGGAAACAAGATGCATGGATAAAAATCCAAATGTTGGGGAGGGTCTTTGTAGGAGCTGCTGTGAGTGGATTGCGATGGTGAGTAATAAGAAGAAGTGGATAGCCTGGCTCAGACACGGCTTCAAAGTGAGTTTCTACAAGTCCGGGGTTTTCATGATGGGACTAACTTCCTCCGATGCCACAGGCATCCAACAGCTAAGGACGAACCGAAGCGTCATCGTGAGAGCAGCAGAGCTAAAAGGTGTCGTCAACCTCCCCTTCACTTTTGAAGGCGTCGTCGAACTCCAGAGCACCATTCAGTGTCACACCGGGCCTGGGAGTAGAGCCGGCCTTCTCTCCCATTTGGTCCTCATCCAGTGGTAAACTGTCAAGCTCGTCCCTGGCTCGGATATGGCTTATGAAGTTCGGATAACTGTATTTTACAAACTTGATAACCGTCCTCTCGAGTTTGTCATAGTTCCTTACGCCGGCTGCTGTTTCGGACGTCTGTTCCGGGCTGCCCATCGGCTAGCTGCCAGGCAGGGCGAGGTTTTACGGATCGATATTCTCAATCCTCTGGCAAAGCTACTGCGCAAGCTTGTGTTGATCAGAACTCGTAGTACTTCGGAGAGCTCTACCGAAATGTGTGAGAGCCTTTAAGAGACACCAACCTTCGGGCTAAAGCAGTCGCTATGCTACGTGGAAGATAGCTTCAACTTCAACCTTTCGCAAATAGCAAGATATATTCATGCTTACTCCAACGAGGTTCAGTCAGACGGGTCTCAGCCTGCAAGGCGGTATGGCAGCACTTCTTGGAACAGGCCAAAACCAAGCACGGTATTCCGGATTGCGCAAAGCTAATCTACGGGTTGACGAATATAAAACTCAACGGCCGAGAGGTACGACTGACACCCCACTGTCGTGATTCAAATTCTAACCATCTCACAGATCCGAAATACGGTGTTTGTGGCGAGGTCAATGGCCGAGTATGAGGCTATGATAGTGCGCAAGACTCACCTGGAAGATTCTATTGTTGCAAGGGAACAGTTCCAGCGCGACTACAACGGGGCAGGTGCTATCGATAATCTCAATTTCTATTTCTTTTGGCCGGCCGGAGTTGAAGATGAATTGGGCATGCCAGGCTGATCTAGTGTCAAACCGGAGTCCAGGATTGTCTATAACCTTTTCAAGCTGCCGCTCTTTTTGCGATATTATTGAAGTCTGCATTCGAGATTGCTTAGCAACCAAAACATCCATAGCAATTGAACGATAGACAATTACGCTCCTTTCGATGATGCAGTTCTGTAGACTTTGCGATTCTGCTTGCATTCTGCTGCACGGGGCTTTAGACTCGTGTTACACGTACAGTCGTTTGTGCTAGAGACCGGGGAAAACCGCGAGAAGAAATACCGTGATGATTACATTAATATTTCCTAATGAACCAAGTGCTCTGGCACTGTTCCACGTTGCGAGGTTTGAATCGTTATACGAAAAATAAGAAGTGAAATCCAGCTGCAATTAGCACCAACAGCCATGTCGTTGATGTAACCACTTCGTGGGAGTTTGCAGACGAACAAAAGAAGAAGTTTGTAATATTTACAACGCCCTCTTGTGATAACTTCTTAAAGGGAGCACAGCTTAGGAAACTTGTATTGGTTGGCTCCACTTGAAAGTAGCTTATTGTAGGTCGGCCGGTCGTATTTGTAAAGTTGCCTTCATATTCAAACAAGGTTTGACTTTTGCACAGCAAATTTGAGTATTAGTTCATCCATCTCATAGAGATTATTGGGGAATAGTATTGGGCAGTAACTTACAAGAAAGGGGTAGAAATGTTGCCTGCAAGCCAGAGACCTTTGATATCCTTCTGTGGCCAATACCATGTCTGGCGAGTGGTCCCATCTGGGCCAGTTGTGAATTGGCTGCTCAAGTCTAGATTCGGAGACAAAAAGAGTGTGAAGCCAAAGTTGGTATAGTTAACGGCCTGGGGTGGCAATTCCAGTTGCGTCAACGTCGGCTCGAGAGCGACAACCAGATTTGACATGCTATCAAATGGCAGCAGCAGATCCGTAAAGTTGTTGTATCCTCCCAAGGTCACGGTTTCCACTGTGAGATTTGCTAGCTGAGGATTTCGGAAGAGCCCCGCCGTGCCACGAGTGAATGTCAGGTTTGTGAGGGCCATGGTCGTTTGATCTGGCCCACCTAGTGTCACATACAAGGTGCCATTGCCTTTGATCGACAGGCTTCCAGCCCGTGCAAACCCAAAGGTCGCATTGGTCAAGGTCTGGGTTGGCCAATTCTCAAACATTATAGTTTTCCCCTCGATACTGGCGGGAGAATCACCTATGTCGAGGGGATTCCGAAACACGCTATCAACTGAGGTAAGACTTGTTTCCTCGACAACAACCTTTTTGGTGCCATGGGCTCCTGTGACATTGCGCAGCTCGTTGTGTACCATAGTTACAAGTGTCGGGGCGTAGAGGCGAAAGTAGCCGACCGAGTCCAGGTTGGTGATATCGAGATAGGCCAGAGCCGCAGAATTGACGAGATCGAAGGCTCCGTCAACAGTCTTGAGGTTTGGAAAACTAATGTTTGTAAAGTCTGGGATACATCCATCCAACGCAAGATCTCCATGGATGGTTGTGAGGGTTGAGCTCGAGAAGCTTACGACTGAACTATTTGTCGATGATCGGCGTTTGATGTTTATCGAGCCGCACTTGTAGCTTCTCAAGTCGCCATTGATGACCTCAATACCATCGAGAGAAATGTTCTCCAGATGATTCAAACTCGGCGGAATAGTAATAGTGCCGTCGACTACACGGCAGGCTTTGCGCAAAGCATCGGCGTCTGCGGCGCTGTGAATGGTAGTATTGCCGCACTGTGCAGCAAACGCTGTTGCACGCGGTTAGTATCTCTTGCAAGTCAGAGACTTTACGAAGCATCAAGGCAATGCATACCACTTGACGTCAAGCACAGAGCGAGGGCTGCTGTGCAGCGACGCATAACTGCTGATTGAGTCTGGTGAGGAAAAGTGAGGAATATCGCCGTTGGAAACAATAAAGGGGCGGCTTTGAGTAAATAGCACGAGCGCCATCCCGCAAACGAACTACATCGTCTGTTTTTGTATGGTGTAGGATTCTTGACTCAGTCATCTTTCAACCAACAACACACTTGCAGCCAACAACACACATGAGGCCCATCATAAGAGCAGTCTTTGCCTATCACGTAGTCTCGCTACGATTGCATTAAATTAGCCACCTTCTGAATCGGACCTCATATCCACACTCGGGCCGTGCAGATGACGCTAATTCAGGAACACACGGCAAGTTCTTTGGACATGGCGCCCAAAAAGGGTGAATGCCGATACCTTGATTCCTCCAGCATGGCTGTGTCGTGCGAGGCGCAGACGAGAACTGAAAGTTCCACCTTCTTCATGACACTGCATGCAATGGCGGCTGGTAAACGGGATTGTGCCTTGCCGCAGCAGACGGAAATGTCTATACAACTATATACACAAGGTTTGCGCTCGAATGCTTTCTCTGATTGACTCTGAATTCAGCATGGAAGTTCAGCATACGTGTTGTACTGCATCGCTAGTTAGAGCTGCTTCATCCAACTCCCTGATAAATATGGAGCTTCAACACTGTTGCAGAAGCTCATCTGTTTAAACAAAAGTGGGATACGACAAATCCACACTCACCATAGACTTCAATGAATCGTCCATTGTATACTCCATAATAACTAGCGGTTCACCTGTGCTGCATCGCGTGATCTACTATCCATCAGTCAAGCTGAAATGTCAAAGTTTTATTCTAGGAATCTACGTCCTCTTCAATTGTGGTTCCGAAATAAAGAATATTGAAGCGGCGATCAGCACCCTCCCAGCCCTACGGGTCCACCCATTTCAGGCAAAGAAGTTCCAGGATGCGCGAGGCTTAAAGTACGTACCACAGCGCCATGGAAACAGCTGCCCGCTCATCACATCGTAGATCAGATACCAGTCTGTCTGGATTCGTATTGAGAGATTTTACTGTTCATTTGCCATGTTTTCTATGAGATGGACCCCCAAACAAAGCTGACCAGGAGAGCTTACTACTTTACTAAGGCGCATCTTTACCTGATGGTCTATCAGGGCTGCGACATTAAAAGTCTGTTGACATTTCAGCGATTGTGCGCATCCTCCATAACATCTTCTTTCAAACTATAGAAAGTTCTATGGAAACAAGCGAGGAACGGAGTTAAGTGACCGGGGTTGCCGTACAGTCAGTCTACGAGACAATGACAGCGACCAAGACGTTAAGTTCGTTCACCCAAAAAAATAAAAAAAATGGATAGTCAGTTTATTTCTCTACAGTAAAAATTTAGGGGTCAGTTAATTTACCAAGATCGGCTCATTAAACTTGGAATGCTTATTTGGTTGTCTATTGGGGCGTTTGCTCACACTTGGAAACTCCTTCATGCTACAATGTTTTTGCGGTTTAGGGTAGCGCATGGTGAAGTGGTCGCAGACTTCTGGCCACTTACTTTACTTACATGGAGTTAATCCTAGTATAAGGTAAGTAAAAGGTGAATTCTCTTCCCATTGACCTTGTTTGTGATGACAAAGATAAGAGAAGCTGGGGAAACCACATGGCAATTGGCCTACTGCTACAAACACTATCCCGAAACTGTACCTGAAGTAGATCGTACGCTAAGTTGAGCCAAGACTGTTATCATGAGCCAGATGTAACTGCATGTGTGCTTGGCGATTTCCCACGCACTAATACGATGCTAGCGTGGGCAGATGCACGTGTTTAGGTAACCGAAGAGACTCCGCGGATGTATAGGGCTAACAGAGGGCCTTAATATCCATCTTATAAGCCTCATAGTTGGATACCGTCATCAACACCACAAAAGGTCCTTGGTGATGCCTATGATTATGAGGCATTTATTTTTCTCACTAGCCAGGGTAACGAACAATCCCACCAGATAATAAACTCCAAGGACTTTGCTGGGTGGCGTCCTGGTTATTTTAGTTCAAGAGCTGAATCCTGGCCACGTTGTCGCCGTTACATCTGTCGCGAACTACTCAAGCTTTATAATTAAGCTGTGAACATCCCACCCGGCATGTATACAGTACCCTCTATCCATTGCCTACTCTAGAGGCCTGGACTTTAGACATGGGTATGCGGCACTGGATTGGCGGCCTCACTCCCTGCTATCAGCGTCTCGTGATACCCTGAATGGACAGAACTCTGCGGGTAGTTATCAGCAATCAATAATGGAAAACTTTGCTCATAAAAATTGCCAAATGGTATTTGCCGTCATTATCATAACCTAGTGATGTCAGACTCTGGTTACTTCTTAGGGATAAAGAGCTGATCCCCCCCTTAATGCGACATGGTTTGATGTAATTATTTTTGCAGTTGTAATAGTGCAATCAATTCTCGGGCCTCTGTGCGCCTACTCCTGAACCCGATTATACGTCAATTTTGAACAATGGGCGATTTAGACATCGAGCGGGTTGTCCCGACCATGAGGGTCAATAGTGCACATTATGGTGCGGCTGAACAAGGCAACCCATCAACCTCGGAGACTGAACCTTCGGAGAAGATGGCAGATTTGGATATAGATGAGGAAGAAAAGGCACGAAGAATCACCGAAGAGGACCTACAGGGTCATCGTAAGCAAGTATGGAACACTCTATCTCCCCCCAATCCCCGACTTCTCCCTGGCGGCGGCTTTGTTAGCTCGTCGCCGTCAATTCCTCTCTGATCTTGCGGTAGACTTACAGCGGTTTCCTCCTCTTCTGGCTCAGCTTCCAAGCTACTGGAGTCATCTACGGTGATATCGGAACCTCTCCTCTTTACGTCTTCTCGTCGACCTTTTCCAGCCAACCCTCATGGGATGATCTTGTCGGTGCTTTGTCGATTATTATATGGTCTCTGACTATGATCGTTACGGTTAAATACTGTTTCATCGTCTTAAACGCCGATGATGATGGTCAAGGAGGTACCTTTGCCCTGTACAGTCTCCTAGCGAGGTACACCAACATCGCGCGAAACAGAGATCCTAGAGAAGCCTCCATGGTACGCATGGAGAGATATCACACCAACGATCTCAAGCCTGGTGCCAAGAGTCTCCGCCACTTCCTCGAGAACTCCAAATTCTCCCAGATTATGCTACAACTCATTGGTGTGCTTGGAGTATCCATGGTTATGGCCGACGGTGTTCTCACACCGGCGCAATCTGTCCTCGGTGCCATTCAAGGTCTCGAAGTCGTCAAGCCTGACTTCTCCACATCAGCCATCGTTGGGATCTCGTGCGCCATCTTGGTGCTACTCTTCCTTATCCAACCATTTGGAACTACTAAGCTTGGAACTAGCTTCGCGCCCATTGTGACTATCTGGCTCCTCCTCAATATGGTTACTGGCATCTACAATCTTGCCAAGCATGATCATACGGTTCTCAAGGCCTTTAGCCCCTCTTATGCCTTCACTTACCTTGCCCGCAATGGAAAGGACGGATGGACTTCTCTGGGAGGCTTGCTCTTGGCTTTTACCGGCGTGGAGGCACTCTTTGCCGACTTGGGCGCTTTCAGCAAGCGTGCCGTGCAAATCTCATGGCTATGCCTGACTTACCCGTGCTTGCTCCTCGCGTACACTGGTCAGGCTGCGTTTATTTCGACTGACAAGACTCAAACGGCTTTCACAAACCCTTTCTTCAAGACTCTGCCCCCTCACACGCTGGGCTTCGGTTTAGTCATGGCCATCCTTGCGGCGATTGTCGCATCGCAAGCAATGATCACATCAGCTTTTCAGCTTCTGACCCAGATTATGCGTCTTTCATATTTCCCTCATATCAAAGTCGTTCATACAAGCAGAAAGTTCTCCGAGCAGGTATATATTCCACTGGCGAATTGGCTGCTAATGATTGGTACGGTCATTGTCACTGCTGTATATAGCAACGTACGTCTTCTATTCTCCCATTAATCTTTCTTGACTGACCAACTGTTTAGACCACGTCTCTTGGTAACGCCTATGGTGTCTGTGTTATTGCTGTTACCTTCAGTACGTGTTTGCCCACTCCTGGCAATGACCATTTGGCTAACGCTGCTCATAGTTACAACATGTATGGTTGCTCTTGTTGCGATCCTCGTCTGGAGACTGCCTTTCTACATCGTCTTGCCCGTCTGGCTGATCTTTGCCGCGCTCGACGGTGCATACCTCTCATCCGTCCTACAAAAGGTCCCACAGGGCGCTTGGTTCACCATTGTGCTGGCTGCCATTCTTTGTTCCGTCTTTACTCTCTGGCGATTCGGTAAGGAGGCTCAGTGGAAGGCCGAATCGCTGGATCAGCTTACGCTTGCAACTCTGGTCAAGTCAGACCAGGCAACCTCGGGGTCATCATCTAAGTCTCTGGTCCTAAACGACGTGTTTGGTGGCGTTCCCATCTCGACTGTGCCCGGCTTGGGCATCTTTTTTGACAAAGCTGGAGACACAAAGCACCTACCCGCATGCTTTACGCATTTTGTCATCAAGTTTGCTGCCCGGCCATCAGTTGTCATCTTCTTCCACATGCGACCTCTCACTGTGCCTTCAGTGCCCCTCAAAGAGCGCTACATTATTACGCATAGGAGCGGTCTTATCAACGCCTACAACGTTACTCTCCGTCACGGTTATATGGATGATGTGTTGCACCCGGGCCTAGCGCGTGAATTGGTAGGACAAATTGAGCTGACCATCTCCAACGGTCGTCACCCTGAGTTTACAGAGCTTGAGACACTGCGGGCTGCATATGGATCTCAGATGGTGTACATTCTTGGAAAGGAAGCTATCAGAGTGAAGAGTGGCGGTTCCATGACCAGCCGTGTCGCTGGATTCTTCAGGGGAGTCGTGTTGTGGATATTCCTGTGGATGAGGGAGAACTCTCGCACGAAGTTGGCAGATCTCAATATTGATGCTGATAAGTTGATTGAGGTGGGATTTTTGAAAGAAATTTGAATCCCATATTGCTTCCCACCTCATTACACTTCCATGTACTTATTTAATTAGTCTGAGAATTTGAGAGTTGCAGCAACACTTTGACGTCTCACCCTCCTCGTCACTTGAATCCATGTAGTGCATCCGTAGCCCTTATTATATATTCTAATTGACTCAGATCCTCGTATCAAGTTTTAAGACGCTAGTCAGATATTAACATCTTTTCAAACTATCCTCCATAACGTTTACCCTCCAAATATCGAACCCATTCAAGCACACAAAGCGTGGCTTTTGTGGAACTCATTCCGTAAATCTTCCAGCTCTTAGTTGGAAATAAGGACGGACGGACCAGTGACGGGAAATCTACGGAAGATGCTCGTGCGCCCTTATAGCTCAGCGGTAGAGCGTTGCACTCGTAATGCAAAGGTCCATAGTTCAATTCTGTGTGGGGGCAGATTTACCTTTTTGCTCCTTTCATGAAGGTTTGCATCATTCGAGAGCTACGTATAATACGGCAGACGATGAGGAACATGCTTGCGGATAAGGCTTATGGTAGAATTGTAGAGGAAGCGCTAGCGAGAAACAAAGGTCGGACAGCCCTCTAAGTAGCAACATTATAGGAAAAACGCAAACAAAGCATTACATGTGGCAATTGATAGAAAGAGAATGAGTAGCTTAGACTGAGAGCTATTTCTTGAAGTGGTGTAGCTACGAGAATATTGTCCAGGAACCAGGCAATCCCAAAGCCACTGGCTAGGCTTGTACTTGCATGACACCGAATCTTGCGACCCTTACGTTGGTTGATGGCTTGTTAGTTGCTAGGACGCACGTGGCCGGCGATGAGACGATCAAACATAAGATGGACATGGTGATTTTGAGAGTCCAAGTAAATAAAAGCTGAAGGCTTATGTGGTGAACATTAAGAGCTTATGAGAGGTGATTTCTGTTCTTTAATAGTTGGACTATCGGCCTGCTATGGACAGGATAATGGAATAGTAAGCGGGAAAATTATGTCTAACTCGCCAATAACGTCGTTCGTAGTCAGCGGGAATACAAGGGGCAAAGCGAACGGTGACACACGGGTAAGATTTGCGGAACAATCAGTACTCTAGCTGCTTACACTATTATAATTCGGCTGCAGCAACGGCTCCATTGACATGGACCCTTGATACATCATTCTATTCACCATGTATGTACATGCACCTATAGTCTTAAAAGATTAGATATCTTTTACTGTGAAAGTATTGTGTCCTGGCTGTTTGCTGACATCGGGACCCAAAAAATCGCCGAATGGGTGAACCGCTAAGAGATCTTTGATGGATCGGCCTCCGAATCAGTAAAAGAATCCTTGTCAACCGAACTGGGGTTTTGAGCAACTCGTACCAGTCGGAATGCTTACCCGCAAAAATATTATGCTACGGTGCCGCTCTATACACTATTTTCGGCGGTAAGCTGAACAAAAGCCCGTGTAAAATAGTAATCTACATCGCAGGGGAGTAGATATTGAGCTGTTGTTCATGGCCAGAAAAGGGGTTTCAAAGACTATAAATACATGTACCCTATAATACAAACACGGACAGTGACTCCTTGTTGAATATTTGAAGCGACTCTTGGACTTTCTACCCGCGGCGCACAGACTGAATGCCTGTCCATTTCCAGTTGATTAGAGCCAGTCTCCAGTTTACGGATTAATTTGGAGCCAATATGGAAGACAAGGAAAGTCTCTCTAACTCAAGCGGAGATAAAGATGGCCCGCACATTCATGTGTCTGATGTTTTACGAGTTCAACCAACTCCAGAGCAAGAAGCCCGAGTGGTGAGGAAAATAGACTTATAGTGAGATAAATAATCATCATAATAGATGAAATACTTGGTTCTATACTAACTCATTGGTAGCATTCTTCCTTTGATGGGCATCTGTTACATGCTGCAGCTTATGGATAAGTCCACCCTCTCATACGCTACCCAACTTGGCATCCTGAAAGATCTTGTAAGTCAATACCCCGGACACTCTTCATTCAGAAAAAGACAACAGGGAAGGAAGCCCAATTTGAGCATACCCGTTGCTGATTAGTCCAGAAACTTCAAGGTTCCCAATATAGTTGGACATCGTCAATATTCTACTTTGGATACCTCTTTTGGAGCTTCCCCAGTTCGTATCTCGCTGTGCGAGCCCCGCTGGCAAAATACGTCGCCAGTACAGTCGTACTGTGGGGAATTGTGTTGATGTGCCATGCAGCGACCAAAGATTATGCCGGCCTGATGACTGTACGATTCTTCTTGGGAGTAACGGAGGCTACAGTGGGCCCAGGTTTCTCTTTGATCGTAGGACTATTCTACAAGCGCGAAGAACAACCAGCGCGGTAAGTAGATGACAGTCTTCACAGTTAGAACACGGACTAAAACAGAATAGCATGCTCATCTGGTTTACGGGAAATGCTGTGGCCAATATTCTCTCTGGTATTATTGCTCATGGAGTCGGAGAAATCACCACTAGCAAGATTGCGGCTTGGAAGCTTCTTTTCCTAATTCTAGGCGCAGTAACCACCTTCTGGGGTATCATTCTGGTGTTCTTGCTCCCCAGCTCCCCAGCAGAAGCAAAATTCCTCACTCCAGACGAAAGAGCTTTATGTCTGCAACGTACAATTGCAAACAAGACCGGTATACTGGAGAAATCCGAGTTCAAAATGCCCCAGATGGTGGCAGGCCTCCTGGATCCTCAGGCTTGGCTTTTATTCTTTGCCATGTTTACGGTTTCTGTTGCTAATGGAGGTATTTCTGCAGTACGTATCCCTTGAAGGGAAATTTCGGTTGGGGGTTTTCAGGCTAACATAAGCGTAGTTTGGAAGCATCCTTGTCGCTGCTTTCGGATTCAGTCCCCTCACAGCGGTTCTCATGCAAATGCCATCTGGCGGTATCCAGCTCGGCGCCATGATCCTATCCTCTATCCTAGCGGCATATACGAAAATTCCACGTACCATTATTATGGCTTTTATGACCATCGTCTCACTTGTTGGTATAGTAATGGTATATGCTCTACCTTCAGAGCAAAAGTGGGCACGCCTAGGAGGATCTTGGATCACAACTACCTATGTTGCTACTACCCCACTGCAGCTCAGCCTCATCACATCGAACGTGGGAGGTTTTACAAAGAGATCAACTGTGTCGGGCATGCTTTTTGTTGCATATTGCGTGGGAAATATTGCCGGACCGCAGTTCTATTCCACTGATCAGGCTCCGAGGTACTCTGTAAGTTATGTAGTCTTGTTGCACAAGACGCCCTCTTTCTAACCGATGTGATGTAGAAAGGGATCAGAGCAACTCTGGCTGGCTATGGATTGGCCACCTTCTTTACTTTCGCCTTGTTCCTCTATTATATCTTCGAGAATAAGCGACGCGATGTGAAGTACGGCTTGCCAGCTAATGTGTCGGAATCTATGTCGGAATCCGAGGAGCAGGAACTGGAAGTTTCGAATAAGACGGACCGCGAGTTGACAGATTTCCGATACATATTGTGAAGTTATAATCGCAGTATCGTCGCTTCGAGGCTATCTATAATGTATGTTATAAGCCAGTTGTGAAACTCACAAGTATCAACAAGTCGATTTCTTCCACGGAGATATAATTTTTTCTTTCAAGACTATTGTCTTTTATTGGAGCATATGAGTGCACAGCTGATCAAAAGAAAAAGAAAAAAAAAGCCTGGCGCCATGTTACTCGGACATCTCGCGTCTTGTTTAGGGCGTATATGATCGGAGATAATTAAGTATCACTGGCGTCGGATGATTTGCTGTTCTCCGTACGCCATACGGAGATGACAAGATAAAGGGCGAAAACGTCAAGCTCAATCAGGAAATAATTGAGCGCGGCGCCATTAGTGATTACTGATCACGGAATTCAAGAAAAATCGAAAAGTAAGGCGCCCAGTCTAGCAAAAGAATCTCACGCAACCCAAGTCTTCCTGTCTACGATGCAAACTAATGGGCTTTGCGAAATCAAGTATTATTGTGATATTGTATGCTCAAACAGTAAAATCCTCGATGAAAGACGTCGATAGATGCTTGTTGACTGGAAGCAACACAATACAGTAGTTCAGAATAGCCACGCCCTTTGGTGATGCATCGCGAAATAGATCGGGGTACCAGTTGGCCGATGGGAATAAGAAGATGGCGGTAAGTTTAAACCACCCCTGTGGCGATCAACTTTGGGGGCCAGATTGGTAATAGAAATGTCGGAAGAAAACATCGGCAAAGGAGAAATTTCCTATTACAGCAGTATCAGCGATAATCTAAGCTGGGAAAACGAGAGTAAACGAGATTTTTGAGATATATGCCTATGTAGGAGGTTGATAGTATGTGGGTCGATGGCCATGTTACCTAGGCAAATAGATGAAGTCAGCCCGTGCCAAGGTCCAGCTGAAATATTTTGCTTGTGTCAGCCTTGAAGTTTCTTTTTATAATTACGTTTGAGATTTGCAAGAGATTCTCACGCTGTAACTATTGCTCCGATTCCGTCGGTAGACAACAACTATAGGCTGTTGTGTTATAGATGAACTGTATGCACTGCAACTCTCGATTCTTCAAGATGAGCAGTCACATAATAGAAGGCTTTGTTTTTCGAACGTGCAGGTTGGCTGAAAGTGGCTGACACTAGAATCTGCCTTACATCTGCCCCCATCGAACAATATCTTCCACAAAACAGCCTCACAACACGATAGTACTCCATAGTCTTGTAACCCTCATGCAGCTCTATCGCGGACCGCTGCTCTTATTAAGCTGTCAAAAGCCAATCTCGGCCGAGCCCCCACAGATCAAGCGTCCACTTAGTCACCTTGGCGGTTTTTGATCCCTTGAAGAGTCTAGCTTCGTATCAGACTTCCCCAATCAGCTCGCCGGTTGTTCGCCATCGGTCTTCGGCTTGCCATTCCGGTCCGTACAATCGGCTCCACAATATGTCAACGCCCTTTGGCCGCCGCCAGCTAAAAGCATTGCTCTCGGCTTATGCTTCTATCTTGAACGAGCAGTTCGTCGTATATTGCCTATATTGGTATCCAGCACGTTAGAGCAAACACCATGAAGGTTCGGAAGTTAACCGTCTGTCATACATGCAGGGCACGGAAACTGGGGGTGAGTTCTTACTCGTACACTGAATTTGCCCAGTTTAGAGAAATGCATCTCTCATCTACGATCTTACATCTATGTCTTGCATTTCGGGAATAGTTACTAAATCTGGGATTCTCAGTGTGATGGAAAGCGACCCTCATGCTCGCAATGCGCAGGGACAAAGATCAAGTGTGGAGGGTATCAGTATGACCTTGTCTTCATACCATCCCAATTATCCATAGGACCATCGACAAAATCCAAGACGCGCAAGGATGGAAAGGTCGGAAAGAAACGAAACGATTGCATAAGACCACGAACTAGCACTTCCACGGACAGCAGCGACGAAGTATTCCAAGAAGTCAAGCCAATAGCTAAATATGACGCGGCACCAGTCAGGCCCTCGTTGGCTTGGCCATTCCAGGATATCATCTCGTTGGTTGTACAGAACTTCTCACCAACGGTGCTATCTAGCAATTCAGCATTTATGAACTGGGATGTGGACATTTATCCTCGCGTATGTGGAGCTTGGATCGAGCTTCTGCCGGTTCTGTCCATGACCCGGCGATATGAGATGGCTCTGTCTTCATCAGTCAAGGCCCTTGCCGTCTCCATCCTGTCCAGGGGCCGTAACGGGATAGCGCCGATCTCAGATGCTCTGACGGCGCATTGCTCCGCATTGCATTCGCTTCATGACAGTCTGCATCACATAGCACACACTGCCGATTCTGACGTCTTGGCGGTGGCCATCATGTGCCTAATGATCTCGGAAGTACGTGCCGAGCCCGTTTACTTGCTTTATTCTGTGGCTCCTGCTCCCGAGAAGCTGACTAGATTAACTTTAATAGCTTATCCTGCCGACTGCCATCTCCAGCAGCGCGGCTCATGCTGCCGGCTTAAGCGACTTGATCCAGCTGCACAGTCCAGAAGCTTATTCCTCCGGGCCGTCCCACCGGATTTTTATCGGACTTCGCCCGGCTATGGTATGAGCCACTCTTTTATCTGAACTTATAATTTGCGATTATTGACCCTTCAACTAGATCATTCACTCGATTCGAAACAAGCAGCCCACATTTCTAGCCTCTCACGAGTGGAGGACAATTCCGTTTCAACATGTCAAAGCCAACTCATTCCATGCTCTCATGACCGAAGCAACCGCAATTCCGTCTATTTTAGTGGATATTGACCATCTCAAATACGGCTCTCCCAATGCAAATTCACCTCATGCTGTCTTTGAAGCTCTCAAGGACCTTCTTAACGCCCTAGTCAACTGGAATGTCTCTTTCCAAAGCCTCACAAACAAGCCATCCTTCCGCATTCTCGGCAAAGGTCCAGAAAAAGCTCATGTGTGGTTCCCCGATATCACTACCGCAAATTCTATGACGCATTACTGGACTTTCTGGATAATGTGCATCGTGTACATCAGAAAGCTCAGAGAGGACTACCCGGAGCTGAGAGACGAAGAACTGTTGATCAGCGGAGAGAGCCCGGAAAGCCCCATCATCACAGAAGTGGCGATTCAGATGTCAACATGGATCTTCCAAAGCATTGAATATCTGGTTCAAGACGAAATGAGACTATTTGGCGCCATATCCGCAACACTACCAACAAGGATAGCCTATCAATTCCTCCGGTATAATCATTTCTACGACCAGGAACTGATATCATGGTGTGAAAGAGTGATTCATGGCATTAGAGATCGGGGATACGATTATATTGCCCAGTATATCTTAGATGATGATGGGGTGTGATACAGAGTGGTGAAAAAAAAAGTTTACTTCATTCTTATACTGTCACCAACAACGCTCATATATAGACTAGATACAGCATTCTTAAGATGTGTTTTCAGGGCCGCATTGGACCTTCAATACCATTTGACTTTTTAGAAAAATACCTTCTTCTCACCACGGGGCAACCAGAAGACCTTCTCGCTGACGCCCGCCTCTGCAAAAGCCTTTTCGGCTGGCTCTCTGCCCTCGCTAAAGTGGCCCCATCCCTCAAAGTGCATGGGCACAACCTTCTCAACGTTGGCATCCAAAATAAGCTGCGAAGCCTGCTTACCATCCAAAGTGATTGGCATAGTCTCAGGTCCACCCACGTCAACAGCCGCTCTGCCAAGATTGAGAAGAGCGAGGCTGATGTGATAACCCTTGAGGCTGTTGGCGACATCTTGGTTGTAAATGGTGTCGCCAGAGAAGTAAATGGCATTGGGCAGGCCATTGGTTGTTCCGAAATCAGACGAAGTTACAAGGAAGCCGATGCATTCGCCTCCCGGCAAGTGCTCAGCAGGAGTGGCGATGATCTCAAACCTTTTACCTCCTGCAACGAGGGTGGCCCTGTCACCGGCATTGAAGCCCGTGACAATTGCCTTGTCTCCGATATTTTTGGCGCCGTCTTTGGTGGTGAAGACCTTTTTGCCTTCGAGGACCTTTCGCCCAACCTCGTCAAGGTTATCGGGGTGGTCCTCGTGGCTGAGGAGGACAGCATCGATCTCGGGGAGGTCTTCGGGCTTAATAGCGGGGTCCTGGGTCACCTTGAGTTGGACAACAGTGAGGTCCCATTCGGTACCAGCAGCAGCGAAGAGAGGATCGGTCAAAAAGGTGACATTGTCAATCTGAAGAAGCGCAGTGGCAGTGCCAATGTGGGTGACGCTGACGGAGCCCTTGAAGGAAGACATTGTTGTTTATTAGACTTTAGTTTTGAGACAAAGATACAATTCTAGAATTGCCAACTATATTTGAGATTGAATTGAGTGTGCTGTTCGAATGGTTTGAATGGCTCTTTTGGATTCAAGTGGAAGACGAGCAGTTATTTAAACTTTCACAACTCGACAACCCCGCCAGAGACTCAAGTCGGGAGAATTACCTAAAACCTCCAAAACTAAACATTCATCATAGCAATTCAACTTCCAATTATAAACAAAAATGCGTGTTAATAATCATGATAAATGCAAATAATCTGTCTGATGACTCGGATTATCAAATCCTCCTCGTCTTCCCCTCCGTTCTCGAACAAGAGAATCGTCATATTGGCCCTGACTTATACCAAATCCAAAGTCTTGGCGGATAATGTTACTATAAGCGGTTAGCGTCTTTGGTTGCCCACGGTTAGCCCAGGCGATAACTCGCACTCTGGACTCACTTATACCCTCAATGACGTTCAAATTTGAAGAATTTCCGCGGTAGTATTCGTGTGTTATTAATGCATTAATAATTGAAAATTCCATGGGGTTGGTCATGCGAAGGATGATGGGGTCCCCGGTTTATATGATCATCGTTGTCTAAGAGGGCGTCGAGCATCAAGGGAACTAGAGGCATATCGGTAGTTGAGAAATGACAACTGCCGAGCCTCTAGAAAGGTGCAATTAATTGCAGATAACATATTTTCTTCCTCCTGATTTTGTTCAAATTGGATTACTTCCCATTCGCCGCCCTACTCTAAAGTAGAGGTCATCTGCGATGGCCTACGTCTCAATAAGTGGACATCATCTTCATATCCTAATGGGAAGAATGTTGCCTTTGGAATCCACAAACGGCGACACTAGGCGCTGACATGTAAGTATGGGTTGAAGGTCCAATAGAGGATGCAAGACGTCAATATAAGCATGTGATATAAGCTTTACTCTGCTAATCAGGAGAGACATGTCTTCGGCATTCAATCGTTTTGCTATATCGAGCACTAACTTAAGCTTAATACGCCAAGTATAATGTGTGGTCAATCTCTTCTTTTTCCATGTGACATATTGTCGTTGTTTGTGATAGAAGTTGTGTTCTCTGGTGGATTAATGCAATGTCTCATACAGCTGAGATATAAATCATCTTAGGCAGTTCGTAATGATATAAGTATACAGATATGACAGTGTGATTTCTCTAGTTCATGGCTAATTGCAGAAATATAACAATCTATTTTTCATTCATGATGGCTTCTTTGTAAAGAGAGCCATAAAATAGAGGATTATATGGTTAATACAGTTCCAGCCCAAATCAGTGATCGTGGAGGCTCAGATTCCCCCTCTTCGGCCATATCCATTCTCCAATCGTGCAATAAGACGAGTCCTGGTTCCACAGCAGGAAATCCTTCCATTATTCTTCCAATGTCGGTCATCGTTCTCATTATCAATGGTGTGGGTGTCCTTGCATAAGCAACCAGCAGATCTTCAATCGCTTCTTCCTTCTGATACTCCAAGACCCCATGAGTAAAGCTAACCAAGCTCCCCGGAGCAAGATTCTGTCGCAAGGTGTTGAGAATACCACGGTCGACATCAATGTCAAAGAAGTGCAACAGGCCCATCATGACAACGCCCACTGGCTTTGAGAAGTCAATGAGATTGCGCGTCTCAGGGTGGTTCAAGATGGGCTCCAGTTCTAAGACCGACCCTTGAATAAATGCCGTTGATGAGTTTCCACTGAGGATCTGTCGCCCTTGAACGACAGCTGACTCGTCAATGTCGACATAAACGACACGGGCATTAGGGTTTACCCTTTGGGCCACTTGATGCGTGTTATCAGCACTTGGTAGCCCTGAGCCAATATCAATGAACTGATCGATGCCTTGGTAGCACATGTACCGAATTACACGTCTCAGAAAATGGCGACCTTCGGCCACGATTTCGATGATGTTGGGGAGTGCTTCTTTGACTGCCGCCACGGCGGCCCTGTCTGAAGCATAGTTGTTTTTTCCACCAAGATAGAAGTCATACTGAATTCAAGTTAACTCAGCTTCAACTCTACAAGTTCTATTTGATTCAAAAATGTGAGATATACCATGCGAGCGACAGAGGGTCGCGAGACGTCAACACCACTGGGAGGGTTGGGATCCATGCTGAACTGTGTGAGGTATCGAAAGGTTGATTCTTTAATAATTAAAAGCGTGGGTCTTCAGATAGTGAAAAAAGGCTATTAACAGATAAATAAAAGATGATATAGCTTTGTGATTGTTGCAAAATCTCGAAACTGCTCAAAACAAGCCGCTGGTTTTCTTCGCTGATACTTTGCCACGCAGAAAAGAACACTGTACAAAAAGCTGTGAAGCCGAGGGTTATATAGGAACAGGAAAACTTAGTTACTCATATTTTACGAGAGCAATAACTTTGTACGACCCAAATTGCCCATCAATCAGATTAACGAACAAGCTAATTGTGGAGATTGTTGGTTCAAACATGTAGCGCTTATAACCACAACTGGAGTCCAATTCTAGCGCTCACATCAGACACGAGCGTGGAGACAGTCTGGTGATACTGTACGGAATATTTTACACGCAATTGCTGTAAAATGAACACTCTCAGCTTGAGAAAAACGAATCATTCACGGTGTATTCCACTGTCCAATTGCTACAAATTGGTTCACCTACCAATGAAGCAACTTTTATCATTTTGAATTTCTGTACAGAGAATCTAAACAGTGGGCTATCCTAATATTTGGCAATGGACAACAGGATGCTCTAATAACTCCATACTGTGAGTCCCAAGCCAGAAATCGTGACGATCTGGTTCACGTAACGCTAGCCTGTCTAAGTAAGAGGTGCGCCGTAGCAAAGGAACCAGTAGACAACTCAGTCTTCCTCCGACGGCCGATGTTGGGGATTCTTCTATATGCAGCTAATGAATGCAGGGTGACAAGACTAATAGAGAATTGCGGAGAAAGGGAGCTTTTCTCACTCCCCAGTCAACGAACTTGGTTTGCTTGACAGCTCGGGAATGAAGAACGTCCCGGGCAGGAGTTGACGATCAAGGACGAAAGCGATAGGGCTGCGTAAGCGACCTAACCAATTACAATACCTGTTTCAACACTGGTTTAACATCCAATAAATCCTCGTGAACTCTACTGCTTAAAGCATCGCCTCGACATAAACGTCATGACCCCCACCCAAACTTTCCAGAGTCAATTCGAGTTAATGCTTTGCTAATAGGTCATATGATCACCAACTGTACTTGCTACGAACCTTGTCATTTCTTGTTATGACTCTTAGATTTCGCAGTCTTTAAAATCTGACGCATTGTCCTCATGTAAAACCTGCTCAAGTTGCTTCCGCTTCTGAATGCATTAATGCGAAGATGGCTATACTAAGCCTTAGCTGCGGGCGATCGTCAGGCTCATTGTGCTAGGTGGCCATTTTTTCATCATATCTCAATTGGATTCTCAGCACCCTCTCCACCGTCAGTGGATTACAACAAACGGATGAAAATGACTGAAGCTCGGGATACCCGCCGGGTATCGGCAATCTCGGCTATTGCTTTGATCAACTGATCGTGCACGACCGACCTGAGCTAGAAATAACTTTGATGACTTAAGCTCGTAGCTTACATAGCGCCCTATATGAACATGTATTCTAGAATTGATACGGTAGGTGATATGAAATATTGCTCGATAGAGTCAATAATCACTCATGCGTGTATTTAAGTAAATAAGCAAGCTTTAATGACGATGAGATGTGCGCTGCAAACATAGGGGTGACGAGTATATAAGGTTGGGCTTGGAATTAGAAAAAATTGCTATTGGATCGGACTAAATATTTCCAAGTCCATACTATTTTGACTACCTCTTCATATCAGATCTCGTTTCTCAGTTGTTGTCACGTGTCGTCTTGATGCTTTATATGATGAGCAAGGGCAGCTGAACTTGTCTTTACCTGTTCGTTAACATAGTGTAGAAGCTTAAGCCAACTAATCATTGTCATGTATATTCGCTACGATTTTCCGGCTGTTTCGTTGCAATTCAAGGGTGAGTGAATTGTTCATTTGTATTGAGATATATACAAGAGTAAATAAAATAGTTCCTTTTCAGTATGTCTTACCTACTTACCGATCACAATTAGTCGTAAATATGGTATCGTATCTGGATCATATAGGCCATGTGAGATCCTCAATAATAGCACTGACTCGGCATATGCGAACTTGTAAATTCATTTTACTCTTTTGTATGTCTATATGTTGGCCACGTGTGGGCATTAGGTATATACATCGCGGTCCATGAGAAACCCTATCCAATCTTCTCGCTAATTTATATCACTAGTTATCCAAGCCAGGGCAGTTCTCGGAGGTGGTGCTAGTGATCTTGTTGTACGGCGAAGGGTCAGTCCAGATCAAGTTAAACGAGTCGTCAGGGTAATCAGGACCCTTCTTGACACCCAGAGATTCGACAATGTTGGTAAGTTCGTTATGTTCCCAGCTAGACATTTTACGTTAGTTGTGTTCATCACCAATTTGGGCCACGACTCTCTCCAGAAAACTTACCAGATGAGGATGTTACCGGAACCCTTGTAGTCATTGACAAGGTCAGCAACGCAGTCGGACTTGGTCTTGCCACAGCTTGTGTCAACGGTCAGGCCGAGGTCATTGGCCAAAGGAGTAACAGTGTTGAGAGCTCGAATTCGGGCGCCATCTGTATTTGACCGGATTAGTTGATTCGCTGTCCCAAAAGCGAGCCGCTTCATAACTGTTAAACACATACCCTTGGGCTTCTCGGCGATAATGTACTGAATGTTGTACTGAGAACTGGCACCGAAGACGTTTCTCAAACACTGGGCGCGCTGCACTCCCTGTGCGCTCAAATTGGGATCGTCATCATCATCGGGCTTCTCGCCGTGGCGGATGAGGTAGACGGTCTGGGCAGAAGCCAGAGCGGCTCCAATTAGGAGGAGAAAAGCGGCCTTCATTTTTTAACAGGGCTTCTTTCTGTTGTATGAGAGAACTGAGAAAATTATCTGTGTTGCACTCGGGACGGAGGCAGTATTTATGTTGCGAGCTCATGCCATGGCAAGTGTAACACCATAGTCCCTGGCCTCTCCCCTTCCAGCTGAGATATCTTCCTAACCTTCTTGTTTAAGATGTTTCGGCCGGCTACCGGAGCGGTCTTGTGCGCTATATCCTAATCGCGACCGATGCCCGTGGTAAACGACAAGGAAATGGGGAGGGATCGACATGTAAGTTTCCGAGCACACACAATTGGTGTGACGGTTCGGAAAACAGCAAGCGAAGTTTATGACAAGTCTCTTTCTCAAGGTTAATAGCAATTGTCGTTGTTTTCTTATGATCGTGTTAAACAAGACCTCAGTCAATGCCTCAAAAGCATGCTCAAGCAAACGCAAACACTTGTGATGAATCTCTGTCGATTTTCTCACGACGTCGCATCGCAGCAACTTCACAGCGGTAAATGCGCCTCTCAACCCCACGGTACCACGGCTCGTCCCATTTTAGCCCCGAGCGGCTCCTCTTATGCCTTATGGCCGCAAATCATCCCGCGTAACACGGGGATGCTACGCTCCGTCTCATTGGAAGAAGCGCGCCAAGCAGCGACAGCAAACAGAGAATCTCGGTAGACGCTTTAGGAAAAGAAGATGGATAATGATTCAATTGCTGTCTTTCTAATCATCATTTAATCCAATGGCGATCGATATGCATATTTTTGCGGTTTTTTTCTGTTTGTCTGTTACGAATGTCTATGAAACGCAATCCGGCTTTAGGCGGGGTGTGGGGGATACAGACTGGAAGCAGAAATGTTTGCACTGGTGCAACATCGTGACCAAAACTTTCCAACATTCGTACCACTTCCAGCAGGGTAATTGATATCAAATTGATGGGATAGTTTCGCCTCTCGGTCAAGGAGCTTCCAAATTGAGAGTTATGTGCATTTCTTGTAGGCAAATTGGGGTCTTTTTGCTTGGGTAGCATTCCATTTATCCAGATATGTTCACCTGCCCGAGCCAAGGTTGCACATGCGAGTAACAGTAACATGCAGGTCTGAGACAAAATGCTACTCTACGCAATATACGAGTATCAATATTGCAACCCTCATATGGTAAACAATTTTAAACCTGCTGAAACAATGACTATTCACCTCAAAACAGAGTCACCATTCGCTCTTCTTTCACGTCACACTTAAATTTCGTGTATGCAGATATATGCACTCAATATATTCGGAATATGGCTGATTTGTCTTCCCTCTATTCATACCTCTTATCAAACTCAGCTCTTGCCCTCGCAGCAACATCATCGTCAAGCAGAACCCTAAGAGCCAGCATTGCCATGCCCTTGCCACTCTTCATTGCCACCTCGTGAGCTTCGTCTGTACCTGCAGCAGCGGCAAACTCGCGGCTATGGAGGGCAACGTTTGGCCCTGTCTTGATACCGAATCCGCTGTGGATGCCAGGCACCACATGAGTCACGTTGCCCATATCAGTCGAGGCGTTGAAGCTCTCTGGTAAGCTTATCTCGACCCTTTCGCCAAGTTTGCCCATGTCTTCCGCATAAACTTTGCATAGCGTGGGGTTGGAAATGACATGCTCATACGTCGCAGCTCTGTGTCCCAGTTCATCAGTAAAAACAGCAAATTGTAAGAAATTTGGGGTGAGAAATTAGTATTACTCACGGGATATAATTGACTTCGCAACCCGTTGCCGCGCCAGCTGCCTCGATGCAAGCCTTCACTCGCCTCACCAGCTTCTCCCCACGTTGGCTGGTAGGGCTTCGGACATACCAATTCATCCGCGTGTAATCGGGAATCACATTTGGAACCGTGCCGCCGACCTCAATCACACCATGCATCCTCTCATCAGGACGGATCTGCTGACGCAGCATCGACACATTGTTATAGGCTGCAACGGCAGCATCTAGAGCGTTAACGCCGTTCCAAGGCTCACCGGCTGCGTGAGCGGTTACTCCGCGAAACTCGACACGGAACTTGTGGCTAGCGATGAGATCAAATCCGGCAACCCCAGAGATGCCACTGATGCCGTTGCTATTTATGCGATTGACAGATATAGGGTGAGCCATTATAGACGCGGCAATGTCTTCTGCAGGGCTGAAGGCGCCGGCTTCAATCAGCTTTGCCTTACCGCCGCCTCCCTCCTCAGCGGGTGTTCCCAGGATTCTCAACCGGCCAGGAACGTTTAGCTTGGAGAGAGCATGGGCTGCGCCGAGAAATGCAGCGATTGAAGATGTGGCGATCAGATTGTGGCCACAGCCATGCCCGATATCCGGCAAAGCATCGTACTCGCAGCACACGACAACCTGGCGACCTCCCGAGCCGATTGTGGCTTCAAAGCTTGTATCAAGGCCCCAAGTCTTGCGCTTTACGTCAAATCCCAGTTTTTCCAAGAATGAAGTGATTGTATCGTGTGCAGCGAATTCTTTGTAAGCAAGTTCTGGGTTGTCGTGAATTTTCTTGTTGACTGTGCGGAGTTGAGGACTTAGTTCGTCAAGGTGGGTGTTGACGAGCTGCCGTATTTGCTCAATATCAACTTTAGAAGCCATCCTTGATACTCTAGAAGGTGTGAAAAGTGCGCAGAAAAATTGATCAAGTCAATGCAATACTGCTTTTGCAAATGAAGATGCGAAGCAAAGGTTGAGCAGCTTTTGACGCATAGATATACCTGAGCTATGTCATCGATGGTTCGACACTTTTTGTCTCTAAAAGTGGGAGCGATCGATTGGCTAATCTGGTATCATCACCGTGATTGGATCTCTAACCATTCAATACCCATCATTATTACCGACCATCGGCTTCCTGGCTAGCGCCGTGCGGAGTATCAGCTTCTAGCTTGAATGTGATTCTCGTGTGGCGCCAACAAGGCACAGTCAAGGTGCATTATTGATCAAGATTGTTAGCGGCGGCTGAGGCTGCCGACGGTCGGCAACGCAGCCTCATTATGGGTGCACGAGACTGCTTCCTCACAGGCCTCCTTTTCGTCATAGTTTCTCAAGACAAAGAGCACCTCGTAGGCCCACAAAAGGGATTGATGATGTCTCTCAGAAAGAACTTCTCCTCTTTCATCAACGCACGCCCTTTAGTTCATACATACTAGGCTCGATATCCCTGTGAACACGAGTCAAAAGCGCCAGTCAGACAATACACTGAGTTGGGTGGTTGCTATGGATCATATCGACTCCACCGTTGGCCCTCACCCAAAGAAAGGCCGCTCAAAAAACGGGTGTTATACGTGCCGCATCAAGAAGGTGAAGTGTGATGAGACGCGGCCGAGATGCAAGCGCTGTATACGTCTAAGACGACTTTGTGATTATGGCGACTATGAGCCAAAGATCAAACACAACGACTTATTAGCTATATCCCGAGGATATATGCTAGCTGTTGAGAATTCGAAGGCATTACCAACTTGGGCACAACGCGCAGCATTAACAAGAGCTCTTGCTCTTCCAACTCAACTTCCAGAGTTCCCTAGCAGTGCGAGTTCACTAAATCTCACTTCAGCCGACCATGAGGCGATCCGGTATTTTCGTACAACCTTTGCTAGGATTCACCACACCAAGAACCCGGATTACTCACTTTTCTCCATCATATTCACCCTGGCGCAAGATGAGCCAATGGTTATGCATGCGCTATTAGCCATCGGTGGTCATGAAATTGAGTTCCGGCGAAATAGCACTTCAGACGGAGCAGCTGATTACGATTCTCAAATTGTACAACGGGATCGAAATAAGTGGACTCCCGTTCAACATTACTCGGCTGCTCTAGGCCTCTTAGCCGATGTCATCGGAACGGCAGACGATGGTCGGCAGTTGGAGTTGGACCCCATCTGTGCGGTGCTATACTTGATGCTTGTCTACGAGCAGAAATACGGAGATGGTACTTGCTCTGGACTATCGAATCACCTCGCTGGGGCAGCTTTGATTGTAAAGCATCGTTGCAGCAACCTTTCAGATCAAATTTCCACACGGGGCTGGCAAGGAATGCCAGTGTTGAGCCGAATGCAGCCTCAAAATGATTCTCAACAACCTGGGCTTTCACTCTTTGTAATCCGGCTGCTGGTCTGGATTTCTCTTTGTGATTCGACAGCCGCAACTTTTGGGCTCGGTGGCCAGTGCAATAGTGAATTGAAGAATATCATGGCGCCAGACGATTCATCATCGATTGCCGGATTCGATGCGCTTCATAGATATTCAAACTCGCTATACCGCTCAATGTGGGGTGATGCTTATCCACAAGTTGAGTTGCTAGATGACGTGGAGAATCGAGACATATTCGCGTTTCTCTGTGCATCTATGCAGCTTCGTGGTATCGTGGCTCAACTGTCGAATCTTGATGTGAGCGAGCTCAGACAGCGTCTACCAGCGGTCGAATCCGCTTTTCGACAAATTGATCTTCGATATGGGGAGCTACTTGAAGTGGCTTCAGATATTTCCCTTTCTACAGACAACTCACATCGCTTGGTAGCCAACATCCGTGCCTTTGTTCCTATATACCATGCTGTAAAACTCGAGCTCTTGCGCATTACTCGGAGAAATGGCCTGACCACCAAGATGAAAATCGTGCCCGAAGCTCATATAACCGCCATAATTGATTTGGCTGTTCAAGCCGATAAACATCAAGGGGTTGAAGGTACCATAAGAGTAGCATGGCCGCTCTTTGTTGTTGCTCTTGAGACGAGCAATGTGGTACATCAGCGCTGGGTCCTTAGTCGGTTTAAGGCAATGAGCAGCTATAGTAAGAATCTAGAGCGTGCTCATCGCTTTCTTACGGAAGCCCTTAGACGACAATGTGAGAACATTGAAGTTTACAAAGACTTTAGGCTCGAAAATGGCGAGGTGTTTGTTATTTAAAGCCGGCTCTAGACGTGCGATAACCTCGGTTATTACGGGTGACCGGAGAAGGTGGGATCATGGTGGGCAAATACACACATATATGTTCTTTAGCAGAGTGACGTGTGGTCAATGTTATAATAGCAAGCGAATTGTTTTACATTCTTTATTGGATTGGAGGTATGGGTTGCAGATATATGCGTTGGCACTTTACGATTCTAAATAATAATCATGATAGCTACCTTGCAGTATAAATCAGTGTTCATGTATGTATACATGCGCCTTATTTATCATTCTAAGAATGTTATTTCACCCTCATAGGTATGTGATTACTATTAGTACCGGTGTTAATCATTACCTTACTTATCTTATTCGCCGTTCCACACAATCCATCACTCATTCGCCAGTCTCAGTATCGCTTAAAGGCGGATTCCTATCAGTCCAAGGCTCAAACACTTGAGCGCCCTTCAACAATCCTCCGACAGTTTCCCATATGACTAAGAATGCAAAGAGTGACATGACCACTGCCATAAAGTCCGTCGTAGATAGATCATCGTTCGTCGCAGGTAGAGAAAGAAGAATTATGGCAACGACCAAACGCATGCCTATGCGAGGCGTCTTCGACATAATCAGGCAATCTTCGTCATGTGTGCGATAGAGCATGCCGTATATCCAAAGGCAGAACATGCCCACCCCTAAACCCCCTCCCAACAGCCACCGCTGTCCTTCTTCGAACTCATCTAATCTTGTGCTTATAGCGGCAATATGACCACCAATTAAAAAAGACGCAGAAAGCGGTAAATGAAGAAGAAAGAACGCAAAGGCCGTCCAGGCAGATCGTCGAATTGGGTGCGTCGCCTCTAAGCTTCCATCGCCGCTGACGTAAATCCAGTTGAGACAAAACGCGATGATGAGAGTGAAAGCAGCTTTGGCATAACCCAGTGTCAAACCGACACCGGCTGGGTCTCCGACAATCACGCTGTAGACAAATTCGCCCAAAATGATGATGAAGAATGCCGCCATACGGTCGATTTCATGAGCAATGTCGACTGCCGTGCTGTATGTGAGCTTTAGCTTGCGCTTCAGCCATGGGCTCAGTGTGAGCGACCAAGTGAATTCCTGGTAGAAGATTATGACTGCGACAACGGCGATTTTGGCCCCAATGCTAACATGTTCAAAAAAGAGCGGTATCGTAAGGAAGAGACCGATGAACATGAAGAAAGCCATGATGCGCGCTTGCGTGCGATGCTGATAGCTGGCGAAAGAACAGATGAGAAAAGTGCACATGGTGGTAAACCGAGCGACGACGTATGCACCCGCCGTCGTTTGCATTGCGGATAAATCTTCATCAACCAGGCGAGCGTTGTTTGCGTAGAGCACCAAGAGCGCCATGACCCATAAGATGACGAGCCGCTGTAAGAGGTCATCGGTGTAGTACGAGTTCATGATTTCGCGAAGGTCTACCCATATGTGCCATGCCGGCGCGAAGATGAGGATGTATTTGGCGAGATGGTTTCCGTCTGGATTCTCGGCGAGGTCATCACTAAAGTTTGCGACAATGGCGACATCTAGATCGCGACAGTAAATAAGCTGTGTTAGTTGATAAACCTCCGTCAGTTCATATCTCGTTTGACGTACAAAGAAGGTCAAGGAAGAGCTCAAAGCGGCCAGCCTGTCTCTCCTCTTCGCTCTGCTTCACCAGTCGGCCATTGTGAAACCATTGAAGCGCTTTGGGGCGTTTGATCATATACCGCTCCCCGATGGTGTTTTCCTGCAGCTCGTTGCAATTCATGGTGATGGTGGGCCGCCCAATGGCAAGCTACACGAAGTTCCTCACCACTTTAGCAACGGACAGCGCAAGGAACAAAATAAAATTAAAAGATTGACTTCACCTCAAATTCCACGTCGTTATATTCCGTTGCAGGCGTGCTAACTGCGAGCTAGTCAGAACTTAGCTCCCTTTCCGCAAGCATCAGCTCCTCATCGTCGGCGATCTAGATAACATCTGGCTAGTTGAATACGGGCGATCATCTATTGGCTGCTTCATTAAGCGTCCGAGACAGTGGACGAATCAGAAGCTGACTGCAAAACCATATACCGTGAAGCTGCACACCTTTGTAGATGTATACAGCTGGCTGTGAGATACTAGCCGGGAGTAATAGGCGATACAAACAAAGCAAGGAATACCGCAGGAATTACTAAACCTACTATTTACGGGTAAAGAGTATGTTTTAATAAAAGGGTCTTAGTCAACTTAATAGAAAGCTATACATGTAGGTATAGTAGGTTACAGAAGGTAGAATGATGGAGAGCTGAAAGACAGAGGTCAAGAGTCATCGTATTAAAGCTAGAGAGACTCCAAGAGCGGGTTTCCACTTCATCTTCAAGTTTCTTCCATCTTTCATGCAATTTACCTAGTATGCGCACAATGAATATACACCATTCCAATACCATTATTCCTGCTCTTTGCAGAGTTCTCACGTGCATGAGGTACAAACGCGTATCTAACCGCATGGTAGGCCTCCCGCATCAACACGTACTCTCAAAACAGCTGCTGTCACCTGTATGGCCGAAATTGCAACACCTGCAGGGAGGGAGGGGTAAACGCAAACGAGAGCCAAAAATCGTGATGTTGTTTATCTTTTCCCTCCTTCACTTCACCTTGACGACGTTTGTCGGACCTCACAGTGTGTTCGGTGTATAGGCAGCTACTACTCGTGTCCTGCTTTGTTTCCTGTCAGATACCAAACAAGAGCAAATATGGGGTTTTTTGATGATATCGCCAACGGTTTGGCCAAGGCCCAACAGGAGGCTGCACGACACATCACTCCTGAAAATATCAACCGCGGTCTCCAGATGGCTCGAGATGGAATTGGCCACGCAGCAGAGCAAATCAACCAGGTACATCGTTGAACCGTCCTCGCCAATTTCGCATCTAAACAACTGACTGTTCTCAGCATGTCACTCCAGAGAACATCAATCATGGAATCCGGATGGCCCAAGAGGGTTTCAATGTTGCAGCTCAGCAGATCAACCAGGTTCGTCTACAAAATCTACTGCCTTGCATGAGAGGTTGTTTTATACCTACGTGGCTAAATGTACTCAGCATGTTACTCCGGAAAATATCAACCACGGATTGCAGATGGCTCGGGACGGCGCCGGAATGATAACCCAGCAAATTAGCCAGGTATGTCTTCAAGGCCGACTCTCTCGCCTGACCTGTTGCTATGGCTAAGTACACCCAGCACGTCACCCCAGAAAACATCAACCACGGTCTCCAGATGGCTCGGGATGGCATGGGAATGGCAGCCCAGCAAATTGGCCAGGTATGTCTTTGGAGTCTGCCTCATGGACTGTCATATTACGCGCTTAATGCTCAGGCGACTGATGGTGTTTGTTCAGCACGTCACTCCAGAAAACATCAACCATGGTGTCCAGGTAGTTCGAAATGGCGCCGGTGCTGCTGTGCAGCATATCAGTCAGGTATAGTGCCCAAAGCCTTCATCTTTTTACGTATAGCCAACTAACCGAAGGTAGCATACCACTAAAGAAAACTTCGATCGGGCTCGCGAAGAAATGCTGAAGGTGGCATCAGGACCAGCTGCTCAGCAGGTAAATACTCCGTTTGCCATTTGCGACTTTGACATGCATATACTTGTTGATTGCTAACATTCGTCAAGGCTGCCGATATTGTGAAGCAACATCCCGTGCCAGTCGCAGTTGCTGGCACTGGAATCTTGATTGCTGCTGTTCCTAGTATTATCACGGCCCCAATTATGGGCATCGCTGGACTGTTGGGCTTTACCTCTGAAGGTATCGCTGCAGGTATGATAGTCTTCCCGCTGCCCTTCAAATGGGGCATTTTCTTCTATAGTAATGATCCTTGGACATCTACTAACTATTCATGAAATACTATAGCTTCGATTGCGT
Organism: Trichoderma camerunense; assembly: GCF_050948025.1. Classification (NCBI taxonomy): domain Eukaryota; kingdom Fungi; phylum Ascomycota; class Sordariomycetes; order Hypocreales; family Hypocreaceae; genus Trichoderma; species Trichoderma camerunense. Next base: position 3,079,060 of record NW_028145369.1, read on the forward strand.
CAGGAGCACAAGCGAGTATGGGGAGTGTTGCTGCTGGAAGCTCCTTTGCAGTGATGCAGAGTGCTGCAGCTGGAGGCTATGGCCTTGGAATCTTGACAGGCATTATTCAAGCCGTAGGAGGGGTTACAGCAGCTGTGGGAGGTATTGGAGTTGGAATTCAAGCTTGTCTGGGAGCTTCAGCTCACTCAGAGACTGCAAATGTTGTCATGAACGATGATATCGTCAGCGAGTGTTCGAGTATAAACGCTACGATACGAGATACGCCTAAGATCGCTAGAGCAGATACAGCTACATGCTCGAATCAGAACGGCGTAAAGGGCTCGACGAACTTCATGGGTGACGCCCAAGCTGCGGCTCAGCGGGTGAGTACAACATCTATTGCCCGTGGAGAGTTACATACTGTACGGAAGTACTGACCTCACATGAACAATCACACAGCTTAGAAAAACTGCTTGGGAGAATCCTCTACTTACTGCGGCCACAGTAGTTACTGGAACTGGGCTTCTTGTTGTTGCTGCTCCCGCAATTGTCACAGCTCCGATCATAAGCCTTGCTGGCGCTGCAGGCTTTACGTTGGGAGGGATAGCGGCCAGTAAGTGAATCTTCAACGTTGTTCCATAGGGATGAATATCTAATATGTATTCATTTACTGACCATTATTCCGCTACAGCTTCTGCTGCCACGACCGTTCATGCGAGCATTGGCAACGTTGCCGCTGGAAGCATTTTCGCAACATTGCAGAGTGCTGCTGCTGCTGGAGGATACGGAGTGGGTGTGCTGACTGGCGCAGCTCAGACCGCTGGAAGAGCTGTAGCTGGTGCCGGCGGACTCGGTGGGATCTTGGCTTATCTCAAGAAGAAGGGCAAGTCACCGCAGCCAAATTCCACCGATGAGAAAAAGGATCAGTAGCCGTCAAATGTATTGTTTGTTGGATCATGGATAGGTAGTCCATTCCATTTCTATTCGGTAAACCAAGAGCCAGTCCACGGCCCGTGCCGGGGGCAAAATAGCATTAACGTTGAAGATTGCATTTTAGCAGCGTAGCAGTCGAGCCTTATAAACGGATCGTCTCCCCTAGCACGAAGCTGCTAAAACGACGGGAGCGCTCAATGGCACCGTCACTTCTTTCCCCGGGGCTATCGGCAATTGAAAGTGACGATGCGCCACTGCGTGATTGGGCTCTTGACGACCCGCATCTTCATCCCCTGTCAACGTCAATTTAACATGCCAAAGCGACCACGAGCGCATGCGCAGATGACTGACTAAGGTCAGATATTTCTTCCTCTTTGGGCGCATTCCCGTGTCGCGATTCTGACAAGTTACCAGCGGCCCGTTGGCGAGCAAATAGTGAGCAGTTTCGCTGCGTCACCGCCTGCGCATCTCTGCCCGCCCTGGACAAGAAACAAGCGAGTGCGACAATACAATGGACAAGGACAAGCCGGGGGACAGCACTTCGGGCAAGCATGGTCACGACGAAACATCGCCTGTAGCAACACCGACCAAGAAGCCTCGCACCGCCAGTCCAGCTGAGGCGGTCGCAGCGGCAACGAGGCTTGAGCCGCTTCAGGCGCCACTCGTCACAGACCCGACGTCTGATGCGGGCATCGAAGCAGACGACACGGCCAGCGATGGCGGTTACGAGTCCGATTTGGCGTCGCGAGCGTCTACTTCGGTGTGCAGCGCCGTGCGCGACTACGAATTCGAGAACAACAGGCGGTACCATCGTTTTCAAGAGGGCAGGTATCAGTTCCCCAACGACGAGCCAGAGCAGGAGAGAGAAGATATGAAGCATGCCATGGTGTTGCATCTGTGTCAAGGCAAACTCCACTTTGCGCCGTTGGAGAACCCACAGAACGTTTTGGATATTGGAACGGGGACGGGCATCTGGGCTATCGACAGTGAGAAGCTCTCTATTCTTTGACTTCTCTCGCAATGCGCCGACAGTACGGAGTAGTAGCTAACAATCCTACAGTGGGAGATGAATATCCAGGAGCCGAGATCACGGGCATCGACTTGAGTCCCATCCAGCCGCAGTGGGTACCGCCGAACGTCCGGTTCATAGTTGACGATGCCGAAGCAGAGTGGGTAATTCCGGAAGCCTCTCTGGACTACATCCATATACGGCATATGACCTCTTCAATACGCGATTGGCCTCTGTTGTTATCGCGCGCATACAAGTAAGTCGGCTTCAGTACCTCAGTCAAAGCGGTGCTAAGGAAACCTTCCATGTTTGCTGACAACTATTTCGCTTCGCTGCAGAGCCTTAAAACCTGGTGGATGGATCGAATTGCAAGAGCTTCAATTCCAAGTCAAGTGCGACGATGGAACGGTGCGCGAAGGCAACAAAGTCCAAGACTTTTTCGAGACGATGAAGCGCGCACTTGAGAATTTCAACGTCGACTTGCTAGCGATGCGGCATAACAAAAAGAACGTCACTGACGCAGGATATGTCGATGTCGACGAGATACCCTTCAAAATACCCATTGGCACATGGCCCAAAGACATCAACATGAAAAAGTGCGGGCTCTACAACAGGAGCATGATTCACGATGCCCTCTACGGTGTTGCCGTGAGGCCTTTTACGCGAGGCCTCGGATGGACAATAGAAGAATTGGAACTGTATTTAATAGACGTGCGAAAAGAGCTAACAGACAACAGTCAGCATGGCTATACACCATTTAATGTGGTGATAGGCCGAAAACCTGGATAAAAATATCAAAACATATTGATGATATTCATCGAAACAAAAACACACATACCTACGCTTACCTCACGTAGAGCTAGTAATGGCCGGCGCTTCCTAGTGCCACCAGAGGTTCCCCGCGTCCGCGGAGCTGGAAAGCGACGGCGAAAGAGCAGATCTGTCCACCATTGGCTTCAGGATAAAAGGAGGGGTGGAGACATGATGAGAGCAATGGAGTGGAATAATCCCTCGACTTAGCTCTCACCCTATCAGCCCGTCACCCATTGACGCAGAATACCGACAATGGCATCACGTTCCGTCCAACGGATGACGACTCTGTCTGAGGAGATCTCGGCCAAGACTAAGATAGTCACCGACCACCTCACCGCCAAAGGCCTGGATGCTGCATCATTCGATGTTAATGGGCTTGTCGAGTTTCCCATATCTCAAGACGATGAAGAGCCGTACAAGGCTCGATTAGATCTTATAGCTCTAACCAAAGAGCTGCATGACATTGCTCTCGGTCCAAAGGAAGGCTTGAGGTACTTGGCTTGGGATGTAAGCTACATGTCGACGATCAGTTACTTCAACCAAAGGAATTGAGCTAATGTTTCTTCTCACCCATTCAGTGTGTCAATACTCTATCTCTTCAATCAATATGGGAATTCAAGATTGCCGATGCTGTCCCCCTCGATGGTATCATCTCATATGAAGATCTCACAGCAAAAGTCAGGGAGATGAACAATGGGCTCAACATCTCCCTACTCGATCTACGCCGTCTCATCCGCCACGCAATGACAAACAACATCTTCACAGAGCCCAAAAAGGGATTTGTGGCTCACTCGCGTACTTCACAGCTCATCCGAGAAGATGCTCCTCTGCGCAACTGGGTTGGCTTCATGTGCAATGACCTGTGGCTACCAGTTGCCAATGTCATCCCGGCGATGAAGAAGTGGCCTGCGAGTGAAGAGTCCACAGAGACTGGCGTCAATCTTGCATATACACAGGATCTTCCGTGGTTCGACTTTATCCAACAGGATGCAGTATTTTCCAAGAGATATAATCTGGCTATGCAAGCCCATGGCAGCGGAGAGGGCTATTCCATGCAATCAGTAATCGAAGGATATCCATGGGGCAAGCTCCCTCAAGATGCAACAGTAGTCGATGTAAGTCCTCCCTAGTTTAGTCTCTCCAAGAACATATGGAGCCTCACATAGCAGATACTAACAGATATATGTGCTAGATGGGCGGCAACCAGGGTTACATATCCTTTGCCATTGCAGAATCCTTCCCGAATCTCGCCTTCATCGTCCAAGATACCCCAGGCATGCGCACCCCAGAAACCATCGGCAAAGTCCCTGACCATCTCCAATCGAGAGTCGAGCTCACCACCCATGATTTCTTCACGCCGCAGCCTGTTGTCGCCAACGCTTACTTCTTCCGCATGATCTTTCACGGCTTTTCAGATAAATACTGCCTACAAATTCTTCGAGCGCTGATCCCTTCGTTGAGGAAAGGAGCAAAGGTCATCATCAACGACGGTGCCTTACCGGAACCTGGTACGGCTGGATACATCGAGGAGAAGACCATGAGGACGCTGGACCTTTTCATGCAAGTCACTGTGAATGCAAGAGAGAGGGAACCGGATGATTGGAGACAATTGTTTGCGAGGGCTGATGATCGGTTTAAGTTCAACGACATTTGGAGACCGGAGAAGTCGAGGATGTGGTTCATCGAGGCAGAGTGGACTGGGGAGTGAAAAAAAAAATTGGAAACTGAGATGCGAGGTAAGCTGATACGACAAATAGAATTAACTGACGTCAACATGTTGTCGATCTGAAGCTGATGATGAGAAACAAGTTTAAGAGGTGACAACAGCCGCAATACAACTGTAACATCGGTTAGGCCAATCGAGCTCTGCATATGGTTACTCCGCGGCCAAGGATGAGTGACTGCTTACTGGTTAACAAGTCGCAGCTAATGCATCCCCATGCTGCCACGTCGATCAGCTTACAAGACTCCGTCGACTCCCACCTTCGGCAAGCTGCTTCTCTTATATCAGATTCACGCTGGGCACAATTTGTTTAGAATGCTAATGATACCCGGTGAGGGTGCTGTGTATTTAATAATATGCCGTTTAGGTCGTCTGTGCTTCGTGCTCATTACACATCCAATGCGTCTCGTCCCGTACTCCCATGATGAGAAAAGAAAATACCCAAGCCCAATGCAAATCCCACCTTATACCACAATGCAATGCAATAACCAAATTTGGTTTAAATAGTTTTTTCTTCGTCGAGACAGATTTAAAGACCGCAGTTCTTGACAGCGACCTGGCTAGCAGTAGCAGAAACACGGCCCAATGCAACGGCCTGGCCACCGGTCAGAGCATTCATGGCGTCGAGCGCAATGTTGAAGCCAGCGGCGGCGTGGTCAACGGCCAGGACGTAGATGGTGTGGCCGCTGTACGACAGCTTCCAGCAGGTTCCGCAGCTAGCAGAGTTCCAGCCGGCAACGGCCTGGACACCTCCGATGTATGGGAAGCGAGGGATCTGGCCCTGGGTCGACCAGTGGTATCTGGTCTCGAGGCCGTTGGGGCCGTCGGAGCAGGAGACGACGTTGAGAGAGCGGGAGCCGTCGTCGTAGCCGGTATCATACGAGACTGCGGGAGATGTTTGTTAGTAAAGACAGAGCGTAGTGAGGAAATGCAAAGGAGGAAGGTCTTACCGGTATCCGCAGAGACAGCGGCAGTGAAGAGAGCAAGCTTGAAGAGGCTGGACAATTGCATCTTGACTGGTGTGTAGAGTGAATTGATATCAACGAAAGTCGAGTTGAGTGTGAATAGTAATGCTGATTGTGAGGATGAGCAAGTCTATTGATGCTGAGATGAAGGCAGAAGAGTGAAGCTGATGGTTCTGAGAAGATATCTAAGACGAGGACAAGCCTAGTCTTTATACACGAGCGCAACGCAGCCTGCCCATCATCACCGCTTCAAGCTTTCCCCATCGAGACTCGAGTTTGCCTCCTCCCTTCCCGATGCATCGTAGTATCCAGCCATCGCCAAGTCCTTCCGCCTCCTCCTTCTCGTATGGCTACCTACATACATACACATGTACATACTCGTGCATAAGAAGCTACAGCAAAGCCAGCAGGGACCAGCAAAGAAACTGACTCGTCAACTGCAAAAGCACTCAGGTAAGTTGTCCGGCTCTGCTGTTCGTGTCCGATCATCTGATGCCGATTCGGTCCACAAATAGTAGCAACACCACATCATCCTTGTATCTCCACTGCCGCCTCCCCATAAAATGCTAGATCCTAGCAATAAGAAATAATAACCCGGACTCGCTGCTTGTTTGTCTGCCGAGCTGATGCTAAGCTAGGATAGTACCAACATCAGAGCGAGCGGGCGACAAAGAACAAGATCCGCTGCGTTGGTACGTGGTACGTGCGGCGCGGGCCACTCTGTTGCGGTGATACAAGTACGAGTTACCGGCCTTTTTCGAGTCTATGTCCGGCGCAAGCGGACTCGATGCTGTGCAAGCCGAGAAGGAATCCATAAGCCGCCAAAGTTCGCGTACGGAGTATAACTAGACTAGATACTTGCTGGGAGTGGAATCATGATATCGTCAATTAAGCTCGTATTCTTGGCTTTGGGTTAGGAGATGGCTGCCCACAGCGTTTCATTCTCGGCTGCTCTCGTCTTAGTCCAACAATCTAACAATCTAATTATACTCCAATTGTCCACTCGTCTACATACGAAGACAACCTCGATCCATTCAATTCCACCCCCTCTAGATCTCCCAATAATGTCCGCTTACAAGAACAATTCATCACATCTTACTGCACGGCCCTCTCTCCGGGCCATCGGGCGATTTGATTCCCTCAACCTTCTCACCTCTCCCACCCCCTAGTCGTCCAACCAGCTTCCCCAGACGCGGGACCCTTGGAGAGCATCGCCACAGCCGCGATTAGTGCGAAAGCAGTGCCGATCCGGCTCGTATTGATGACGCAGTGTGCCGGCCAGGTGATGCGGGTTGTACGAGAAATGGGCGGGCTGGCGGTATGGCTGCGTGTTAGTTGAAGCCCAACGGTGGGCTGGCGGCATTTGTCTGTTTGCTTTTTTTCTTTCTTCTGTTCTCCATCTCGACGGATGGCTTGTTTGATTCGTTCTGGAGCTCTCTCTAGAAACCCTTCAACATGTACGCACCCGCGAACTTTTCACCGCGTGACGGCGTGTACCAGCATATACGAACGAAAAAAAAGATGCATAAAAACAAACAAAGGACGGACGAAAATGCGGGTAGGCGACGTCCCTCTCCCAGCGTCCACTCTTCCCAGCCTCTAGCTCAGGTAGCTTGGTAGGCTTGCTTTCAAAGGTCCGCAGCGGAGTAACGTCAAATGCCCGGCAATGCCCATAATTCTTGTTCGAATAAGGCAAAGCTGTGTGCAACCGCCGCTGCGGCCGACGATTTCGACCCGAGGGACCCGGCAAAAGCTTGACCGGGGGTACGCCTGTTGGATTTTTACATAGGAGGCGAAGAGGAGGAGCTGAGTTAATACGGGAGGGATCGTACGCCAAGGGACGTTTTGTAGTTGAAGCTTGGCAGATGTCAACTCCGAAGGAAGCGTATCCACACGTAAGGCGTTGACAGTTGAGATGGCCTTACCTTTCATAAACCTACCGGTGCGTATTCTTAGTCGCAGCTCTGCCTGATGCATCGGGTTTTAAATTCCCGAGCCAGCCTGATCGGTCCACATAACTGATCTACGCGTTTGTTGTACGATTACTGTATCTTGCGGTGGTAGGACAAGCTCTCATGCATGCATGTGCGAAAAGCGTATTACCGGCGTTGTAAGAGTGGTGACGAGAATAACGTGTAGCGGCGGTAACACGATAGTCCCTTTGGAATCATAATGACAAGGGCTGATAAATTCCTTTTCTCGTCATATGGGACTTTTTGATACTTTTCTTTTCGCGATATCGGATGGACCAACACTTTTATGCTGCAATGCATCTGTAGGTGGCCGGCGGTGATGCCCCATTAAAATATTAGAACCCGATAACCCGAACGGTGAATCGCCGACGCCCCAGCATGGATAGTATTAAAAATGCTTTGATAGAGTACAGAGTACATAGTCTGTATTTTGGGCCTATTTTTGTGATGGGGCCAGCTGTATCGCAATCATAAGGAGAGAGGTCTAACAACTAGAGCTGATTCAACTCATTCACATAGATGCCCATTCAAGGGCTTGTACAGCAGAGTAGGACCAAGTACATGTATGTAGATAGACAACGCAAGTCGCCATTAATATGCTCAAATTAAAGTTTGGTATAATGCCATATGCTAATTTACTATCCATTTCCAACATACGCGCCATCCCATCAAGATACTCCGACACCTAGAGCCTCAAACGGGGAACTCCTCACCATCTCCCCAAAACGGAAAGTCATGTCCCTCCATCTTCTTCATACCCGGCAATACAAAAACAACGCACTTGTGCCCGCTCATCATGACATGCCCACCATCGACCATGTTTAGCTTTTCGGCAATCCTTTTCGACGGGACATTCGAATCATCCGTTACAAGGCATATTTCCTTGATGCCAAACTCTTCCGTAATATAGCGAAGGACCCTTGTCGCACCCTCAGTGGCATAACCGCTTTTTCGGTGTTCTGGTAAAACCATGTACCCTATGTCAATAGGAACGATTGGAGTGCGGCGACAGAGATTAATGACACCGATGCGTGGTCCTGTGGCATCTCCCAGGCGCGCGAGATAGATGGCAGCATCTTTCGAGAGGCGACCATGGGCGTCGGATGGTTTCAACATGAGGGAGTAGCTTAGACGGCGTATGTCTTTGCCGGTCCAATTACCGTCTGTAGGACCCCCTCCAGGCATCTCCATATTGAACATCATGACCACGAAATCAAGGTCGTCCTCATCATTCATGTTAAAGAGTGTAAGAGTAAGGCGCTCAGTGTGAAGAACCGGTGCGAAAACATCTTCCGGCTGTAGGCTTCCCATGATGGATGATGGTGGTTTGTTGAGTTGCCCTGCTGGTGACGAGAAAGTATGGATTTGAAGACTTTTTGTTGACAGAGAAAGAATGAATAAAATGAACAACGATAGGAAGTAGAGGGGATATTATTCAGGAGTATTTAATAGTTCTCCTACCGTTGAACAACATATGTCCCCTTGCCGGCTAGGGGTTCCGTCCTAGGGCTGACTCCGAGACTTCAAAGGTTCCAACGTTATAAGCACTATGCCAGACTAAACATCCGTGATTATGCTCTAGACCAATTTGCATGGTGGACGGGAATAAAATATAAGAGACAGAAGGATCTGGTCTTTGGAAACACCGAGCACTATCACGTTGGCGCCCAATCAGGACGAACTTTTAGGAAGCGGAGGACTAGCACTGCCTTATATCTCCGCACGTATACATAATACGCCCACTTCTTGGCCCTACCTTTTCCCATTTTTGAAGATTACGGTGGAATAGCTCATAACTATGTATATGTTAGCATCTTGGCACAACTCATCTTCAAAAGCTATTCATTATGTACTGATATAGTTGAGATTGCATTGGACTTACTTGCACGTTGTTTCTATCCGTAGATCAGATATAGGACCGCAACTTTATAGCCTACTACAGCTTCAATTTAGAAGTCGGCACTTATACCCCACCAAGTCTAACTTCATGGTACAGATTGCACCGAATATGGGCAAAGCAGGTCAGCTTTTAGCAAAGTATGAGAAAACGCATGAATCTTTACCAAAATAAATGCAGACAGTAGATCAATCACGCGGGAATAGCAGAGGAAAGCTGCATGTTAGCTGATGGCGGATAGCAGCGGTAGCTAGACCTCTTGTGGTTCGGCATTGGATCTCCTGTGTATGCAACCGGTTGAATTACCATTGCGATTAATAAAGGCCTTCGTCAATTGATAGAAGCAAGATCTTTATCCCCCAATCACAAAATCGCATGATTCTTCTTCTGCAATGTTCTGCAAGGGAACCTGGAAGCTTTCAAACATGAACATGCGATGGAGGGGTCTCAAGGGTCTGATAAGCCCCGCTATCGATAGATGAGCTCCGGTTATCGGTGCTGTCAAACCGCAACGCCATGGCTTGGCTTGGGCCAGCCGGGCAGACATTTTCCTTTCCCAAACCTTCAACAAGCCAACAGAAACTGGCCAGCTTGCCAATTCAACATCTGTTTGGCCGGAACTCGCAGACAAAAGACATTCCCATCCTTGCTCTCCCTTTGAGGAATTCCGCCTGCTGAAACGAATCAAGACGAGCGAATACGAATAAGCCGACAGCCGTCAACCGCCAACCGTCTCTGCCCGCCATGGAGTCATTCGTGATCAAGACTCCGTGCTCCAGCGCCAACATTGGCCCTGGGTTCGACGTCATCGGCCTCGCATTGTCCATGTATCTCGAGCTGCACGTCACCATCGATCGCTCAAAGACAAAGTCGGAGCATCCCCTCAACTGCAGGGTGACGTACGAAGGCCAGGGTGAAGAGTCTGGCGATATTAGCCTGGATCCGCAGAGCAATCTCATCACCAGGGTTGCGCTCTATGTCCTGCGATGTCACGATCAGCGCAGCTTCCCGATCGAGACCCATGTCCACATCAAGAACCCTATTCCGCTGGGCAGAGGACTGGGAAGTTCTGGAGCAGCTGTTGTTGCTGGCGTGATGCTTGGCAAGGAAGTTGGTGGTCTGCACCACTTGGATCAGGACCGGCTGTTTGACTATTGCTTGATGATTGGTACGTCTATTATTATATGTTTTACGCTATGCATTGTTACAAACCATGGAACTCGTGCTAATACAATCGCTACCGTGCAGAGAGACATCCTGACAATGTCGGCGCCGCTCTCTTCGGAGGATTCGTCGGTACCTATTTGATGCCATTGAAGCCCGAGGATGCTTCAAGAGTTGAGATCCCGTTGAGTGAAGTGTTGCCTGCACCAGCAGGAGGAGTCGACACCGGCAAGCGACCCCCGGAGCCGCCACACGGAATTGGTCACCACATCAAGTTCCCGTGGAACAAGGAGATCAAGGCCGTCGCCATCATCCCCGACTTCATTGTCCCCACGCACGACGCCCGAGCTGTCCTACCGCCAAACTACACACGCCCCGATGTGGTAAGTATCCAACACGCTCACGGCATCTAAAAGTGCTCTTCTAAAGCTAATCATGCGGAATTTATAGGTATTCAACCTGCAGCGAATAGCCCTGCTTCCTGTTGCTCTCGGCCAATCGCCACCTGACCCAGAGCTCATTAACCTTGCTATGCAAGACAAAGTTCACCAACCCTACCGCCAAACGCTCATCCCTGGCCTGTGCGAGATTGTTGAATCCATGTCTCCAAAGACCCATCCGGGATTCCTCGGCGTGTGTCTCTCTGGTGCCGGCCCCACCATCTTGGCCCTTGCCATTTCCAACTTTGAGGACATTGCCAATCAGATCATTGCTACTCTAAGAAAGCACAACGAAAACAAGAATCTGGCCTGCCAGTGGCTGGTCCTAGAACCTGCAGACGGAACCCACGTTGTTCGATCAAGCTGAATTGGAGATGATATCCAGTATAGGCGTTTTGGTATCTCCCCTCTTAGATGCTGACATTACGGGCGTTATTGGAAAGATGTGTGAGACAGGCTGTAAGCGTAATGAATAATAAGATAGAACCCAAAATTATCACAAGGCTTTTATCAATGAACATTTATAAGCGATAATTGCTAGATAATGTGTAGGTACATTGGTATTTTACATCATATTTCCAGTCCAATCTTGGCAAATCTCAACGCAATTAGACCAAATTATTGGGATCAATGTAAAACAACTTGGTCACTCCATCCAATGCCTTCTCCATATCGCCTCCCCAAGACTTCTTACCCGCCTCAATCACTCGCTGGCGACTCTTCAACAGCTCTTGCGCGATATCAGACCACTCCAATCGCGTCTTGGCAGGCTTCAAATCCGACAGTGAAAGATCAAGATCGACAGGGACAAGGCTCCCACGCTGCTTCACAATCCTTCCGTCCACAATGACCGTCTCGATATCTGCAATAGAAGAGTGCAGCACAACCGCAGCCACGGGATCTTCTTCAGAAGCACAGATCATACCAGGAGTGAGGCCGTCGAAAATGACAATGTCGGCGAGCTTGCCCTCTTCAAGAGACCCAAGCTGATCTTCCATGCCGATAGCTCTGGCGCCACCGATAGTTCCCAGGCGGAAGACTTCTTGCACAGACAAAGTAAGGTGCTTTGGGCCTTTTCCGACCTCGATGAGAGCTGAGTTGCGGAGACCTCGCTCTGCCTGCAAGCCGAGTCGCATTTGGTTGATCAGGCTGGAACCATTGTTGCTGTGGCAGTCGACGCCGAGAGAGCTGATGGACTTGGTATCGTCTCGGAAGCAGACTGGATATCCTAGACCCATCTGGATCTCGGTATCTGGCGTTGAAGAGATGCTGGCCTTGACTTCGGAAAGCTTCTTGGCATCAGCATCTGTGAGGTTGGTTGCATGAGAGAGAAGAATATCTGGACCAAGGACGCCATGGTCCTCAAGCGTATCCACAATGGAATGCTGGCCTTACCGTCTCATTAGCTTCTCCCAGGATCATACGAACGGTTGAATCATAGAGCCAGAAAATCTCACCGAAAATTGCACCGCGGCAGTAGTGAGTAGTAATGACCTTGACTCCAGCTTGGCGACACCGCTGATACAGATCCGTGACAGTCTCCTTCGGGAGGAACAAGGCATCAAATGCCAACCCAACGTTTACTCGCCCATCGCCGTACGGGCCAGCCTTGATGAGCTCCTCAACCTGTTCGACTGCCCAGCTTGGTAGAAAATCTGTGTCCACGGTGATTTCGGGCTCCCACTCTTTTACTCTTGTGGTGGGTGCATAGCAGAAGGTGGAGCGAATTCCTGAGGATGCAGTTGCAGCGATAGCATTGGTATCTAAAGGAGTCAGCTGGTGACTTATATTCGAAAACGGTTTGACAGCTTACTGTGAGCTGGTGAATAGTTCATATGCGCGTGATCCACAACTGTGGTTGTGCCCGCGTTCAATGCCTCGAGACAGCCTCCCAGTTCTCCCCAGAAGATGTCTTCAGGGGTATAGTTGGATGATTGCATATTGCCTAACGAAGATGTCAGTCACTGAGTCGAAATAGTCTAACACTGCATTAAAAAACTCAGAACTTACCAGCTGGTACATACTCAAGCAAGGTATGATCTGCATGCCGCCCCTTGAGCTGCGTCTGCCACACATGGTGATGTGTATCAATGAATCCAGGAGACACGATCTTGCCAGTGCAGTCGATTACTTGTGTCTTATCAGACGGGGCTTCTATATGAGCCGCAATGCGAGCAATCTTGTTTCCCTCAACAAGAAGTGAGTGGCCTCGAAGTGCTGCAATAGGTTTGCTTTCTGTTGTGTCCGGCACCAAGATGGTGGCATTGCGGAGGAGTATTGATGGAGCTGACATGGTGGACACTTCAGGTTGTGTGGCGATTCGCTGGATAGGGCTTCAATGTGCTTGTTCAAAGAGTCCTTCACTTGGGAGCAAAATGCTCCTTATATACTATATGAACACAACACAAGCGAGAAAATAAATGTGATAGACAGTTCATGCGATGCGGAGAGGCCGGAATTATGTTTGGGGTGAATCGTGTAAAGCCGAATCGGGATACCGTCTGGCTACATGTATTTACGGGCCATTTTAGGACATCACCGTGACATGAGACTATCTCGATCAAATGAGCCGCAACTCATCCCTATTTCGTATACTGTTTCATAAATGCAAAAATATGTTCTTTGTATCAATAAAGAAGCATATTTTAACAGTTGCTGTTAATTAAACAGTTTGATGGTGACTTGAATCATCGTTCGTGCTGGTCGTTTGTAGTGAATACATCATTGTTGATGGTTTCTGAGCACTAGCGGATAGAGATGTAACATCCCATACTACCGAGATCAACCACTTCATCCACTCAACTTGTGCGTAACACAGCCGCACGTTGAAACAAACACTAAAACGTCACTTGCAGAGTCAACTTGTAGTTTCCGCTCCACACAATCCACTTATGGAAGAAATTTATAATCAGAAGCTGATTTTCTTACTTCAGAGACGGAGTATCGGATGAATGTTTGATGGATTTCGGAATACCGCCGTATGCCGAATTAGGAATCCAACACGAAATAGCTGACTGGACTAACTGGGTTAGAGCAGAGGCTCTGGCTCGGGTCGATTCTGTCGGAGTTTTAGCGACTTCGCCATAAAAACCGGTGGAGTTTATAGGTGGTGATAATGTCCGTTTGGGGCATGCTTAAAAGCCCTGTGGAGAATGGATTTGACTTACACGGATTCGAGAGAACAGCAAACCAGAATAAATCAAGATAAAAACAGAGCAAATATTTGGAGTCATGGCTTCTCAATCCACCGCAGAGTCAGCCTTTGACCATGTTATTCTTCTTATTCCACATGCCCAGCTTGTGTCAATCCCTCAATGGCTATCAGAAGCCTTTACGATTCTCGACGGTGGCGTACACGAGGGCGGCATGACTGAGAACAAGCTCATCATTTTCCAAGACGGTCTATACCTGGAGCTCATTGCCTTTGTTGATGGTTTGAATCCGCAGCATAGAGCAATGCACCCGTGGGGCAAGCAACCAGACGGACACATCATCCACTGGGCTCATACCATCCTGAGCCGCGAAGAAGAAGAAGGCTCAAACGCATCAGAAGAACGGTTCCGTGCTGTCCAAGCAAGAATCCAAGATTCGAAAGTTGGAATCAAGTATCTTGATCCAGAGCCTGGGTTCAGGACAATGGCAGATGGGTCGAAGCGGATCTGGGCCAATGCTATACCCAACTTTGACGACTACAAAGGGCAAATCTTGATCAATCAACAGCCTTTCTGGACATTTGATCGCACTCCGAGATCTCTTAGAGCGCCTACTACGCCTGAAAATACTTCTCATCCATCAGGAGTTGTTGGCGTCGCTGCAATTTCTCTGTTCATCAAGGACAAGCAGACGTTGGATAACGTGGTTCCTCTCTACAATGCTATTTTCAATAAGGCTAGTGCTGAAGAGACCATTTCAGATAACGTCGTGCGATATAAATGGGAGGGCGCAGCACCTGCTCACAGTGAGTTTGGAAAGAGATACTTTTACCTCTATCATGGAGTTGAAGGGGCCTTTACTGAGGAGGAGATGGCCGAGGCCGAGGGAGTGGTGCCTGACATTTTCATCAAGCTGTCTTTGTACACTATGGGAGAAGCTGGTGTTGTCAAAGGAAGTCTCGTTAAGGGAACGCTCATTACTCTTGAGTTAATTCCAGTTACATCTTCATAATTCTAATGTGTAGCATATCTAGAGGGCATCAATACATCATATACTTTGCTATGATCCGTATTTCCACTAATCAAGAGCTCGACTCTTTTCGTTTGAGAAGAAAGGAGCGATAAGTCTGCAGCTCACAGAGCGATTTTGCCAATTCGACTTCTTCATCAAAAGTCGGATATCCTCCGCTAACTCTCACATCATAATTTCTCTCAATTTCTTTAGCACTAGTCAAGGATTAGCACATCGTATAATGTGAGTGATTCAATCAAGGGGGGGAACTTACACATGCTGTGCACCGGAACTTAGCTTGAGAATTAGCCAAGCAAATATGGATGGAACAGAAGGCATCTGTTTTCCTGAAACGTCTTTGTAGGCCGATTTAATCCCACTCATGGATAAACATCCACCAGTTATGGATACCGTCTTGTGAGTGAATCTGCCATGATTCTAATTGGGTGATTCTGTTAGCAGGGTACTTGCTGATGAGTTCCTCTTGTGAAGATGAATCTACCTGGAATATTCCGGCAGCAACTTTGCCAATATCTTCGGACGCCTAATCGCTGATAGTCAATTATTTGCATAGCATGAGTAATGCAGGAATATCCATACAACGAGTGCTATATCTGTTTCCTTTCTCAGCCCTTGAGAAAGAATAGCAACAGCGAGCGATCCCATAAATCCATCAAAGTTTTCCATGAAGAAGCCAGGTCGCACAATCCTGCAGTACACCATTAGCCGATACCATTATCATTACGTTCTTTTTCTATACTCACGTCCAATTCAGGCCTCTTTCACCAAGACTCTTACAATAGAGCTCAATCTCCCGCTTAGATCGATGAGATGCATCAAAGGCGTCATCCAGATCTGGACCGGGGGGGATCGTACTCGAATAAACGAACGCTTCAAGTTTAAACTCCAGTGCTAGATCCGCAAGCATCTATTTTCCCGACGTCATTTTTGGTTATGTTACTTGACTTGTTTTTGTTGGGGAGTAGGTATGCGTTACCTTGCCTTGCTTCTCCTCTTCGTCGCTCTTGTTTCCAAGGCCCGGATAAGCGAGGACAATAAAAGCGCCAAAGATGCCCCCCTGAGCAGCTATTTCCGAAAAGATCTCTTTAACTCTTGCGCCATTGTTGAGGTCGCCTTGGATTACCGTGATGTCGTTTGCATGTGCCTTTTCAGCTTCTAGGAGCAATACCGTGGCAGGCGAAGTCGTGTTTCGCGTCACGGCCCAAACATGGTATGTTGTATCAGCTGTATCAGTTGCAGTTGATGAGTTGAGAAGCGCGTGTATAAACGCCCGTCCCTGTCGTCCTGTAGCACCAGTTACAATAATGTTTCGTCGAGGCATTTCGTAGAGCTACTATTTACAAATGAAGCATTGGCATGCAGGAGGGGGAAGAATCGGTCTGCGATGGTTGAGAAACAGAGATTAGTTGATTATTGGTAGTGCTTATATGCGTCTCAGCTTAGTGGAATACCGTGGTGCATGGATATGGAAGTACCTGCTGATACGCCTGCCCATGTCAACATTATAAAATAGACATGATTCTATTCCCTACTGTTGCTCCTTGGTTCACCTGCATTTACTTGTCCCCCTCCAGTAGGGCATTTTGTCTCATGTCATGCTCATTTTTTTTGTCCCATTTCATTGTCGTTTTCTCGTCTCATGTTGTCCTCTTTTTATGTCTTATGTCAGTCTCATTCAATTACAAGCGCTTCTGCTGCTAGTCAACAATTCGGTTCATCAAGTATTTGCAAACATATCAAGGTTGCAAAGGACTACAGTTAATTTGGACCGTGGAAGGATTCCGTCTTGGCATTTATGAATCAACTGGGGCGGAAACTCAATTAAAGGTGCGTCACTGGCTGCCCGATTTCGGCCGCCGCTAGCCAGACACAACTCAAAAATCTTGATTGATTAGATTGATCCACCCCACTCAGTCAATGATTCTTTTGACGATTGACAACATTTAATCCTTCATCACCCCTCATTCAACCTGCTCTGTCAACCTAGCGATCAATTGAGCTCGCTGTCACTGCAATCATGTTCTCTGCTACTTCCAGGGCGGTGCGCATCGGCGCCCGTCGCGTTGCCCCTCGAGTGGCCTCCATCACCGTCGCGCCGATGCCCAAAATCTCCCTCGGACGAAACACCAACATCTCCCGCTCTCTATCTTCCACGGCGCGCCTGTCATATGCTACCACCACAAACCCGAACCCGCCCTTGGGCAAGAAGAACGCCTCCAACGAGACGCCATCCCGCATTGGCCTCATTGGAGCCCGCGGCTACACTGGCCAGGCCCTGATCGATCTTTTCAACGACCACCCCCTCATTGACCTTCGACATGTCTCTTCTCGAGAACTCGCCGGCCAGGAGCTTAAAGGATATACCAAGCGCAACATCGTATATGAGAACCTGTCTGCCGAGGACGTGGCTCAGCTGGACAAGGACGGCAAGGTAGACTGCTGGGTTATGGCTCTTCCCAATGGCGTCTGTCTGCCTTTTGTGCAAGCTCTTGGCCAGAGTTCCAGCTTGATCGTTGATCTTTCCGCCGACTACCGATTCGACGACTCATGGAGCTACGGATTGCCTGAATTGCAGAAGCGAGGCAAGATTGCGCAAGCCACGAGAATCAGCAACCCTGGTTGTTACGCTACCGGCTCGCAATTGGCCCTCGCGCCTCTTTTGGAGCATCTGGGAGGACCTGTCAACGTTTTTGGAGCCTCGGGCTACAGTGGCGCAGGCACAAAGCCCTCGCCCAAGAACGACGTCAACCTTCTCCGTGACAACCTGATTCCATGTAAGGGATAAGAGCTCGGCAACACGCAAATACGAAGCTAATTTTCAACAGACAGCTTGACTGGACATATCCACGAGCGAGAAATCAGCCATCAACTTGGTGGTGCGCCGGTCGCATTCATGCCCCATGTGTCAGTTTATTCCCTTTTCCTCTTCGTGTCTAGAGACTGACAATAGTATAGCGCCTCCTGGTTCAGCGGCATCCACCTCACCATTAACATCCCCTTGAACAAGACGATGACTTCTCGCGATATCCTTCAGATCTACCAAGACCGATATGCCGGCGAAAAGCTCGTAAAGATCGTTGGCGAGCCTCCGCTTGTGAAGTCAATCCAGAACAAGCACCATGTCGAGATTGGTGGATTCGCTGTTGACAAGACTGGCAAGCGTGTCGTGGTTTGCGCCACGATTGACAACCTCAACAAGGGCGCTGCGACCCAATGCTTGCGTAAGTCCATTTGAAGAACGACGACGAACAATTACATTTCTGGTTTGGCTAACAATTGTAAACAGAGAACATGAACCTCGCGCTCGGATACGACGAGTACCAGGGAATCCCTATCGAGTGATCAAGTCAGTACCCAAGTATTAGAGTCCCTTCAACAAAGCCCCAGTATTCACCATCCAAAGTTGGGGCAATCCTCCCTTTCGAATCAGAGAAGAGGGGTCCACCAATCTACAGGTGGCCCCAGGAAGGGCACCACAAGTATGTACCAAGAGACAACTTGCAAGGGGGCGACGGAAGACTAACAGATTATTCGAGTGTATCATTATGCTAGCTATGAGAGACGAAAGCGTCGAGGCAGTTTAGGCGTGTCCGGTTTGTAACTTATGTTGTCATAAGCCGTTCCCAAAAGAAGCGTGGCAAAGGGAAAGAGATTTACTTGCATATATACTGCACTTAAATTACTAAAATACAATTGTCTATAATCGGCTCCAGATATTGATGATTGCGTAAATCCGGCCATATTATTTTCTTATCAGATGAATATCTAACAACCAACAAAACTATAGCGGTAGAGGCTGCTGAGTACCGCTTCGCTTTGACAATTTTACAATTCTCTTTCTCTACTTTGACTGCAAACATTGCAACATAGCAAGTGTTAAATATGAAACTACTCTTTGAAATGGAACCAGTTCTAATGCTGAGCAGGTATCGTAACAATGAGCAATCAGCGGAATCTAGGTATGCTGCTCAGCAGATGTTTGCAAATTTATTAATATTATCATAGAGTACGCTTTATATATTTAGAAAAAACATTCGCTAATAGACCGTGTATTTCATAGAGAGACCATCCCATTACCACATCTTTTGCCAATCCTTACACAGGCCAAACCAAGTGCGGCAAAATTTGCCATATTCCACTATAAGATTTGTGTGATGCCATGAGCCCATAGCTGTATGGGCAAGTCTAGCTTCAGGATCGTCCCAGGGCTTTTCACCCATTCTGCTGGGTTGCTCTTGCGTCGGACTAAGGCAAAGACGAGTTAGTAAATAACTCAAGCATAAAGTAACTTGAAGTAAAAACATACCTAAATCCGGTGATAGGAAGGATTATCACATCACTGACTAGTTTTGTCTTCCCACCATCTTCTCGACCAGTTAGAGCATTCCACCTCAAACCGGCTTGCTCTTCTAGCCACCAACTAGTAGCCTCCGTAACAGCTACCGGTCCCGTTCGCACGACCGGGTCGTAATGCAAGTCAGAGACGCTGACAACACCCGGCGTATTCTGGGCTCTGTCCCTGGCTTCTTGTGCTTTCTCAACTATACGATCCAGGAAATATTGGAGGATAGGTTGCTTCGGAGCGGACGCAAATGCCCAGTTTGTGAGTTGAACAGGATAAGTGTACGCCCAGCGCCAGTGGTCATTTGTATTCGGATTTGCATCGCATTCGATGCCCCAGATTGCATTAACTGGCTGCGACTGTTCGTGGCTTTGGCTCAGACGCGTTAATGCGGTATTGTCCAAACCATATTTTTTCCCAGTCTCCTCATCGGCCCATTCGGAGACGTCCTTTGTTTGAATCCACGTAGATGGATGTTGAAGTGGCTTTGTATCAACATCACCATACTAATCCCACCAGTTAGCATTCCAAACAACTGAGAAACACGATGTTGCTGGAATCAAAGACTTACAATGCCACCGAACCACTTGCAAGCTATTATCCGGAAAATATCAACCTTCTCCACCGGAGAGAATACTTCGATAAAATCAGTCGTCAAATCTTTCTCTTTCTCCTTTATCAATGACAAAACGCCTTCGTTGTCCCAAAGGAAATACGCCATCCGGCTCATTCCAGAAGGGGGTGAGATGGAATCCACCAGCCAATCTTCAATGTAGGAGACAATCATCTCCTTTGAGCCATTGAGTCTAGTAGAGTCCCATTTTTGATGAACCATAAGGGGTATATTCGAGAATGGAATGTTTCGCTCGAGATTCGATTTGGCGGCGTTTGAAGCCAACTGAGCCGCTTCAATGATCGTCTTTGGCGGCTCTTGGTTTGCGTCAATCCATTCTGGGGGAATATACCATGCTAACAACAGTTTGTTAATTGAGTCTGCTTGCTAATACATGAGATTGACACCAAAGTTTTTGAAAAGCTTTAGGTTCTTAGAGCAAGTTTGCATTACCTCCTCCTTTGCCCTTCTCAAAAGAGTGAATATGTCTATATGTTAAGGGGTATTTGACTCGAAGTGTAATCGCGTCCACAACTCGATCTCGAGCTGGAGTAGGTTTGAGTGATAACAAGCTCCATACACAGGCGAAAAGTATTATAGCGGATAAGAGTAAAGATCGTGGTTTAACCCTCAGTCCCCGTGGTTGAACACTTATCGGGAGAGATATGGAGAGAAATGCCATGTCGGCGGGATATCTTGTCTCCCGTTTGATGGCTGTGATAAACGAGTGACACAAAGGAGGCAGAAAACAAAGATACAAAACCAAAGACAAATCTGGGAAAGTACGGCCATAAGCAGCCCTTTTCAGTGATAAATACTTAATACGGGTTCAAGAGTTGCAACTTATCAAAGTGGACCCAATCACAATCTAGACTCCCTGTCATGTCCAAGTCCACGTATCCTTCCCGGCAATGGTACCCGTCTAGTTGGTTAAAAATAGGCTACTCATGTCATGTTGTATACAGATTTGGGAGTTAATTTGTCAACTTGGACACCGATACGCGTACGTAAGAAATTTACGGTTAGGCGGCATACAGCCAAGGCATGAAGATATGCTTATTTTCATGCTGTCGGTATGTCAACATGAGACTTGGCGTTGAGGCTTAAAATCCTGCCGCTGTTTAGTACAATACCATCACTTATATACACAGGCGAAGAACAAACTTCAATTGTTTTCAACCCTTTTGAAGAGAACCACAAAGGCTCCCCCTTTATTGTTGTCATGACTAGCTCCATCTTAGCTCACTAGCTTCTCGACAGTTGATCGTGTTTTCAAATGCTACTTTCAGGCAGTGCAAAGCAGTGTTTAACCCCCATTGTTGAGTAATCAACCAATTATCGTGAGTCTTAAATGCGTTGAAAGACATGTTTATTTACCTTGACACTCATTGGGTCAACTGCTTTACGGGACTGCCTTACGGGACGCGCGTCTGGTTGTATTTTCCAGGGCTTCAGTGGATATGGGTGGGGGTAACATGCCGAATTGAGCGCTAGACTTACGTGTGTAGCTAAATTCGATGCTCACTTTCTTCCAGAGCCTCTTGAATTATTCCTACCACTCAGGGAATTTTCCGTTGTTGGCTCCTGTATATATTAACTGTGACTGGCCCTTATCATTTCAGCCCCATGATAACCATCTTCATTGCACCTGAGAGGGGTCTCAACTTTTTATGTAGTCAAGTATAATATGGATGGTTGATCTTGACAGTATCATATGAAGTTGATTGGTCACCCGAATCCCTCAACTAACTCCTACAGAAAGAGACTGTTTAAATACGCGTATCTTCTAGAAATGCAACACAATAACATGCATTGTACGATACGAGCAAATTTACCGCATACAAGCTTACAATAATAGAGATTCCTGAGAAATTGAACTCTCGCATTGACATTGCATCAACTTTAGAGCCATCAAAGGTGAAGATAAAGAGTCTCTTTATGCATATGAAAGTTAAATTTAATGTTGCCCGAGATCTCCCAAAGAAGCACTCTACAAACACGAAACTGCCATGGAGCTGAAGCGGTCGGATGATATTCAAGATTTCTTTTCATACAAGTCTTGTCAGTAGCTACTCTCATTGCTTAAGAACTTCGTGTCCCACATTTCACGGCTCAAGAACACCCTTCTTAAGTAGCACCTTCGCTTTAGTTGCCTCCTTGCGCACAATAGTCTCCCTTGTCTGCCTAAATCTCACAGTTCCATACCTCAGCAACTCTCCAAACGTCCCTTCTTCGCAATCTTTGCCCGGATTCTCATCCCACAGAGTTCCAAGATGTACAGAATGGGTCAAGTTCTTGCCATGGGTAATCTTCTGCATGCTGGATCTGGTCAAGAGTCGCCACACCAACTCAAATGCCTTTTTATATGCTTCAGACTCTGGGTCGATATCATGCTTCAGGGACAACAGATCGTACATCTTCTGGCCTGCCCCGTCGAAGTCCACAGTCATTTCACCACCCCAGTTCTCAGCCTGAACGTCCCAGCAGAGGATATGCTTTTGCCAGTAGTCGGAGCAACTGAAACCATCTCCAGCGTCTTCAAGCATGCAGAGCCGGTGCCAGCAGACAACTTGAGCGATGTATTCCATGAGAGTCAGTGGAGAGACTTTGAAGTCCCAGGTGAAGTTTGCTTCAGAAGCCCGCTCAAACCCGATTTCTTTTGAAAATGCAATGAGAGGGTCATCCGAGATGCCTTCATGGCTATTGCGACCTTTTCAAATGTGTGTGAATAGTTGATACCTGTAATAAGACATGAGACATGTTGTCAAGCCATGGTGTACAGAACTGCTTACCATCGTTGGATAAACGGGTCACCCCTACGAGCTGCCACAAAATGGTTTGCTATGGTTTGGCCAAACATGATTGGCACAGCAACTTGGTAAGGTGAATGCGGATCTTCAAGCTCGTTCCAGCAAATTAGATCCAGGTGTCTGATCAAGATGCAGCCCACATCCATATTCACTCCGCCATGAGTGTAAAGCAGAGCACCACGAATAAAGTCCGCTGAATGCTGGCCCGTGTAAGGGCCATTCACTGTTCCCTTGATAAATGTCTCTGGAAGAAGATCAGCAGACACAAAGTTCAGAACATGGTTTGACGAGCCAGGAACCGTATCCAGAACGCGAACGGTCCATTCAGAACCAAGAATGCGCACCCAGTCAATAACATTGTGCTGGCACCACTGGGGCATAGCCTTGATGCCGGCATGCCAATAGGCCCAGACATTCTTTTCCGAGATGACGGGGGCGTATTGGGTAAGTGAATCGAGAATCTCTTCACTTGTACGCTTGCCTGTAATGTCGACAGGTATGAGATCTGCTTGGAACTCTTTTGGGATATCGAATGTAGGGGCCATGGTTGGATGTAGGATTGACATTTGATTTGATAGACAATGATGGTTCTGTAACAAAGTGCAGTCTACCGCAGGCTTTATATATAACGAGAGCACATGGGTGGCTTCTGCTTAGATGACTTGAACCCCATTGGCAATGGATACTTTTTCTCCAACAGGAGAATTTCACGACTACTTTGAGTAACGCCAAGTATAATAATATTTACCATCCCCAGTTTCTATACTTATTTGAACCAGCATCCTAGGGTAATGGGTTGTTATTTGACAGTCAACGCTGTTGATCCACATGCTCGTTCTCGGTTATAGGTTAGGGGCTGGGCGAAGGCTCTAGCGACTGGAGCTTTAGGCAAACCATTGAGTGAATCCTTCAGCGGCGTGTAAATCACAAATTTGGGATTTCTACAACAATTGAACGCCCCTGGGTGTATGAAGTGAGCTGGATTAGGGTGCACTGTGTTTATAAGTAATGTAGGTAGGAACGGAGCAGGAGTCCGTGAAGCAAGTCCGGCTCCGAAACTGCGGGCCCGACATCGCCGGATTTAAGTGGCTTGGCGATGCTCCTCTACGGAGTAGAATCCTGGATATGGCCAAGATGGCTGGTCGTTTATCTCATGCCGAGATTACGATAAATGCCTGCCCTTTCCACGTGCTATTTTCATGCGCATGCTCTCTGTTCCATAGAGTAGGTACTTGATTTGAGCTGGTGCAACGGGACGGATTGTTTGAATGGTCTTGGCTGTGTCGATACAATAACCTTGCCATAGCACCGACAAGTTCTCTTCAAACTCGAGTATGTTGGCAGCCAATTTGGTATCCTCCGGAATAGATCACACAGCTAGCTGACCGACATCAGTCTAACTGCTTATCGCACACCAACTCCAGTCAACATCGTGAACCTTGAGCTCTACTGTAGACGTGGATACACATGGCAGCCGCTTACTCGCCCGGCCGTGGAAAGGAGGGCTTCGCTGGCAGCCCTTTATGCGAAGGGAGTCGGGAATGATAAAGGGTTTCGATACAGAGCAACATAGGCTTCAGATGCTCAACCAATAGCCCTGATGAGAAAAGGGGGAGGATAATGCAGAAAAAGGAGACCTGGAGGATAATGCGCTTGTTGGTTACTGTTGGGCGATGCGTGCCCAAACCGAAGCATCAGGTGCTACCAAATCAATGCCCAGCCAGCCATGTCGATGCCGTCCCTCCATGTTCCATATTATCTCATGCAGCCTGCAAGTTACCAAAGCTTCAAGCCCCTCTTTTGCTGACGCAGTTGCGCATCTCAGCGATCGGCTACTGGCACGGGGTTTTGCATGATGCAGTTTCACAGGCGCGTGCGGGTCCCTGAGCATGAAGGAACATGCAGGCACAAACAATCAACTGCCATGCCGTGTCTTGGGTTTCTCGAATAGTAAAAAAGACCCTTTTTTTCTCTAATCAATCTTCTTCTTTCCTTCTTTTCCCCTTTTCCTTTTGTATTTTATAATCCATTTATCTCCTCGCATTCGATCCACGTCATCACACATCGATATATGCTTTCTCGTCTTATCAGCCCCAAAATCTTATCCATCCCTCATCACGCGAACCTCGGCTCGTTTGTCTTGCTGACCGAAGAAAAAAACCACTAGCGGGACCCGAGCCGAGCGAAAAGCCCGCGCCAAACCCCTGCATTCAAAAAGGCTCGGTTCCTGGATTTTTCGCCTATACAGGATCGCAGCTCTCCCGTTTGTGCATGCGCCTCTTTGTCGCATTCCAGCCACGCGCGACACTAGATTCACCTCGATATTTTGTGTTTATTCAAACGCACGCGGAATCTGTTTTTTATATCCTCCTGCGCGCTTGTGTGATTTCGAAATAGCCGCTGGATGCACTGTTAGAACGTTGCTGCTGCCCGACCCCCCAGTGTCCCGCACCGCCTTTCAGCAACCTGAGTGTCACTCGATCGCGAATCTGATGCGCGCGCCTCAACACAAGGCTGCACCAAATCCCGATTCTCGCAAAGGGGAGATGCGTGGACGCCATCACGAGCGAGCCATGTCGTCCTCCAGGATTGGCGGGTTCGCCTTGACTATCCCCATCATCTCCGTGGCCGTGGGATCGATGGGTTACGCTGCCTGGCGCATCAACTGGCCTGCCCTGGTGCAGTCGTTTCTGACGGGCCCAGGCCGAACATCGCGGGTGCTGCTGCTGCTGTTCATCGTCTTCAACTGGAAGACGCTTCCACTTGCGTGGACTGTATGTGACCCCTTCCCACCCCGAAACTTGATCCTGACTGACCGAATTCAATCGATAGTATCGCATCTTCTATGCCATGCTCTACCACATGGTCTTCCGCAAATCACAAAAACTCGGGCCTCGTGCCCTCTTCAAGCCCATGATCTCCGATACCAAAGCAGCTCTGCTCGAGATCGATTACAACCTCCACAAGTCAAACTCAACCTACTTCGCCGACCTCGACGTTTCACGAACACACCTCTGCGCCTACCTGCTGCGGGACCCCATCCGCAGCATGTCCAACAACCTCAAGACAAGGCTCGTCCTTGACCCGCGCACCGGCCAGCCTGTCAAGGGCAACTTTGCCATTGCCCTAGGCTCCGTCATGTGCAGCTTCAAGCGGGAGATTTCACCATACCAGTCCTACGAGATCTGGAGCCGGGTGGCTTGCTGGGACCGCAAGTGGCTCTACATCATCAGCTATTTCATGCCCAAGGGCGCTGCCAGACCTACTGAGTGGCTGGATCCCAACTTCCGGCGCGTCCGGACCAGAGACCACAAGGATGCCACCAGCGGGTGGGAGAAGAAGATTCATGCCACCGCCATGAGCAAGTACGTCTTCAAGGTCGGCCGCTTTACCGTTCACCCCGCCATCGTGCTGAATGGCGCCGGCTTGCTGCCTCCTCGACCTGGTGGATGGCAGAGTGGCGAGAACTATCTGGGCGACGAATCGGTAGACCTGAGCGATGTCAACCTGACAGATGATGACGAATGGGACTGGCGCCGTGTCGAGGCTCAGCGCCGCGAAGGCATGAAACTGGCCTCGCAGTTCCACGCCCTGGACGGACTTCACGATAGCTTTGACGGTGGCAACTATGGTGCCCTGGCCAGATTCGGACCTGGCTAATATCCTCTTTCGACGACGAAACCAAACTACAATCTGCGACTCCTCTATAATCCTCCTTTTTGGTCCCCCTTTTCTTCTTTTAATGTTTAGACCTTGATACAGCCTAGTGCGTTTGGGGAAAACTTTGAGGGAAAAGATGCTTTGATGATATAATGACACGATACACTAGACTAGAACTGCTCTTCAGCTGTTACTAGAAAACCTGGAATGATAAGATATGTTCTCCTGCTTAGCTGTTTCCTTTACACGCCAAGTCTTGTCATGAAAACAGCCGCCAATTGTTGTACAATAACATGTGCTGAGCAAATGCATGGCTCTACCTGAAGAGCGTTATTTCTGAATTCCCAGCGTTCGATTTGCCCTTTTCCATTGCCGTTCCTAACCCCCCTCAGATAACATTATAGCAAATCCCCTCCGTTTACAAGACCATCATCGTCAACAGTACGCCAATGGCAGCGAACGCCATCCCGATTTCGTCCGAAAATCGGCCGGCGCCCGACGTGTTGGTTGCTGCCGGCGATGCGCCTGTGGTGGAAGCCGGATCGGTGGACGTGTTGTTGACGAGAAACCCGGCAGATTCGCAGAACTGGACGACAGTGGACGCAGCTTCTGTTTTTGTTATAACAACCAAGTGTTAGGAGACAAAAACACACGATGCAATGATACATTTACAGAGAGTTGACCAAAGGGGGAGGGGGAATCCATACGAGTCATGTCTTCGAGCGAGCAGTTTGCCTTGGCGAGGCACGGCGACACGATTTTCGTGAGCTCATTGATCTTGGAGCATCCGCAGGAGAGGTCGGTGAGCGTACACCCGTCTTGGGCTACGCCGTCGACGATGCAGTTGATGGAGCACTTGGGCAGGCTGTCGAGGAGAGCCGTGATGTTGCCGGTGGTGGACGATGCGCAAGCCGCGAGGGCTGCGAAAAAGAAGACGAGGATGTGGACGAGGGCCTTCATCTTGGAAACGCGGGAAGAACTACAAGTACAGTTTGGAGAGAGAGACTCGCTCTGCAATCGGGACAAAAGAGAGAAAAGAAAGAGTTTTGCTCGACAAAGAGAAGAAGATCGGGGAACTTGTTACGGGATCACACGGTATACATCACACAGAAAGAAAGCCGGCAGGCCAAAGGATGGAAGGGTCCCCCCCAGCAGGACGAAATCACATCGGCTCTCTCTCTCTGGCTTCCCCCATACTTGACTCGACCCGGTCTTCCACTCACGATGCGCGATGTTACCCCCAACGCAAACAAGGGGGGGCTAACACCGTTCCAAGCCAAGCTGGGGATTTTTAGCTCACTGCCCATCACAGAGCCTAGTTCCTACAAAACTGAGCTAAGGAGCCGTCAAGCCATGCCAATATTTCCCGCGTATGCAGCCACATTTAACCGCGAAGAAAAAAAGAGAAGCAGGGCCAGGGAGGAGGGAAGAAGTGAAACCCGCTATCGGGAAGGGTTGGACGGTGAACTGACTAGGGAGGGGGGGGGGGGGGCAAGCAAGCAGCTAGGGGGGTTTTTCTTGACAGGATTCAGGCACCGTTTGCTTGTTTGGTTGCATGGTGGCGCACTTTTGGTGGAAGCTGGAAGGATTCTTCGTGGAGGGTCGGCGTGAGCAGCGATTTGCTGCTTTTATTTTTTAAAGTGAGGGGGGAAAAGCCATGTTTTGCTTCTGACTGGCAGATGGCCGAGGATGCTTGATGCTACGACGAGAAAGCCAAGCCCACGGAAAAGGACGATTCACGACGGGAACGAAATGTTGGGCGAAGCTGACAGGGTTTCGTGCTCTAGAGACATTTCCCGTAGGATGCCAGACCAGACCAGGTACCACGACTAACAGCATGCTACAGCGAAACCCGAAATAAGCGTCCGGTTATATTAATTTAGAATCTCTTTTCGCACGGACCAATGTATGGCGTACTGTGGCTGGTACAGTGTCTACCGCAGCCAGCCGTGTATTAGGCTCACATTCTTCCTCTATACTCTTATTCAAATCCATTCGAGAACGTCAGGATCGGTTGATGATGCGCCGAAGTTCTCACTTGCGTTGACTTTCATTGCAAGTAAAGATTTGACACCCCCTCGCATACGAAGACGACTCCTTTCCCCAACCACCATAATGAGCGCCTTGCCTCTACTTGCACTCCCTCAATTCTACCGCGGCCACAAACCTGAACGAGAAAAATGCCCTGATCCTTTGATGAACTCGACTATGGAACGGAACATGGCTCTGAGAAAGTAACGGAACACGGCCCTACAGAAGGAACAGAAATTAATCCCGAGGACAAATCATCTATTCATACAACCTATATGGCCAAGACTGTTCAAGCGAACGATGCGCCGCTTTGAGACATACTCCATAGCCACTCCTGGACACCCTGAACCTCTCCCACTAGAAAATTACATTTGTATCATCGCCCTCACGCATGACTTGCAAAGTCTTTCCTTTTATAGAGCAATAGGCTTCCTCCACTACAACCCTGACCCCCAAAATCTAAGAAAGAGCCTTATTCGAGCTTTGAGGCCTTACAACGATGTAGGGAACCTTCTTCACCCTTGCAGCTGCTGTGATACGTACCTTTATGCAAGGCTGCTAAGCGGACCAGTAACTCGAGTCGAAGCGCCCAACATTTTTTTATCTGAGTTGAAGCAAAGGAACCCCGCACCTGCCATATCCTGGCGATCTTAAGAAACGTGGAAGAACCAAGCTGCAAACCTAGCGTTGAGATAGCGAGCGCTACCGAGTTCCTCTATTCATGAACGTCAAAGATGGCTTCTACTTCAGCCGAGATGCCTGAATTCTCTACTGCAGGGACAGTACCGGTACTTGACACGATACCGCTGCATTCTCAAACCGCCTTCCGCGACTTGGTGCGCATGGCACTTTTGCTGATTATCCCCATCTACGCCCGAGTTTACCTCTTCGCCTCAGTCTTCACTGCCTTCGGATACGTTTACGTCATTGGCACCACTAGTATTTGCGTTGTCTATTTCAGCAAAGGCAGGATTAGTCTTCATTCAGTTTGGGACATTATCTACGGGTTATTGGTGTCTAGCTTTCCAAGCTGGGGCCCATCTATCTTAAGCTTCCTCTGGGTTGGGCCCACTATCCAAGGCTGGCGATGGGAGGTTCTTTACTGGACGTTTGTTACAAGGCGGTTAAATTACTTCTTGCCAGAGTACTATGGGGGCGTCGTTGAGGTAAGCCATTATTACGCTGTCCTACAATCACTACTGAAGTTCTAAACCGAGCAGGAACTCATCAGAGAATACCCTCATGCAGTACCCAAGTTCCAACGCAATGTTGCCATAGTCTCCTGTGTTATCATCTACTTTGTCTTCGTGTCAGAAGAATCCCCGTGGCACGAAATTTTTCTTATAATCTCGATCATCAGCCCTTTCATTCAATACGGATATATATTATACTTAAATTATACGCAAGTTCTCTTTGACTTACTCGCAGCTAGTGGATATTCTAACACTGAAGTAGCCACCTCCAAAAGTTTGGAAAGACCGTGCGACAAGATTCGTGGCCGTATAGGGGCATGTATACAAGAAAATGGGCAGTTGATGGGGGAGGCAAGCCGATACGCATCAACCACACGTTGGCGGAATGGACTCAATTCCTTGCATCTGGTGATATAAAGCCTAAGAATTAAGTATAGTCTTGTCGCTTATGACTACCTGAGCTTCAGAGTATTGCAGTGCCGTGGTTTAATAGGAATCTATATTGTATTGGATAAGTTGGAGCATCATGATACTAGGTATGAACTATGACAGAACAGGCTATAAAAGGCTATAAAAAAAAAGCCAAGGCAAATTTCCATCCATTCCAAAATACTACTGCAGTGCTAGGAGTACAAACAAATCTAGAGCCAGAAGTGGAACAGCCAAATGGGTAGCTGTTAGATGGGCTATTCAAGAGATACTGACGACAATATTTAATTCGTACTGTATTAGCCACAAGTCCCACATCTTAGCCAGTGCGGAAAGCGATACTAAATACTGTAATGGCCAGGGCCGGTTAAATATTGAAAAGAAACGCAGAAAGCAGGAACGAGCTCCAAAAGCTGACCCCCGATCTACAATCCGTAGCCGCTTCCGGCAAGCTTCTGGCATTTCCTGTCACACACTTGGCCCGCGTTAGTTAGGGGGAAAAAGAGAGACGGACGGCGCCAAGATGTTGTAATTTCAAGACTGATCGCCCATTTGGCGGCCGTTGCGAGTTGGGTGTTAGTGTAGGTTGGCCGGAGTGGGCTTGGCAGGATTCCACTGATCCTTGAAGACTTTTTATTTCTCATCTCATCTCGTTCTTGTCCTCTCGTGGCAGTTTTGTGAGAGCTGACAGATGATGGGCTGGTGACAGGGGAGTGTCTCGGCGCTGTGCCGAATACTCGTACTCTTGTGTCGCTTGGCGCAGTCGACAGCTTTTGTGGTGACAGGCTTTATTCGAATCACAGTTTACGAGGCTTATATACTATTACCTTGGCAGTTAATATCAGCCAATA
This sequence comes from Trichoderma camerunense, assembly GCF_050948025.1. NCBI lineage: Eukaryota > Fungi > Ascomycota > Sordariomycetes > Hypocreales > Hypocreaceae > Trichoderma > Trichoderma camerunense. The sequence goes on from NW_028145369.1 coordinate 3,110,070, forward strand.
CGAGTGTAATCCTCCCGTCTGTAGAGAAGCCACAACAAGTGTCTAGGCCACTTGACCAGAACATAAGCTGCCTATCTATGAATGAACCAACCTATCCAACGTATGCCCTCATCAAGTGAAAATTGTCAGAAGCCTATCAGTTGACATGAAAATATTTTTATCCACAACGGCAAGATTTTCTTGACTCGGTGCTTGACTCTATATTGGTCATCATCATATGAGCTTCTGACCATCTCCACCATGAGGGCATCCAGTTAGATAGAAAAAGAAAAACTTCCAGCGAAGTTTCAGAGTGTAAAAAAAAAACAGGATTACCGTCATGGTATTGACGGGTCCCCCTTTGCATCAAGAATGGGCCCCATCGAGTAACCAAGCTTTCGCCGGGCAATCGCATAACTATCGACCTCGACAACAAATCCTCTGCACCCGATACCACAGCCGTGACACCATAACGTCCACCTACCATCCATCTCCAGTCAACATCGCCGCAGGCCCTGCTCCTACACCATCCAGCTCGGACTCGTATCTTCATCCATGGGGGCCAGAGGCGCAGAAAACAGGATTGGCAAAATGTCTCGCGAAGACGGATTTAGCAGCAGGCAGGGCCAGATGCCTCAGCTGGGCCAAGGCGCGGAGGTCAGCCGCAGTGCTTCTATGGCGGCGCGTTTCCGCATGCTCCGAAAAGGAGACGTCCGGGGACTTTCTCCCAAAGCTCGGGTCGTGAAAAGATATCACGAGACGCTGACGAGCAGCATCTCCGTCTGTAAGCTTCGAATGGCGATTTGTTGAGCAAAGGGGGATGAAGAGAAGAAGAAAACAAAACTGTTTGCATCAAGCTCTGATTTTTTTTCTAGTGGGTGGAATTTTAGTGGGGCGCAAAGCAGTGCGCTTATGCATCAATGCAGTACAATGCTGTTATCGATTGTGTCTCCGACTGCCTGCGGGCTGGGAGCCAATCCGAGCGTCGCGTTGAGAAATGCTAGGTCGCTGCCTTCGTGCCTGGAGCTGCAACTTTTGGCCTATAAATCCTCCCAAAAGCGCGACGCCGCAGGGGGAACACATTGGCGACGAAAGCATCTCCCAAGCCTTGAGCCCGTCTAAATCAAGGGCGAGGCGAAGAAATTCACGAGACGGGGAACCTCGCGCTGTTACGCGCCCGGGCGTCGAGGGTTAAAAAACCAGCCCGCTGAAAAACTCGAAACCGACTCCCCGAGCGAAAACAATCGAGATTGGCATCTTGCCGACGCTTGATTTTAGATATCCGACATCATGTCCCTGTTCGGCTCCGCAGCGGCGAGCGCCTCTGCCTCGACCACGGTGGGCGACTTGAAGCAGGACGTCGCGCTGGATAATCCTCCGACCGACAGCATCTCGGATCTCGTCTTTTCACCAGCCCCCAACGGACCCGATTTCCTCGCAATCTCCAGCTGGGACAACAAGGTCCGCATCTACGAAATTGCCCAGAACGGCCAGAGCCAGGGTCGTCACGCGTTTGAGCACAGCCAGCCCGTTTTGGGTGTCGATTTCTCAAAGGTAAGCAAGGGCACATTATGACGTCTGAAGCAGAGGGGGAGAAGAGAAGAGATATGATAAGGCGACACAGAGAGAGAAAGCAAGAGTATATGTATGATTTAGTTGAATTGCGAAATACTAACAATACGCTCCCAAATAGGATGGAACAAAGGTAGCTTCCGCCGGTGCAGACAAGAACGTCAAGGTCTGCGACCTAGCATCCCAGCAAGACATTGTCGTCGGAACACACGACCAGCCCGTACGGAGCGTGCGCTTCTTCGACAGCGGCAGCGGCACCATGGTGGTCTCCGGCTCGTGGGACAAGACGGTCAAGTACTGGGATCTCCGGCAGCAGGGGCCTGCGGCCACTCTGGCGTGCCAGGAGCGTGTCTACACCATGGACGTGCAGCAGAACCTGCTCGTCGTCGGCACGGCCGACCGGTACATCAACGTCGTCGACCTCAAAAACCCCACGAAATTCTACAAGACACTGCAGAGCCCCCTTAAGTGGCAGACTAGAGTCGTCAGCTGTTTCCCTGACTCGACGGGCTTCGCAATCGGTAGTATCGAGGGCCGTTGCGCTATTCAGTATGTGGAGGAGAAGGACTCTACGTAAGTTGCCAGCATCAATTCATTGTCTTTGCGTGTTTACTTCCCAGGGACAATGTATAGCTAACTTGACCCAGATCCAACTTTTCATTCAAGTGCCACCGTGACCCGGTCGTCAACAATGTCGTCAATGTGCACGCCGTCAACGACATTTCCTTCCACCCGGTTCACGGCACCTTTAGCACGGCGGGATCGGACGGCACGTTCCACTTCTGGGACAAGGATGCCAAGCATCGTCTCAAGGGCTACCCCAACGTGGGCGGCAGCATCACGGCCACGACGTTCAACAAGACGGGAAGCATCTTTGCCTACGCCATTAGCTACGACTGGAGCAAGGGCTTCCAGCACAACACGCAAAGCTACCCCATCAAGGTGATGCTGCACCCCGTTAACAACGACGAGTGCAAGCCTAGGCCATCAGCCAAGAAGAGGTAAAACGAAGATGGCGTAAAGATGATGACGAGATGGCGGTGTATAATAATGGATGGCGGCGGTGGGTTGTTGGTCGCACGATGGAATTCCAGGACGGTGGAGTAAAGAGATCATGTGTGTGCGTGAAGCCAAAGTTGAAGGGGAAAGGGGACAGACAAGATGGGATTGTCGGGACGAGAAGACGATACCTAATCTACGACGGTTTTTTTTTGTGCGCAATGATGTTATATAGGCGCTACTATCCACAGGAGAGTCAGCATAACGGCGTCGAGCATTAGATGTCGACGCCGGTAGTTTGTCAAGAAAATAAGGCCTTGTTTTTCGCTACATTGATTCATGATTTGATATGTTGAAAGTTGATTGTGAAGAATAAGCTACGATTAAGGTCAATCACAGAATGGTTAAGACGAATTGACACCTGTCGTTTAAATAATGTAATGATGCAATGAAGATGTTTTGATTAAAATTTCCTATATATCTCGGTTTCATAACGAGGGGACTCTGACTCTGTCTGTCCACGGCTTTCATAATGCCTTTTTGGGATGGCCTGTCTTCATGACAAATGTGTTCAACGAAGCAACAGCTCATAAAAAAAAAGATTCATACAAGCAAAAAGAAAAATGCAGCATGAAAAACAAATGCGTTGTACATGGGTTAAAAAAAGAAGGATGGGTTTTAGTTTGATTTGCGAATCGGTTGATTTGATCCGAAAACATCCTCAACCATGCCCTTCCACAGATCCCGAATCATGCCCTGGCTCTGGCCCTCGTCCTGCGCCACGGCAGCAGGCTCCTCATGCACAAACTTGAGCTCAATGGTGTCCAAAACGCCGCTTAATGAAGACAGCGGCGTCGCGGGGAGGACCGTGTCGGGGTTGACTGCGACAATGGACGAGCTGGCAATGGAGACGGGCAAATCAGCAGCCGGGGCGGGATGCGCGGCGGCGTAGTTGTCCGGGAGCAGAGGCATGCGAGGGAGAACATCTGCGAAGGAAGTTGACGAGGAGAGGCTGCCGAGGCCGGGGAGGACGGCGGCGTCGAGGTGGGAGGAGGGAGTTGCAGACGAGGCAGAGCTGGAGAAGGTCTGCATGAGAGGCTTTGCGCGGTTGGCGATAGAGGGTTGGGGGGTTGGGCGGTGGGTTGTGGTGAGGGTTCGAGACTGGAAAAGGAGAATTGTTAGCGCTTTTGATTTCGTCTTGGTGGGAGAAGAGATTGAGTGTGACAATGACATACCTCGGACAGCTCAATGCTGCTTCTTCGGTTGCGCAGCAGCTCGGCGTACTTTGGCATCAGCACGGCGCCGGCATTGTAAGTGGAAGCGTCGAGCAGCGGGTTTGCGGCGCGGGCGGCTGATGAGCTGAGGGCGCGGGAGAGCTTTGCGACGGGGGCGGTAACGCGAGACATGATGTTTGATGTTTGATGCTTGAAGATGGTGGGAAGATGTATGTATGTCGGTGGTGGTGGATGTAGATGTAGAAGAGTCACACGCAACAATGAAGTCGGGACTAAACGGCGCTGAGATGGGAACAGATGGATGGGATGCTTGTAAATGGGAAAAGCAAAAAGAGAGGGAGACAGAGTAAGAATAGTAAGAGAGTAAAGCTTCAGAGGGAAGAGGGGGGAGAGGAATGGCGATGCCGGCAGTTACTTATACGCAACCTACGAAGGCGGGAACCAAAGAAACAAGCGGTGCAGCGGATTGAGGAAAGGAGGACGCCAAACGGGCTTTTGGTGGCATGACCCAAAAGCGAATAGCATTCACAGCACAACGCGGTACAGGACAGAATGGCATACCCAGAGAGAGTTTCCCACCCCTTGAATTACTTACCCCGTTCGGCAGTGGGATTAAGCGGAGAATGGATACATCCAGCAAGCCATAGTTGGTACATGGACTGCATACCGTAGAAGCTTCAAAACTCAACAAAGCTGGAGATGCTACCAAGCACAAGCCCAACTGGGACCCTGGCCTTTACGAATACGCACCCGTCGAGCCGGGCGGTGGGCCGTTTCCGGGGCGGGGGCGCTTCGGGGGCTATCGCTAGCCGGATACTTGTCTCGTCCCTACAATTTAGCTGGCAGAAACGGGTATCCTCGTAGCAGAAAAGAGGGGCACACGACAAAAGCTGTTGAGGAGCCGGGAAGCCAAAAAGTGGTCCAAGGGGAGGCAATCCGAGCTTCCAGCTTGTCTTGTCCAGCAGCAGCTTGTTTAGCAGCTGGAGCCTTTTAGCCCCCTCGGCCTGGGCTTCCAACTAGCACAGCCCCCCTGTGAATCGGTGCTGCCTAGGTGGAGCTGGGCGACTCAACTCACCTACAGATTGAAGCTACAGAAGGGGGGGGGCCAAGCAGGAATCCATTTGATTGATCCATTGACTCTTCCATGCAGCGGAGAGGCTTCACCGATGCTTGGCTTGGGAAGGGAATGGAGTCCCTTACGAACTGCTGCTTTGGCTGTGAGTACAGTACGAGTGTATTGAACCATTCCGCAAACGATGGTCCTCTTTCGCATCATATAGACTCATCCATCCAATACAGGCATTCAGTACACAGCTCTTTATGGATGGGCGGAGGAGAAAAGTCCGCGAGTGCCGAGCCAGAACGAACCATGGCATTCCCATTGCTTTTTTCCTTTTCGTTTCGCCCAAGTGCGTGCATGCATGTACATACAGACAGACGGTCATCAGCTGGTGCGTGCGTGATTGCGTGTGCGAAAATGGTCATGGAGGCCTGTGCCAGCTTCCAGGTTGGCTTGTTCGGGCACAGCTACTGTATGAGTACATGCATGCATCAGACGTTGATGAATCTGCTTACGAGTACCGAGCTGCTGTGAATCAAGATCTTGTCTCTCTATCTCTCTCTATCTGCTCCGTATCTCTGCCTTTATCTTACATCTCTCAGTCTCTCAGTCTTATCTCCCGTCCTATCTCAACGTTGGCTGGCCCCAAGGGCCCAAATCCAAGACACTGCAATTCGTTGGGGAGCGTTCCTGAAAAGCAAACAGCCACGCAACGGCAGCCAATTCCAACTGAACCCAACTATGAGTACTGTACTAACCACTAACCTTTGAGGCTTGGACCAGCCGCCGGCACATCTCCGAGATTCCGGCGTTGGGAAATCTGACGGGGATCCGCCAGCGCCTTGAACCCTGTTTTCTTGGCCAAGCTCTTTGGATCTGTTCTGTCTCGGTCTTTGTTTTTGTCTTGTCTTGCTCTGCTCTGCTCTGTTCTGTTTGGGCATTGATGTTTAGCCGCCATCAATGATTTACTGAGTAATGTCTACTGTACTGTTCACTGTAATCAACCAACTGCAACAATGCACAACAACGCAGCAGCTTCACCGCCTCGTGTCTGTCCATCCATCACACGACCAAACGGGTAAATCCACGGGACTATCCCATCTTCCCCCTCTTCTCTTTTCCCTTTTTATTTTTCAACTAAACCCAGATCTTACAGTGCATACAGGACATTACTTAGTCCGTACTCTCAAACATCATTACTCCGGATATCGCACTTCATTCCACTCCTACATACGAGTACGACCGAGTTCAGGCCAGCCGTGCTCTGTCCTCCGTCGAATAAACTAGAACGCTCCTAAAAACGGCAGTGCGAGATACGGAGTCTCCGTCCCGACAAGGTTACCCGCCCATGTCCATGTCGGCTTACTGTAATCACTTTGGATCAAGATCCTTCCCAGCCCACGTGTCTCGGTGACCTTCAATGTTCCCTGTCAACCTGCATCTCTTGCAGGCATTCGGCTTCCAATGTTCTTTTCTCTTCCATCTTCTTTTCTTCCTTATCTTATCCATACAGTACATTACAGAGTCTTTCATGATTCCAAATGCTTTTCCGTTCTTTATATTGCGGCATCCCAATTCAGGAAGCTCGGCCGAATTATTCCTGCGATGCGTGTACATACTCCTATTAATACATTAACCTAACCTTCATCAGCAATAATGCACACGGCGACTCATCAAGACTCATCATCACATTGCCTAGCACATATGAGAAAATTTTACTTCATTTTCTGTAATTCTTTATTTCTGGTATCCATGTAATAGACATGGCAATCCGTGTGATAAGCACAGCTGCGTCTGCCATGTCGAGTGATGGAGCACGAGCTGGGTAAACTGTGCTACTCCCACCTCATCTTCCATCAAGCACCAATTTTCCCTAGCATTACCGGAAAAGGATATGCCTGGGCCCTTTGTAATGGAGATCTTTTTGACTGACATGTCGAATTGACAACCTTATTTGACAAAGAACTTAAGTCCATGTCAAATACTACCTGCATTAAGCCCTGTGAACGGTCTCAGACGTCACCTCTTGAAGTCCATCCAGTCTTTGCTGCCAGAATAAAACTCCATGCCTTGCCTTCTCGGCATCTTCTCAGCACGGACATTTCTCGTTATTCTTGCATCAAACTCCACAGACGGCACGCGTATCAGATCTTCAGGCTGCAGTTCGCTTATAGGTGCCAGGCAGATCTCTTGCGGAGCGTATATCTAGATGCCGTAATGCACAGCTTGCATACTAGCCGCATGCTAACTCGAGCCAGAGCTTGATACCGTACTTGTGAGCTTGGCGGTGCCTGATATAGCTGCGCCCGCGACTCAATAACAGTGCTTTGGTCTAGAAAATCTCCATGAGTGAACCATAGAAGCTCTTTGCATCAAAAGATGTTGCTGATAGGCTATTAAATCACACTGCGGACACTGCATAATGGTTCATCACTAGTACTACGTCGCTTCTAACTTTCAGAGATGTCAGTCATTATGCACAAGACATTGCGGAAATCTGTCGCACAGATAGATATCAGGCTCAGAATAAAGATACTATGTCAGTCAATGGGAGAAACAGTAGTGATTGGCAGTGATGTATTTAGTGCCAAATATAGTTTTAGTATTGGGGAAACGGAAAAGCTAGGATCATTGAAATGCTCAGAGTCTTGGCTCGGCACATACTACGATGAGCATATATCCACTTTTGAACATTTACATCAACTCGTAAAAGAGCCTTGTGTGTATAAAGGCATAAAAACCATATATAGCACTATATTCTATGGTATTTCCTTGAAGAATTTGGTACAATTTTCGTGATAAGCTCAGCTATAAATTGCTCTCCAAAGCCGATGCTTACAACTGAGGCTGATGTGGTCCTCTAATGCATGCGTCTACAGACAGGTCATAGCAGTGGAAAGATGGTGCTCAAATCAACAAACATTATCATGAAAACATTACCAGCGGAACGACATAAAAGTCAGCAGAAGATCATTCACGACAGTTCAATCTACGGAGCACATGTGACATATCATTGAATCCCACCCCATCGTTTCCCCAGAGACACGACCCCAAGACAAAGAAATCTGACGGGTCAAATCCATGAATGTCAAGTAAAATCCCCCGCCTCAACTCTCAGCTCACTCCCAGACGTCATTTCAGCTCTCAAAGACCAAACACCTGGTTGAACGCGCGTACACCAATGCTTTCCACCCCTTACATGCAAGAGAAAAGGAGGCCCGTCACTGCCGCAGCAGCAAACAATCCTATTACTATAATGATCGGACCCTCAACACTGCAAGGGGGAGACGGCACAGAAAGAAAAAAAAAGAAAAGAAAAGAACGAGCATCTTAAGAGGACAGACCGCAACTGAATTGTCTTACCAGGTTTAATGCGGCTGAGGGGAAGCTAGTGCAGGTACTGTAGCACAATCATCCTCTCCCCTGTCAGCAGAATCCTCCGCGGACTCTCCACCTCAGCTTTCTGGGCATTAGGTATTAAGTTTCTTCGTGATACGACTTGTAGAGAAACCATATTAAAGGTATATACGAGTCAAACGTAGGCAAAGTATATGGGACACCATATCTAAGTGACCGGGACGGGCCGCGGATGGACTTCCGAATCTGATGCTGGCTGTCTTTCTTTCTACTATTATATTCCAGCCCACTCTCCCTTGCATTCGGTAAGCAATGTCACATCCAATCACATCAAAGTGGCTATTTGGATCCAGGCTCTGCATCTGCCGTGCAGCCGCGACGTGATGCTCTAACAGGCGGAGAAACTCGTCCCTCTTTGGCGACCATCTCAAGATCATCTTATCTCCAACGAATCATGCACCCCCGAAAGGCAATACCACAGGAACCAGAGACTGACCACAGCGTTCGTCTGCCGGCCTGCTCATCTCTTGGCTCACGAACGGTGGGCAGATTGAGATATGACACGTCAAGCGATCCGCCCCCCGGCAATGTTTCTCAATTTTTGATGAATGGCTTAAAGATGGCGCGGTCTTGGCGCATATGATTGTCCAGTAGCCGTCTTTCAGCCCGTCACACGGCATATGCTTGCGCATAAGAGCCTTTCTTTGCTTTTTTTTTTTTGTTGCCAGGCGGGATGAGCTTCTAGCGGTGTCGACCACCGGTGTGATTGGGTGATTATACAGCAAAAGGCGCGGCTTGCAATGAGACAACTAGGCTATGAGAAGCACAGAATCCCTGTCACCGGTCAAGAGCGTTTTGCAACCATGATGTTCTGGCTGGTATTACTGCATGTTTGCGTGCTTGTAGAGAGGACTAATATAAGACAATACTAATATACGACCCCGACTAATATGCAAACTGCAGCGGCCACCACCGCCTTGTTTTAATCCTCGCCTTATTTTAGTACCTGAATAAGAGGATGAATATTATGAACTGTCTCATTCTCTTGACTGTATAAAAGGAACACGCGCTGCCAATGGAAAAAGCGTCTGGTTCCATCCATCTCGTGCAGTTCTCTCATCCCATCGCCCTTGAGCAATCACCACTCGTCAATAGAGCCACACGGCCCTCAAAGTCGAAGTAGCCATGGGCGACAAACTAACATCCGCCATCCTCTCAGAGGGGTTCATGGGCCTCAAATTGTTTGGAACCGGTACTCATGGCCAAATATACGGCGCCTACGACAAAAAGCTAGACAACATGGTAGCCATCAAAAAACTCGACATTTCAACACCAGCACATGGAGAGCGGTTGAAGCAAGATATTACCGCCATCAAGAAAGCCAGGCATGTGAGCTATGCCACATATAAATCTTTCAAAGCCCTCATCTTTAAACGAAGCTGATCCAAAATTTCACAGCGCAACATTGTTCCCATCCTTTACGCCCTTGTCCGACCCAGAATGGCACTCCTCGTCATCCCCCCGAAACCAAGCAACCTCCACGCCCTCATCCCTCTCCAATACGATCTAAACCTGAAAACATCCGCCTTCTACTGCTTGACGATTCAAATGCTCTCCGCACTCACATACCTCCAAGAAGAAGGCCTGTCCCACCGAAACATCAAACCCACCAACATCCTCGTCGAGGCCAGCGGCCCAGGATTCCACTTTCAGCTCACGGACTTTGCCCTCGCCCAACCCCTCGCTATAACCGACATAAATAAAACTTACTACAAGGCTCCGGAGACATACGTCGACACATACCCCCTAACTACGAAGCAAGACGTCTGGTCGCTCTTCGTAACACTGGCCATCTCCTGCGGCTACTTATCCGAGACGGAGCTCTCTAACAGACCGCCCTCGGCAGCTGCCTGGGCGGTTGTCGAGGCGGGAGTGCAAATGGGCGAGCTGGAAGCCATGGCGCAGCAGAATCCGACTCTGCGGGCGTCTGCGTCAGTCATGTTCCACCAGTTGCGACCCAAGGAGAGAGTAAACTCACGGGGCGAAGTTGAATATCCAGAAGTCAGCCCCGACTATGTCGGCTTATACGGCAGCGGTCGACTGGAGAAGGACGCCGTGATTCCTCTCGGGCCAAGAGCAGACGTTCGAACATTGACTGGACCTCTGGGATTAGGATCTGGAGCGTCAGTGTCACCGTTGCCACCCGCGACGCCTGAGCCATATCAATACTTGCCGTCCGGTCTTGGTCTATTTGATGAATCCACAGCCATGGCAATCGAGGCCCCCAACGAGAGAATGCCATCACCGTCTTCACACAGCGGATCATTCCAGAAGCAGCCAGACTACGAGCACTTAAAATTCCATCATTACGACTCAGTCAACCAGCGCTGTCTAGCCAGCTGCTGCAACAACACAAACACAAACACCAACAACAGCAACACTCCTCGCTCCTTATCCTGGACCTCTTCTTCTCAGCCTCTCAGCCCATACGCCCCGAGTTTCGTCCCCGTCAGTCCTCCCCTCGCTCCCACGACACCGCTACCGCTTCGTTCGATAACACCTACCGAGACCTGGGACATCTGGGGCGTCTATAAAGTCGCAAATACAATCAATTTCTCCAGCAAGGATTATGTGAGGCCGTACCCCATGGCTTGCGACAGCCAGGAAGACCAAGTCATGGAGGACGTACCACTTGAGGACTACAAGTGGACCGAAGACGACGATGGACCTGTTGCTATTAACCCGTGGCAGTCGCCTTTATTGAGTTTCGTCTCATGAGTTAATATGCTTTTAGAGCCGTTGGGTTTACTTGGAGGGGTATATAAGGGAGCATGTTTTTTGTTGTATAAGACTTGGTTATTTTCTTCATTCTCTCTCTTCTTCTGTAAATATATTATTTACTCTTATTTATCAACTCTCTTTTAATCAAACTTTTTTATCACATGCCTATCCCCATCTCCATCTCCATCCCCACATCTTCATCTCTACCTAGACAACATCGAGATATCCCTCAAAAATGCGTATAAATCAATCAAACTTATCTCCACTCCACCACGTCAAATTCCCTAATCCATCTCAAGGCCTAGCCCGTCTCTTAGTTTCCGGCCCTTGTCCGGCCCCTCGTCAAATGGCATCATCGAACAAAATCTCACTTTAGATAGTAGATAAAAAAAGCTACCCCACCTCCCCGCCGATTCCTAATAACTAATACGCCATCACCATCTTTGCGCCAACTCTGCGCCAAACGCTGCCACCGCGTCCAAACTCCCTCAAAGCACTCAATTCGCTCACTGGATATCCATCCAGTCCCCATCTATCCCTCCAGACCAATATCCAACCCCAAATCCTCATCATGGCAGACAAGAAACGGGCCGTCGACTCAGACAAAGGCAAGTCTCATCCCCTCAAAACCATCAACACCAAAAAAACACACCATCACCAAACAAAAGCTAACCACCATACAATTAAAACAGTCTGGACAACCCTCATCACCAACACCGCCTACCTCCCCGGCCTCCTCACCCTCAACCACTCTCTCCGCGCCGCCGGCTCAAAATACCCCCTCGTCGCCCTCTACACAGATACTTTCCCCCAAGCCGGCCACCACGCCCTCAAACTTCGCGGCATCCCCTCCCAGCGCATCGACTACATCCTCCCCACCAACGGAAAGGACTACTCCAACGACCCGCGCTTCTACGACTGCTGGAGCAAGCTCGTGCCCTTCTCTTTAACTCAATACTCCCGCATCGTCCAGCTCGACTCCGACATGCTCGTCCTCCGCAACATGGACGAGCTCATGGACCTCCCCCTCGACGACCCCCAAATCCACGAATCCGGCGACACATCTTCCTCCTCCTCCAAGCGCGTCTTCGCCGCCGGCCACGCTTGCGTCTGCAACCCCCTCCGCAAACCACACTACCCCAAAAACTGGATCCCCCAAAACTGCGCCTTCACAAGCCAGCACTCCGACCCCGATACCGCACAAACCGTCGGCGCAGACCCTGCCGTCGGGCCCCTAGGCTTCATGAACGGCGGCCTGCAGGTCGTCAACCCGTCCGCCGCGCTCTACGACCAGATCCTCGCCCACATGGAGGCCGACGCCGTCAACATGGACTTTGCCGACCAGTCGCTGCTGTCCGATCTCTATCGCGGCCGCTGGGTCCCGCTGCCTTATACGTATAATGCGCTCAAGACGCTGCGCTGGGATGGCGTGCACGCCCAGATCTGGAGGGACGACGAGGTGAAGAACATTCACTACATCTTGAGCCCTAAACCGTGGGATGAGATCAACGATGAGGGCGAGTGGACGGGGACTGAAGAGTCGCACAAGTGGTGGATAGATACTAATAAGAAGAGGAAGGCCGCTGAGAAGGAGGCCGGCATCGATGATGAATTTTGAATACAGTAAAGAAGAAAAATAGAAAGAAAGGAAAGGAAGGGGTTTTGTATATTGGTCATGGATCAGTTGATCCTGTTTCATTAGACCAAATTCTATTTATGGGTAGGCGATTTTGGCTTGATCATGTTCTGGGGTTTTGCATCTCACATGAAAATATGTATATATACTAATGCACATAGGTACTATAGACATCCAGGATACAAACCACAAAAAGCGAATAGACCTATTCTTTTGCATGCACCCTCGAGAACTTCAATTCACAGCTCTATTTGTATATATCCATAACCCGCAGGCGCTGTCTATATTGTAATATCTGTGCTTTGCTTGAGCCGTCATTCTGTAAGTTATCCTTGTAATCCATCCCATTCCAAGCCATCCCAGTACTATCCAAATAAAAAAGGAGGGAATCAAAAACAAACATCATTCTGTTCAGGTATAGTTCGATAATCCAAACGCCTTCCCAAACGCAAAAGAAATGGGACATTACTGTCATCAAAACCCCTCCGCCAAACTATGCTATATACTGCCTTTTCAAAAAGGCAGTACAGGAAAAGGAGAGAATTCTAACCCTGGCGCTTGTTCCCTTCGAGCAACGTGTGCCACCGCTTTATAAAACCGCCAGTTGCAATAAACTCAAAGATGCTTCTCTCAGGTATATAGTAGTCAGGTATCGTCAAACATTTGAACTTTTTTTTCTCTTCTTTTTTTCTTATTAGGTGAGACGACACATCTCTCTCCAGCATATGCTTAATGCCTCTTATATTTCTATCAGACTGTTAGCCAGTTTCTTCTTCCAACACAAATTCCTATGAACCAGGCTCTTACCTCGTTAATTCTGCGTTGATTGTGGGGATCAATCGAGTTGGTGGCTCCCATCAATGTCTGGCCGATGACCTTGGTCACACCCACTGCAGGTCGGAAGATGATGGTCGGCGCTCGTCGGAGAACCGCTCTGGCAGCACCGCTAGCTGACTGGCTCTCCATCACCTCGCCTGGCACTGCGATAATGGCATCTCGTGCCAGGTTCACATCTCTGGCAAGCGATCTATAACCACCCCGGATGCCTTGAATCACGCCCGTGGGATGATCTGCATACAGCGAGATTTGCTTCTTGTCGTCTGCATCCAAGTCATCGTCTTCCCAGCCCTCCTCAGGCCGAGCCCCGCCGCTGAGCATCTCCTCTGCCCCTTGTAGAGCGTACTGCGTGCCTACGGCCAGTTTCGCTCCAAATTTGACCAATTCCGTTCCGGTCGTGCGAGCAAACGCCGCAGCCCCCTTGGATATGCTTCGAATGATGCGACCATCCTTTTGGTATTCTTTGAGGGGAATCTCAACCAAATCTTTGAACCCGCTGCCAATGTTGACCAGGGATCTCACGGGTGCTAGACCTGCCACGACACCTGGAAGCTGCGTCTTTCTGACATCGGGCGACCAAATGTCGTTGAGCGTCTTGCCAAATCGATCAAAGCCGGTGACTCCATAAATGATTACATGCCGGAGGACCATCCTAGACTCTTCCAGTGTAATAAAGTTCATAAACTCGGTCGTGTGCCCAGACCGAAGACCAGCATAGTCTACTCGTTTCGGCTTAAAGTCTAGTTTGACTGGGATATCCATTACCTCGGCCCTTTGTAGGAAGGGCACATCGCTGGGTGATGAGTGCACCGGAACGCTATCGTCTTTGAATTCAAAGAAGCGAGTGATGAAGTCGAGAGCATCCTGGTCGACATGGAGTCTCAGGGGCAGCACGGTCGCTCGAAGTACAATCTCTGATGCTCCTAGCTCCGGTAGCGGCTTCACTGTGAGGAGCTCGAGATGCACCATGCTGGTGCCCATCTCACGCTCGCCCTGATCTTGGTCGTACGTCACAAATTTCTTCCATGTCGACGTGGGAACATGATCAAAAATGTCAAGATTCTGAACCCGAACATCGATGCTGCTCTGCGTCTCTCCAGCACCAGCGGGGAATGCAACCATGTCGACATTGACGCCTTGGAGTTCAAAGGTGATCTTGTGGTGCTTGCTTCGTTGTAGCTTTAAGCGCCGTGACTTGGGGTATCCTCGACGCATGGTCCGGTTCGTCGTGGCCGTCACTGCCGTTGTAGCGACAGACTCCGTCTCCGTTGCATTATCAGCAAGGCCTTCGTTAATCGCACGAGCCAACTCCTGTGGATCTCGGTTGGCTGGAATTCCAATGTAGATGGAATTGAACAAGAAGTCGCCAATCGTCTCTTCATCCTCGATTTCTTCTTCGAAAATCTGCTGCCCGCTGAGTCGTGCTTGTCGTTCGTAGACCTTTGCCTCTACATCATGAACGGCTTTGCTGATGATATCGCGCGTATGGGTCCAGTCATAGCCGTCAAATAGGTTCCAGATGAGGTGGACATCCCTGACAGACACCTTAAGGGGGCTGCGTTTCACCAAGTTTGCGGGGGCCTTGTCGTACGTGTTCTTGTTCGAGTTCCAAATTTTGGCGGCGTGCTCCTCGGCGGCGTTTTCCGTGTAAAAGTCATCATGAATAAACAAATCATCGCTGTCTTCGGAGATGTAGCTGGTAGAAGTCATAAGCCCAGTGTTAAATACTGCCGAGTTGGTACCTTGCATCCTTGCGTCCTGTGATGTGGCAGAAAGCTTCATAGCATCAAAGAGCTCTTCACCCCCAAGCTCGTCTCCGTAGAACTGTGACTCAACGCGAAGGGAGTCGCCCCCAAAGCCAGCGTCGGACTGACTCTTGGCCATCTCCTGTGCACCCGCAAAGTCTTGATCAAAGTCGTATTCCCCTTCCGGCTTTCCAAATGCCTCGGCTGAAATTGACGCAAGCAGGTCTTGCACAGGCATCACTTTGGTCCTGTATTTGTTCTCTTTGCTTGGTGGGGTTGGTGGTGAAAGGGCATTTGCTAGACTTATTAGAGTTTGAGTTGAGTCTGCACAAGTCTCCAGCACCAAAAGGTCGTCCCGAACCTCAACCTCTACCTGCTTCTCACCATCTGCATTTGGGGCGACACTGACGGTAACCTTTGCTGACGACATGTAGCAAATGTCGACGAACCCCTGAGCACACATTGAAACCACTTGAGGTGATGCTGATGAAGATGCTCGGCGCCTTGCACTTGAAGAAACGCGGTGATCCGATGTGCTCAACGAAGCATCATCCGTGAGCAGAATGGACGCCTTGTTAACGTCGAGACTCACGTTCGTAACCTCGTCCTTAGGGAGGACTACAGCAAGGCGGGCGTCTGTAAATACAACGACCATCTTTGATTTTTGGTTGAGGGGATTTAGGCCGATAAGGCAGTCCCGAAACGACACATCCAAAGTCATTGGCTTACTCTGCTTCGTAGTGGACTGCGTGGGCGATGGGGGCTGCTGCCGTGCCAATGCTGCGTGGGCGTGATCGCCAAGACTGGCGACTGAGGCAGCAAGGCTGTCTTCAAAGTCCTGAGGAGTAGCGTCATTGGCCAGACCAAGGACGTCCATAATCGTTGGAACGCGGTATTCGATGCTGATGTCTTGTAGGTTCAGCTTCACAACGGGCTCAATGTCGTCTCCAATCATTCTTGCCATAATAACCGGGCCGCGGTTCGCAATCTCAGCCGAAGGATATAGAATTGAGGAACTGACGAGCTCTTCGGTCTTGTTGCGCTTGATAGATATCCCCGAGACTGCAATAGCCACCAAAGACGGAACAGTAATATGCGCGGCCTCCAGCTCTTTAATGTCGCTGCTAAGCTGTCCAAGGGTTCCGCCAATGTCAACGCTCGCGCCGAATTTATTAACTTTTGCAAGAGTCATGAGCCCAGGCCTATCATCTTCAGGGAGATATTTCGCCACGGTAGACAGCTTGGCCAGTTCTTCACCGAGGGTTGGAAGAACCTCGAGCTGAGCCAAGTTTTTCACCCGCACATTCAGCGTTTCCACTCCGACTCTGAGTACCGAGCCTTTCCTCCGTTGCCGGATAAGAGTATCAACCATGATTTCATCGCTTCCGTGGTCAAATTTGGCCTTGGAGGGCGTGATCAACCCAAGTAGTTTCTCAAGGTCCGAATCGTTTGGAGTCGTCACAAACTCCAACCGCATGCCGAGTATCTCGGTATTGATAGCAGGATCCGCCATAGAATTCTTTAGATAAGGCCCAGACACGCGCATCATGCTACACCCGACTCCGACACCTTCCTCTCTACTGATGAGCTTGATGGCATTGCTTTCAGCGACAAAGCTGCATTCTTTCCCAAGGAGCTCAATGTAGGATCCGCCTATCCGCATATTGACTTTATTTTCAGAAGTAGCCGATTTGTCGTCCGGGTTGATGGGTGTATCAAATCGTACACCTCTTGCCCGCTGCGCTGAGGCTGGCTTCGGCGGCGGTTTGGGTGTAGGCGATGGGCTAGAAGTCATCGAGGCACTCATATTGAGAAAGCTGCTCAAACCTCCAAACCAGCTAAAGGTCTCATCAAGTCTTTGCAGATCCATACGGATAGCCAATGGCAGCGTCTCAATCTCCGTTTTGACGCTGTCCTTGGACTGTGTCATCTTGATGCCTACATCATGTCCGTTTGACAGAAAAGTGTCCCTTACAGACGTACTCATCGGTCTGGCTTTGTCAAAAGAGATAATGTCGTCATTGGTGTATCCGAAACGGAAAGTTTCCAGATCAATCGTTGTCTGGATGGCATCCTGCTTCTCTGGCTTACCTCTTCCGGCGGGATGGGCAGTCACTTTGACAGGTGACACGGAAATGGCCAAATTCCCCAATGTTGCGTTGAGAAGAACTTCATGGTCAAACATGAATGCTGAGGGATCCAGGTGGCGATGAGGAGTGTCTGTCACCCCGCCAAGTCGACTCAGGAAATCCAAAGATATCTCTTTAACTGATACCTTGATTTCCGGCACCTTATCTGATTGCTGCGCATTATCAGCGCCCTTGCTTGGGGCTTTGACAGGGTTGTCATTTTTCACTGCCTCGAGAAGCTTTCCAACAATCATGGCAAGCACAAATGCCAGAGAAGCATCAAAACGGATCGAAACTGGGGACAAATCCACCTCCAGAACATTATCAACGCTCTGAGTTCGTCGTATGTGGGGCCTGTGATCGAACACGGAGCCAGATGCTGGCGCATGTACGGAGAAGGCTCCAGGGGCCTGAGGATAGACCGAATTGCTCATCGCCCTGGCAAGTTCCGCAACCGATTCAGAAGTGTCTTCTTCCATTTCGATATGCTGATGTGTCGTAGGTATATATACAGAAATTGTCTGAAGATGTAAAATTTCCTTGACAACTCGTGTTGGCCCTTTTGGAGTGGCGGCATCCTCGTGTTGTGACTCCTCATCCGTTTCCATCGAGCTGCTCCTTTCCTCAGCTGCAGGAGCTGGTTTGATTGCCGGAGAGCTTGGCTTCTGTTCAACTTCGAACTCGGCTTTGTGCTCGGCTTCAGACACAAAAACTGGCTGAGGTTGAGGCTCTGGTATATCTGCCCTGGGAGGGGAATGCTCCTTCGTCACGGCATGATGGGACATTGTTCTGTCAGATCCGGATGAGCCTTGAGAGGCATTGTCATCCCAGCCACCAGGCATGGCGGACTTGGGAGACGCATATGTAGGCGGAGATTGGTTACCTCGCTTTGGAGAGGCTGGAGGGGTCCGAGCGAGCTCTGTTGTTTGTTCTTCTGGTGGTAGGGCCGTTTGTTCAACAGCTTGTTCGACTGCTGGATCAACGGGTGGGGGGAGTGTGTGTTGAGAAATTTCAAGTCCTGATATGTCGGCTTGACTCTCTGCTTTTGAGAAAGCGCTCATATACATGCTCTCAGCTTCCTCATGGGTATATAGATGTGATTGCGAAAGATCTTCAGCCAAATTCCCTGGCTCATAATGACCCTCAGGCCCGAACTCCGTGGAAGAGTGAGTGCCAGACGGCTCAATATCTTCCTGCTGTCGCGATAAGGAATAGGTTGATTGTGAGATCTGCTCCTCCATGTCTTGTGATCTTGACAGCCCACTATCGGACAATCTCCTTGCGGGCGATGAGTAGTTCGATTCAGGATCTTCGGGTGAGTGAAATACTGCGTTATCAGGAGAGTTGAATTCTCGGGATAGCGAGGCGCGGGGAGTCGAAGGGCATTCGTCATCCGGCATACCCTCATCCTGATAGTCAAGGTCGTATGGAATTCCAAGAGCTTCTTCGCTATCTCCCAAAGGATAGCTTGGTTGATCCAACTCGGCCATTTGATCTAAAAAGCTCGAATGCAGTGATTGGATAGATGGATTACTGCTGCTCGCTTGCGATGTCGACATGCGCTGGCTATGAACGCTTTCTCGAGGCGACTGCGACGACTGGCCATGGAACCCTCGCCGGGAGGACATCATCGACGGTGTGAAGGAAGGCGCAAAAGCTGGCGTTTGCAGACTTTCCGTAGACAAGGAGGTAGCTTGCCTTGAAGGTGGATTCCTGGTATTAAGAGGCGAAGATGTTGCCGACGGCGAAGTCATGGAAGATGACCGAGTCAGGGTAGAAAAGACGTTGGCCTCAGATATTAGATAGGCGCGGACATTGTCTAGAGAGATCTGTCGTTTTCCTTCCTTGGGCGCTGCTACGGCAGACGCTCGAGACTCCTCGCTCCTCGTGGTAACACCCTCGATGTCGATGCCTTCCAGGGCTATTTGGAAAGACACAGGTTCTGTAGTTGATGAACTCATATCCACTGGAATATCCATATCTAACTGGAACCCCACGCCTTTGATCCTTATCTGCATCCGATCAACGATTCCCTGCAAAAAGCCAGCCAGGAAGCCCGGCAGCGACAAGGGCTGCCCAGTGCCCACGATCGGTTCATCTTCGCTGCTGTCATCGCTCATGGAAGTGGATGCGCCGAGATCTTGTGTTTCTGCAGCTAGCGCCGCTTCGAGCTTTCTTCGCTCCGACGATGGCTGCGTTTCGAGGAATGATTGCGCAAGGTCAACAGTATTCGGAACTGCTGAGGCATCGTCGTCGTTGTTGGCTGCCGAAGTTGAGCGGCCCGATTTGGACTTGGCACCCGTTGTTACCACTTTCAGCTTGACATCCACGCCATCAACTTCGATAGATATGGGGCTCGTGTAAAAGTCCATCGGAATGGTAACTCGGAGGAGTAAAACCTTGGCTTTCTGTATCGCAAACGTCTCGGGTAGCTTCAGCAGCTTCTCCAGTTTCTAAAATTGATGTTAGTCTCTTCCCCATTGTGTCAAACGGCCTGACCGTCCTCCAACAGAGTATCAAAAGACTCACATCTAGCTGAACTCCAACATCCCTAAATTCGAAGACTGTATTTCTACCTATCGCAAGATCTAGATTGTCCATGTCTAAAGCGTCAGAGTCGAGGAGCTCCAGCCGCGATAAAGCATATCGCAGCAGCCGTTTAGGCATGCTAGAGCTCCGAAAGGACTGGAAAAGCCCAGCCATGGTGGTTCGTCCCGAGGTGCCGTATTATCGGGATGGTTCGTAGGTGGAGAGAGGAGAGGCAGGCAAGGTGATTGAGCACTGGCGACGAAAGAGCAAATAAAAAAGTTAAATCGAATCGTCACCGGCTCCAGAACAGCCAGCCAAACGCTGTGGTAGGCGCGATATCAACAGACCCCCGGCCAAATGCGGGGACGAGGTTCATGATTATACGGCGAAACGACGAGGCATCAAAGGCGCGAGAGCAGGTTGTCGAGAGAGCAAGCAGGGCGCAAGGAAGGGTTTGGCTTTTGCGGCTTTTGCCTGCTGGATGGAGCAGAAGAAGCGAGATGAAGAATGGATGGATGGTTTCCAAACTTGCTGCAAGAGAGAGTTTGTCCGGGGCTTAGTGGACAAGACTGGTCAAGGCGGAAGGAAAGTCAAGCGGTCGAGGGGCTGGAGGGAACTCATGAGCTGCCCAGGCAGTTAAGGCGATACCTGGTGAGTACGCAGCTATACCTATGGCGGCAGCGCTATGCCTGAATCAAGGACCCTGGAGGGCCCCATTCACCCGCTAGCTCGTGACGTTCGCGGGAGTCATGGCAGGCAGAGACAGGGCGCTGCAGCGTCAGTTGACCGCTGGGGCCGCTATCGATTAGCCGTTGGCGACGTCAGTCGGGGAGTACCAGAGTGTCACTGCCCTACACCGAGTACCACCGGGCTTGTACCTGGCGCAGGTTCGTGCTGGCCAGCTCCGCTTTGCTCCGTGCTAACCTTGAACATTGGCCCGACGGCTGGTACCTCCCAGATACGTCAGTCAGTCGCATGCGCGGAGGTACCCTGCGTCAGGTCAGGTCAGGTCGTCTCATGGAGAATCCTCCACTGAAAATAGGCCACCGGCTACGGCCTGATATCGGCAGTGCAACATCCATTGCTAGAGCGTCCAATGAAAACACCACCGCTTCCCTATCGCGATATCACGTCAATCCCAGACAGCGCACGCATCTGCGCCCCTGGAGCCGGTTGGCCAGCCAATGTCCGTATTGCTGGCATATGCATCTAGCAGTGGATCGGCGGGTCACGGCAGCACCAGAGATAGGTCGATAGGGCCAGAGGCCAACCACAGATGCATCCGCGCATGCAGAGTCGTTAGGCATCTGAGCATCCCAAGTTTTGGCTCCAGATGCTGCCTGCGCTCCATCTTGGCGATGGTCCAATGGGAGGAATGAATCTGACGGTGATGCAGATAAGTGTACAGTAGAGTATATTTATATATAGTAATACTATCACAGATGACTGCGATAGGCAAAGTACAATGAATGGATTCAGATTTACGAGTACACCAATGCATCAAATCTTATGGAGCCACTTCCACGCTGTGCTCATGCTCGTATGCCTCCGCTATCCTCTTGCCGACCGACTCTCCGCTCCAATACGCCCCAGTTGCCGTCCCCAGTGCGACAAACGGCGCCGTGTGCTCGCCTGCTAACCACAGCCCTTGCTCCGGCAAACCCTGTCTCATCGTCTTGATGTCCTCATCGCCGTTTGCCAGGCCGACCTGGAAATTGCAGTAGCTGCCGTGTCCCGCCAGCTCGTCGCGCACCCAATTGGTTGAGAGACAGCACACCGGTTGGCAGTCTGGCGACTCTTCAGAGTACTGCGGCAGCCGGGAATAATATGGCTTAAAGAAGTCCAGGAGGAAGGCGTCTTTCTTATCCGTGCCGTCCAATTCGGCCACCTTGGCAGTCAGGTAATCGGACTGCTCACCGTAAATGTAGAAGAGCAGCGTGGGGTGAGCAGCTTCAGGCGCAATGCTGGCCAGCTCAACCACCTCCTGATTCCACCCTCGAGGGTTCTCAGCATGATAGCTGGGAGCGATCCATTGGGCAAAGCCCTGGACTCTGCGACCATCGCCTTCGGCCGGCAGCCAGAATGCCTTGGGAAAGCTAATGTAGACCTGCAGGTTCGAGATTAGCATCTCCGTGAAGCAGTCCTCATTCGTCGATCCAGGCACAGGCACAGGACAGGCACGGCCAACTAACCTTCTCAAGGCTTCCGTAGCCGATGGAGCCAATGGCCTTTGTGAGCATTGACGGCAGGGGAGGGTCGAATGCGGTGAGATTTCGTTTCAGCCACCCCAGGGGGCATGTGACGACGACCTCGTCAAACGCCAAGGTTTGGCCGCCCTTGAGCTGGACTCGGACTTGATCATCTTGCTCTGTCCTGTGGGAGATCTTGTCGGCGACTGATTCGAATTGGATTGTGGCATGTGAAAGCGCTGGCCGTGCGACCTCTTGCAGGATCTTTTCGTATGTGCCGGCGCAAAACAGGTTCTCTAAGAGTCATGCCACGCGATAACATCAGTTTCCTTTCCCTGAAACAACACGAAACACAGGCCAACTTACCGCCCTCGATGCACTCCTCCAGCCAGAAAAACTTCAAGCTCTGTCGACCAACGGCGCTGCCGACGAAAGTACCCCACATCTCAGACATCTGCAGCACCGTCTCTCTCTTCTTCTGGAAGTTGTCCTCGGATTCGGGAATCTTTTCCACCACCTTTTCTTTGAAAAAATCCAACAGACTTATACTATCATCGATATCTGCAGAAGACTTGTTGGAATGTATAAAGGCGTCCTGGATGATATCCCACACCAGAGTGGCATATTTTTCTCCTTCCTGCACCGGCAACAAGCTACCCTCCTCGTTAAAGACGTAGGACGTCAGATCCCAAGTTCCAACGGCCGTTCCCGTTTGCTTTGCCAGGTCCAGCATGGGGTTATCGTCAGTGCCGTGTATCCAATTAGGTCCCATATCAACCAAGTGGCCGTTGCCAAGTCTCTGCTGGTAAAGCCTGCCGCCGATACGATCACGGCCCTCGATGATGGTCACTTGGAATCCATTTTGTAACAGTATATCCGCACACCGGAGACCAGCGAGTCCTGCTCCAACGATACCCACGTGTGGTTTTGAACCCGGGACGCCCTTTCTACGCTGTTGCAAGTTGTGTGAGTAGCAGTTTTCAGTCTTAGTCATTTGAGAAGAGTCCAGTGATTCAGTGCATGGTGATGTGTTTTGGCAATGGGAGTCAGCTGGGTGACACCAAAGGCTGTGTAAAGTGGCTTATATGCGTGCGGCAAAATAGATCGTGGGCTGTACATGTAAAAGGCATAGGTGGAAAATGGCTTATACCTGCTTGAAACTCTCCATGGCTACGGTTTTCTTCAGCGAATGGTCCGAGGCCAGCCGGACAAGACTGTGGATTCGTGAAGCCCAGAGATCCTGGTATATTCTGGAAGAAGCTTGTTTCGAGAGACTAGCTGGGTACATTGCATAAGCATCCATCTTGAAAAGTAGGTAGGGTCTCCAAGTAGATCTCGGCAGGCGTATGATGAGAATTGTCCAGTCACTTGACTCTGGGATTCCCAATAGAGTGGATGCTTTGGTGAGATTGAAGCAAAGGACTCAAGTTGGCTAACAGCCAGGAATGTATGAGACGATAAGAGGCAACCAAAAATGATATAAGTGAGAAAATAAACAGGGGCAATGCAAAGCAAAGCAAGACAAAATCCGGCCCCTAACAGTAAGGACAATCTAATATGCGAGATAATAAGGCCAAGTTGCCGCTTCAGATGCAGATAAGATGAAAAGAGCGCTATTGGTCGATCACGAGGCCGGCCTTGATTCCAGGCCACGAGGCGCCAGCAGGTCCGGTGACTGGAGGTGGCCAAATTGCCGAGCACGGCGCTTGCCATAGCGCATTCCCTCAGCAAAAGCGACATGTTAATGAATCCATGACGAGTGTACGTGTAATTGCTGTGTGCAAGTATAGAATAAACATGGAAGACACATGGCCATCCGGTGATCGCACTATCTCAAACAGTGCCATAGTCACTAGACTATTACAGCTTCATCCATTCCAAGAGACTCAAAACACAAGGGGAAAAAGACTCGAGTCAACGTACATGTACCAAGACGCAAGCTGCAGCTGCTCAGGATCCGAAGCATCAAATGTACCTCTCGAGTACCTCTAATCCTTGATGAGTTGTCGCGTGTTATCTTCTGACCGAGTCTTGACTCCGTAAGCCGTAATGCAAGTGTTGCAGATCCAACGCATCCAACGAGATGAAGCTGGAAAAAAAAGTCGTCGCCGGGATCCGAATAATTTGGTCCATCGCAGAGGAAGAAGTGGATTCCACGGCTACTGTTTGGCCGGATTAGCACCAAACAGGCTGGTTTCCATTTTCAGGGTCCATTCAGCTCTCTCCGGTATAGCGGCAGAATTGCCTGGCCTGATTATGGCTTCAATGTTGTCCAACTGTGCATAGGATGCCCGAGCTGATATCGCTTTTGAATTGACCTATAGCGAGATAATAATCCTAGTCTATTGTAAGATATGGATTGCCGTAACTGTTTTTTTTTTTTTGGAGAAATTGCGACGGTCATCTCTCAAGATAACAAGACAAGTGTGGATGTAAGCTGGTAGCAGCCATATCCAGCAATAGAATAACAGATTGAGAAAAATATTCCCCCCATAAGAATTATCGCTATTACTGTATCATCTGATTAAATTGCACTCTCCAGATCATTTACGAGTACTCTATATAACCACCAGTGTAGCGGTAGAGCAAGGTGCTTACGGTATGTACAGGGAAGCCCACAGATTCATCGTCCCACTGCATTTCACATGCCCCAGGCACAGATTTGTGAGATCAAGCCCCCACAATCTACAAAAAGCCCCCTAGCCAATCACAAGCGCTCCATTTCGGTCTTCGTACGACAATGGTCCCGCTGTGTGATCTTTGCCGAGGCTGGAGGTTGGTCTGCCAAGGCGCTTTTACTTTCTCTAGTATTCACTGCTATGTCTACATTTCTCTAGTGACTGCTACTAGCCATTACTATATAATGGTGGATATCTAAGAATTTGATGCCAAGCACAGGGCGACGGATGCCCCTCATTCCGGGGCAATGACAGATACCATACTATCTAACTCACCACGAAAATACACAGGAGTTATCCGTCCGTCAAAGGTATTCCGTAAATGTAACAAAAGAAGCCGGTCTAATAGGATCCTGGAAAGTGTATTATAGTAGCCTACAAACATGAGAGACCAATCGGTGCTTATGCCATAATACTGTCCGGGTGTAAGACCTCTGCATCAGGCAAGCTTCCCACAGGCAACAATGAATCTACAGCTGAAACACTCCGTCGTAGGACCAAGGCATTAACCTTTCGCACACCGAGGATGAAGTTGGCTGAATCAAACGAAAAAGCTCTGAGAAGAGTTGCCTCTGCATTAGCCCATCTCTCTCCAAACCACATCCCCCAAAGCTGACTGGAGGAACAAGGGTGAGATCACAGCTGAAGTCTAAACCCTAAAAGTCCCCGAATGATCCGCCCCAGGCTCCCTTGGAGGCAGAAGATAGGCATCCAGCACTGCCAGCAGCCACCGTAGACGAATAGCGATGAATACACGCTGAACACCAAAATAAAATCCTAGAAATGCTCGTGTCATTGTCTACATTTATCCAAACACTACCAATGGATTTTCTCCATCGCTGCCACGGCCGAATTACCAAGTACGGGGTGCCACTAGCAACTCAAAAATGGCACTACCGTCTCTGGCCAATCACGCGCCGCTTATTTCCCCCAAAATATGGTACCCGCCCCCAGCTCTGCCGAGGCTCGCGGCTGGATGCATTTGGAGTTGGAGTAAGCCGGCCAGCATCAGGACCGAGACCCCAGCTTTAAAGCAACGTCGTCCTCAGGAATGCAATTGAGGCCGGCTTCCGTTTTAAGCTTCTCGCCCGAATACGATTTCTACTTCTTTTCCTTCTCCTTCTCTCCCTCGTGTCTCTGAAGCTCTTCAACTCCTGAGCCTCTTCGTCGTTGTCTTCTTCTTCTTCTCCTCCTCCCTTTTCTTCCATCTACATCGTCTTCTCTCCCTTATTAATTCGCCCACAATGGCTCCCCCGGCAAAGACCTTCACCCGCGAAGAGGTTCGCAACCACACCTCCGAAGACTCCCTGTGGTGCATCATCGACAGCACCGTCTACGACCTGACCGAGTTCGTCGACGCCCACCCCGGCGGCGAGAGCGTGCTCAAGCAAATCGCCGGCCAAGACGCCACCTCTGCCTTCTACAACCTCCACCGCCACGAGGTGCTCTCGCGCTACGCCGACCTCGCCATCGGCACCGTCCAGGGCGAGAAGCCCGAGGTCATCACGCCCCAGCCCGGCGACCTCAGCCCCGTCCCCTACGCCGAGCCGCTGTGGTTGACCCCCCACTTCAAGAGCCCCTACTTCAAGGACTCGCACCGCAAGCTGCGCCATGCCGTCCGCGTCTTCACCGAGGAGGTCATCAAGCCCGAGGCCCTGGACTGCGAGGCCACCGGCAGGACCATCAGCCAGGAGGTCATTGACAAGATGAGCCAGGCCGGCATCCTGCACATGCGCCTCGGCCCGGGAAAGCACCTCCACGGCGTCAACATGCTCAACAACGTCGTCAAGGGCGAGGAGTTTGACTACTTCCACGACCTGGTCGCCTGCCAGGAGATGTGCCGCCCCATGATGCGAGGCTTCCAGGACGGAAACATGGCCGGCATGACCATTGGCCTGACCGCCGTGCTCAACTTTGCCAAGAATGAGACTTGGAAGAAGAAGATTGCCGACGAGGTCTTTAGCGGCAAGAAGAAGCTCTGCCTGGCCATCACCGAGGCGTTTGCCGGCTCTGACGTTGCCGGTCTCCGCACTACTGCTGAGAAGACCCCCGATGGCAAGCACTATGTAAGTTGCTTCTCCTTTTCCGTCTTCTTTGTGAAAGCATAAGCGTTCTAACTCATATGTTCCTTCATAGATTGTCAACGGCACCAAGAAGTGGATTACCAACGGTGTCTTCTGCGACTACTTCGTCGTCGGTGTCCGCACCGGCAAGGCCCTCAGCGTGCTGCTGATTGAGCGCGGCCCCGGGGTCGAGACCAAGCCCATCAAGACGTCCTACTCCCCCGCCGCCGGCACCGCCTACATCACCTTTGACAACGTCAAGGTACCCGTCGAGAACCTCCTCGGCGAGGAGAACAAGGGCATCCACGTCATCCTCAGCAACTTCAACCACGAGCGCTGGGTCATGGCCTGCGGCTCCCTCGCCGCGCAGCGCTTCATCATCGAGGAGTGCCTGAAGTGGTCCAACCAGCGTATCGTCTTTGGCAAGCGCCTCATTGACCAGCCCGTCATTCGTCAGAAGTAAGCCCTTTTCCAAATCAAAATTCCCAAATTCCAAAGCAAAGCCATCTAACAATCTCTCTCTAGGCTCGCCAAGATGATCGCCCTCGTCGAGTCCAACCAGTCCTGGCTCGAGACCATCACCTACCAAATGTGCAACATGCCCTACAAGCAGCAGGCCCAGCACCTCGCCGGCCCCATCGGCCTGCTCAAGATGAGCATCACCCGCGGCGCCCACGAAATCGCCGACGAGGCCGTCCAGATCTGGGGCGGCCGCGGCCTGACCCAGTCCGGCATGGGCAAGTACATTGAGCACTTCAACCGCACCTACAAGTTCGACGCCATCCTCGGTGGTGCCGAGGAGATTCTCGGCGACTTGGGTGTCAGGCAGGCCATGCGTAACTTTCCCAAGGCTATGCTGTAAAAACGTGTGTTTTGAAGAATGGGGGAAATGTATTGATGCTTTTTGTATAAGATATTTCTTGTTTATGGGGGTTTCATGCTATGGGGCTAGCTATATTGTACGGCGTTATTTTGATTGATGTATTTCAGGAGACAGACTCCAGCCATACAAGTCTTACAGTTAGACATATAAGATAGGCACTTACAAACAAAGACTAAACATACCTACCTCGAACATCACGCTCACCTATCACACAAAAGCATTGATCAATTCCAATTACCACAATCAACCAACGACAGCACGATGCCCCAAACAAAACGCCCCCTTAACGCTACTAAAAAACTTCATCCACATCCCCATATCCACAATCCAAAAGCTTACCCGTTTCTAAGCGGCTTACAAAAATAGCATAATATCGCGCAATTGGAAAACCCGTCCAGCTAAATCAAATCTGTGATAGGGAAAAAGAGGCTTTGATATCGTATTCGTCTGCATTGCTATATCGATAGATAGATGTACACAGGTAAACCCACCCCAGACCAGCCGAAAACCAACACCTCCCATCCGCCCCCCTTTCCAATCAAATCGCCGTTCTTCTGTTACAACATAGAAAGAAGAAAATACAATGCAAAGCAAAGCACAGAAACGCTGCCCCGCCACTTCTCTCCAGATGCAGATAAAAAGGGGGAAAAGCAAATTACAGAAGAAAAAAATCGAAAAATTTGACGAATAAATAGGAAGAGAAATTCGGGGCCTGGACCCCAGAATCTCATATGAGTGTAGTTGGTGCTGCTACAAAATTCCGGTTGGAAAATCAGACTTTGTTCTATACCTACAATTTGGCCAAAAGGGTGGAATAAAAGGGGGTAAGGGCCCGAAAGAAGGGTATATCTGACCCCGTGATACTTTGCTCATTGTTTCGTAAATCCCATTTCCATAAACATATGAAAAACAGAGAAGAGGAGGGAAATGGTATCATCCGTAGATGAAACTATCCTCTTCTGGAAATAATCCGCCTGATGCATAACCCGCGTTTGTCCGATGGGCCTCAATCAAGGCTGCTCCTGCAGTGCCCGCTTTATCTCTAGAGCTTGATTCTTCTTCTTGTTCAACTCCCTCATAACATATTCGTACGTAAGCATTGTTACCGTCGCAGCGGGAACGGCGCGCATCATGTTTGTACCCATGCCAGCATAAAACGCTCTCCATCCTTCCTCGTGGAGGATAGTCCGGAATGTATTGACGACGCCTCTATACTTGGGTCCGGTCACGGGTGGCTTGGCTCCGGGTGCTGCCATATCCACCAGGAAGGTCTCGCCCGCAACTGGTCGTCTCTGGGTTTGTAGCCTGGTTCGAATAACCTCGTGAGGATATGTTGCACTACTGGCAAGGATTTTCGATAGGATGGAAGCAGAAAGGATACCTGCCCAATGCGCCTTTTCCCCCTCCTGTACTTCGCCCATGCCTTGCCCGGTGAACGTCGTCTTCAAGAATTCATACGTAGGGAACTGAACAGCAACATGTGTCAAACCGAGAAGGGCCGGGGTGAGGCCGGAATAAAAGGAAGAAAGGCCTTCCGAGCTGTACATCTTCCTCGCTGCATCAATGGTCGATCTGTAGTGCCACTCGTGGAGAATCGGCCTTGCCGTCGGGGTATTGCCGGGGCGAGCAAACGCGTGATGATGGCCTCTAGCTGTGTTCGGATTGCTCTGCGACATGAGGCGGGTCTTGATGACCCAGATAGGGTTCGTGACAATGGTGCTGCTGGCGCCGGCAATTATGGAGGACCAAAAGCTTACGATATGAGGGTTTTCTGTTCATCAATGGAGAGTCAGTCGGGCAAGGTTCAATGGCAGGAACAAAGTATGACAGTCTACCCACGCACCATTATACTGATGTAGAAATGTCTTGCTCTTGTTATAGACGGTAAACCACACTGCCCAGGTAGGGAGATATCCGAGCACAATCGGCCCCAAGCCTCGGTACAGCCCCCGAATACCCTCCTCACGCAGGATGACCTTGGCTGTCCCTACCAGCCCATTGTACAACTTGGGGTGGCCGACATGCCGGCCCTTATCCACCAAGGTGAAGCCGCCTTGAGCCTGCAGCTTCGTCTTGATAACATCGAGAGGACAAGTTACGACGCCGGACGTGAAGCCGCCAATGGCGCCTGACAAGGCATTGAATTGGGAATCGGAGGCGGAGAGTGTCCATCGGTGCAGCGGGGAGAGACCCCCTGCTATGGCTGACATTGGAGAATCGGCAAGACGATAGGGTGATGACGCATGATCTGCAGAGGAGGGCTGAGCTTGTTCGGGGGACTGGTCGTGAGACATAGCACCCTCGGCGAAAAGAAGAAGGAAGAAGAAGTCTAAAGTTGCAGGTTGTCGGAGCGGTGATTGTAGGTTCGCTGGCTGTTTAAGGAGGCTAGAAGTTGGCGCCGATGGCTATGAGGTCTCGTGTTGAGGATTGTTGGTGGTGATGATACAAAAATCGGCTGTTTGTTCCGGCGTTGCTGCGTCTTCCGAGAGATTGTCCCAAGCGCTGCGGATGACGTCGAGCACGCCGCTCTGCGGCTCTACCAGTGAATATGAAGAAAGAAGAAGTGTTAATCGTTCTCTCTCCAACCCTGCTCCTAATATGTGTGATATTCTCGAATCTGGGATCCGTTCGGTCCAGGAAAGTCCGGGTACTGCGGGGAATGCTCCCACGCGCAGTATCCGTCCTTGCCTAGCGAACGCCGCCGGCCATTGACTTGTGCAGCGTTTAGAGAGAGTCGCCCAGAGCGGCCGAGGCTGTGGGATGAATCGCACTGGTCGGGATGTGTAGAGGACGTGCGGACAGCCGCTCGGGAGGGACGAGGTCGAAGGTGGGAGGAGAGACGAGAGTGGGAAAAGAAGAAGAAGAGAGGGCGAGAATTGGTGGAGTGGGAAGAAGATAGCCGGGCAGGCAATCGGCGCTGTCCACTGACTGCAGAGCGCCGAAGCGGTTGAGATTTTGGGGCCTGCAGTGGGGACTGGCCCCTCCAAGCGCAGTAAGGACGGTTACCGTACAGGGCGCATGCGCTGGGGCTGGGCGTGTGCCGATTTATTCCATCGCCGGGAGTGATTTGATGGTAATGGCTTTGATTACCTGGAAAGTACTGTGAATGCACGAGTGCGCCACTCGCTGTGATGAGGTCAAGTATTAATGTGTTAAAAAGTTTGATTCCTTTCAAGACCAAAAACGGATCATATCAATGTTTTGATTGACGAAATACAGGGGACAAAAAATAAAAGTCGCTACGTCAGAGACAAATGACGCAAGGCGAGCCAGGGACAGGACGCCGAATAAATGCGAGGTACATGTACAGGTACGTAGCAGGCTAGTATCGATCCCGATACCGAGCAGCGCATTGTCCATTTATACGCAAATTCTCAATCCATCCATTCCATGCTCATACCATTATCGTGACAGTGCAGATAACAGTAGATCTAACCTCGCTCCCGGCCCATCATCAGTTTCCGACCTTCACATGCTGCTCGGTCATGCAGTGCAGCTGCACCGTCTTCACATGCTGGCCTATGGCAAGACAACGGCATTGTCCTGCATCTTCCGTGCAGCAGCCAGAGACTTCTAACCGGGTGACATAAGCCAATCCAATCCAATCCAATCCAACCATACCTAACCTAAAGCATAGCTTGACGAAAAGCTCCCGGGACAAAATCAGGAAAATCAGCGAGTCGGGTCATTTGATCTGGATCGGTAGATGTCCGTACATGGCGGGGAAACCAGTCGAGGAATTCTTGATTTAATCCTCCAACGTGTGGTCGCATTGCTTCATGGAGAGCATGTTCTCGGTCGGCCGGGATTGATCGGGTTTCGTTGAATAGCATTAGCGAGACCCGAATTTGCGTGTGTAAGAAGAAGACGGAGAGATTGACAACACATTAATTGATACTTTAGTAGATGTACTCTTAAACATACTGATAGCAATGACTAGAGTTGCTTACTGCCATTTTGAGTCTGTTCGCAACTTATATAAGTGATCTTTGGTAAATGAAATCGTGCATATTCAGTCTTGAGTTACCGATAAGTTCAGTATTCATTACTCCTTACCTAGGTAGTCACCCTTAGGTATCAGACTCTGGTTCACCTCAGCCTTGGAGCTCAATCAACTCTTGCTCATAGTGGCTGGACATCGTAATGATCTAGCTACGGACATGCAGGAAGCGGCACGGACTTCGTCTTCACTGGAGTCAATGTATGTATCAACTACAGCGCCGGCCTGCCTTCATACTTGGTGACCATGATTCTCTGAAGAGAGTCAACAAAGTCTAGCGATGCCACGTATTTTACTTATCTGGGGTTGGTATTTTGGTTTCTGTATCTGGATCTGTCCAATATATGCCAAAATACATGTACCAGGCAAGGCAGATGCGAGGCCCATCACTCTTGCCCACTACTGATCATGGCACATGCTGGAAGGAAAGTGATAGTGATACACATGGATAGGAAAAGGTCTGATAAGAAGGCCATCTGGTGTTATTTCCAACCCATTCAATTTGTTTTCCTTTCTTCACCACCAGGATTCTTCAACTTATCACTATCTGTACAAGTAAATAGAGCCTCGTCTCAAAGCAAAATGGACACACCGGTTCATTTAGAATGCCAGCTCAGTTGCGCCAACTTCCAAACTTGCAACAAAGTCGGAGCATTTCCGTGTACCCGCGGCTGTGCCTTGGTGGCTGTCAGTGACTCCAACCCTGACTCCTCGCGTGTACTGCTAACAGCATGTAAAGTATTGCAGTGTCATGTGCGAAGACGCTCACTGGCCAGAGCACAAGAAGTACTGCGAGGCCCTGTTGGTCAAAGACGGATGGCGTCCTAGGTATGAGACTGAGGGCCGCGAGAGTTCATTTTCGGATTGGACCACGGTCGAAACTGCTCCTCCGCCTTTTCCTCTGATGGAAGACAAAAAGCTTCTCTGGGGCGGCACACTAGCGGCTGACGTTCTCAACGTGGAAAACAATGAGGCCCTGGATGAAGACGATAGATATTTGTCTTTACTTTTTACTGGCAAGGCAACCGTAGAGTAACAGTTGAGGTGGGTGGTTGTTGATGGTACGATGGCTAATTACTCAATGCACACATAGATTCCGGTGACTTGCGCCATCTTTTTCAGACAATAGCTAAACTACCGCCCCGGTCCGATTGGTCCGTGGATGCCTCGATCAACATTGAGAGGATTGCTTTCTTTTCACGGAACGTGATAGTGGCTTTGTGCGCTCTTGAGGCCACACAGTCGGCGCAAGGCCACGACCAAGCATATATGTCTAGGACCATTGATACCATTATACATGTCTGGTATTCAGCTTTTTTGACTCGAGACATTGTGCAATATCTGGAAGAAAAGATTCAGCCCTTGTTGGAGCAAGTTCGTCACCACTTGGACGGCAAAGCTCTCGATACCGAAATCATCCACACGTGGGAATTTTCTGGAGGCAGCTATCTCAGTCTGGCCCTCCCAGTAGTACGCTGGAACTATGTCATTAACTCCTTAAAAACCCCCCCTGCGCTCAGCTATCAAGTCGCAAAGGCCCGAATGCAACATGTCACTCTGGATCCACGCAAACGCGATGCCCGAGAATATCATTATTCCAAGATGACAGACTCTCCGCATTTGCGCATGGTATATCAGAGGTTCCTCGAAGACGGGATGCTTTTGCCTTTTGGGCATTCACGTCTTGATTTTGTCTACCCAAATGGGTTAATCTCCCTCCCCCCTCCTTTCCGCCTCTTCTTATACTAACACTCAAAAGCGCCCTGTTTCCAGAGGATATCAAGTACAGTTATGCTGAGAGTGGTAGTCCTCTTGCTGCATGGGGCGTCTTGGACGTGAACAAGACGCCGTGGGCTGCCGAGAACGATTTGTACGGGAAGCTTTACTGCTTTCTTAGGGGTATGATTGGGAATATCCTTCATTGGCTAGGGCCAAACGAAATCGCGCTGGTATTTGACAATGTTCCCATCCGAACGCTTCCTAGTCGCCTGGCTAAGAGAAAGTATGATCGAATAGAGGTTAGCTAATCGCTCTTCAAAGGTAATTGCGTTGAGCTACTACTAAATTCCAAGTACTTCCTGGCTACACAGGTGTCGAATGTGTGCGGCAGAGAAGAATTGAGCATTCGAGACACGTTTCAACTCTTCTGGGGGCACCTGAAGGACCCAGCAGATAATCCTCATGCCACTCTAATGACGTGGTTCGTCAACGCAGCAAAGGAGCCGAAAGATGCCCGAGGCAATGCACAAAGTCTGTTTACCACCTTTCAACTCCAGTTATTATACAATAATTTCGATACAAAAGCCAACACCACCCACCAGCTTTTCACTCTGGTGAACGTGCCTAGACTTATTGACCAATACTTTATCGAGTTGAGTTACCCTCCGCATCACATAGAGCGGCTCTATCTGACATCGTAGCAGGTATATGAATACACGTGAATTTGAGCGGATTGCTGGCGAGCATGGGATGGAGATGAAGTCGGAGAATACCATTGTGGACAAGTGGCCCGCGAGGCCCAAAAATAACACAATGAGTGAGCATTGCCTATACTTGAGCTCCCCACATCCACTGATAGAGCGTTGCGTTGAATGGCGGAAGAGAAGATCTTGAAAACCACGAGGGCTTGGGGGTAGTTGGATGAATTAGTCGGATCGGGTGTTGCAGGGGATGGCAGTGCAGCGAGAGGATTCCATTGATAAGACTCCAGTGCTGCCATAGTATCAGAGTACAAGATGGGTAGTATGAATGTCAATATCTCTACTACATGTTATCATTGTTCATTTGCCATAAAGTGTTTTCCGATTGCATCAAGAGAGTCAGTGTATCCATGGCTACATAATGTACGTGTGTATATGTCTACAGCAGACTTACATGCAGCCAATGATCTCGCGGCTATAACACATCAATCCGGAAAACGGAACGAAACGGAAATCCATCCCGCCAATTCTACCGTTCCATCTCCGTTCATTACGGTCCTCCCCTAAAAAAACTACACCCAAAAACCCCCACCACCAACAAAACGGCCGTTTTCTTCCCCACGTGACATCCCGAGCTCTCCCAACTTTTGCAAGGGCCCGCCGAATCATCCCATTTCGCGCATAATCTGAGCATTCGAACATCGAACCCAGCGAAACGTCTTGTTCCCCCTTCGCAGCAGCAGCAAACAGCCGCCTCGACAATGGTTTCCCTCGCTCCTTTCGTCTTGAAGAGGCCTTGGTTGGTCAAGGCGCTGACGCCCGCGGCCAATTGGTATGCTGGCGCTTCGGGATACCGCCAGCTCGGTCTGAGGTACGAATTGCCGAATTTAAATGCTCGCTTTTTTCTTTGTTGGAGGGTACTCAATGAGCTTGGGAATGGGAATAATACAACAAGAAGAAAGAAAAAGAGAGAGGAAAACACTATAATATGGAAAGCTGGTGGAGGAATTGCATGACATTGCGCAAAATGCAGAGAGAGAGAGTCACCCGAAATGCTAACGCAAATTGCCCACCTCAGATACGACGACCTCCTCGAGGAAGAGAACGAAGCCGTGCAAATCGCCCTCAAGCGCCTCTCCGCAAAGGAGTCCTACGAGCGCGTCTACCGCATCCGCCGCTCCGTCCAGTGCAGCTACACCCACAAGCTGCTCCCCAAGGACCAGTGGACCAAGCCCGAGGAGGTACTGCCACCCTCTCTTCCCGCCTTCTAAACATTTTACAACCTCGAATGACAATTGGACTCTTTCCTTGGAACTAACACTGTATAGGATGTCCCCTACCTGCGCAGCATCCTTGCCCAGGTCGAGGCCGAGCTCGCTGAGAAGGACGCCCTGGATTCCATGACCGTCATCAAGAAGCACTAAAGAAAACGAGAAAAATTACGGAACGAAATGGCACGTTATTTGGTTCGGAAGGAGCAGGATCAAGCAGCAGCGGCGAAAGTGATGGTTGTTTAGAGACCTACACAGGTCTCTTGTTGTATTAAAATAAAAATGTATAGACATGGTCTAATTATAAAACAAGCCCCTCCCCTCCCCTTCTCCCACAGTGATATATATATATAGTATATGCATGTCATTACTCAAACTGGCTATGTGATATTGTACAGGAGTTGCAACGCAATTCTGGAAGCAGCAAAGAGAACGCTTCCCCAAAAAAGACGCTTTTACCCTGGCCCAAAAGCTCTCACGTTAAGAGTCCAGTCTCTCCTCAGTCCACCTTTTCGTTCGTCTTCTTTCAGTCTCGACAAAAATCATGAAGAAATCCTGCCGAGACGCCGCAACGCCAAATCTGAGCCGCTAAACACCCGCCAACCCCCCTGCCACCTTTTCCATCCAGATTTTTTCCCTTCCTGCTCGTGCTGGTCTTTTTTCTTGCCCCCTTTTGTCGCCCATGGCCTTTGCCAAGATGGATGGCTCCGACCTGGGATGCAATAGTAAGTGGTTTCCATATATCGATACATCATGTAGTTCTGTGCACATCATGTACATAAGTACAAATCTTCCAGTAAAAGCCTCCCAGTGCACACCAGCCACCGGCCATGAAATCCATTATATGTCGTAGTGGTATAAACGGATGCCCAGCCAGCCGCTGGTTTATATACGCTGATAAAACAAGAGATATGCGACCTTGTTATCTTTGATGCTGTCCTTGACTTGCTTCTCTTTGACAGCTCCATTAGCCCCACCGTTGACAACACTGCTCCATCGCTTGCCACCATTAGTTGGCGCAGTGACTTGCTTCCAACCGTCTTCGTCGCCAGTGTCGTCGTCGTTCATAGCTCCGAATCGGTTGCTGCTGACGTTCGAGGCGGCATCCTTGCGTACCTCCTTGGCATCCTCCTCGGACCCAGTTTCGGCAACGTCTTCGGGCCGGATGCGCCGAATGACGGTGTCATCCAGCCGAATCCACTCGCGACCATCTTGTCGCCTCACGTCCACTGTGTAGTGGCCGCCGCTAGCATTCTTACCGTGGTGATACACCACGCTGATGAGCTTGTATCTAGGCATCGAAGCATCGTCGAGGTTCTGGCGTTTCTGTCTCGACAAAGCCTCTCGGGGAATTTCAAGCTCCAGAGGATACCCAATCTTCTTCCAGATCTTAACAGTTCCATGGCCTTCAGCATCAAACTGGAACCGTTTGAGGTGAAGAATCAAGACAGGCGGTAGTGTTTCGATAAAGACTTGTTTCGTGGCCGTAACATCCTTCCCACGAGGGGAGTTGAAGTCTCCTTGAAGACGCTCTGGACGAGTCAGTCCACGTAGGGCATCGACAACATTTCTGACATCAGGGGATCCAATGTCTAGCTGGAGAGGTTGGTAGCGTTCGGTCGTGATGGAGTCCTTTAGCCCTGGCACGCGAAACTCGGATCTCAGAAGGCCACCAAAGATCTTGGTAATGGGGGTGGATGTATTGTGGCCTGACAAGCGAGAGACGGCGGCGCGTTGCTTGCGGCCGACTTCAAGCCAATCGTCAGAAGCTGCAACAGATCCCCCGGTAGAAGCGTCAGATGAAGGTACTTCCTCGTGTCCAACTGGCAAATCCTTCATGACGTGGGTACATTCGTCGTCAAGTGACTGAAGCAGGAAACCCAAAAACTCCTCTGCATCCTGTTGATGACCACGCTAGAACCATCATTAGCCACACATAGTTCAAAATAAGCTGCTGGAAAGTTCATCACTTACTCGCATGCTGGCAAATCGGGAGAGCTGCCGGATAGCGTCGTAGACAAACTCAGGGGTAAAGGGCTCGCCGTAACGTTCGAGATCTTCGTTCTTCAGAATTCGATTGAGCTGATCAACGGACGCAGACGATTTGAGCACACTGTATTCCCTCATGAACATGATCAAGGCATCAATCAGAGGAGTCTCGCTCTTGAAGCTGTGGGCGGCCTTTTTGCCGACTTGGTCAAGCAAGTCATAAAACGGCACACAGAACATGAGCACTTGCAGCACCTAAGAAGCGCATTAGCAGCAGATTCCCTATGGTTTATATCAGGTCTAGAAAAAACTTACAGAGTTCATGTAACACATATTACCAGTGTTGATGAGTCCGCGCGGCTCAAGGAAATCGATCTTGTCATTGTTCTCGACTTGGTATGATTGAATTGCCTGAGCAAGTGAGCTAGCGTTTGTTTTGGAAAAGGCTGATCCAGGAAAGTTGTTTGCGGCGTCTGTTGAATCGCCATTGACGGCATCTCCACCAGCTGAACCATTCAATCCCGTCTGAGCTCGAGCCGATGGCTTGGCAAAGAGATTTGCCCAGCTGGTAGGTGCAGCCTTAACCACGGGGCTTGGAGGGTGGCTCGTGCCATTGGGTTGGACCTCAGGGGAGGCATCAGTCGCAGCCCCTTGATCTTCAGACTTGGCAGCATCTCCGTTGATCTTTTCCTGCTCCGCCGTCACAGAAGCTTCAGAAGCGGATGGCTTAGGGCCATGCTTTGGCAGCACGGGGACCACAGGAACAGCAGGCGCAGCTGGGCGCGTAACGGATGCATCAGCTGTGGCGGAAGCTTTGATCGCCCCTTCTTCCCCTGCGGATTTGGAGGTTTCAGCATGATTAGAGGTCGAAGTAGATTCTCCCTCTTGTTTTTGGGCTGGCTCGCTTTGAGCAGATGCCGTTGGCTCCTGGTTAATTTGTTGTTCCACGGAGACATCAAACTGCCCCGTAGGCAGCGATACTGCCTTGTCCTCTGCACCCAAAAGCTTTCTCTGCCGTTTTGATCGCGGAGTCCTCACAGGAAATTCGACGTCGGGGCGTGACAGCCAGGGAAGCTATTTCACCAAAATTAGTATAAGACATACAAGTCTTGGCCAGTATTGCTTCAATAAACTCACCGGTGGGCGAAAAGGCTCGCGTGACTCGACAACAGGGGCAACGACAGGGGAAGGGGCAACAGGAGCAGGAGCAGGAGTCGTCTCTTGGACAGGCACCGGCACAGGGGCTGGCTGAACGACCGGAGGCGTCTGAGGAGTCGTGGGCGTGGGCGGAGGAAGCAGCTGTGACGAGTGTGTCGAAGACGGAGTATGGGGCAAGCCAGGGGCGGGAGCAAGCGGAGGCTGGTACGGCGTCATCGGATTAGGAGACGCTCGAGGGTAGCTCGGCGGGATGCTGACTCCAACCATGGGGGCGTATTGCTGCATGGGCGGCGGGGACCTGGTGTTGTAGTTCTGATAGGGCATGTATCCGGGAGCTGGAACTCCTCCAGTCTGATACTGGTGCGGCGGCATGCCATAATACTGCTGGGGAGCATACGGCGCATAGTTGGAGTACATGTGGTTCATGTGCTGCGGATGTTGGTTCTGCAACTGATGTTGGTGATAGGGATTCATGTACTGCTGCTGTCTCCGTCGAGGGCCCCCCATGTTTCCATTCAAATCCATGCCGCCGTTGATGCCTCCGGGTGCGGCTTGTATGCCCTGCCCAGCCGGCAGATGGCGGTTACTCATCCTGCCGGCTTGGGAGATCGTACTGTTGCGGGTATCGCCCAGTGCTGCGACTCCCGCATCTACCTGCACTGCCGGAGGTTGGGGGGAGAGCAGTGTCAATCTCGCAGTTGGAGCCAACAGCTAGGAATGGTGCACGTATGTGTTGTCGTGATGGCGAGCGTCGTTGGAGCTGCGCGACGCGGCTAAGAGTTGTTGCGCAACGAGGTAACGTGACTCGACGATAGTGACGATTGTCCTATCAACGTCGGAAAGGGAAGAATTAAAGGGATAGTAGAAGAACCGGTGTCTTCATGAGAAGTCCAAGGAAAGGCCACAGCCGGCGCTCTGAATAGGGTGAGGCCGCAACAGGCTGGTTGGGGGCAAGGAGTAGAAGTAAAAATGGGCTGTAGAAGCCGGCGGCGATATTTAGAAGCACCGTTGAGATGCGGCTGGCTTCTAGAGTCACTGTGGAGGCAGAATTGGTTGTGTGGCCATGGTTGGTTTAGCGCGCTCAGATCGTCTTAGCATCCGTGCACTCCGCTGACTGGATCGTCCCGAGGATTGTCCGGCAGCCTGGGATTGCGATGTACGGAGCATTACGGGGTTCGGCGATTTAGAGATGAGATACGATAACTTAATATACAACTATAAAGATAATTGATTATGTGTTGCACATGGAAGATAGTCGTTAATATGTACTTCAAAATAAGAGTTATCCATATATTTGTGTCTAGTTCTATTGCAAGTCAACACTTAGTACTCCGTATATAGAAGCATATCGCCAATTCAGTGTACACCAAATCTCAGATCAAACCGCCCTCAACCAAGATAACCAGACGCCAATGATTGCTTGCTCGCTCGCTGCTTGCTCAATTGTTTGCTTCATGCCCCCTGTCTCATGACGCGTCGCCACGTTCTATTCGTCTCTAAATAACCACATGCCACCGGGCCGCATGGCTTCTCTATACCTTTCTGCAATTGTACGCTTCTCTCTCCTCAAAGCCTCTTCTTTGTCCGCTGCCAATTCTTGTGTATCTGGAAAATCGGCATTCCAAAATCCGGGTGGAGACTGCATACGAGAGAAGCGATGTCTATGTCTGCCGTATTTGTTGGCCAGCTCTTCGGTCTTGGCTTCAATCCACAACTCAGCTCTTTCATCTTTTGTCATGGTTGCCAGTTTGTAGGCAAATTCACCCAGATAGCCCTCCAGGAGTTTTTGCTCTTCTTGTCGCTGTTCTGCCGTCAGCGGTGGATTTGGCCGCTGTGATAGAGCCAATGCCCTAAAATGCTTCCCACAGCAATGCATATCTGTACAGCCTCGTAGGGCTGCTCTGTCATCCTTATCCCTGACAACTTCCGAATAAGCAAAATCGTGCCCCTCGTTTGATGAGGGGTTAACCTTGAAATCATCAAGCCGAAGCTCAGACAGGGGCTTATGACGGAGACCAGAAGCGGATCCCCTGCTTTTGAGCGGGGATTTACTTCGACCAGGCGCCTTTTTGACCGATTTCTTAGAAGGTGTCGTTACATCTGCGCCCAAGTCTTGATGCTTCTTAGTATGCCGCATCATCTTGTCGAAGGGCAGCTCTCGGGGTTGAGGGAAAAGAAGGTCAAGAGGCGTATCTTCAGGAGAAGTTCGGCCTGTTTGGCGAGCCTGGGGTGTTCGCGAGATCGTGGCCGCAGTATCGGGAGTCGAATTATTCAGCAGCGTATCCAGCAGGCCTTTGGCAACTGAAGTTGGCGTAGGCAGGGCTTTCAAGCTCTTCTCAACTCTTTGTTTCCCATAGGGAGTGCCACCTTCCGCTAAAACTGAAATTCCATGGGCCAATGTATCCTTCAGGGGAGCTTCCTCTGCATCAGCGGCCCACGTTGTAATTCTTTTATTGCCGCTTATTGGCGTGAGCACAGATGAGCCATGCGTATCCTTAGCCGACTGCTTCACCCCACTCAATCGTACATAGCCGGGTCTTTGAACTGTATTAGAAACTGGAGATGTTGGTTCTTTTGCACCTTCGACAGCCGAAATCTCTAGGTCTTTGCGCTTTCGAGGAGTAGTTATCCTCTGCGCGATATCGTCAAGGTCGATACTTTCCTGGATGTTGAACTGGTAGTGTTCCGAGGCAGCAATAGGACTAGAATCGTCTGGTTCGGCCTTGATTCTTGGGGTTATCGCAGCTGTATATCCTCCATCTTCAACTCTTCTCCTCTTCACCTTTCTCTCAGACACTACTACTGGGAGGTCGGAAGATGGTTCTGGCTTGATAAAAACCGGATCCTGGTCTTGGCCGTTCTTAGGTAAAGGAGGCAGATCCTCAGACTCTGCCTCGTCAGGATCGCCTTGAGTAGATTGTAGCTGTGCATCGTCTACATTGGCGCTGTGGTCGCTATCAAACGTTGCCAGGACAGTTGGCGGTGGCATGCTAGGAGCCAGGTTGTCAGAAGCGAGATGTGTTTTATGTAATGTATGAGGTTTGTCGGCTTCTTCCAGTTCTAGAATCCGTATACCGTGCTTTTCCTCAGCAGCCCTAGCTTGTCTCTCCAGCTTCTTTGCGCGGGTCATCCACCAGTCACGCTCATCCTTTCTCTTCCGGAGAGCCTCTTTTGCCACCTTGAAATTGTTTGAGAGTGCATGGAATCTCATTTTGGATTTGAAAAGCTCGGCATTTTCAGGAGTAATGTTTGGAAGAGGTGCCTTTGTTGTTGAAGAGGTTGAAGCCGGCTGAGCGATCGCGATACTCGAAGTGGGGGCATATCCTGCTGAGGCTGCATTCTCGATTGGAGTGTTTAATTCTGTTGTAGGAGGGCTCGAAGAAATAGTCGCCAGGTGAGCTCGCAGATTCCTGTTTTCTTTCTCGAGTGCTTCGATATTGGCCAGCTTGCTCTTTAATGTTTCGTTAATCGCAGCGTAATTCGCGGCCCTCCGGCCGAGCTCTTTTGCACGTTAATACGACATAGCTACCGGTATCGATAGCGGTGCGACGTACCATCTTGGATCTCACGGTCTATTGTTTCCCATACATGATTGAGAGCTTCCTGCACAGCTGGCCGGCCTTTCTCCGACCACTTGTCCATTTCGGTGTATCGCAATTGAGTCGTGCTGTGCTGGGCCGTAAAGCCAGCTGCTATTGTTGACGCTAAACAACAAGACCGTGAAGCTCCCGCGGCTCAAACCGCGCCACAACAACTGGGGAAAACGCCAGGCCACGTGACCTGCATTAAGGCTGCCTGGAAGAATGGCTGGACACGTGCCCCACGAGTTGAATAGAGATGATGCTTTACACTGATATCTTGGAGTCTCCGCCGTAAAGTATGCTACTTTTTGTGACTCGAGTGGAATCCTTGTGCTTCAGTCCAGTGAGAAATCCCTAGATGGTTCGCCACTTCAATTGAGAGCTGCCAATGGGAAAGCAAGCTTTTTCGTGCTGCAGCAGCATCTTGTATAAATACGTAGGGCTAGACTTTAGAATAGCAGAAACCAAGTTGCTCGCATCTCCCAAACCCTGTTCCAGTCCATTAGTATCCTGTTCAATGTCAATTCTAGTAAAGATACAGAAACACGGAAATTCCATATTTGACACAATGTCAGGCTCTGTCCATAGTCTGCCACTGAAGCTTAATTGGTGCTTCTCCAGCTTCGGCATTCGCATTCCACACACACAGCGAAAGCCGGCTCAACATTTTTCCGCCGAGTGGCAAGGGCCTCCCACGCTCGCCTGTTGCTTAGCGGGCCACCGCCAGCAGCGCACTAGACCGGCCTAGGCTGAGGGCCCAATAGCTGGTTATCGTCAAAAACTTTTCCCTTTTTCGTCTACACGTTTTTTTTCCAATTATCGATTTGTGGAATCAACACTCTCGTCCCACAGCCTCTCGACGCTTCATTCCTGACCGTTATACTACCCAGTAAGTACCGTCTCTTTCGCGGCATCGCCTCGACCTGAGGAATGTCCTCAATTCTGCTATTTGCGTCGTTGGCCCTGGTGGGCAATGCGATATAGCGCTGTGAAATGGGTCGCCTGTTGCCCCTCAGCCTCAGGCCGGCAGATCGCCTTGCATTTTTGGGCTCACTTCGCAAAGCTCACATACAGTCGCTAACATTGATCAACTCGCCCTCGCAGCCCGTTTCTCTTCTCCAATCGCCATATCAACCATGGACTACACTCCCCGAGGAGCGTGTTACTCTTGTGAGTCTCTTTTTTTCCCGTGTTTCATGAATTGCCACTTGTACTACCTCACCTGAAATTCCCCCGCGTTTTTGCTCCGTCAGGTACCTTGAATTTTTTTGAGGTTCCTGTCAGCCCCTCCAACCTTCCCTGCACTGCTTTCACCACATTCATGTGACCACAGCATGATTCATCTTCTGGAAAGGAGCATTTCTCGAATACACCAAGCTTCTAGCTTCTGCTCTCATTTTCAAATTTGCTTTCTGTTTGTTCAGTCACTTACGAGTTTATGCAGGCGGTTCTACCGGCCACCAGGTACAGTGAAATTCCATGCTCAGGCCTTCAACAAGGCTCTCAATTCACACAATTCTTAGGCCCGTGACTGCCCCAGCAAAGGCCCTGCTAAATGGTATGTTTTTTGTTCTCTGTCATATGAGAAGTCGATTGATGTACTAACTTTGCCGTCAGCTACAACTGCGGTGGTGCGTAATGTCTACACTTTACTGGCGTTGCTTATACTAACAGCTACTAGGCGAGGGTCACATCAGTAAGCCCTGACAACTTTGACTAACCATTTCTCCCGTTCACCCACTAATTTTACCCAGGCCGTGACTGCACTGAGCCCATGAAGGACAACAAGTCCTGCTACAAGTGCGGCCAGCAGGGACACATTTCCCGCGACTGCCCTCAGGCCGGAGGTGCTGGCGGTGGCCAGTCCACTGAGTGCTACAAGGTACGCAAGATGAATATTTGGGCAGTTATATTGGCTTGGAC
This sequence comes from Trichoderma camerunense, assembly GCF_050948025.1. Classification (NCBI taxonomy): domain Eukaryota; kingdom Fungi; phylum Ascomycota; class Sordariomycetes; order Hypocreales; family Hypocreaceae; genus Trichoderma; species Trichoderma camerunense. The sequence continues at coordinate 3,154,084 of NW_028145369.1, forward strand.
CTAATCATTTGTTCCTTAGTGCGGCGAGAAGGGTCACATTGCCCGCAGCTGCCCCAAGTCTGGAGGTGGCTTCGGCGGTAACTCCTACGGCGGCAACAGTGGCTATGGCGGCGGTGCCGGCAAGACCTGCTACTCATGCGGTGGCTACGGCCACATGTCTCGTATGCATCACTTTTCCTAATCACCATTGGAACCCCCTACTGACCACGATGCAGGCGAGTGCGTCAACGGCATGAAGTGCTACAACTGTGGCGAGTCTGGCCACTACTCCCGCGATTGTCCTAAGGAGTCCGCTGGAGGCGAGAAGATCTGCTACAAGTGCCAGCAGAGCGGTCACGTTCAGGCTCAGTGCCCTAACTAAAATGGCGGAAGCTGTTTTCTCCATGACGGCTTGTTAATGGAGAGGAAGTTGGCGTGGCAGCTATGATACCCACGATGATGGTCCATCCGGGCCCTCTCTTTCCTTTGTCTTTATTCCGCGCATTTTCTAGGGTGCGGCCAAAAAGTTGATTCGGCATGGTCCATGCGACGATATAACAGCTATTTTGCAACTCACGTTGCTAAGTGCTTGGAGGCTACGCAGGTTTTCGGCTCAAATGCTGAAACACGGTGAAATTGAAAACGTCTTGGGGATGATGCCTTCGATGCGGCTGATGATCTGACAATGGGGAGGGAAGATACACAAATTTGCCAACCAATATTGTGGTTTTTGTCACGGAGGATATTTGGAAGACAAAGATATCTCTTCCCTTGATATGACTTTACGTCCAGACTCTACTTCTGAAGAGGAAAGGCCAAAAAGCATGCGATGTACGTTGTTGATAGTAAGACGATGAATGCACCAGCATTAAAGTTGCTGAAGTCTACATACACTTGGGGCTCTCGTTTCATGTGCCAGGGATGTGGTGATGCCGCCGACTTGTGGTGTGACCCAACTCCTCACAGCCTGCCCGTACCCGGCAATTATGTACAGGACAGTAGCATCAGTGCTGCGATAATAACGGCACAAGCCGCGCCGTGGCCAAGTGATACATGTCGGGTGCCAATTATAGACCCTGCGCGCGGAGCTGCAGATTTGATGCAAGTCATGCTAGATAGATCAGTACGGCACAGCTGTTTCCCCAGCAACAGCATTCGGTGCTTACTCGACTCGCCAACAGTGCCTGTAGTTTATTCGGTTAACCAGCAGCAGCAACTAAGAGATTCGTGCCTGGCCAATGGCTCTGCCCTCGCATCCACGGGCGAATCAAGGCCCAAGACCCGGAGCGCTACGGAGACTTCCTGTCAGACACTGTCACTATCTCGGAAACCCCAGTCCAACGGCAACATTCCGTAAAATGGAGCTCCGCGTTAAGCAAATGGTCCAAGCTTCGACAAGCTCCCACGGCGCGGTCCAGGCCCTTGATTGGCCGCAGCTTGCCAGGGCCAATTGCACAGCTAACGGGCAGGTGGCTTGTACGGAGTAGGAATCGCATGCGACGGCAGAATTTCTGTGGTGGTTTTGCCCAGGGCTGTCTGTCACAACGACCGCCAGGCCAGGCCCAGACCTTCTCTCTTGTTTTTTTTTCCTCTTAGCTTACTGCAGCGCCTCCTTCTCACAACCGCGTTGCGCAGCTTTGTTGACCTGTACAACGTGTCATTTTCCCTTCTGATCCTTCAGGAGAGCTGCGGGAGCACCAAAAAATCGGGAAACTCGCTGCCACAAAGCACCGCCAGACCAATATCATGCCTGTTGAGCTGCGCAAGCGCAAAGCCCCCGTGGCGCCGCCCGCGCCCGCGCCGAGCAAGAAGAAGGTGGCCACCAAGGCCAAGAAGCCCGCTGGAAAGGCCAAGGATGAGGTGAAGAAGCCCAGTGCAAAGGCAGACAAGCCTGTTAAGGACGACGAGGCCACCGAGTCTGCACCGGAAGCCCCTGAGGAGAAAGAGACGGTGAAGGACACCAAGGAGAGCACCAAGGACGACACTAAGGAAGAGTCCAAGGACGACAAGAAGGACGACAAGAAGAAGCCGGCTGCTGCTGCTGCGGGTAAGATCGCGGTTGGCGATGTCATTGACCTCGAAGGATTTGGCGGCGAGATCCAGACCAATGATGGCGAGACGACTTCTCTGAAGAAGCTTCTCGACGACAGCAAGAGCGGCGTTGTCCTCTTTACCTACCCCAAGGCTTCTACACCCGGATGTAAGTGCAATATATCTTTTTTTTTCCCCTACAGAGCTCTTGTGCGCAGATTGCTTCTGAATATGCAACCATTGCCCTCCTCTTGGGCTCATACGCGTTTATCCGCGCTCTTATCTTGATATCAAGGTTTTTTTTACGCGACACGTATGCTGACTTGACAATTCTCAGGCACCAACCAAGTGTGCCTCTTCCGCGACTCCTATGACCCTCTGACTGCTGATGGCCTCGCCATCTACGGTCTGAGCACTGATTCCACCAAGGCAAACACCTCATTCAAGGAGAAGCAGAAGCTGCCCTACCCCCTTCTTTGCGATCCCCAAGCCACTCTCATTGACGCCATTGGCCTCAAGAAGCAGCCTAAGGGAACTCAACGCGGAGTCTTTGTTGTCAACAAGGAGGGCAAGGTGCTCGTTGCCGAGGCTGGCGGCCCTGCTGCCACCGTGGACAGAGTCAAGGCTCTGGTCAAGGAGTTGAAGGGAGAGAACTAGATCGTGGCTGGCCTTGTTTGTACCGATGCTGTGTGTCTTGAAAATTAATCGTCTTGCTTTTTTTACAAGTTGGCGTGGGAGTTGATGGCTGTCAGGGATAGCAAGCGTGCTTCTTTGTGTACTGGTACTGGGAATCTGTATAGGGCCCACTGTTATCGTATGTATTGCTCGTTAGTCTCCTGAGGGATAGTATCGAATTGATCCGGTTATCCGCTCTTCTTTGTTCTGGTTCTGGGAAAATGTTCTATATGCGGCCACTGTGCCCCCAGCGGTGCAGGGAGATGATGCCGAGTTTGTCCTTTGGAAAGTGATTGTGTCATTCTATGGAACACTTCAGCAATTGGTACTTATGATAGAGGCTCCGTGCCCAGATAGAATCCAAGAACAAATACGAATTGACTGATTTCTCGAATACGGCACCGCAGGGGGAAACACGGAAATGACATTGTCCATACTCAACCAACTCCTTTAGTTCTGACGAAGCGCTGTGGAATTGTATCCCAAAACAGGACTCCTAGTACTACTCGGGTAGCACCATACAATTATAAGCATCAAGGGACTCAATGAATACACAATTTCCTTCAGAGAATAGTAATTCCAAGGATTCATCATTTCGTTCTTATTCAATGCGGCTCAATTGGCTTCGTTGAGAAAACCCCCGATATTCTCTTGTCGGCTGCAGGGTAGCTAAAAGGAAGCCATCGGCAAAGCCTCGGTTAGCCGAATCGCTAACATTGCTCTGCTTCGTCAAGATCAACTAACGCCGAGTCAATTCCCAGACGACACTCGACATATCGCACTGAGGCTCTCCCATCGCTCACGCAAGATGGCTTCTCAGGCGGCAGCAAAGGCTGCTGGAGGCGTTGTTTCCATTGCAAAGGTTCGAAATACCTGCTCGGCCCCGGCCCCCTTCAGCGCCAATTGGCGTCAATTTACGCCTCAACTCTGGTTTGCGGCTTCGTTTAACAGGCTGATGCTGACGTGAAATCCGCAGAAACAAACCCTCCAGTCCACCGGCTTGTGGGAGACCGTCCGCAAGGCCTTCGCCCTCGACCCCAATCGCTCCAACGGCGTTCCCCTGAACCCTTACTTCCGAAACCCGACGCCCGGAGGCCTGGACCCCCTCAGCTTCGACGACCCCGTCACTCTTCCCGCCGGCGATATTGCCGACAACGCCTACTGGAAGCGTGATGTCCGTCGCGCTTACCCACAGCTCAGCGTCGTTTCCCAGGGTGACGTCGTGTCTCTGTTGACGGTTGGAAGCGCCGCGCAGCCCAAGGTCGAGCTGATTGGCGAGGCCGGCGAGAAGGCTCTCGTTGCGGCGCAGAAGGAGGGTGAGACGGGCCTGGCCAAGTTCCTGGAGAAGGCGCCCAAGGATGTGGCAAAGGACGTTTTCGTCAATGGCCTGCCGCCGCTGCCGAGCGGACAGGCTCTGGCGGCTGGAGGATGGGATGTGCACAAGTACGAGCTCAACGAGGATCAGACATATGGCGAAGGGTAAGTTTCTTGCTTCTGGCATGACAATGGTTGAAGAATGGGACTGAGATTTGCTAATACTTGGGTGATAATAGCTATCCTACCAGGACGTTCAAATAAGACGGGCAATAGGGTCGACTTGTGTAAATACAGATAAGATGAAGAAAGATTAGAATTTCCCATTTTTTGTTTCCTATAAACTCCTACAGTTCCTCTGGTATTCCCAACCCTGATGCCATAACTCCACGAATGCTGAAAATTCTATACGTTGGTGCTGTTTTATGTATATGATGTATGCGGTAACGCTCTTAGCCTTCTGCATAGCATCAACACGGGTATGAAACCTCCGTCTCAATGAGGTCACAATCTCCATCTCAGTTCAACATTCTCTCGATGATCTTGACCTTGCCCTGCGCCCTCTTAACCCGATCATCGAAATCCTGCACAGCTTCGTCGCTGTTGTCCGTAGATAAGGTCTCTGGCTCGACCAAAGCATACGCGAGCTTGACATTCTTTTCCAGCCGTGGATTGCTCGGCAGCGGCGGCAGCGTGCATGTTTCTGAGCTCTTTTCTGAGGAGTTGGCTTGCTGGTTTGTGTTCTTTTCCGAAGAGTTGGCCTGCTGGGCCGTGTTCTTGGGGAGTCTGTTTGCCCAGACGAGAGTCTTGCCGGCGAGGCGGCCGCTCTCGAGGAACTTTTCGAAGCCCTTTTCCATGCCGAATGAGCGGCCTTCTATCCTTCCTGCGCGGGCTCCATCTTCGACGCCTTGGTTGTAGCCTTGGGTGTAGAAACGGTCTTCAAGAGTGAAGACGTCATCGAGGGGGTCGGAAGACATTATTTAGGATTATTACTTTCACTTGAGTGTGATCTAAAATAATATTGTATAGAAGGTTTAAGTTGTTTTGCTTCTTTAAAGAGTATCTTTTCCGAGTCTCAGCATTAGCAATTCAATATGCGCCCCCAAAGGCTCTTGACCACCCGCCCAAAACAGACAGAGGCTAGCGGCGGCAGAATTTTTGTGACACACCCCGCCATTAGCCATAGTGCGATAGCGGGGCAATGCGATGACTCGAATTGTCAATCTTGTAATAGTTTTTTGCACATGCGCCTTTCATTGATTGATTGATTACCGTACCCTGGTCGAGTTAGTCACTTACAATCGCGTGACGCTTGTTTTTGGAGTCTTTCGCAGAAAAGATAAATATCGATAGAGACGGCCTTGTTTCTCTGGAGTTTGGAGTTTGAGCAGTCAACAAGAAGCAATCAAGCAAGTCGAATCGAAATCGCATCAATGGCGGTTGAAAATCCCATCTTGCCCGTCAAGGGCAAGAAGAACGTCCTGATTACCAGCGCCCTTCCCTACGTCAACAACGTTCCTCATCTTGGAAACGTTGTCGGCAGTGTTCTCAGTGCCGACGTCTACTCTCGCTTCAGCAAGCTTCGCGACCGGCCGACGCTGTACATTTGCGGTACAGACGAGTACGGCACTGCCACTGAGACCAAGGCCCTCGAGACGGGCCAGACCCCCAAGGAGCTCTGCGACGAGTTCCACGTCAAGCACAAGGAGATTTACGATTGGTTCGAGATTGGCTTCGACTACTTTGGCCGAACGTCGACCCAGAAGCAGACGGAGATTGTGCAGGACATCTTCCTCAAGCTGCACGAGAACGACTTCCTTGAGGAGCGGACGACAAAACAGCCTTACTGTGAGAAGCACGATTCCTTCTTGGCGGATCGATTCGTCGAGGGAACGTGCCCCAAGTGCAACTACGACGATGCCCGAGGTGACCAGTGCGACAAGTGCGGCAGCCTGCTGGATCCGTTTGAGCTCATCAACCCACGATGCAAAGTCGACGGCGCTACTCCCGTCCCTCGCGACACGACACATGTCTTTATTCGCCTGGAGAAGCTGCAGCCCGAGATTGACAAGTGGTTTCAGGACGCCCACAAGAAGTATGGATGGCCTCAGAACGGCATTTCCATCACTCAGTCGTGGTTGACAAAGGGCCTGGAACCCCGCAGTATCACCAGAGATCTGAAGTGGGGTGTGCCGGTTCCCCTGCCTGGTTACGAGAAGAAGGTCATTTACGTGTGGTTTGATGCCTGCATCGGCTATCCTTCCATTACGGCCAACTATACCGACAAGTGGGAGCAGTGGTGGAAGAATCCCGATGATGTTACCCTCTATCAGTTCATGGGCAAGGACAATGTGCCCTTCCACACAGGTTCGTATAATATTTTTTCAATGACCTTTTGAAGTGAAATACAAACTGACGAGTATGATGCCAGTCATCTTCCCTGGATCCGAGATTGGTACCGGATACAAATGGACCCTGCTTAACCACCTCTCCACCACCGAGTACTTGAACTACGAGAACGGCAAGTTTTCCAAGTCAAGAGGCATTGGTGTTTTCGGCAACCAGGCCAGAGAAGTTGGCCTTTCGCCGTCCGTCTGGCGATACTACCTTCTCTCGAACCGACCGGAAACTAGCGATACCCAGTTCGAGTGGCAGGCATTCCAGCTGGCCAACAACAGCGAGCTGCTCGCCAACTTTGGCAACTTTGTCAACCGAATCGTCAAATTTGTCAACGCCAAGCTGGACGGTGTTGTTCCCGAGTTTAACCCTTCTTACAAGGACGACACCTTTGACTTCCCCGCCTGGACCGAGACGGTCAATGGGCTGTTGAAGGAGTATGTCGATCTCTTGGAGAAGGTGCACATCCGTGCTGGTGTTAAGGCCTTCATGGAGATTAGCAGAGAGGGTAACAACCTTCTTCAGGGCCGATTGGATAATGCCAACTTGGCCGAGAACCCCGAGCGAACCCACACTACCATTGGTCTCGCTCTCAACCTTTGCCACCTGTTGGCCTCTGTCGTTTCGCCGTATATGCCATCTACGAGTGAATCCATCTGCCAGCAGCTCAACACCAAGCTGGCGTTTATCCCCGACACCTGGGAGCCTACTGCTATCAAGGCCGGCCACAAGATTGGCAAGGCCGCCTATCTCTTCACCAGGATAGACGACAAGAAGATTGAGGAGTGGAAGGAGAAGTTTGGCGGCTCTGCCGAGACTCGCGCCGCCGAGGAGGCTGCCAAGAAGAAGAAGCAAGAGGATAAGGAGAAGAAGAAGGCCAAGAAGGCCGCCAAGGCTGCCGAAGCTGCTAAGGCCGCTGATGCTGCCAAGGTGGATGCCAAGGCTCAGGACGAGGCCTCTGCCGCTGGAGGCATGACGGCGACGTCTGCTGAAGTCAGCAAGGACTTGCCGATCCGCGAGAAGAAGGTTGTAGACCAGAATTAGAGAAAGAGAATAAGGAAAGAAGAAAAAAAGAGAAGATAATAGATGTACAATTCAGCAAAGGTGCACATGTGCAGGGAAATTGACTTAATGATGCTTTTACATTAGGTAGTCTTTTGTAGTTTGTCTTTTATTTATGAGAATGAATGATGCTTTTTTTTTAATCATTAAACTTCTGAAAAAGATTTACGATATTGCCATTGTAATATAAGGTTTAACGCAGCATAAAATATTTGATGCTTGCTTATACGCAATTCTGAAGCTTCTGGAGCCTAAAGCAGGCGGACCCGCAGTCGGACAAGGCTTTTGGTGGGGGAGACGCACTTTGGCTGGCCGTTGAGTTTGGCAGCTTCATCTTGTGCATCTTGTGCTTCTGCCTCTTGCATCTGCCTGTTCCTTTTGGTCACGCAGCACCCGAAGCCGGATTTTTTCTTTCGAATTGTGGCTGTTTATACCTTTCTTATATTCTTCTCTCTATATATTCGGCTACCTACACCATCAACTGCAATCTCCCCCACGAAACCGAACCAAAACCGCACACATAACACAACAGCCCGCCCATCATGGACATCCGCCTCCTCACCACGGCCGACCTGCCCTTGATCCAGCACGCCAACCTGGAGAACCTGCCGGAAAACTACTTCCTCAAGTACTACCTCTACCACGCCCTCTCCTGGCCACAGCTCAGCTTCGTCGCCGTCGACGTCTCGCGCCCGCGCAAGGGGCCCTACGACTACCCCAAAATCGTCGGCTACGTGCTGGCCAAGATGGAGGAAGAACCCACGGACGGCGTGCAGCACGGGCACATTACGAGCTTGAGCGTCATGAGGACGCACAGGAGGCTGGGTATTGCGGAGAAGCTTATGAGGCAGAGCCGTATGTTCTTTACAGCATCTTCTCTACTTCCTTGTTGTTTCTAGCAGGATGAGATTTGTGCTAATGATTGAGTTTAGAGCTTGCCATGGTGGAGACTTTCCAGGCGAAATACGTCTCCCTGCACGTCCGCGTGTCCAACGTCGCCGCGAGACACTTGTACGAAGACACGCTGCGCTTCCGCAACGAGAAGACGGAGAGCAAGTACTACGCCGACGGGGAAGATGCTTTCAGCATGCGCCTGGACCTAGATGACGTGGCGGAGCTGGCGAAGCGGTACGCCGACGAGGAAGAGGACAAGGAGAAAGATGAGGGCAAGAAGACTACCAATGGGGGAGATGCGACGATAAAGAGCGAGGGCGTGGATGAGGGTGAGGCGGTGGGTGAGGTTGGTAGGGATCCGGAGGCGGATGGCAAGGAGAGGAAGATTAAGGTTGCTGTGGGAAGGGGGTTGGGGGTTGGGGATTTGGTGGAGAAGGATGAGAGTAAGCATTAGAAGTGTTTACTGTCTGTAGAGTGAGGTTTGGTTCTTGGGGGTTGTGTATATGTATCGTGATTGGATGTGTTTTTCTTTGTACGTGTTTACTTGCTGGGGATGGAGGTATTTTTTTCATGACTTTCATGGCATCGTGGTTGGTACGGAGGAAAAAAGGGGGAGAGGATTAGATAAAAGCATTACCGTACGAATCAAGAAATGTGGTCAAGGAGAACAAGATGGAAAAGCTGAGTGACATTCTTCTCTGTATAGCAAACTATGATAAAACAGTATTTCCTTTGGTATCAAAAAACATCCAACGCTAGATAGTATCCCTTCTTGTACAATATCAAACCAAACCCATCACATATTTCATAAATCCCAGTCAATCTTTTTATACAAAGCAAATCATCAATTCCCACTCAACTCCTTCGCATACTCCTCGTCAGCCTGCACCCTCAAAGCCTCCAGCTGCTTCCTCATCGTCGCAATCGCCTTCTCCACCTGCTCCTTCTGAACACCCTCGGCCTTCTCCGCCGCCGCAGTCTGAGCCTGAATGGTCCTCTCAAGGGCCCCTATGGTGTTGTACTTTGCGGAAGCTCTCGGGCCGGGAGGGGGGATTTGTTCGTCGTCTTGCGAGGCTGAAGTTGGCTGCTGCTGCTGCTTTTTCTCGTCGGGCCAGGAGCCGGGCAGGGATGAGGCACTGTCCTGCCGTTGTTGGTAGTATTGTTGCCACTGCTGGTCCTGGTGTTGCTGTAGATGTTGTCTTTGCTGTTCTGCTTGTTGATTATAGTGTTGTCTCTGTTGTTCTGCTTGTTGTTGATAATGCTGCCTTTGCTGCTCTGCATGTTGCCTCTGCAGCTCTGCTTGCTGTTGATAGTGCTGCCTTTGCTGCTCGGCGTGTTGCTGCTGTTGCTGTCTCTGCTGCTCTGCGTGTTGTTGCTGTTGCTGTCTCTGCTGCTCTGCTTGCTGCTGCTGCTGTTCCCTTTGCTGTTGCTGTTGCTTCTCATCTTGACCAGGCCCAAAGAAACCCTTCGGGCCAAATATGCCGTCGCCTCCAAAGATGCCCTTTTCACCAAACGGTCCTCCTGGACCAAATGGCCCCTCGGGACCGAACGGCCCGCGCGACCCAAACATGCCATTCTCACCAGAGGCTTGGGGATTGTTCCATGCTCCCCAACCTCCGCCTCGAGGCAAACCGTAATGTGGTTGATGAGGGTGAGGATGAGGGTGAGGATGGGGATGAGGATGATGATGTCCTCCTCTACCTGCTCCTCTGCCTGCTCCTCTGCCTGCTCCACCGTGGGGGCGGCCCCATGGGAAGCTGCCGGTCCATGGCGCGGTATTCACCGGAGGTACAGGAGGAACAGGCGGCACCGTGGTTCCAGGAATATGCGGTGGCATAGGTGGGATACCCGGGGCTGGCGGAGGCGGAGGCACGGGGGGAACAGGAGTGCTCTGGCCTTTCCGGGCTTCCTTGCGTGCCTTTCTCATCTCTTTTCTATGCTGCCTCTTCTCCTTACGCTCTGCCCTCCTCTTGCCACGTCGCTCCTTTCTCTGGGCCCTGCGTTCCCTTCTCTGGTTCTTCTTGACTTGTCTCCAAACAGTCGTCAATGTCTTGATTTGTGCCTTGAGGGCTTTCTTATCCACATCAGTAACCACATCCTTAGACTTGGGGACGCTCTTGAGCTCGGCCTTGAGCTGCTTGACATCACTCTTGGAGCGGAGCTGGTCGGGATTCTTGGTCCAGTCTTGGAGTCGGGTAATGTAAAGTTGCACAGAGTTGACGGGAATATCATCGTAGCTAGGGAGAGAGCCAATGGATGATTCAGAGCTCGAAGAGGAAGAAGAAGACGAGGAGGAGACCGAGCAAGAGCGTTTGTGGCCTGCTTCTTCATCACCCCCATGTTGATAGGCTGTCCGGCCGCGAACATCCCGGGCAGCATCTGCGGCTGGCTGTTGACTTTGCTCAGCGCCATTTCCAAACCGAATACCGCGCTGATCCATGATCAAGTTTCCGATGCGCAAACCGTTTTGATCAGCCACAAAGCTGTTTCCATACCGAACACCGTTGTCATCGATTTGGAAACCGCCCCATGAATTACCGCCAGCCGGAGCAGAGCGGCCTGCAGTCTGCGAAGACTGGACAGATCGACCAGCTTCAGATACCTGGTCAAAGTTGGCCTCCCAAGCACCTGGCATCTGCGCCGAGGGAGTTCTCGGGGGCTCGAGGCGAACTTGGATGCCTCGAGGGCCGAAGAAGCCATCGTTCCATTGCTGGACGGTGGCTTCAACGTCTCTCCTCCGTCGCTGAGAATCAGGACTGGTAGGACTTCGAGCATCGGCGATTTGGTTGAGCTGAGCCTCTACCTGAGCTGTGCTGTTGTTGGTGCTGCCTGCTTCTGATCTCTGCATCTCATCGAGTAGCTTTCTATGAATAACAACTTCATTCTGCCTTGTCGTATGATCAGGAATCAGGAAATTGATAAACGTAGACCAATCCAGCGCAGTGACATCTCGGGCCGCCCAGTCGCTCTCATAAGGGAAATCATCAGGATGCGAGACATCAGTTACCTCGATGGTATGAACAAGGGTCATGCGGATAATGTCACTGCTGGAGTCTTGCTGGGGGGCTGGTCTCAAATCAAAGTATAGCGTGGCTGCGGGTTGGCCAGAGCCAGGAGAAGTGCGAGGAGTTAGAGGAGGTGTGTAAATGACTTCGTCAGCAGTCGACGAAGCAGCATCGTCGACGAAGCTGTGTGATGGAGTTGCCGCAGGTACTGTTGCCGATGCGGCCACTGATGGTGCTGATGCTGTGTGAGAGCGAGAACTGCCCGACGTGCTGTAGACATCGGTCTCTGAGTATGGCGGAGGAGGAACTTCGTCTCCGGGGACGTTGAGATGGGCGTTGCCAGTGTTGGCAGTGCCGCTGTCGTTGGGGTTCATGGTGATGTGTGTATAATAATGGTGGCGATGATAATCTGCTGATGCTTCTTCTGCAGTGTAATGTAAAAAGTATGTGGAAAATAGAAGAATCAGGTACTATTCTCCTAGAGAATGTGTCGCTGCGCAATCTTGAACAGTATTGAATGATCCGAAAAAAGTGGAAGAAATCGCCGAAGGTTTAAAAGCGAATCCGAAAGCGAAGGCCACGATTCCTAGGCAGACTCCGGGTACTCGACCCAACAATTCTCTGGCCAGCTTCGTGAGCGTCGAAAAAGGCGATGGCGAGGATAGTGGCAAACAAACCTCTTATGTATGGCTCAACGTGCAACAGTCAAAATCATGCATTCGTCCTACTGCACTGCATTACGCGGGGCTCCTCAGCCCATCCCTCCATCCATGGATCCCCTTGTGCCTCTTCACTTTCACTTGCTTCTTAGTGTCCAGCCGATGGATTCATTCCCGCTGTAGCGCCCAATTAGTGCCATAAACCCTCTCGGGCTATCCGCACATTAGCAACAAGGACGCGCAGCCCAGTTACGTTGGCTGTTGTCGCTGCCTGTCCGCGCCGTTGGTTGAGATTGATTGGAGGCCAAGTGTGTGTCATTCATGGATTGCCTGATCCTTTGGCGATGGAGGGGCAGCAGAACCTTGAGGCAGCTAATCTCCGGCCTCGTCCAATTAGGGCCTCTTAGCTGCCTGAGCTCGCTGACGCGGCCGCTACAGAGGTGACGTTTTTGAATCAAGCTTAAGCGAACAAACTGTCGACATGAACGGCATCAATAAGCCATTGTTGCCATTCAATCGATCACATTTTAGACATTTAGAGACGAGAGATTCAAGGCTGATTGACGATGCTTAGGTGTAACCAGGCACGGATGCAGCAGAAACGTTTATTAGTGACGACGCCTTTCAAGGTGTTCGTACACATTGCCATGATTGCTTTGCTAGGAACATTTTAATCCTTTTTTTATTCCTTCTACGGCATCCGTAACTATGTCATTGGATGCAGGCCCCCTTTTCTCTTTTACTTTATTGTTGTAGTCATTCATCGTGAAGTCATCATCATCACGGCAGAGCCCCTTCCCAGATGTGAAAGTCGGCATCCTCTCGCTTGTAGTGGTCTGAGATGAGGCTTGACAAGTGGTCGCGCGAATGTGTGCCCCTAGGATAGTTAGCTACTGGCTCTACTCTTCTTACTAGAAAGGGCATTATCCATTGGTTGGTCAACTTACAGGTTTGTGATGTAGGTGTCAACAAGCTCCGGTGGAATCAGCTCGGTGAGTGCCGTTCGAATCTCGGCACCACACACCAGAGGGCCGTCCGCGAAGCTCACAAAGGTGGACGAGTCGCCCCACTCAATCAGAGAGCTCTCGTCAAAAGGGCTCTCCGGGCTAAGCTTGTAGACGCCGCTGAGCACGACGACAGCGGCACCCTGTTCCTTGGCAGCTCGGGCAATAGCAGCAGATCCAGCATCGGCCACGACACCTCCGGTAGCAACGATTGCTCTTGCTCCAATAATGACCTTGTTGACTCGTGACATGTAGGCCATGAGCCCGCCATTCATCACGTTGACTACTGTGATGCCCGCCGCCGACAGCTTCTTCCTAAAAGTTGTGTGCTGGCTTTCGGCTACTGAGTGTCTTCTGGGTGGTGCCATGGCAATGAGTACGGTAAACTTGCGCTTCTGAGCAGCGCGGAGGATAAATCGCTCCACTGTTGTTGATGGCTGGTGGACGAGCACCAAGTCGCCGGGGTGAATCTGCACTTCGGCTGAAGCAGCGATCTGGTCGTCGACTTGGCTGATCTCGTCCTTGATTTCCTCGATACCATCAATGACTTCGGAGCGCAGCGCGTGGATCTGGCCCGAATTGCCCCTCCATGTAGGCGTCGACGCTCCCGAGTTTCTAAAAGGCGACACGTCTCCATCTGCAGGCGGGGATGTCGACAGGAGATGGAACAGCGACTTGGGAGGGTTGATGGAGCTATAAGAAGAGACGATGGGAGGGCGCGCCGGCGGAGCTGCGCTGTTGGCCGAGTCGAAGCGTTTTGACGACCACTGCTGGCTGATGGATGTTGGCGGGACGATGTCGGTTGGGGTTGGCGCATCGCTCGCAGACTCGTCGGCGGTGTCGCCTCGATCCTCGGAAGCTTCGTCTCGGATCAGGCCAAGGACTCGGCGCACAATGTTGCCAATGACAAGCTCGTTGGGCTGGGCGTCTACCAGCTTACGGCCGGTTCTTGAGACGTTGATCAAGAGGCTGTCCACATCGTGCCATTTTGAGCGGGCGACGACCTGGAGGAGGATATGGGCGGTGGCAACGGCGCAAGGCTCGGATCCCTTGATCTGTCTTCGCTTGAGGAGGCTGTAATGGAGTGCTGGTCAGTATTGCTATTTGCCTTGCTCGCTTCCCTTATCGCAGTTGGCGGCCAATAATGTCATGCCGCCATGCGACAATCTTATCGTGCCCCGCATTGCGAATACTGATAAATCACATCACATACGATATCAAGCTGTTGACGGAAGCTTCCAATGGCTGTCCCTTGAGAGATTTGAGGAATTTTTCCAGGTCGAGCGCGTGGCCCGTGGAAACGGAGGGCATCGTAACCTGGTGCGAGGGCGATGGTTGTGTGTTTTGCGTGCGGTTATCGAGGGGCCGATGCTCGGTGGGATGTCGTTCTTAGTGCTATGACTCGAAATTTGTGCGACAGAAGGCGGCGTCCAAGTGGCTATAACGGCTGCGACTGCTCTCGACTCTGGGTGAAGCAGGAGTGAAAATACGGCCGTGATGCTGTCAAGCGATGCTCAAGGTGCGTTTTGTTTTGTCCTGTCTCAGAGGCTCCGGAATGGGCGTGGTGAGGTTGAGCGGGGTTGGTTTGGTTTGTGGGCGCAAAAAGAGCTGCTCGAGATCGTGACTCAACATGCGAGGCTGCTCGGATTGGCGACAAAAGAATTTCGTACATTCAGTTTAATGCAGCCCACTATGCACTAATGTAAGATTGCCAGTTAGCGCGAGAGGAACTGCCCCGATACCTGAATGGCAGCACACACAATTCGGTGCAGGTACCGGTACTTGTGTTGTTGCCTGTAGACCCAGATAAAGGACTTTTGTATTCTGTAATCTGTTCAGTACCTTTTGCACATGCTTGAAGGTTTTTCTCTCTGGTTCTTTTTCTTTTCTGGCACCTTGGCATGTTTTGTAAATTAGCGGCCATGGGACAAAAATAAATTCAAACTTCAGCATGGGCTGATTTGACATTTGCTAGCGCAAGGGCTAAGAATACGAGACTGCAAAGTCGAACTCTGGAGAAGAAGAGGAAAAGAATCCATATAACTGTAGCAGATGGGGAGGCAGACAAGTTGTTTTGTTTTACTTTTAGTCTTTGTAGTTTGGGGGTTTCCCTCTGACCATCTCTGCTGCTGCTATTCAACATACATCCAACCTCGTAAAATACTCACCTCTATAAAACAGTAAAACCACATATCCTCGGCTGCATCAATGATACGATGCACCTCTCCATTTGTATCGATACCGCTTCCCTCGGCACTCGACCGGAAACGGGCTCCAAGCAGAGCAGCGCATTGGGCCACGCTCGCAAATAGGGCTCCCCCAACAGCCCTGCTGATTCCGCTGCAAACCCCCCAAAAACCGCCCTAGCGTGGGCGGCATCTGACCTCCCAGTGGCCTTGGCCCGCTATTGCTAGCCGTGATGACGACCTGGCCCGATTTCCTTTGGGGCGACTTTTGGCCTCAACGCTTGCCAAGTACGAGTACTTGTACTTGTTTCATTAAGACAATTCCCACCCTCGGAAAGGCGAACATACCGTCCAGTGCTATTTTCTGCGGCTCGCTCGTAGCGTCATTTCTTCTCTCTCGTCTCCGTCTGGCTGTTGTCTCTGCATCGCAATCCAAAACTCTGCGGCCGTCTTTCATCCGCCTCTCTCTCACCTCCTCTTCCCCCTTTGGAAGCGACTCACTCATGACACTCGTTTCCCGCGCGCCCTGCGGAGGCTCATTTTAACCCCCCTGGAGCGCGTTGCAGGGCCATTGGCAGACATCCTAGAGAGCCGGAAGCGGCCTCGAACGCCTCGGCATCTGCTGCGACGCTCCCTTTCGCTCCCTCCAACAAGTCGTTGCGCATCCACCCCGTATCGACCCCGAAGCCGCCTCAAATGTCCCATGGAGTGCTCTCCATGTTCGACATGAACTCGCTCAACATCATCACCGCGCGCGTGTCGCCGCCACCGAGTCCAACCCACTCCCGATCCAACAGCATCAGCGCCGGCCTCGACGACAAGGCGCTCGACCTCGACGTGTCCGAAGACAAGGCGGATGGACACGAGAACCAGCCCTCGGCCGCT
Organism: Trichoderma camerunense; assembly: GCF_050948025.1. Taxonomy (NCBI): domain Eukaryota; kingdom Fungi; phylum Ascomycota; class Sordariomycetes; order Hypocreales; family Hypocreaceae; genus Trichoderma; species Trichoderma camerunense. The sequence continues at coordinate 3,170,175 of NW_028145369.1, forward strand.
GAGGGCTCGGGTTCCCTTTCTGAGAAGCGATACGGCGGCGACGACGAAGCATCCTTTGCTACCGAAGAGACGCCGCTCTTTTGCGAATCCAAGCCGGATGGGAAGCGTTCGAGATGGTGGCATGTCCTGCCTAGGGGGATCGCCTCCAGCATCATCGGCACCATTCGGTGGCTGTTTGCTACGCTGACTGCGCCTGGATACTACCTGATCGCCTTCTTCTACGACGACTTTGGCAAGTTTGCGCCCATGACACAGCTGAAAAGGCTGTTTGGCTTCCACAGCGGCGATTTGGGCACGGATAGTCTGTATGGTTCTCCCGAAAAGGCGAACAAAGCTGGTCGAAATACACGGCATCTGGGAGTCCCGTCGAAAACGGTTCATTCCTCTAGTACCTCATCATCTGGTCTATCCTCCGAGTCCGAAGACGAACCCCGTGCTGCCGCTAAGAGCCGGCATAACCGCTCCAAATCAGCCCAGCCCGGCGAGGAGACGGGCGCGGCTCGGCGCTCTATTCGAATCAAACTCAACGACGAAGAGCAACGAAAACATAGAAAATCACAATCCACCGCCTCTCATGGGAAGGGTGACCTCAGCCGGAGCGACTTGTCAGCGCAGCTCAAGTCTCCAACGTCTCCGATTGCCGCCCTGACCAAGTACCCAAAGACACCTGCGCCACCACGACCATTGATCCCCCGACGACAGCCATCCTATCTGAATCTTCTTGAGCCTTCACGAAAGCAGCAGAAGACGCTTATCCTAGATCTCGACGAGACGCTCATCCACAGCATGTCTAAAGGAGGGCGGATGAACAGCGGTCACATGATAGAAGTCCAGCTCAACACTGCGACTTTGGGAATGAGCGGACAGAGCAGCGCTGCGCAGCACCCCATCTTGTATTGGGTTAACAAGCGACCCTTCTGCGACGAGTTTCTCCGTAGAGTGTGCAAGTGGTTCAACTTGGTTGTCTTTACCGCGTCTGTTCAGGAGTACGCCGACCCAGTGATTGATTGGCTGGAAACGGAAAGAAAGTTCTTCTCGGCAAGATACTATCGTCAACACTGCACATATCGACAAGGAGCCTACATTAAAGACCTGAGTTCTGTTGAGCCGGATCTGAGTAAAGTGATGATTCTGGACAATAGCCCGCTGAGCTATTTGTTCCATGAAGGTACGTTTACCGACTTGCGGTAGAGGCGCAAGCCCCCTCAGCTAACTCGACCTACTAGATAACGCCATACCGATCCAAGGCTGGATCAACGACCCGACAGATGGCGACTTGATGCATTTAGTTCCTCTGCTGGAAGGTCTCCAGTACGTTCATGATGTTAGAGCTTTATTAGGGTTGCGCAGCGGCGAGTATGGCCATCTCCAAGCATAGAGGGTTACGGGAACATTCACACGGCAAAGATTTTGTTTTTTGACTTTTTTTTTTACTCTCTCTTTCCATTATTATCATCTCAGCTTTTTAAACACATAATGCAAAAACTGGGCAAAACAAAACTGGCAAGTCTCCGAGGCGAAGAAGAACGAGTGACGACGAAAGCGTGAAAAAGGGAAGCTCATGGAAGAGAAAGAGAGTTTGCACGGTTGACGCCAACCTGGATTCTTTTTTCGAAAAACGTGAAACAAAAGCGAACCTTGTACGAGATATTACAACGAGGAAAGGACGTTATGGGAGTTTTTTACATATTCTGCTGGCTGGCATGAGTTAAACAGCATGGGTTTTTTCAACAAACAAAGCGGCGAAGGAGGAAGCGGGATCATTTTCTTGTTTAATAACGGCATTTGGTTTTTTATGGTTCTTGATGAGGATGAGGCATGATGTGATGGGATGGGGAGCGGGAGATGACTTATGGTTACGGGTTAACGTTGATTCAAGCCAATATGGAGACTGCCAGTGTTTTTTGCGCCAATGATTTATGTGCCTCTGTCTGTGCTGTGTCTGTTCTTTTTTGAATGTGATGTGATATATGAGAGTGGTTGGCCATCGCGATATCATGATATGTGTCTACAAAGAAACAGATGATTATTCTTACTAATTGCTACTATCCGGTGGTATCCGATTTATTTGAAACTGATGCGTTAGGAGTTGTTGCTACTATCACTACCTTTTTCCAGAGTTCTCGTCGTCCAAAAAAAAAAGACACCCAAGTTTGGCATACACACCAAAAACCTGCCCCACGCCTCAAAATCCGAAGACGAACACATCCCCGCAGTGGAGAAAAACGCCCCCCAGAGCAAATAGGAATTTCAGCTTGCTTTTCCCATGCTGCATTACTCTAAAATATGTTGGGGGAGGAGAATCGGATGAGCTTCGCGGCTTTTCGATGGATGCGCAATGACAATTCGCTTTCGTATCCGGTGTGGCTCAAACGTCCGTGTCGTGCATGTCAGCGCTTTTAAACGGATTCGTATAGATACAAGGAGGTTGGGTGTTGTTCTTTAAACGCTTCGTTTTGGATTTAGGTATCCTAGCTATTTCTGTGCCGAGGCTTTATTCTACAGTAGGTTTAGAGAAGGATGATCGTTGTTCTGGAGAAACATGCATTTTTGCTCCGGCGCCCTGCAGACGATTCGGGCGCCTGATTTTCGTCTTGGGACGCATGCATTACATACATACGATGTCAAGCTGAGAGCCAAGGTTAGGCGTGAATAGCCGCAATCATTACATAATGACGCTTCACCAAAAACCGGGGTCAAAGCAACGAACATCTGACATTCAGCTACCAAGGAACTAATAAACGATCCGGAAAGCTCTGAAAGAAGAATAACCAAGTCCGTCTTTGAATCATAGACACTGTGGAGTTCTGGAAAAAATGAATTTCCTCATCCGGGCCGTCCTGGCACCAAAATACAGAGCGTAGTGGTGACATCATCATCACAGTGACGAAATCGTTTCGCCAGGACTCTCTCACCTTAGCGGAGCTCTCGTCCTTCTCCAGGGCGAAAATTAGAGAATGGGATAGACTTTTCTGGCGTAGATCGAGATTTTAGAGGGTGAGGGGGCACAAGACGTAATAGATGAGAGGGTGAAGCTAGAACGTGGCTTGTTGATGATGCAAAGTGGGGGAGGGAGTACAAATACCCTGAGGGATGCTGCTCTTTGGGATGAAACTACTTCTTGTGACGGCACAGATACTACGGATATCATTGTATAGCTGTAAAATCACAACTCATAAACAGATCTCGTCCTTTTCATCTTTCTCTCTTCAAGCTTATCACAGCATCGTATCCTCATAGTCAACATGTCTCTCCAATGTAAGCCTTAAGCTCAAGCTCAAGCTCATCTTACCCTCACCCAACCTCTTTCGCCACTCTCAATTGCAATTCCCAACATTCCCATTCTCATCTTCATCTCCATCTTCAAATTCACGACTAATTACAATTTACAGACTTCCCTCCCGTTAAACCCTCCGCCATCGCCCTCGGCACCTTCTTCAACCACGGCGTCGACCTCGTCGTCCTCGCCCCCGTCTTTGGCCAGACCTACCAGCGCGCAAAGGCCTCCAACACAAAGGAGGAATTCATCCGCTCCCGCGAGGCCAGCGGCGCCGCCGTCGCCTGGGGCACTTCCTTCGTCGGCTCCGCCCTGCAGAGCTACGGCGTGGGCGCTCTGCTCAATGCCACGGGCACCTTGAGCCACAAGGGCGCTGCGTATCTCGGCGCCTTGATCTTTGCGGCGACGTCGGCTCCTGGAGTATGTTTTCTTTACCTTCACCTCTTTGATTTGTTTCTTTGAGACTGACTCTTTGTGTGTGTGTAGTTCATCTCTCAGATCTTTAGCGAAAAGAGGCCTCTTGACACTGTCGGCGTCAATGTCGCTGCTAAGCTGCTCGAGACTATTGGCCTGTCCTTGGTCCTCAACTGGTGGGGAACCAGGACCAATCCCTTTGAGTAAACGGGATATCTCTTCGTAATTCTTTCCTGAGGCTGGTTCTGGGAGGAGTTGGACAGGGATTGGAAAGGCCCAGCATATCTGATGGCCTTTGTTGTATAACATCACACCTAAATTAGTCAAATTTAATTTGGAATATTTGCAACTTCAACCTTTGTGTGATCCGAGTTCAACATATTAATTGATATCACATCCAATTGACAACTCAGAGCCAATAGCCGTGTAGTAAAAAGCCAAACTTGTTCCATTGATCAATGCAGTACTTTATATACCTGAACGCCGCCGTTGCCCCAACAAAAGTCTTGCTGCAAGACAATCCCTCTGGTATGGTTAATGTACACCCAGATTAAGCGCTTCGCACCAACATCATTCTCCCCAGCATAAGTCTCTTCACAAATACCGCGCCCTCACTTTACCATTTTTCTTTTTTTACGCCTTTGATTCACCCTTTGTCCAGAACGCCTGCTTGCCGCCCTCCTTCTGCACAAGCTTAACAAGGGAAGCGTAGGTCTCGCTGTAAGACTCGCTGCTGTCCTCATCATCGTCCTTGTCAGCCTCCTTGGCGGGCTTCTTCTTTCCCTCGGCCTTCTCCATGATCATGACCACGCTGGTAGGTCGCTTGGTCTTGGCGGCGGCACCCAGCTCAGCGCGCGATGTGACGAAGATGAAGGGCACGTTGTGGTCCTCACACAGCACGGGCAGGTGTGAGATGACGTCCATGGGAGAAATGTCACCGGCAATGATGACGACTCCGGGGAATGAGGTGTAGCCGGGGGCGGTGGCGGGGGACTTTCGCAGGGTCTTGACGACTTCCTTGACACCACGCTTGAGAGTACCATTCTTGGCGGCTGTTGAAAAGAGTCGACGTTAGTAAAAAGATCCAATAGCTCTATATAGATAGAAGAAAGCAAAAGAAGGGAGGGAAAGCTGAAGAAAGGAAAAAAGAGGCAGACTGTGCGACGCAACGAGGGAGAAGCAACCTACCTTTTCGGATCGTCTTGCAAATCTTCTTCTGGCCCTTCTCATCGGCAAGAGGAACCGCAAACGGCACAACCTTTCTCTCAAGGGTCACCTCAGGGGTCTTGTCCTCTTCCATATCTGAGCCCTCGTCAGAGGCCTTGACGGCGCTCTGCGCAGCGACATCCTGCTGGAGCTTCTCGTCCAGAGCAGAAGCGAGTTTGTCCTTCTTCTCCTTCTTTTCCTTCTTGTCCTTCTTGGATTTGGTCACGCCAGCATCTTCGCTGCGCTTCTCCTTCTTCTCCTTCTTCTCCTTCTTGTCAGGTCTGTCGGAGGCCATGGCTGCTGTATGGGATAATTTGAATCGAGCAAGTTTTAAAAAAACAGAGAAAAAAGACGAAAAGAGAGTATTCAATCGACGATTGAAAGGCTATTAAAGATGTAGAGGGGTTCAATCGACTGAACGGAATTCAAATTGCCTCTGATGCACCAATTGGACGTCTTGCGCAACTGGATCGCGTTTTTTTCAATGTCTGTCGTCCTCCCACGATTGAGGCGCTTCAAAAATTTCCTACTCAAACCAAACTTTTTTTCTCGGTGAGGGACCCTCTAAAAACTTTCGGCGTTTTGTGGTGCCGACGCCGAGATCTCTACAGCTGAGTCACGTGATGTAGATTCAGCCTATCATGTCGGTCAAGATTTGGATGACCTAAGAGAGCATGAGCTCACGAGAGTTTTTATGTTGGTCACTGGCAGATATAGAGGGAGAGTTTGTGATAAAAGCCTTTAAAATTAAGGGTCATGAAGTCGTAGAGAACATCACCCAATGTCAAAGATGAGAATTAACACTCATTCTCGTCATTAACACATCTTAAGTCCTCTCTTTCGACGCCCCAAAGCCATCTCATGATATTAAATCAGTGCATTAACCTCTTGACGAAGAATGGAATCAAATATCTCGTAGAGTCAACCGTTTCTATTGTTTTCTCCTACTCTAGACGCTGATATACACTGGGTCCCCCTGGACATCCATAATTCAACATAGTCGTGCACCATTTTACTCCGAGTCGGCAAACTCAGCACGGCCAGCCTTGGAGTTGAGGTAGTGGTTTCTATCATGTCAAGTTAGCTCTGGATTCAGTACCGGCAGCGTTATATTTCACTTGGGCCGACATACCGCTCGGTGGCCCAGCTCAGCAGGTAGTAGCCGGCCAGCATAGGAGGGAGCCAGTAGAAGATCTGGGACTTGGTGCGGCGGAAGGTGTTGAAGATGGCATCGTGGGCAGCACCGGCAAAGGGGTTTTGACGGTTAGCAGACAGGCCGTAGTCGACAATGCCCTTCTGCTTGGCACCACCTATAGCATCATATGTTAGCATGCGAGTGACTCCTTCCATCTTTGCAGTTCGTCCCGACGAGTCCTTCGACGCAATCCCTGATCCAATTGTTGCTCCGTAACGTGTTCAATGTCTTCCACCCCAATCGCTTCAGCTGAATCAAGAGATCGGCCCATTGTATCGTCCTCCTATTCCCCCACCATCTGGCTTCTTGCGTCCTCTAAAGTTTCTTTCGCGGGCGGTCCGATGCAATCGTTCGTCAAGTAGAGTAAACTCACCAAAGGAGCCCCAGTCACCGAGCCAGCTATAAAAAAGAAGATTAGCATCAGCATCAATTCGTCAAACATCCTGCCACAGAGGCCGCATCATCGCCCATCGAACTCGACTTTCGCATCTTGTGGAAAAGCCGCAAACTCGGGTGGTACGATTGCCGCATCTGTTCGGGGGAGAGGCTGCACATACTGGCCAGTCTTGGGTTGAGGGGCGCCGCCGCCCAGACGAACCTGAGTAGGTCTCATTGTGATTCAGCAGGATCTCGGAGTTGCGATTAATCCTTTTTCGATTGCGGGAAGAGAGGTAGAGGTGGAATGAGTTCGGGTTCGGAATTGGTGAAAACGCAGAGCCATCCTCGCGGGTCCAGCCGAGCTTGCCGTAACAGGTCTAGCGCCACTCGTCGGACGGAAAATCAAGCACCAACTGCGGGACAACCTCTGGATTCACAAGGCAGGACGAAGCTTCATAATCCGCAAGAAGCTCAGTCGCATTTTCGCCGTTGGGGAATTTCAGCAGTCGAATTTTTTTTCAGGATCCCGGGCTGCTATTCTTGCTGAAGCAGCGAAATTCAAAATGGCGGCGTTTGCGCGAACCCTCAACCTCATGTACCGCATGGCCATCCCGGCCTCTGCCGGCGCATTCCTCATCACACAGTCCATCTACGACGTCCGAGGCGGAACAAGAGCCGTCATCTTCGACAGGTTGTCCGGTGTCAAGGAGGATGTCGTCAACGAGGGAACGCACTTTTTGATCCCTTGGCTGCAGAGGAGCGTCATCTTTGACGTGCGCACGAAGCCCAGGAACATTGCCACCACCACCGGCAGCAAGGATCTCCAGATGGTCAGCTTGACGCTGAGAGTCTTGCACCGGCCAGATGTCAAGGCCCTGCCAAAGATTTACCAGGTAAATACGATCTTGCAGCTCGACGACAGATTTAGATATACAGTCAAAAGCTAACTAACAATGACAGAACCTCGGCGCAGACTACGACGAGAGAGTCCTCCCCTCCATCGGCAACGAAGTCCTCAAGGCCATCGTCGCCCAATTCGACGCCGCCGAGCTCATCACCCAGCGTGAGGCCGTCTCCAACCGCATCCGCAGCGACCTCACCCGCCGCGCCGCCGAGTTCAACATTGCCCTCGAGGACGTGTCCATCACCCACATGACATTTGGCCGCGAGTTCACAAAGGCCGTCGAGCAGAAGCAGATTGCCCAGCAGGACGCCGAGCGCGCGCGCTTCATCGTCGAAAAGGCCGAGCAGGAGCGCCAGGCCAACGTCATCCGCGCAGAGGGCGAGGCCGAGAGCGCAGAGACCATCAGCAAGGCCATCTCCAAGTCCGGCGACGGCCTGGTGCAGATCCGAAAGATTGAGGCCAGCAGGGAGATTGCGCAGGCCCTGTCGTCGAACCCCAACGTGGCGTATCTGCCTTCGGGAGGAAAGGGAGGCAGTGGCAGCCAGTTGCTGCTGTCTGTAGGCAGGGCGTAAAGGCGGATTGTGTAAAAAGTAATGAAAGTTGAAGCACGGAGAACACCCCGCTCATTGCTGGGATATGAGGGGGGAAAGGAAATCCCCAATCACGAGAACCTTGTACTTTTAGCCATAAAAGGCCAATAGAAGCCTTATGTGAAAACAAAAACTATATGCTGTAACTGTCTTTGTTCCTGTATTGTGAAGCTTGCCTAATGCAAAAGTGTTCTTGGCCTATTATAAGAAAGAGTAAGCGTAGGTGTAGACGTGTGAAACTAGATATGTATTTATCAATGGCGGCCAATGCCAACTTGTGGGTATTCTTCGACCCAGAGGACATCGCCTCATGATCATTCTCAGCAACCTTGCTGTCCAGCTTTAAGCCAACTTGAAATTGTTATTGCGCCCCTCAATAAACGCTTCAGTCAAACCACCCCCTTCGCCTTCAGGAGGCGTAATCTCGCCATCGACAACCCGCCAACCCACCCTCTTCATATCATTCCACACATCCATGACCCGCAAGCGAACCAAATCCCCAGCCGCCCTGGCGTCTTCACCAGAATCGTGGCCCAGCATCTTTGGACCCGTGTCTTGCTGGATCTTGCGGTTCATATGAACATTCATCAGCGTCTTTAAGCCATGGCGATATGGCAAGCCCATCTTGTGCGGATAAAGCAGGACGGAGTCGATAATGGTCGGATGAACGATGCGCACAGAATTAAGATCATTTTCCAAGCCGTGGCCGATGAGGGGCGTCGTGGGCGATATGAGCGAGAACAGGAGATCCCGCGCGACTTCAGGGGAAGATACAATCTTGAGCTTCTTCTTCTTAGCTTTCAGCTCGCCGTCCTCACTTCCCGTCTCATTGCCGTCCTTAGCTGGCTTGAGATCGTCGTTGACGGACCACGATTCCGCTGCAGCAAGATCATCTGGCCAGACACCAGAAAAGCGAGAATTGAGATCCAGGATTTCGCCCAGAGGCTGGACCAAGACATCCAACAAGTCTTCTCCCGTAGGCCACGAGGTAGCTGTCAAGCGTACCAGCTCGAGCCCGTGAACTGTGTAGCACATTTCGCAGTCAAAACAGACGGCTCTGTCCGTTGGCGCCAGGGGATTCTCTGGCGTCTCAGCAAAATTGAGAATGGCGGCCAATCTTTTCGCATCGCTCGCCTTGAACACATGATGCTCATGGGTGAAGCATCCGGCTGACTCGCCAACTTCTTGACCGCAGCAATGGTATCGTTTGGGTACTCTTGTTTTATCACCAGGTGCCTTGCTTGGAACATAGGTTTTGCCCCAGTGGAACTTGCATGCTCCTCCCGTTGTAAGGGCACCATCCTCCTCTCTCCGTCCAGGAAAGACTTGAAATCGTTGTTGGCAGCGGTCACACTTCTCCCATCCCTTTGCTGCCTCCATACCATCCCGAGCCGACTTAATTTGTTCCTGTGTCGGAACGGCAGGGACATAACCGTGATTTCCCATGTTATCGAGTGGTGTAAGGATACGTTTTAGCAACTCGACTTCTTGTGCGTGTGTAAGACCAGTCTCAATCTTTCTAGGCTCTCCATCAATCTCGTTGTCTTTTTGAAGCTTCCTTTGAGCTTCCTGCTTCTCCTTAACTCTAGCTTCTTTCCACTGAGCCGCAGTCATACGCTTATACTGCATGACTTTGTTCTTCATGACGTTGGAATACACGGCTGGCTTTTCAATGGCGCAAGCTTGCTCTTCGTCCAGGGCTCTGATAATCAAATCTTGGTCGGATAAAAGGAGCTTCTGCTCTTGGTCGTTTACAGTCTTCCTCAGTTCCTCGTTTAGGCGCTTAAATTCCTGGTGGAGAAGCCTCAGAAGCTTTAATCGTATTTCATGGCTTGCCGGAGAGCTTTTGAGAAGTCGAGGGTTGAGAGTCTCAGCCTTCTTTGGTTTAGCTGGTGTAGTCGTCTTGGAGGTGGAAGCACTTGGCTTCGTGGCCGGCTGCGGATTCTTTGAGGTGGCAGCGTTTGCACTCTGAGTTGAAGCATTGGCCTTTCTCTTTAGCGGAGGAGGTGAGATTGGACGCGTAACGCTCTGCAACAAGCTTTGTTTCTGATTCTCGGCTGGCTTTGGCCCCGTCCGAACATTAGAGGCTACACCAGTTTGTGATGAAAGGGAAGGTTTCTCTGCATCAACCTTTAAACGCTTGCTAGGACGATCTTGATTTGAAGGTGGCAATGCCTCATCCTTTACTGGTTCGCTAATGCTTTCCTCATCGATCTTAATGTTGTCCTTTTCGTGGCCGAATATACACTGGAAAGCGGTGCATCTATTGCCTGCCGGGCAGGGGATGTGTTTGAGTGAGAGGCTCATGGCGGCCTAGAGGGAGGAGCTCCCGATCAAAGTGAGAGGGGAGTGATGCGCGATCTCTATCTGCCTAACCAAAGAGCTCGCCTGCGTACTAAGCAATCATCGGTATGGATGGAATAATGCGGTAAGTCTCCCCGCAAAAGCAAGCGGCCAGGAGACGAGCTGGTTGTTTGATGGAGATCTGAGCAGTTCGGGGTTGTTTTGATGAAGCAAGCATGGATGGATACACGCCCAGGTTAGGCACTATTTCTAGGCCTGTCGTGCTGCAGGGGCAAGTCAGGGGCCGATATTTAGGCGTGAGGCTGCCGAGCATAGGCATGGCATGGCCACTAAGGACGCCCGCTAAAGCAGCATGATGGGGCATTGTTAATGCATGGCCAAAACATTGGACGAAATAGACATGATGATATTGAACAAGATTCCCAATACGAAGAGAAGCTTTTTATTGACTGAATAATAAATAAGTATTGACTACTCAGCCCTTTGAATATTTACTACTGTGAGTACTTTGCATTACCAGTATCATTTTATTCCAGCATCTGCTACTATTGGTCTATTGCTCTAGTTTCTGATATTGGACCTATTATCACTGCTTATATCTTGAAATTTGAGACACGGGATGCTGGATAGCAGGCAATGGTGCCGGTGAGAATTTCTCTTTTCTCCTTTTTCCTATTTCTGGTTTCTTCTCCTCTTTTATTTTTATTTTTTTTCTTTTCTTTTCTTTCCCTTTGAGCCATCATAAACACTACTCATGTTGCATTGAACCCCCTAGTTTGATATTTCTGCGACCCATCTCAACAAGCTAATGTAAAGCTGCCGCTCCCCCAACATGCTCATCTCAACAAATAGAGGAAAATAATTAAGCTCTTTAGCTGCATACTGCAATGGCCTCACTTTGAATTTGCTACTGCCGACCACTTAATATTGACCAATACCAGGCACACTCTGCGTTTGTTTTCAAGTTGGTTACGCAACATGCAGGGTAAGAAATCGCTGAGTTGGAGATCGCAACCATGTGGTATAATGAGCATACCGGGTTGTTCTAGCTGATATTGATGGACAGGCAAAAACAATGAAATGATGACGACGCTTTTCATCAAACGGATTTCAACAAAGTCCATTACACGTATGTACTTGTAGCCTATCAATCACATCACCATGTGAGTGCATGTGGATATCAGCCCACTACCTTCTAGCGCTCCGGCAAATACGGGGCTGCCGGACTCTGGCAGCACGATTACGCTTTTTACTCGATTGGGTGCCCAAAACCAAACGTGGACTTCGGACTTCCTTATCAAACCGCCTCGGACCTACGTAATGCGTCCCCCATGTAATATATACCTGCTTGCGCCCCTTTCGACGAGTCACGATAGCCTCTCCTGCAGCCAATGTCTGCTCGCTTGGCTGGCTCGAGACTCCTAGGTGCAGCGCTCAGGATGGATTTTGCTGGCGGAAGCACAAAGGCGGACCACCTCTGCGTCCTGGTTCATGGAGTGAGTATTTCGACATCAAAGGAGCTTCCTTGCGTGTAGTTGAGCTAACTTGGTAAATCACAGCTATGGGGTAATCCAAACCACATGAACAATATCGCAAAGACGCTACGAGCCCAACATTCCCCTGACGACCTCTACCTCCTGCTAGCCAAGCGAAACAGCGGCAGCTTTACCTACGACGGCATCGAGCTTGGCGGCGAGCGAGTCTGCGCTGAGATTATAGAGGAACTTAAGACGATAGAGCAGAATGGCGGCAAGATCAGGAAGCTGAGTGTTGTCGGATACTCTCTCGGCGGCCTGGTATCGCGGTATGCTGTTGGTCTGCTGTATGCAAAGGGCATCCTGGACTCGGTTGAATGCATGGTAAGCGCATGTCTTTCTAGGTAGAGACAGGGCCACTACTGATACTGGAAAAACAGAACTTTGCGACCTTTGCCTCGCCGCATCTCGGCGTACGGACCCCCCTCAAAGGATGGCACAACCACATGTGGAACGTGTTGGGCGCGAGGACGCTGTCCATGTCCGGGAGCCAACTGTTCACGATTGATAATTTCCGAGATACTGGCCGGCCCCTTCTATCCGTCATGGCCGATCCCCAGTCGATTTTCATGCTGGGACTGCAGAAATTCAGGAGACATACGTTATACAGCAACATCGTTAATGATCGAAGCGCGGTTTACTACACAACCTGTATAGAAAAGACGGACCCATACAAGGAAATAGATCGGATTAAGGTCAACTTTCTGAAAAATGATCCAGAGGGTGTCCTATTGGATGCGGCGCACCCGTTCTCTCCGCGACCAAAGGTTCCTGCACCAATCACTCTGTCATCCCTTACTGAAGCAGGCGTGCGGTGGATGAGAGGAGTCCCGTTCATGATTACGGTGTCGGTGCTGGTTCCTATTGGCGTGGTGGCCTATCTTATCAACTCGGTTTTCCAAACTATACGAAGCACGAAGCGCATTAAGCTACATGAGGGCGGCCTCGCGGGCATCAATGTTGCAGAGTACCGGGTGCCGATCCTGATCAAGTCGTTTCGTGAAGAGGTCGAACACGTCTACGAGGCGCTGAATAATTCGCAGAACCAAGAGTATCTGGCAGATGAGGACGAAGATGAAGAGACAGGCATGAATGCCGAAGATAGAAGCACAATGGCCCGAGAGAGGCGGATGTCGATCCCGACGCAGCCAACTCTTGCGTTGGCACCAATCCAATTCGAAATGATCCGCTCACTGAACTCTCTCAAATGGAGAAAGTACCCGGTTTGGATTCAGAATGATAGACACACTCACGCCGCCGTCATTGTGCGATTTGAAAAGAAGACGTTTAATGAGGGTTGGGTGGTTCTGAGACACTTTGCTGGCGAAGAGTTCCTGTTGTAACAGCCGCCATGTAACATCGCCGAGGGGCTTTTTCGGAGCAGCGGGATAGAAATCGCCGACGCTTTGCCTTTTTCTGGGATTTTTGGATTTTTGGATTACTTGCGTATTAGTTACTGCGTATATACGAGATGCGCACATAGAGCGGCCGATACAGATACGGATATTAGCGCAGTAGGCTGGCATGCTGTATGTACTGTAACAGACAGACCGCCTGTATGATTGGATAGCAAACATTGCCTGTCAATTGATGATTGGACATTTGCCACATTATCCGGCTCTAATCCTCCGTAGAGGGTGTCAAGTCAAGCAAGTGTCGCTGTTTTGGCTGTTATGTCAAGGGTGACAAATTGCCCTCCATTTCATGGCCCAAAAAGCTGTGGCGGGGTACAGAGCAAGAGCTTGCAGCTTCTCATACGCTGGACCGCCGCCCGTCACGTGCAGCTGCAACCCCGGATTGAGGCCACTTGCAGCATTTCCCCTCACCAGTGGCCAATCACAGCCCCGCTGGCCGCGTGCTTATAACCGGCAAAAAAGTTGATGCTCGTGCCACTGCCATCGCCGTCAGTCGATTCCTCTCCTCTTGTCAGAGGCTTTGGGTTGATTGCCTTGCACCCTTTCCGACCTCTTGCGTGTTTCTCCTTTTTCTTTTCCTTGTTACGATTGAACCTCCCTTCGCCTGTTGCTCGGAACATGCGGATTGCCGCCGGCTTAGCAATTCAAGCGACCGAACCAGAGCCGAGCCTCTGAATTTCATGCATCAATCTGACGTCTTTGACCGCTGAGCCTCTGGATTTTCCGCAAACCGCAGCAGCATTGAGCCAATACAGAATCCTTCTTCTTCTTCTTGTTCAACTACGACTGTAACAATATTCACAATGGTTCTCACGCACTCCACCAATCACACCTACTCCCACCCTTTCCCGACCGTCACCCTCGCCTACTTCCTGCGATACTCTTCGCCTCAGCTCAATCCCTTCGCCGCCCATGTCCTCAGCACCGACACCATCTCTAGCCATGTCGACCCGGAAACCCAGCGCCTCTACACCACCCGCATCCACCTGAAGAAGAGCCGCATGCCTAGCGCAGTATACAAATTGCTGCCCGCAAGCGTTTCAGGTGGCAACTCTGGCGAGAAGGCTTCCTACATTCTCGAAACCAGTGTTGTGGACATCAAGGAAGGATGGATGAAGACGGAGAGTCGCAATCTCAATTTCACTGGTGTACTTTCCGTTGTCGAAAAGCAACACTTCAAGGTCCCCAGCTCACTTGAGGCTGTTGCCAGGAACGAGACCGACGTCAACTCCAGCGTCAGTTTCAAATCAAGACTCGGAGAGAAGATCAGAGGAAAGATTGGTCAGGCTCAGGAGAGCAGTGGCTGGGTGACTGGATTCCTTGGCGGACTCGGCGCAAAGGGCATCCAGCGCAGCATTGAGAGCCTTGCCTCCACCAAGACCATCGACCAGCTCAGCAAGAGCCGTGACGGCATGCGGCTAGTTCTCGAGCGCCTTCGCAACGGCGGAGTCATCGGAGTTATGGAGAAACTCCGCCAAGAGCGCCAGAGACAGGCCGTGGCCATGTAACAAAACAAAAAACTGTACGAATGAAAGAAGCAAAAAAGAAAAACCCAAGCAGCGGTGTATGTCGGGGTTGGACGCAACCAACCAGGCCCGGGACGGATATTGCCCGCACACGTAACACCAGCTTTCATGATAACGCAACCTGTATCCCTACTACATGTATATTACCACTCTTTCCTTTTTTCTCTTAGCAAGGCGCTCTGTGTTTTCACTCGGTTTTGTATTTTCTTTTCAACGGCGTCATGAGGGTTCATGGAATGGCTGCAGCCCGAGTGCTGTGATGCCCGAGGAGGAAAATTGACGCGTACCGAGTCACGCAGTGGGAAAATGTGTGACATCCCCTCTCTTGAATTGAGTCAAGACTACGAAAAGCAATAAAAATTGTTAACATTTATTAAATATGTGGCCTGATGTGATGCTGTTTCTCCGTAGTCGTAGCCTCTAATGTAAGACATTGTTTAAACAAGGTTGATGCTACACAGACCGTCTCGTACTAAGACGTCGATCCGGAGGATCATCCCGACAGTACAATGGACGATCCTTCATTAACCTTTGGAGAGTTATCGGACTGTTCTTGTGTGTATTAGTGTTAGAGACGTATGTTGCCATGAATGTTGCGTACCTTATATAGGGATAGCCTAGCTGCCATGATTTCCATTCTAGTCTAATGTGGTGGATTGGGATTACCGTCTCCTGTGTGAGCTCCTCAAGTCTGTTGTTTACATGTATACGTACACACAGGCTATCCACGTTCGGTTCCTCGACATTTGAAGACTCGGTATACTGTTTTGGAGAGTAGTATGTGTACACGAGCAGAAAGGTGACGCTGGCCTATCATAATACAGTGTTTCTTTGCATCATGGTATTGGCATCGACGGCTGTCAACGCTCAAGCTGCTTGAGCCGTAAGTTTATTTCTATACCCCCTCTCCAATAATAACTCACAATAACAATATTTAATGTCGATAATATAGGTGCTGTTATGCAACAAGCCAGTGTACACAGGAGAGAGCTGAGCATTCACCCGTAATCTGTATACTTGCACAGACGTTGGCAATGCCGTGTAGGCCTCCCTGTATCTCATCAAATCAACAGTGGGAAAGACCCCTTTGAAGAACCACAAACTGATTAATGCAACAAATATCCTAAACCTCGGCAAGGTACACATCTTCAGCAGCCCTAATGTTGGCCATTACGGGCCCCCAATTTGTACTGCGGCCTCTACGAGTAAGCCACCATCCTCACAGCTGCTGTGTGATATAATTGTATATAACATTTATATTTTTTTTGGCTAACCACGGAGGATACATTTCACCTCAAACAGCTTTGTGGATTTGTGCCTTTTCGGGCAAAATACTTCCCGTTGCAGTGTTTACCCCCAAGGTTTCGCTGCTCTCTAAGACTGATGTTCAAGGTATCCAGTGCCATTCTTGGCCGGGGCGCGTCTAGAAGGTGTGGGCAGTGTTCTAGAAGCTTGGCTTGAGAAGGCTTGGGAGGAATTCTAGATGGGCGGAAGTGATCTATCATTTAATACCGAAATAAATCTATAATTGGATACCAGTTCTTGTTGTGCCATCTTGTCTAATATCCAGCTACCAGCAATTGTAACGGATTGCTTCTTCTTAATCACTTACGTCTCGGCACGTAGATACCAGTAACTTCCTATATCAAAAGTGTTCGGGGTTTCCCGTTCAATTAATGAGGTTCTAAATGCAAGATTAATGCCGGGTACTATCCACCAACCGCCAAATATTCCCAAAAATGTAGTGTATGTTCTAGACACGTTCTAGGCGTATTAGTTGCTTGTATAATCCGCGTATCCCTAGAGGGGGATCTCAAAGTATTGGGTATCAAATTCCGCCCCAATTTCCATCTACTCCGATTGTCATCAAAAATATCGTAATGTTGCCGACCTCTCCCTCTTATTCTTCGCCCGCCCTCTGTTACTCGTTCATGACCACCTCTTGCAGAAAGTTCTTGGCAAAGCGAGAACACTGCTCGAATGCCTTGTCGAAACCATCCTGGCCACCGTAGTAGGGGTCGCTAACCACTTCGGGCTTCTTTGTGCCGCTGTACTCGCCAAAGAGCATCACCTTGGCCTTGGAATCCTTGTTCTCGCGCTTGAGACGCTCGAGATCCGACAGGTTGGAGAGATCCATGGCGAAGATGTAGTCGAACCTATCAAAGTCGCTTCTCGTAATCTGAATACAAATGACTTGTTAGCCTGTGCTTCTACATAGCCCCAAGTCGCTGATTCGAGAAGCTTGAGGTCGAGAGAGGCCCAAACTTACGCGGCGCGCATCGTGGTCGTAGTCGAAAATCTCGTGGCTCTCTAGCGTCTCCATTGTTCGGGAATCCGGCGGGTCGCCGGCATGATACGCAGCTACACGGACGTTGTCCCATCGTTAGCATCTCGCCCAACATCTCGTTGCTGCTCTTGCGTTGGCCGCCACTGCTGTTACTAACCCGTTCCGCAAGAATCAATGTCACCAATCTTGTCCTTGAACTGGGGCTGCTTTGCCAGGTCTCGGAATATCCCCTCCGCCATTGTCGAACGGCAAATGTTGCCCAAGCACACAAACAAGACGGAAACGGGCTGGCCGGGCAATCTGGTCATGCTGGGCATGCTGCTGTGTCTCTTATTTTGCTGCTGCGCGGCAAAAGACGCTGTCCGGTTCGGCCGTACGGGAAACATTTGCTGCTTTTTTTCTTGGTCGTTGATGCTCGGAATCGTACAGAAACAAGTCGAATGCAAGCGGAAACACACAAAAGACAAAAGAAAGAAAAGGGGGCTTGTGGCACGAGAAGATGTGTAAAAGGAAGGTTGAAGAGTGAAGTTGGCCGTCAATTTGGGCCTCTTAACTCTTAATAATACAAACCATCGACTCCGTGCATGGAATATGGCATAACGACACCCCACATTACTGGCTGAAAGGCGCTGGCGAGCGGTGGGTTAAATTACCGAGTATTACCCTTGTGCCTGAGCTGAGATTTGACTTGCCTCCTTTCCGCCGATGTGCGTGGTTCGGTATACTCCGGAGTATATTGTCTATGCTCGTACGAAATCAAGCACAGAGCACTACTCGCCCCCGTTGCTGGTCCAGCTCATCTCTAAAGGGCTGATGACGGGCTTATTTATAGGAACAGCAGCGATTAGCCCTTGTCTGGGCTGGGCTGGGACAGGGTGATGCGATAGAGATGTGCCGGTCTGGGATGCGGGTCTCGGGAGTGGCTGCAGTCGCTGGAATGGTCGCTGACAAGGACAAGGGCAATGCAGACTCTTCTATGTATGTGCCCAAGCACTTTACTGCATGCATAAAGTAAAGTCTGCAGTTGAGAACTTTGAGATGGACGACGTGATATATTATATTGTAGCTCTGCTCTTTGGACTCACATTGATACTCGGCACTCACTTGCTTCTTGCAGACACTGGACCAGCTCAAAATGATTGTTTGACCGCCGCTGCCGCTCGTCTTGGCCCACTCTGCGCCACCACGAGAGCCTGAAGAAATCAGCTGTTAGTGCTTTTAGACTGCTGATGCATGAGCCGCCTTGCCGTCTGACGAGATAATGTTGATGAGAATTGATGCCACAGACCCATTGAACAGGTACACAATGCTGTAGATTTCCGGTTCTCACCTCATGTTCCTATGGCTGAAGGTTACATTAGACCGCGGCTCTGCCTTTGGTCAAATGCAGCTTACCAAAAGAGAGCAAACCTAATATCAAGATGACAGGGCTGGCGTTCTCTAGACCGACCATCGTTCCGTCAAAAGCATGTGATACCATCTCCTCTACCAACGATGGCAGCCGAAGACTCTATATTGATGCTAGAGGATAGAAGAGAAGATTGCACAATACCCGTGGAAAATGAAAATGCCAAGGAGAAGGGGCTGATACACGAAGCAATGCGCGCGGCTAGAGCCCATCACATCTTGGGGTAATACGCGATTGGCTGTGTACCGGGTTGCTCAGCCCAGCTGCGGAGAGCCAAAGAGATTCGAGCTTGTTGGTTCTTGTTCGTATCCACACACCGTTAGCGGCGCAGAGCTGATGGATCAAACGTCGTCTGTTGTACGGAGCAGCCAACCACGGCTCGTCCTGTTTGGGAGAGTATATTCAGCGAGTTTTGTGGTGGCCGCGTCTCCCTGATCACGCCGCAACTCGCTCTTCGCTTCTCCTCGACTATTACTTGTCCTCTTCTTCCTTATTTCTTCTTCCTGTCTTCCTCTCTTGATTTTCTCTTTTTTCGAACCTATCCATTCCAGGTCCAGCACAGCTCTTCCCCCGTCCTGTGCGACCAACGATATCACACCTTGTCCTTGTCTCTTGTCGAGCCGTCGTGCTTTACTTTTTTTTTTCTTTGTTGCGCTGCGCCAGCGAGTTTGCTAGCACTCGACAGCGCTGTACCGCCCCCTACAAGCACCCTGTCCACAGCGGCTCAGCAGCACATAAACCCCTCTCTCCCCCACACCCACTTTGAGAAATCCAAGCTACCTCACACAACTACACAAAGCGCAGCCATGGCGGATCTCCAAGGACGAAAGGTATTCAAGGTCTTTAACCAGGATTTTGTCGTTGACGAACGATATACCGTCACCAAGGAGCTGGGTCAGGGAGCCTACGGCATAGTATGGTGAGTTTTCTAGTGCTGTCCGAGTCATAGCTATGGCCATACCATCACACCCCGCTTGTCTGCCACTTTGCGAAACCCCCCGCCTCCACGATACCATCAACAGCTCGGCTTGCTAACGACCGGCTCCTAATTGGGGCAAGCACAACAGCGCCGCGGTAAACAACCAGACGAACGAGGGCGTGGCTATCAAGAAGGTCACCAATGTCTTTAGTAAGAAGATCCTCGCCAAACGCGCTCTGCGCGAGATCAAGCTGCTGCAGCACTTCCGCGGCCATCGCAACGTGAGTGACAGCCCCCGACCCGACGAGCCACGTTGATAAAGACTAACGTCTGTGGTAACCTCCAGATCACATGCCTGTATGATATGGACATTCCTAGGCCCGATAACTTTAACGAGACGTACTTGTACGAAGGTACGTGTTGCCGACGCTGGTGCACGCAGCGCTGTTGCTCAGCAGAATAGGGGCCGGTACAACTAGAGAAAGCGTGACGAGGCTAACATTTGTATGCAGAGCTGATGGAGTGCGACTTGGCGGCTATCATCCGTTCCGGCCAGCCTTTGACCGACGCCCACTTCCAGTCTTTTATCTACCAGATCCTCTGCGGTCTCAAGTATATCCATTCCGCCAACGTCCTCCACCGAGATTTGAAGCCCGGCAACTTGCTTGTCAACGCAGACTGCGAGCTGAAGATTTGCGATTTCGGGCTTGCCCGTGGCTTCTCTGTCGACCCCGAGGAGAATGCTGGATACATGACCGAATACGTTGCCACGAGGTGGTACCGTGCGCCCGAGATCATGCTGAGCTTCCAGAGCTACACCAAAGCTAGTACGTTGCCAATTGCAAGATATTTCAAGGCTTGCTCGCCAATCCTTTGGAAATAAACTCTAACATACATAATAGTTGACGTTTGGTCTGTCGGCTGCATTCTTGCTGAGCTCCTGGGTGGCCGGCCATTCTTCAAGGGCCGTGACTACGTCGACCAGCTTAACCAGATTCTGCACATTCTCGGAACCCCTAATGAGGAGACGCTCCGCCGCATAGGATCCCCCCGTGCCCAAGAATACGTCCGCAACCTGCCATTCATGCCCAAGAAGCCTTTCCCGGCTCTGTTCCCCGACGCCAACCCCGACGCTCTCGACCTCCTCGACAAGATGCTTGCCTTTGACCCCTCACAGCGTATCAGCGTTGAGCAGGCGCTTGAGCACCCATACCTCCACATCTGGCATGATGCTTCTGATGAGCCGGACTGCCCCACAACGTTCAACTTTGACTTTGAAGTCGTCGAGGATGTGGGCGAAATGCGCAAGATGATTCTGGATGAGGTGCTGCGCTTCCGACAGCTGGTCCGCACTGCTCCTGCTTCTGGCAACCAGGCTGCGGCCCAGCAGATACAGGTTCCTATGCCGTCGGCCGGTGGCCAATGGACTGCCGAGGACCCGCGACCACAGGAATATATGGGACACCCTAACGGACTCGAGCAGGATCTCCAGGCGGGCATGGACATCAGGAGGTAAATCCGCGTGTAGAGCGCAAAAGAACAGGATTGAAATGACTTTCTGTTATATGGGAGGCGAACATGGATGGAAAAGTCTATACTGAATGCTGCACATTCCCTCATCATGACACGGAAGAGCGAAGAGACGGAAGAGTTATGCAAAACAAAAGGAGTTTTATTACATTAGGAAGACTACTAGGTATTTCTTGACGCTGGATATGGGTATTAGTGAAGCGAGAATCAGCGCGTTGGAACGAGGCACAATTACTATCATCGATGAATGCTGTATACAATACACTCTGAATAGCGCATACCAGCATAATTTTCTGACTGATAAAGTGTCTTGAATGCTGTTTTGCTCTGGTTCTCTGGTCGGACGTTGGTTGACAAACAAGGCTGACTTGGGGGCTGTCGCAACTGCACGTAGCCGAAACGCCTTGTTGAGTTGCGAACGCATCCTGCAATCTAGCGGTAAACCTAATCGCGAACTGGTAAAGTCAATCAAGTCCCTTAGTGTAGAAAAAAAAGGGCATTTTGAGATATTGCGTAAGAACTAAAGCTGGCCTTTGACGAGATTGGTATTCCGTAGAAAAAAGGGCTGTGAGATTTTAAAGCGATAAGTCGTGGGGGGAAGGAGAACACATGGTTACGAATCGGCGAATCACCAGGGTGGTGGTGGGTTAGTTTAGTCGTTTATTCACCGATTATGCAATCCGTGTATTTTTGGAGCAGTGTGAGCGTTTCTATCTCTTGCATTTTCTTTTGGTTTTTTTGAATGAAGTAATGTATTGTTAAGGCGAGTTAATAATATCTCCCCCTAATAACTAATTCCGTCTATGCGATTTCGAAAGCAAGAAACAACTCCTGAACAACCTGAACTATGCAAATGAAGTAAGGGGAATAATGAAAAAAATGACCAAAAAATGTACATTTGCCTGCCTGCCTGCCTAGAAAATTTCGTATTGGTACCCAATTGTCATTTCCTGTTTGCCCATGAACCCGAAAAAAGTGTATCTTGAAACCGAGAGAAAAAGAAAAACAAAAAGTTGTTTTAAACCCTTTCCCAACTCCCTCGTCTAAAAAGTCTTAGAAAGTTGAACCGAGGAGAATAAAAGAAATTAATACTGAAAAAAAGAAAAAGAAGAAAAGAGTTCGTAATTTCTAAATTGCTGGCTGCTTAGGACTTGGGACCGTAGAACCAGTACTGAGCAGCGTAGCTCGTGCTGTCCTGGCCAGCAGCCTTGGAGCAGCCATGAGAGTTTCCTCCAGCAGTCTCGACGCGGTAGACGAAAGTAGCACCCTTTGAGTTGGCAGCGTCGAGAGCGAGCCAGGCGACAGCACCAGTGCCCATGGGACCGGGGTCAGCGCTGCCGGGAGCAGGGACGGAAGCCTTCTTAGCAGCAACGACGTTGAAGCTCCCGCGGCGGAGGATGAAAGTCGGGGCGCCGTCGGTGTTGAAGAAGTGGTGGCCGAGGAAGGGCAGCTTGCCGTACTCTTCACCGAGATCAAGAGCAGCAGCGCGGGTGAAGGGACGCTTGAGAGAAGCTCCGGGGGAAGCGACCTCGACGCGGCCGACGGTGGAGTCGTTGAAGTGGAGGGGGATGGCGTGGTGGTTGAGGGCAAAGGCGGGTAGCTGGTTGAATTTCTCGATGGTGAGCGAGTTGGGGCCTGATTCGGGGTAGAGCAGGCTGATGTCGTAGAACATGGCGAGGGCGCCGGTCGAGACTGCGTCAGCGCCGACAGAGGCGCAGGTGTAGTTTTGGATGCCGAGGCCGAGAGCGATGACTTTGAGTTCGAGGCCTGCTGGGGGAGGAGGCAGTTCGGCGGCTGGACGGGGGGAAAGATGTTAGTTTTTTGTTTTGTTGTGTGATATATAAATGTATGTATATATGTGTGTTGCATGTAAGTGGAATTGGTTACTTACCACCGCCGGTCAAGGGCAGAGAAGGGTCAGGCATCGGAGCTCGGCAGGATACAGTCCTTTCGACGGGTGTGCCGAGGGCCAGAGCGGCCGAGGCGAGGAAGAGAAGAGATTTGCTGAGCATCTTTACTGATGAAGTTGTTGATTTGATGTGAAGGAGGAGAGTGTGAGTGTGAGAGAAGATGTTGAGCTGCAATCCAGATCTCACCCCCAAAAGAGCTGGGGAAGCTCGGGATAGTTATAAGCAGACACACAAAGAGCCAGAAGCTAAGCTCATGCACAGCAGAGGCTAAAAAAGGCAGCAAGAGAATGGAAATAGAAATCCAGGCTAGGGGTCCCTCCTCGGAATGGGTGTGGTCGAGGCAGCATGGCCCAGGGTCAGGTTGGTTTCTCCGCTTGGGCGCTTAGAGCGGCGGGCTGCAGTAGTGCGGTCCGTGGCATTTTGTGTGATTGTGGTCCGGAACTTTGCGAGATCCGGGACTTATTTTTGTTTCTTCTATTGTGATGAATGACTATGACAATAATACTACTAGTAGCTGTTGTGTTCTGGTTTAAGTGGTTTGTCGTGTGGTTGATGGAGAGGCGAGTTTTGACGGGGAATTGGCCTCCGTCTAAGACAAACGCACATGGATTCGCCAATTGAGACGTTGGGCTGAGATGAGATTCTGTACAAGCAAGTCCACAATGGCCGGGAAATCGGAATCCCAAGTCCCTCTCTCTCGCTTTGTGTGTGTGTGCCGCCCATGCAAGTAAGAGCCAGGGATCTGTGGCTGGACTGGGGTGGTTTTTTTTCTAGGTACAGTACAGTAGCAATCTTGGTTTTACCCTCCTCTCGCTCGGTCTTTGTTTTTTTTTTATTTTTTTCGGCTGGTTGCATCCGGATCAACAGACCCCAGCTGCCATCCCACTCAACTTGTTTGAGGCGCCCATTGAAGATTGCGATGAGGCCAGATGCGGGTTCGTGCAGCGAGTGTGTTTGTCGTACGACCGCTTGTGTTGCTTTGGTGAGCCGAGGGACGGGGCGCTTCTTGGATGATTCGCGGTGTTTGACTCGACGATGGGTTGATGAACCAAGATTCTTGGCGGGCGGCAAATAGAGTGGCCTTTGATGCTATGCTACGATTTCTTGCTGTATTGCAGACTCACGGACAATGGATTGGATGACTGACATAGCTCGACCCGTTCCAGCTGTGTCATTCATTACTCGTTTCGTGGCATAGCTGTCATGGGAGGCGGTCATCCAGCACTTCGGGACGCTCTTCTCCGGCCACGCAAACGACAATGGAAGTCGCCCGTCGAGAATAGAATGCTGACTGGCTTTCAGCTAGTTCGTTTAGCTAGTTCGAGCTGAAAGAAGCAACGATATTCCTTTTGTCCCCTTGTCTCTCTCCTTTGTCATTCACTTCCGAAGCCTGTCTCAACTGGAATCTTGTGACTGGAATACTGTACGGCAGGAAACAAACAAACATCCACGGGGACCTCTCAGCTAGAACAAAACAACCCCTTGTCGCGCTGTTTTTGCTGAGCTGCAAGGCTTAGCATGGATGTCCAGACCATGTTCACGGCCCTAGGCTCAAAGGCGCAAGGCTGGCTTGGGGATTCCAAAAACGCCATGGCGCGGGTGAGATTGCAAGAGCGGAAAGTTTGATACCCGCGGCATCGCCACATGGGCGCCGAGGGCTGAGGACTTTTTGGTTGGTCTTTGCTGGCTTCTTTTCTTCTTTGTTGGTTGATTGTTGTTGTTTATGCGAGGAGCTAGCTAATGACGATGAGTACATGAACATGTTCCCTATTGATGGTTCGGAAGATAGACGAAGCCTCTTTTTTTTTTTGTCCGGATCGGCATGAATTTGGAATTGGCTGCATGTAATACGCATGTTTGACGCCCTGAATCTGTCTTTGTACGCGGATTTAATTTCCTTTACTTGCTCTCTCACCTGTTTTGTGTTTCGGTAACGCAGCACAAAACTCGAACCTATCGACGCAATACAAATCACCGCAACGTAGTACTACCAGATTCAGTCCTTGTCTCGCAACTCTTCGGACCAGCCACCTACCGCATCAACACTATTCCCTCCTCTCGGACCTTTTGGCCATCTTGCTAAACTGGCCTGCCCACATGGCCGTCTATTTTTAGAGCATCTCCACGCCATCGAATATGGGCCTCGCGCCGGCTTATAAACACAGTCTCCACCTGTCAGCGGTCAGATTAACGAACAGCGCCGGGCTCAAAAAATGAAATTGCGAGAGTTAGCTAATCTATTGAGAACCATGTAACTCTGATTCCAGTTCGCCAAGAGTACATAGGTAGTTCCTTGCTTTGACTTGCCTGTATAGTAGATTCGAGATGCTCTGTTTCCAAACCTGCTTGAATGACAGAGGCGGTGATGGAGGGTGTTTTGTCATTGATCCTGGCGAGTGCTGGGGTGAGGCTAACTGCCCGGGTAGTGTTAACGGGCTCTCTCTGATCCTTGATCCTGCGCATCCTCCGACTTGGGCGAGTTGGCTCATGTAATTTTGTCTATACTTACTAATTCATGAATATAAGTCGTCCTTTGCTTGCATCTCTTTTGCACAGTTTTGGCTCTCGCTGTACCACACTGCCTCAGCTGTTGGCTCGCAAAACGGCCAAAGCGTTGGTCAAGTCTGCCTCGAACAAGCGCTGCTGGAAGTTGAAACCTCCGGCGGCTGCGTCGCCTGCTACTAGCCGCTCCTTGGGCTGAATACCGTTCTACTATAAATGGTTGAGCCTTACAGACAGCGTGAAATTTCTGTTGGATTGCGAAAAAATACATTGTGTTGGTTGGCGAAGGATTTAGATGGCCATTGCTTTGGGCTAACCAAGGCCGGCTGTGTCCTCGATCCATCCTCGATCCATCCAACGCGCTGGTTGCACTAACAGTATTTGAATCTACTAGTAAATGCACTGTCGCGTATCGAAGGATGTGATGGATCGTCTGCACATGTACCGAACAATGGATTGCATGCATGTCGAAGAGAAACAGGTTAGTGTCGAGGTGCTGGTGGTCTGCTTGACGGCTCGCTTCGTCTAGCTTCAGCATTATTCATCTGTCTAAATTAAGATGGACGTGGTTGGCTATATATTCTCGTCCTTATGCACTGGTAAGCTCTCTACTTCGCTTGTCTACGTTCTACTGAGACTGCAGTCCTTTTTGAGTGTACGTGTATATGCAGCTTCTCTGGAGGAGAAACTCAACACTTGAGAGTTTCATATATATCTGACATGCTGACAAGCTGAAAAAGCGCAAAAATCTCTGTATTTTGCTATGCTGATCTATGAAAGAGGGAAAAACAAGCTGCAAACAGCAGCAAACAGAAAGTGGGCTTGACCAAGGAGAGTGGTCACACAGATCCACATGACAACTCGACAATATTCATGGCTCTGGTATAATTTGATAACAATATCTTCGTCTTCTTCTCGTATCTCATTATGGCATACCTAATATCAGGCATGCAAGTCGTTAGGTCATCTTAACAGTTCCTCTGAATCTGGGATGCTGGGTAAGCCTCCATAGCTAGCCAGCATATCTGTATTTGAGTGATGTCCGACACCCTTCATGTCAGGCCCAATTATATGTATTAGTATGTCTTTGACCGCGGCGACGTAGCCTGACTTCCAATTTGCTTTCGGGGAATCTTATGCGCGGGGTTTGGGTTTCCGGTATTGTTGCCGTTGTTGTCCAACTCGGCTGGTCGTGAATACACCGACTGTTGGTATGTAGATGGCGCCGGACTCAGTTCCGACATCCTAGGTGTTCTGCTCAAAATATATCCATCCTCCAACTCGGCAATCATCAAAGGCTGCGAGCTGTCATCCGCTCTTCCCCACGGATCAAGCACAACAGGTGCTCTTTGAGGAACTGCTGGCCTTCCCCATTGATCAAGCGCAACAGGGGCGCTTTGAGGAACTGCTGGCCTTTCCCACTGGTCAGGCACAACAGGGGGGGTTCTTTCAGGAATTGCTGGCATGATCGAGATGTCCGAGTATGTAGAGCTCCTGGTCCTGTTCCTGTTGTTTGGCAGTGGCGCATATCGGTGTCCGCCCGTCAAAGCTGGCACTGCTGGCATAATCGAGATGTCCGAGTATGTAGAGTTCCTGTTGTTGTTGTTTGGTAGTGGCGCATATCGGTGCCCGCCAGTTTGGTACATTTGTTGAGTGGGAAAGTCTGGCTTTGGACCATGAGGCGTACTTGGCTCTACTACGCAGCTCCAAGTGTCCGCATCCTCATCTGCTTCTTGTTTCGGTTCCCGGCTGGCGAAGTTATATAGCAAGAGCCCTATGGCCACTATCAACGCCAGTACCCCTAGAGTGATGCCGGCTCCTAGGCCTATCTTGGTTCCTTCATCCATGCCATTGCTTGTCTGAGTGCTGTTTGTCTGACTGCTATTGGTTTGGCTGGGCAGCTGAGTCGTCTGTGTACTTGTAGTAGTAGTAGTAGTACATTCAGTCGGCCTCCATGAAAAGTCTCGCTCTACTGCTGTTCGAGTTGCCGGCTCCAATGCTGGACGAGACGTCTGCTGGAGAAACTCCTTGGTTGTAGTTGCAGCATTTTCTAGAGAGCGAGTTGCAAGAAATGGTCCAAGTCGCATGGCCGCGGGAAATACATGTATCGAGTATTGCCGCAATACTCTGTTTGCGTCAAGAAATGCCTTTCGTCATCGCGACCGTGAGGATATTAAGACAGCGAAATAAGAGGAGAGTCGGGGGAACGAAAACACCGTAGAAACTAAATAAAGCTGTGCGAATATTTGCGACAGAGCCAGCGGGAATACAAGTATATATTAATAGTTATTCATTCAATAGGCGAAATCCCGAGGCCCTTGCAGCGAAAATCGTCGAGAGGCAGCCTGGGGCGGCTGCAGGTCTTCGCAAATTCAACCATGAATCGAGCCATAGCGACACCCACAGCACTCAAAAGCGGAAACGAACTCCATCCAGCCCAGGCCAAAGTGAGACAAGCTGGAATTGGAAAAGAGTCTGGATGCCAGACTAAACAGACAACTAAGACGAGTTGACAGGGGAGCTGTTTGACTCTGGATTGGGTGGTTGAGTTGGAGGGCTAAAAAGTGATGGCGGGGACGAGTTCCGTCGTGTAAGGATTTGGCGGGATTCGGTCTAAGGCGTCATGCAGCCCAGCACCTGATGAGAATCCTCCCTGTTTGCCCGAGTGCGTGTGCATGAACATGAACATGAATCACCTCCAGTGGACGGCGTTTGGATGTTGTGAGAGTGGAGGACACTCCACTGTCAGATGCAGTGGCCACGCGTTACAAATGCCATCGAGATCCCAGAGTCGCATTCGGATTCCCAGTGGGATGGACAGGCGGCTCTGCTGTAGGTGTAGCTGTAAGTGAGAATGCTGAAAGTGGGAGTGCTGTAGCTCTGCTGTAGCTCTGCTGTAGGCGAGAGGTGGCCATAGCTCAAGCTCCAAAACCGCCCCCACCATAACCACAGCCGTCCCCAAGAAACACCTACCACATTGATTCGTGATCTGCAACTTGCACCAGCTTAGCATTGAACACCAACCTCTGCTCACAAACGCCCAGCATGTCGCGCCGTCCAGCAAAAGGAGACTATATCGAAACGGTAAGGATATCCTCTTTCTTTTTATGGCAATAGTCAATATTGTCTCCATCTTAGCCCGAAGAAGAAGAAGAAAGCTTCGCCTACTAACGTGGCATCATCATCACCAGGACACCGGCAACAAGGTCGCCCGCAAGGCCGTCCTCGTCGGCACCCAAAACATCATGCTCGGCGGCAAGACCGTCATCCAGCCCGAAGTCATGATCCGAGGCGACCTCGTCCGCACCGCCGCACCACCACCTTCGTCAGGCGGAAACGCCGCCCCGGCAAACACCACCGCCGTCGCCATCGGCCGCTATTGCTTCCTCTCGCGGGCCGTCCTGCTGCGACCCCCTGGACGCATCTACAAGGGCGTCTTCACGTATATGCCGCTGAGGATCGGAGACCACGTCTTCATCGGGCAGGGCACCGTGGTGCAGGCGGCGAGTATCGGGAATCATGTGTATATCGGGAATGGGTGCGTCATCAACGAGTTTGCCATTATCAAGGACTATGTCAAGGTCCTCGACGGCACGATTGTCCCTGCGAACATGGTCATTCCGAGCTTTTCGATAGTGGCTGGCCAGCCGGGCCGCGTTGTGGGAGAGCTGCCTGATGGTGCGCATGAAGAGTTTGAGTTGAGAGACCTCTATAAGACGGTTGGCAACAACCCGCAACCCGCGGCGGCTTGATTGACTTTTATGTATAACTGACGGATGGTAACCTTTTTACGAACGCCTTCTGGTCGAACCACATGACGGCCTACTGGAATTGAAGCCTGGCTGGGAATATAGCTCAAGAGAGACAAGACGTCCATGACACTCGGGCTACGGTCCAACCATTGGATGGGAGATGCTATCAACCACATGTCCCGGGAGCCACAATCTTGCACCTAGGCACCGGAAGCTGCTTATGAAACAACAGAGCAACGCTTCGAAATGCAGCACAAATGCATCGGACATTGTGCTGGACTCTTCTCCGGTACATCCATTTCTCCGAGCAGATTCGGGAAATTTACTCCCTCAGCACTCCGTCTTATTTGACGGAAGATGCCGTCGACGGCATATTCCTTTTGGTCATTCGGCTCTTACCCGCGTCAGCTTCAGACAAAACAAAATCCAAAGTCCAAAGGCCGATTACTTCATGCTGGCTATTCGGGTAAAGACAACCGAGGTACAGCGTATCACCACACCGCTTCCTCTTTTGCTGGCATTCTTGGTGGCATCTCACACTACTGAGGCCGAGGGTGTTGTGTCGATGGATATCGGCCTTTGGCGAAGAGAGGATATTACCATGGCCGTGATTGCCCCCCCCAAGAGAACAATACTGCGGAAGGAGACCGTCAAAACCCCAAGGCCCCCATAGAGCATCGCGAAAGAGCCTCAACTTCTTCCGCGAAACAAATCTTGTGAGATGAAGGAACAATAGAGATTAAAAGGTGCAATTAGGTATCACCATGACAGATCCTGATAATCATAGACAAATAGATATGAATAGATTTAGATCTTATATTCCACACGCTGTGGTAATGCCTATACCCAAATGAACCGCATCCTAGAGGAGCCATATAACGGCTACGAAGAAAAGATATATACAAAGATGAAATATAGGTGTATAGTGTATCCAGGGGTATCTCAGTTTCAGCTCGGATAGACAAACTCGTCATCGTAATCCTAAAATGGTGTGTATTCCTGCTCATTATCATCATCAGAAGATCTTTCGTCTCGTCTTCTTCCCCCCCTCTTTTGTCATATCAAAATCGTCATCTCGCTGTCTCAGTTGGAAAACTGCCCTCGGCCTTTCCAGTGAGCAGGCGGACGTCCGCCTCGATTCCGAATAATCTCCACAACATCCCACGGATGCGCCTCCAACACATCCATGCCCGCCGGCTCCAACCAGCCCAACGCCTCGACGCCATTAAAGCCCTTATGCCACGGCTGCAAGTCACACGCACCGGCCAGCGTCTCCATAAACTCTCGCAGCCTCCTCGCGGCGGACTTTTGGACCGAATCATTCGGACAGAGGGACGCCAGCGCGGAATCTCCCGAGCCTAGCCACCACAGCCGGCGCTCGTTGCTGTCTTCGGGGGGTGGGTCGTCTTCTGGGCTTGCTCTCATTATGTTTTTCCATGGTTGGGTCCGCTCCTCTTTCCTTGCGGATTGGGAGAGCCAGGATATGTGATTAGCTGCCCATTTGTCTACGGACGTGTTGGTGTCGATGCCCACTGATACTTGCATCGTCATGTGGTTCGGTACCCAGCCCTCGACGATGAGGTACAGTTTCCAAATCCCCCGGCGAATGACGCCATTTTCATGATCCGGGTGAATGGGTCTGTGTAGCTTGTTGATGAACTCTGGGATCAAGGGGATTTGCGCAGCATCGTCGTCGCCCTCGCCCTCATCAGTGGGGCTGAAATGATTCATGCTCATAATCTCTGTCGGGACACACACGCCAATGTTTCGTGCAGCTTGGTTCGGACCAGGAGACAACGTGAACGCATTTCCTGCCGGGAGGTGAGTGACCTGAATAGGAGGAAAGTTCAAGACAACTAAATCATCAAATGGGATCCAGTCAAATGTTCGAAAGTCCGGCGGTTGCTCGTTGAAGTTGATGGTGCCGCCTGATAGAGGACACTTTATGCCGCGATGTCGACACATGTAGTATATCTCGACGAGACGCCGTGACTCTCGGCAGGTCGCCAGGAGAGTGTACACGGATAGATAGCCAGAATTGCGTGAAGTGGTAGCACGCACGCGAAACTCCTCTGTGGACCAGGAGGGCGCTAGATGGCGTCTGCGCTGGTGATTCAACACATCGAAAAAGTGTACGCTTGGCCTCCTCGGAATCAGCTCGCACCAGATGCGATGTCGGATCTCAGGCGGAAGTTGTTGGAAAAGCGGAAAAGACTGCTTCATCGGCTGTTGGTCGCAGCTGGGTGAGACACCTCGAATTTTACCAGCCAAGGCCAGCTGGTCCTCCCTCCTAAGCTCTTCCTCAATCAGGGGGATCTGATCCAGCGCCCAACGCAGTAACAACTCATGACGCTCCGATCTCTCTTGGGCAAACCGATAAGCATGCGTCTTGCGAGCAAAGTCGGAGATTACATAGCCTCTTTTGTTAATCATTCTCAGCCGTTCCCTGGCCTCCGTGTATAGGCGTTGTTCTCGTTCCATTTGCTGGCTGGTTCGTGGCCCCCCAAGCGGATCCTTCCAGTTTAATCGGTTCCTGGCCGTCTCACATTCCTCCTCAGCCCTGCGGCGCTCGTCCCTTCGTCTGGTAACTTCGAGGCTGGATGGCCGACAAATGTCACTCGTTGGCGTCCTGACCTGCTCGAATGGGCCCAGAACCTGTGCATCCATGAGTTGTGCCAGTGCTGCATCATATCCCGGTTGGCAAGTCTCGAGCCATTTGTCATATTCGTCGCGCCTGGTAAATTCGTAGTTGATATATTCTATCCATGTTGCCAACTTGTTTTGCTGGTCTATATGCCTGCAGAACCCATTCGGTGGCTTGTCAAATCCAGGAGGAAGCGCAAAGCTGTGACGTTCTAGCCGCTCAGTGAGTTCTTCAAGATGATTGGGATATCGGGGTGGGCGCCGAGATGATTTCTGGTGAGACAGGAACATCCTCCATCTAGTCAGCTGCTTGCCAAAGACCTGCCACTCGTCTGACTGGTCTTGCCAAAAGGCGAGGATGTCACGATATTTCCCTGGTGCAGAGACGATGCTTTTAAGTTGGCTCAACGGATGTGATGGACGGCCTCCTTCGCTGACCAGAGCATGGTAGGCGAACGTTTCGGCCTCGACTGCTCCTTCCGGGGGTCTATGACTGGGATTTGTGAAACCGAGCAGTATCTCGGCTTCGATTTCCGATGAGTGATTGGAGAAGGGGTCCGTCTCCTCGTCTGAGTCCATTGGTCGTTCAAGTAGATGAGATTGAGATGGCGAGATGGAACGGCGAGGAGGCGACGAAGAGGGGAACGGCAGCATTTCTTTTAAATGGCACGACCTAGTCTCCTAATCCAAGCACCAATAAAGTAGCTGGCTCATAAATCTCGGACTTGAGCCAATTGGAGCGATCGAGCTATGTCTCAGTTGAATGCAGGGAGGCTACGCCAGCGGTCACTTGGTCGTTTTGCTCTCGCTCTAGGGAAGCAGGGAGAGCATTCGCAGGGGCATCTCATGCAGCTGAGCGAGATGGCGGGCGTTTGCCTCGACCTGTTTCCGAGAGTCCACGGCGATGCTGAGATGAAGTGACTTTGGTGATGTTTTGTTGGAGTCGCGATTTGAAATCAGAGTGTGGCTTGAAGGGCGATTTGGGACCTGAAGCGGCTGACTAAGTAAACTGACGTTATGCTGCTGTGCATCGAGTCAGACGCTGCGTCACATTACAGTTGGGCCGTGCAGGGAACAGACAAAGAACCTGGTGAGAACCGACCGAGTGCCGCGACTGGGGTGGACTGAAATACCAAACGGTAGGAAGAAAGAAGAGAAATGAAAGAGGAAAAGTAACCAGAATGAAAGAAGGAAATGGTGCAAAACTAAATACTGGGATAGGCGAGCTTGATTAATATCGACTCCCGCAATCCTCCAGCTAGGCCAGTGTAGGCGTTTGGTGGACCGCCCCCTTTCCGGTGTGAATCGAGCTGAAGCAGACCCAAAAATGCCGTGCGTCGACAAGACAAATCACTGCCCAGGAGGATTCCATGGCTTGCATGGCCATCTCAATCTACCTATTACCAGGCTGCAGATCATACACCGGCGACTAGGCCGGAAGTGGGCGCCAAAACGCTGGGCTATCTAGCCGACCATTCTTTCTTTTTGATCTCGTCTAATCAACGAACTTACAAATATATGCTCAAACTCGGTTGGTGGAATAATGGGCTTCCTCTGGGGAAAAGGAGTGGAATCAATTCTTGCTTCATCATACCTAAGTCATCCTCGTTGGCAATCACCTGTGCCGGATATGATATCTCCCGAGCGAGACCCCAGAGATTCTCTAATAAGCACGACACGACTCCAGTCTTTTTGGATGACAGATCCTCCGTCATACTGTACAAACATGGACAGCCTGAGCCCTCGATGGATTTGTTTGTTTGAGGCCTGTTGGGCAAAAATGTGCTAACACAACACGACTCCGTTTCGATTACTCAACATGTGCGCGGCAAGATTTGCTGGCTCCAGCTCTTCGAGACCAGCACGGCATAAACCCGCCTGATTACTATACACGTCAAATCCCAAATTCCAAACCCGAAATCACAGCTTGCGACGCATTGTAGTTCACAAAGTACGCTTTCTCTTTCTCGAACTCTCTCTTTCTATTTCTAAATTGTCACTCCAAGCCGCTGGCGAAAAAGTCCACCACCTTTGGTCCCGTCTCTCGCAGGTCGTCATATAGATCAAAGTGGTTCTTGCCCGCCACCACGAACAGCTCCTTGGGCCGCCTGGCCTGGTCAATGGCCGACTGGCTGTAATGCAGCGTCTGCGCCTCTGATCCTGCAATCATCAACAGTGGCCTTGGTGCTATCAGATGCTGTAGATTGAACGAGTCGTAACTGACCATGAGGTCGGAGCTCTGAGGAGGAACTCTTTGGGTACTTCGTTCGTGTTTCCCGCGCTTGGTACCGTAGTATGCTGCTGCATCCCTGAAGAAGGAATCCGCGCCCTCGGCGACCTTGGATGGGTCCGTCTCGAACATGACGGGAGCCTCGGGCTTGGACGTCGGGTTCTTCGCAGCGTTGGACCGCCATTGGCCCGCGGCCTCGAGGGCCGTGGCAATGGCCTGCGGGTTCTCCCTGTGGTGCGGATGGACGCCGCCGCTGCGCGTCATGCGCCCTACGCAGGCTGCGCTCACCGTCGCCAGGCACTGGATGCGGCTGTCTGACTGTGTCGCGTACGAGGCGTATCCTCCAGAGGCGCAGATGCCCAGCAGCCCAATCTTGTCGGCGTCCACTCGGCCGCTCAGTGTCGTCAGGTAGCTCACTGCCGCCTTGATGTCTTCCACGCGCTGGCGGGGGTCTTCTAGACCGCGAGGCTCGCCGCTGCTCTCGCCTTGGTACCCGGCGTCGAAGATGAGAGTGTAGAAGCCGGCCCTGGAGAGGAGCTTGGCGTAATCAGTCGACGTTTGTTCCTTGACGCCTGTCATCGGATGGCTTATGACGACTGCCGCACCCATGCGATTCGGGGACCCAGGCTCCGGCACGAAGAGCTCCCCGCAGATTTGCAGCTGAAACGCGGGAAAGAAGACTTTTGTAGGGGGGGTCATGGTATAGATGTAGGAGAGCATTGCATTCCCTAAGCAGTGATGTACTTGGATCGATTGTTGGTAATGAGCAAGAGGCCGTTTGCAATTCTTGTTATTAAATCTTTCAAAATTCTTGAATTCTAATAGAATCTCGAGACTTCGAAATGGAATTCTTTCAAACTAGTTTTGTAGCCTCCGACGACGTTTAGGTGACGTCGGCGGTGCTTGGGTGGGCGGATCAGGCGATTCTGCGTCCGGAACAGAGCATTAAAGTTTGCGCCATCGCCCGACTTTTGATAGGGACTTAAACGCGGATAAATCGAACGAGGGTTAGATAGGGCTATATATAAACCTTTCCGAGGTCGGTCAGTGTCCGTCATTCCAGTGATATTTAGTGCCTGATAGCAGGTAGCTGGAGATGGGTAGCTCGATGACAGCTCCGGGGCCTCGGGGACTCCACCCACGCCGATGCCCCACAGTTTCCGGCCATCAAGCTTTTGGCTTATAACAGTTTGAGCTGAACAATCCAAACCGTTTATACCGCTTACCTATTGCGATGTAAGAGAAAAAATGTAGCGGATTGAATGCTCATCCAGCCTGAAAATGGGACATCACAGCACAGCCGTACAAAACACTAAATGGACATAGGAGACATTGCAAAACAAGACTCTGTTTAATAGTTATTCGCTTGCTCTGAAAGGTCTTATACAAGTGTCCAAGCTCAATCACTTTAGGGCTGGAAATGAACCGCCATGGCGTTGGATATGGCATTGAACATCCCGTCCCTCTTCTCCAAAAACTCATGTGTCTCTTCCACGGTAGAGCCATGAAGGTTTCCGATGATGATTATCTCCTTATCTGTCGCAAGCTGGGCATATGCTTGTTCGGTGAACTGGTCGAGGGGCATGCCCAGAGCTCGGCCACGCTCAATGCCCATGTAATCATGCAATTCAGCTATTGCAGACGTCAGTGTTGCTCACGGTCAAGTAGCCTCACCGGAGTCTGGAGAAGTGGAACGCTTACTTTGTACAGCTGGAGGCAACAGCTCGATAAACTTGACCTTTGAGAAGCCTTGGTTCTGTCGTCTAAGACAATCGAAGAAGGACCGGAGCGCAGCTTTGGAGGCACTATAAGCTGGCATGACAAAGGCGGGAATCAGGCCCAAGATTGACCCTGTGACGATGATGCTGGTGGGGTAATCCTTCTTCAGGAGGTGGGGCAGAAACTTGATGGTGAGGTTCACGACTGAAGTGTAATTGACGTTGAATTCATGGTGGAAAGCTTCGAGATCGATTTCTTCTGGGCGAGTAAGCTTGGTTTGGGTTTGGGTACCCGAGTTGAGGAAGACGCAGTCCAAATCGGGATATGTCTGAACAACCCTGAATTCCAGTCACTGATCAGCCTTGGTTCGTGAACGCATCAAGATCAAGGCGTATATCGTGCTCACTTGTTGACAAAAGCGTCGAGACCAGCCCTGTCGGTGACATCGAACTTGATGGCACTGGCACGCTCTGCACCATGCTTGGCCACAAAGGCATCAAGCCGCTCCTGGCGACGGCCAACAGCGATGACTTTGGACCCTTCTTCAATGAGCTTGTCTGCCATGGCAGCGCCGATGCCAGCGGTGGCACCGACGAGGAGAACACGCTTATACTGAAACACCATTTTTGCGTATGTTTTGAGATGTAATTATGAAGTTGAGTCTAATCTGTTCATGCAGTTGTGAAAGCCATGATTCGGGCAGGCGACCTCTTATAAGACATTGCGATGTCCGGAGTTAGCGATTAGGTGGAAATATCAAGACCGGACTTAATTTCGCCGAGCTATAAGTCGTTGAAGTCATCGTCAACTCGCTCAGTAGCTATTCAAACAGCTTGCAGGGGCCAAACGGAGCGGTGGATATTTTGTCTGCCGGTAGACCAACCGCAGTTAAGTGGTGGTTGTACAGAAGTCGACGCTTAGAAATCATGTCCCAAATAGGCATTGGCCTCGCGGTTTGACTTGGCTTTATCCCCGGTAGTTCGATCTGGTGTGTAGCGATCAAGTAAAATGCAACCTAGAAGAGAGATAAACTCGGTTCGCCCTCTTCATAACCCCGATCTCCATGCCTGAGGAATGATCTCGGCATGTCAAATACGTGTATCGTTCTGGAAGGGGGCAGGTACGGGATCCACCGATCTAAAACTCCGGAACGCTAGCCTCTGTAGGCCTAGCGCCCGCTGTTACGTAGGCCATCTCTGGAGGCGAACCGACACGCCGACTTTTAGCCCCGAGATGCAACCAACTTTCGCAGACGCCCAGGCTGGACATTGCACAATGAAACTTCATCTTTCGACAAGGCCGTCGACTTTATGGAGCGCGTGCAATCGCTGTTTAGCGCCCTGATCGTCTCTTAGTGCCGGCTCTATTTGTCATCCCTCAGCACGCAGCCGAACAGGGGTCTAGTGTCGTACCGGTACCTCTTCACTCCCCTTGCCGTTCATACATCAAACTAGACACTGGAACTTGACGAAATGGTCTATCGGGGACCCTCCAAAGATTGCCTGCCATGCAGAAAGCGCAAGCTCAAAGTACAGATACCGCCAGTACATCATCATTAGTCACATGAGGTTCCCTTGGCTAACGCGGAAATGGGGGTTTCTAGTGCGACCTGCGCAAGGATGGATGTGGCCAGTGTCTGCGGGCCAACATCTCTTGCTTTGGATACCGGGACTCAAACGAGCTCATCTTTCGTGATCAGACGCGCAGCGTTGAGCGCAAGATGCTAGCTTCCAAGGCAACGACGGTGTCTTTGCAGTTTGGTACCCTGAATCATGTCATCTTGCCCAATGCCAGCAGCAGTCTGATTCCGCAGCCGCAGACCCCGTGGAATGTGCGGGCTCGCCATGACTTCTTTGCTCACTATGTATTTGGCTTATCCAGCAGCTATAACATCTTACCTACCTTATACGAGAAGGCAAAAGCGGATGATCACTTATCAGCTAGTGTAGACGCAGCCAGTCTCGCTTTTGCGGCGAATAAGAACCCGATAGAATCAGGGGAGCTGTTCCGGCTAGCAGCTCAGCAATACATGATCGCTCTACGGCGAGTCAATGCAGCTCTCTCTAATCCGGAACTCTCGAGCGCCGATTCCACGCTGCAGTCGGTGCTACTTCTCGACCTCTATGAGAAGATCATGGGTCGTGACCTCAGGGCGGCGGCGCCGTGGCTGGCCCATCTTAATGGGGCTCTAGCACTAATCAAGGCCCGCGGTTACAGCGACATGATAAGAAGCGAAGTCAGCAGAACGTTGGCAAACAAACTCTTCATAACCCTCCTAATCAGCTGCTACATTGCTTCTCACCGGATACCCGAAGGCGTAGCGGAATTAGGGCGAAGACTCGACATATATCACGACAAGGATGATGCCAAGTGGCGCCTTTCCAAGATGAACCAACGGATGATTAATTTTCGAATCGATGTCGCCGAAGGGTTATTGTCTGACCGCGAGATTGTTGCAACAGCAAAGGACCTCCACGATGCGTATCGTGAAATTGAGGATACCGTGTCCCAGAGATGGCAGCCTAGGAAAGTGATGGCTTCGGAGGAGGACCCCGCTTATCGAGCTCTCATCTTTGCAGATTATTACCATGTTTACAAAGACCATTTCACAACGCAAGTGCGCAACACTGTTCGGATAATGCAACTTCAGCTCCAAGCCTACATCCAAACCCATTTGGAGGATGACGGGTCTGAAGAAGCGAGCAACACACTCGCAGAATCATTGAGCCGTACAGAGCGCTTCGCAGAAGATGTTTGTGCCGCAGTACCCCCGTTTATCCTTCCCGCCGCCCGCCCGAATAACAGCATCCCCTTCTCCAGCATCCAGACGCTGAAATGCGGTATCCTCCTTCCAGCACTGTTTATAGCCGGCAGTGCATCGAGAAACCCTGAACTGCGTATCTGGGCGATTCGCACGCTGAGATACATGGCGGCATCTGGGGATATACGGTCGGCGTCGATGACTGCTGATATGTTGGAGAAGAATCCGGGCATGGATTTTAGGTACATGTACGCCAGGCTAGGCGGATATGCATTCACATCTTGAGCAGTCACGCAGTTTTAGCTTTTAGCTTATGTTATTTTCTGTAATTTTGGTAGTACAATTAGCGAATTTGTAAAATAGAGAACATGCACATTTTATTCATCCGGTTTCCAACCTCGAAGAATTTCCAGGATAAGCTTGTCAGAAGCTTTTGACGAATAAAGTGTTTTGTAATCCTAGAGTGGATTACTAAACTTGGTGAAGCCATCACTAATCCTAAGACAATATTTTGTCAAACTCACTTACAGTAACTGTGATTAGAATAGGTATCCCGAGGCTGAGTTTGTTACTCCATAGTTGACCATTGCCAATCATTCATAAGCTTCTCCGAAATGTTTCCGTTGCTGGCTTGGTTCCTGTTTGCCAGTCGTTTGAGCGAAGCTTCACGTTATACAGTCTGCTATTGTTTAGATTTATACAAGTTGATAAGGCCACTCAGAAGCCAATTATCTATTGCTATAGTGTTACTTCCATGAGAATTTCTTAGAAAATAGAGGCATAAATATAGTAAAACATCAGCCCAAGATATAATGATGTAATAGCATGACCTTCAAACTCTTCATATATCAAATCTTTCGTCTTTACTTCTTTCTATTGCCTTTATGTATAACCTGATGAAAATGCTTTCTTGTAATGAGCCCAATTCCAACTCATCTCTCTTTCCACCACTATCATCCAACATCTATCCAATCGTGTCGAGCCACGCCATCAATTTCTCCTTTTCAATCATCCCCCCACGTTTTCTATCCCGTCCATATAGCCCTATAGACCAGCCTTCAGTCCATACCGCGTTCGTTTTACAATTCACTCTCCCCGCGCAGACAGTCTGCCACATGAACAACCCGCCCAGCAAGCCCGCGTTCACAAGAGACGACGAATTCGTCCTCCAGCTTTTAATGTCGTAAGCAAAATTTTGGCTTACCGTCTCCAGATCGTGGAACCGAGCGGGTGCCAATGCCGTGAGAAGGCGCGCTCTCGTGAGCCAGGATGTTATGCATGCTCCTTGTAAGATTGGCCAGCTGGCGTGCCTTTGTTGTTGTAGGCTGATGATGGATTGTCGGAAGTTCATATGCCACGCATAGAAATTGCTGGTTGTACTTCGTGGAGGATAATTGGTATCATGAATATCGTATTCCATGCCTAGCCATTCGTGTATTTCCTGTAAATCGTCCATGAGGCTTTCTACAGCTTCTTGGATATCGCTAGATGGAACTGGCTCTGGGGAAAGGACCATCTCGGTAATCTTCTTGAAGAGATTCGGTCCGTCTATAAGATGCGTCCATAGAGAGAGAACGGTATTGTTATCGTCCGTTGAGTTGGATGTGTCTCCTCCAATTGCTTCTCGTATCACTCGTTCCCATTCGTCCTCTGCCAAGAAGCACGTGCTATGGTTAAGAAACGCCTCGTGAACCTTGAATAGTCGCATATTATTAGAACAAATCACAAGCTCAGCGACAGAACACGAGACTCACAAGAGGGCCAACGTAGGCCGCAATCAAAGCCAACTCAAAGTCTGTCTGGAAGTGATCGGCCCCTTGATGTTGTATAAGCTGAGCCACGCCCGCAGCATGTTGTGTCCAAGAATGCGCTGTTTCTGCCCTTCCATTCAAAAGCTAAAATGACGCTTTAGTAAATGCCATTAATGAAGCCGTAAA
The DNA here is from genome assembly GCF_050948025.1 of Trichoderma camerunense. NCBI lineage: Eukaryota > Fungi > Ascomycota > Sordariomycetes > Hypocreales > Hypocreaceae > Trichoderma > Trichoderma camerunense. Next base: position 3,210,517 of record NW_028145369.1, read on the forward strand.
TCGCCAATACCTCAAAGAATCCTAGTAATTCCGCCGCACAAAGTGTTTCCGGTGTTTTCCACTCCTCTACATCATTAAGTGCTTCTTGGAGAGCTTTTAATGCTTTGTCATATAAACGATAGACCTCCAAATCCGGGTCATCTGAGAAACCATCATCTTTGAGCGTGATCTGTCGAACACGAGCTGCAAGGCAATCCACAGCACATGTCAAGGGTGTAACGTGTCCATAGCGAGATGGGATGAAAGATAGTAGAGTTTTGCTTTGGGGGAGCTGCGATTTATGTAACTCGAGTCTCGAATTGGGAGATGGTTGGGCTTTGAACCCAAGGTGAAGTCCCGCTAGTGACTCGACCAGATGTAGAATTGCAAAATTGTCGGCAAAAGTAGCTTCTGTAATACTCATTGGCAGTGAAGCTGAAGGACCAGCTAGATATTCCCGTCTCGTGGGAGCAATAGCGCTCTCTGGTGCATCACCACGGCTAGCAGATGCTGCCTCTATTGAAGAAGAGGGCTGCCCGGAGCTCGAAGCTTTTAGAATTGTGTTCAAGATCCATTTGGGAGGTTGTTTGATTCCGATTTTGCCGTAATTATCTCTTTGACGTCGCGTTTCGGCCACATTTCGCATAGCATGTCGTCGAATCACGTTGCGGACGGCAGGATCGGTAGGTAGTTTTGCATCGGTGTATTCGACAAAGCTAAATTCTTTTTCCTGTTCCTTCTCCTGGTTATCATTCTGCATGGCATAGAGAATTTCAAGGTAACTCTTGGAGTTTTTCTTCGCCCGGTCGTTGATAGAAGCCGGAGTTGGGCGTCAAGGGGCAGACAGAAAGAGGCATAGAGTAACGAAAGTCGAGGAGACTAAGGGAGATAAAGAGTGATACAACTTCGAACTAATTTCAATGACACTGTGATATGTACTTGATAAAAACGAGGTCTATATGTGACCATCTGCTTCATCAAGTCTATCACGGCAAGAGGTTGTCAAAAGGTCCATTATCTCTTGTATTTCCGATCAACAGCTAATTCCTAGCAGTATAGGCACAGGCACTCGAAAAAATCTGTTAAACGGCCATTAACTACTCCGTTTGATACACGGCAGATTCAAAGGAAGCATAAACGGTGAAGTCAACCGCCTGGATGTAGCTAGGGTCGCTTATATCGCCTAATAGCCCGATTTTAAGAGGCGACGGTCTAAACCGTCAACTATACGAATTGGTCTAGAAATGGAAGGACAGCAAAGATGCACCACGAAACACACAATGAAATGATAATTTGCACCACAAAATGGATCGTTGAATGCTGCAAATCGGACAGATCCTCGGAGATGCATCGACGTTCCTCGACTCGGTGACACCGTAGGATATGGATTTGGTGGCGACTATTCAGTTCAATGTTTGGTTAGCTCTTAGGCGGATATTTCCTAGTACGAAACAATATAGACTGACAAGGGGTTGCCCAAAAGAACATCCATACAATTTTATGGTGCAACCCGACGGTGTTTTTGGCACCTCGCATGAACTGGATTACTGAATTTGGTAGCATTGAGTACCTATGTAATTACTGGACATCGAAGCGCTATAGTGGAAATTGTGTGATTGCATATAGACGTGTCTATAGTTGTCCTATACCTTTAACTTAATTGTGTAAAAATCTAGATCTTTAAATTCCAGTTTCTTTTTTCTACCTTTGCTACCTAGCTGCGTACATACGGATTCCGCGACATTTCACTAAGGACAGAGCCACTATTTGCTAGTAAACCAGTTCTATTCGGAGACCGGAAGCTACCAATTTCACTCCCTTCAGTGTCGGCCTGTCCAGAATCATTAAAAAAGAAAAGAAAAGCATCGATCGAAATTTTCGTCTCCAATACCAACTCAAGGGAAACGGCCGGCGATTTTAACATGGCGGAATCGGCTTCTTCCTTCCTTTGCAACGCCGAGCTGTATCCGTTCACAACTACCGGAGATTCCGTTAGTGGGGGACCCCAGGGCCGGTTCCGTGACGGACAACAACACTATCGCCGACAAATTACTCAGCGCAAACGCCGAACAATATGGGGATTCGTTTTGTTGCTTCTGCGGAGTGAGCAATCTGTGAGACAATTAGCATCTGCAAAAGACGTCTTCGCGGAGAGATTAAGTGTTGAGGCCGTTCCGAAGACATACCGACTTCAGGTCCCCAGCAAGAGAGTAGAGGCGCGAGTCAGCAGTCGACACAATGAGCGCCGAACGTGACTGGAGACAAACCGTCGCGGCGAAGCAGAAACAGAGGCAATCAGACGTAGATGCCTTCATCGCCGACCAGGATCCGGTCTTGACAGTGAAAATCACGGCCATTGATGATGTTGTCGTTCTATCGAAGCTGTTGGCTACGGGAGAATTGAAGAGCGAAGATGTGACAAAGGCATATATTACAAGGTAGCGACTTTTACTCTTGCAGTATCCGCTGGATTGGCTAACATTGTGGCTATTTCAGAGCTATTGAAGCTCATAAAAAGGTGAGTCTGTATACACGTGTCCGAGTGGGTATATTCTACAGACAACTAACCATGATGAGAACAGACGAATTGGCAAGCACCCCCTCACTGGATTGGCTGCTTAATGTAGCTGTATAACTAACAACTAACTTTTGGGAATACAGCCTCACTGAGGTGCTCTTCTCCGAAGCTATTCAGGACGCTCAAAGACTGGATGAGTATCTTCACGCGAATGGAAAAGCCATTGGCCCCTTCCACGGAGTCCCGATAACGCTCAAGGATCAGTTCAACGTCAAGGGCTATGATACCACGCTTGGATACACTGTGAGGGCACTCAAACCTGTTTCCGACGATGCTACGCTGGTCAAAATGCTGCGATCAATGGGTGCCGTCGTCATAGCCAAGACAAACGTCCCTCAAAGTGTTATGGTATAGAAGCCTTCAAACTGTAGAGAAAGGAAGATCATGTTTCTAACGACATACAGTGGGGAGAAACGGAAAATCCCCTTTATGGCCTGACTACAAATCCTATGAACGCAGACTATACTCCAGGAGGTTCAACCGGTGGCGAAGGCGCAGCATTATACATGAAGGGCAGCATCTTGGGGTGGGGAACAGATATTGGCGGGAGCATTCGTATCCCAAGCCACATGATGGGTCTCTACGGCCTCAGATGCAGTGTACGTCTACGCATTCGCTTATTCCTCAGTGATACAGAAAGACAGCTAATGCGTCGCAGAACTCGAGATTGCCGCACTGGGGATGTCTTGTCTCAACAGATGGCCAAGAACATTCGCCGTCAACCGTTGGTCCGCTCGCTCGCTCCCTTTCCACCATTCACCATGCCATGAGAGAAATCATTCTCCGTGAACCCTGGCAGAGCGACTACAATGTCTCACCTGTTGCATGGCGGCAGAACATGTATGACGAATATTCTTCTAGGAAGCTAACAATCGGTCTCTTTCTCGACGATGGCATAGTCAGGCCTCATCCGCCAATCACCAGAGTGTTACAGCAGGCCGCAGCAGCTCTTAGAGCCGCAGGTCACGAAGTCATTGACTGGCCATTGGATCTCCATGCCGAATCTATCGAATTGATTGACGAGTTGTTTGTTGTCGACGGTGGACGAGACATTCGACAAGATGTAGAGGCGGGAGGAGAGCCCTTTATACCCGCTATAGAAAGCCTCGTCAACGCGGGCCCTGCTATCTCCGTGTACGACTACTGGCAGCTCAACAAGCGCAAGGCTGCCCTACGACAAGCTCACCTAGAAAAATGGAAATCTGTCAAGTCTCCCGTGACGGGGAGGACCGTGGACGCGATACTAATGCCGGTCATGCCTCACTCGGCAGTCCCACACCAAGCAAGCCGATACACGGGCTACACCAAGATATGGAACTTGGTCGATTATGTGGCGCTGGCTATTCCAGGAGGCAAAGTTGAGGCTCGCGATTGTGATGCGCAGTGGGATTATGCTCCACGAAATGAGACGGATGAGTGGACAGGCAGCGTTTGGAAGGATCGCAAAGGGGAGATGGCTGAGATGGGGCTTCCGGTTGGAGTGCAGATTGTTGGAGGGAGGTTGGAAGAAGAGAAGGTGCTGGCGATAGGCAAAGTTTTGGACGACTTGTTGAGGACGTAGGGTAGTCTAGAGGCTTTTTGTGAGTATGGTTTCAATCATTATGAGAGCGTCCCATTCTTCAGTCTTCTTCTATATGATCTTTTTGACGGAGACATCATTGAAAAGTCATATTCTTTGAATCCATGCCCCTTGATGAGAATGTATGCCTTTAGAGGGTGTCCAGTAACAAACATCCCTATCAGATGAAAGCTGGCGGAGAGTCTAGAATGCAACAAGCCGATGCCCTGGTCCAACAGAAGTCACAAGTCTACGGAGTACTGCATCTAGCCATTCTACGGCTCAAGGTAGTAGCGCTAGATCCCACAGGAATGGGTCATGAGATTACTAGGGATATGATGAGGCCACTATACACAGCTGTATCTAGGGATCAATAGACTCATACTGTGTGTCTACTAATGTATGCATATATGCTTGAGCATGTGAAAGTAAGGCGGAATCAAATAGTATAGACTTTGCCATCTGCACTCAGTTCGCCATGTCTCAGCGCATCCAAATAACTACAGTGAAGAGACAGGCACCTCGGGGCAGCTCATGTGCCCCTTTGCCAAATCTAGGCCCAAAGAGAGACACCAAGGGATGGCAGTGCTCACTTGGTCCGTGAGCTGAGGCGGGCAATCAAGGAAAGCAAACTCCAAGGTCCCGATGGAAGCCGTAGCATAGCGTCTTGTGAGGCGATTCGTGTTTGTGGAGCGATGTTCCGGCCGTTGGCCACCTAGACCCAACATGGTGAATAAAGTAAAGATGCAGCGTCGCATCTGGCGCTCCCGCAATCGACTCTAATCTGCAGGAGAGCGGGCTGGGCTGTCAATGCAAAACACGTTAAGAGTGATCGGCCTTGATCCAACCTTAGGTACCAGTTTACTGTAAAATGCTACGCAAATACGCTCCTGCAAGGCGGATTCTGGAAGATTTTGTGTAGCATCTGAGATTGCGTCGCTGGAGTCGCACGCGCCTCTCCAGACCGGTTGACCAACCCAACCCAATCCCCAGGGCTAACCAAAGGCAGTGCAAAGCACAGGGCTGGTCAGGTTCTAGAAGCTTATGCCAAGATCCAGGTGTTGATCTCTGCTTTTGATGTGACTAAGTGTTACTACGCTGATACCACACGATTGATTGCCTCGGCGAGTTCGCGTTGACGTTCCGTTGGACAAGTGATAAGAGCCTTGGCGACATCCCCGCTCGACAAACAGACGGCGACAAAAGACGGTGTGATTTGATAAAACAAAAGAAAACCAGAAACCCTCATCAGTCCGATCCGTGCCGCGAGAGAGTTCCCACAGGTTGGTAATGGTATCAGTAAACATGCAGCTACATCGGGCTCCCCTTTGAAGACTATGGTAGCGGAGCGTCGACGCTCAAGGATCCTAAGGAATGTATTCAACAGGGCGCAGAGACGAATTATATCCGCACGAGGATGATTTGTGCCTGAATTCACTCGGGTATCATGGCATTTGACGACGATGCTGGTCAAGAGAGGCATTTTAAACGGTTCACTTCACGGCTACCGGCACCAAAGCATGTCATCTACAAGTGACTAGCCGATGGCGATATTTGTAGATGGAAAGGCGTAAGGGCGCGTCTGTGGCTGCGGGAGCCAAGCTAGGTACAGATTCGCTTGGCGCTATGCGAATACTTGCTTGACGAGGCTCAAAATATCAGGCTTCTGGTCTTGTTTGTATAATTTGTTGTTGTTGTTTCTGTTTTTTGGACGCAACGCAGCCACGTTACACCTGGAGGCAACCGTCGGCTGCGAGATCCTTTGCTGCGCATGTTGGCTCTTCTCAACCGCTCCTTTGCATTTATGCAGAGGGACGAGCCACCGGCTGGCCCTTGACCTAAGGACTGGGGTAAATCACGTCAAGGCCCGAAATAGGCAGGTCGAAATGCTTATCCCTGGATGCCGACAAATGGGAAAATCAGAAGCCGTGGTGTGGCGGGTCCCAGCAACCTTAAGATAACCTAGAAGCACGAAGCCCACAAAAACGGACGATGCCTGACTAGTGCGGGCATTCGGAGAGAAGAGGAGAGGAGAAGAGAGGGGATTAGGGCCGTCGCGAATGGAGTTGTGGTGGTTGACCAGAGGTGAGGTGGTTTGTATGGACAGATGGTTGAAGATGGAAAAGTCAAGTTGTTATCTGCATCATGTTATTTTGACAGAAGACAAAAAGTAAGGGTTCCAGGTAAAGATAAGAATAAAGATAAGGTAGCCGACATCAATGCACCTGTAAGCAGCGAGATAACACCCCGTCCGTGCTTGCTCGGCGCCCAGAATCAGGTGCCGGACTCTCGCTACGACCAGCCACTAAAGCGCCCCCGAGTTGGAGTAAAATCCGCCTCCGCAGGCCCTAAAAGCCCCAAGCGCACTGCTTATTTCTCTTAGCTTGCCCTTCTAGAACCCTTCTGCGCCATTTGCTTCGGATCAACGTGTGGCGCTTTCTAGTGTCTCGGCCGCTTATCTCTTTTGACCTTTCTGCCCGCCACCAGAATCAACCAACAATCGACTGCCAGGCACCAGCATTTCTCACAGGCGTCTTGGCTCGCCTGATGAATGGACTAGGCTGTCTATTCATGGAGGGCGTCGGGTTCCCTATTCACTTTCTCGTCCCGGTCCCTCGGGGTTTCGGTCAGTCTACAGCTCACCCCGCGTTTGCTGCATACGAAATCAGAATGATGCAGCAGGACAGACAGGATGAGCCACCAAGACGATCTCGAGACGACTCAGGATGAGGTCGATTACTTGACACATTGGCTGCGTATAATAGCGAGGTCAGCTAATACCATCTACCCGTATTGTTGTCGGTTGAGCAAATAAGGTGCCAACCGCCGTGCCACGAGCGGGGCCAGATAACCCGATATCTCGACTCTACAATTAGAAGCGCTATGGCCCCAGTCTCGTGGCAAACTACGAATAATATTAGGGTTTCTCCGAAATGTCATCGGCTCACGTTCCCCTCTGTGCCCATCGCTAGGCGACGGCTCGCCTGTGACAGGATTGGGAGGCTCCGAGTGAGGCGAGTTGGCAAACCTGAATTGTTCGGTCATCCGCCCTGCAATCAAAAGAGGCTCGTACGACGAGCCCTGTCGTACAGGTAGCCCGCCGTGTCAAAGTCAGCACCCAATATCGAAATGTTTGTCATGCCAATACCCCGTACAGCCTCCATTTGCGCGTGGTCGGAGAACCAGGGCGGAAGGCACACGAGTCAAGTCATGACGACGAAGAGGGAAGAACAGGTCCTAAACCAACACTGCCAAGCATGTCTACGGAGCCGACTAGAGATTCTTGCCTGCAGATAATCAGCTCTGATGGATGTAAGTGTGATACCGTTCTCCGTAACCAGAAGAAAAAGTCAAAATACAGGGATCATGGCAACCCCACACAACCACGACCATCATCCTCCCCAGGCGAGGTGGGATTATTGGTCCCCGATTTTCTCCAACGAAAGCACCGGGTCCATCCCAAGAATACATCAGCCTCCCAACATACAAACAGGTATTGCATGGCCCTGAATTGAGCTAATCCTTCGTACGACAGCTAGCTCCCTTGGCAGAGACAGACGCGCCAGCAGCAGCGGGAAAATGCCGTCACACCAGCCGCCCAAAGGCTGCATCTTCCCCAATCTCAATCTGCTACCTAGTCCAGCCTCAGAGACCTCGCCCCGGTCCGTGCAGACCATGAGGCCATGTCCCTTGCCTCTCTCAGCTTGCTTCTCCACCGCTGAGACCCCCGGCTCGGGCTTTTTGCTGGTTCTTGCTGGAGACCCGGCGCGGTGATAGGCTGACCATGAGGAGGAGTCGAGATACGCAGCATGCCAAGGACATGGAGAGGCCCATCCCCACGGCTTGGTGCGTGTTTAGCCTCGGGGATCCCATGTCTGTCCACCTTACCTGTACATGCACTCGCCTCTGTACTCGTACAGGTGTGAGTCTGGTCTAGCTATGGCATGTGGCTGAACCCAACTGCTCAACAGGTACAAAGTCTCAGACTCCATAAAAAGTACAGGCCGGGATGGGCCAACCAATCCCAGCAGCTCCAATCTTGACAAGCAGGTGAACACTTATAACCCAGTGAGGCAGCCTCCTCCGTGAGACAACCTTCTTTGTCTACCACCATCCTCTCTTCCTCTTCTTACCATCTCTTCTACCCGTCGTCCATCTTCATATATCTTACGAAGTCGACAGCGTGGCGCGTCTCTGTTTCGTCTGAGACATCCGTCGCCACAGTGGTATAGACCAACCTTTTTCGTCTCCCCCCTCTCGAAACAGTCCTCCGGGCATATCGCTGCCATGAGTGACGACGATGGGCTCTACGCTCATACTAGCCCCGCTGGCTACGGACACGATGTAGAGAAAAGCAGCGCCAGAATCGGAAACTACGAGAATGTTCACATCCGTGGTCTCGAGACCTCGCCTGAGACGTCTCTGCACCGTGGTCTCAAGGCGCGCCACATTTCCATGATTGCCATTGGTGGTGCGCTCGGCACTGGTCTCATCATTGGTACTGGAAAGGCCCTCGCCCAGGCTGGTCCCGGCTCGCTGCTCATCTCGTACTGTTTCGTTGGAATTCTCGTCTACGGTGTCATGGCTTCCTTGGGAGAAATGGCTGCTTGGTTACCTATGAGTGCTGGATTTACGGGCTACGCGACGCGATACTGCCACCCATCTTTGGGATTCGCTCTTGGCTGGACGTAAGTTTCGAGTTTGTGGTCTTCATTCGACAATGCCTGGGATTGCTAACGGTGATTCAAGATATTGGTTCAAGTACATCATTACCACCCCGAATCAGTTGACAGCTGCCGCCTTGGTCATTCAGTATTGGTGTCCTCGAGACAAGGTCAATCCAGGTGTCTTCATTGCCATTTTCCTAGTCACCATTCTTGTTGTGGTATGTCTATTTGATCCGTCTTCTGCTATTTCTCCTCCCAAATTTGGATCATATGCTAATTACCTCGTAGAACTACCTAGGAATTGAACTTTTCGGTGAACTAGAATTCTGGCTGTCCTCTTTCAAAGTCATCATCATCGTTGGTATCATCATCTTCTCCTTGTGCATTGCCTGCGGAGGCGGTCCCAACGGCGATGCCCCCGGCTTCCGATACTGGCACCACCCCGGTGCCTTTGCCGAACTATATCAAACAGGCTCCTTGGGCAAATTCCTCGGCTTTTGGTCTGTCATGGTTAATGCTACTTTTGCGTACCTCGGAACCGAACTGGTCGGTGTCACCGCTGGTGAAGCTCAGAACCCCCGACGAAGCATTCCCAAGGGTACGTTTGACATGTCCCCTATTTTACGGAATAAGAACTAACTCGAATAACCACAGCCATCAAGCTCACCTTCTTCCGTATCCTCTTCTTCTACTGCCTCAGCGTCTTCCTTGTCGGCATGATTGTCCCTTACAACAGCCCCGAGCTCTCCTTTGCCAACAAGCAGAGCACCGGTGCCAACGCTTCGCCCTTCGTCGTCGCCGCCACCCTCGCCGGCGTCAAGGTCCTGCCGCACATCATCAACGCCTGCATTCTGGTCTTTGTCTTTTCCGCCTCCAACTCTGACTTGTACATTGCCAGCCGAACTCTCTACGGTCTCGCCTCCGATAACGCTGCCCCCGCCATCTTCAAGCGAACCAACAAGCGTGGTGTTCCCTATCCGGCGCTTTTCCTTTGCGCAGCGATTGCCTGCTTAGCGTTTATGAATGCTTCTACCGCCAGCACGGTGGTCTTTGGCTACTTTGTCAACCTCGTCACCATTTTCGGTATCCTGACCTGGATCTCCATCCTTGTCACCTACCTCTTCTTCCTCCGTGCTCGTCGCGCCCAAAACATCCCCGACAGCGCCATGCCCTATGTCGCCCCTCAAGGCTACTGGGGTACCGTCGTCGTCTTGTTCTTCACAATCCTCATCGCCTTGACCAAGAACTTCGACGTCTTCATCCACACCCCCGCCCGCAAGTTTGACTACAAGAACTTCATCACTGGATATCTTGGAATCCCTCTCTACATCATCATGCTCTTCGGACACATGCTCGTTACTAAGAGCAAGGGCGTCAAGCCCCACGAGGCGGACTTTTACGCTGGAAAGGAAATTATCGATGCTCAGGAGAATGAGTATCTTGAGGAGCAAGAGGCTAAGCGTGCGAACAGCCAGGGGATGCACAAATTTTACGATCGCTACATCTCGTGGCTATTTTAGATGTGGGGGAATATGTACTCGGGCGAGTCGAGATGGTAGACTGGGCCCTCACTTTATGTATTACTACGTGGTATGAATATATGAGTATAATAAAAACTCAATGAATATGATAAGAAGTATATGAATTTCTCCTTGTGGTACTATTCAAATGTTGATTTCCACCTCCCCCGGAACTTTGAAGACCAACGTCATACGTTATTTTGAAGCCACAAAACATCATCATCATTCAAACGTACTCTAGAATATCTGCTATGCAAATGCGTTCCCCTACCAAACAATAACATCAAACAAGAGGTGGAAAGAAAACGCCGCCAAGCCACACACCAGCAGGCCGTAAATGCACACAGGAAGAATATGAATGAAAGGAGGAGGAGCTCCGGACCGTTACTAAAAAGCTACAGCTTCGATAAAAAAAACTCCAAACATAACACAGGGGGGTAAGTTGTATACATGCATGATAAAAACAAAAAGCCTTTTGTAGTTGGCCCATCTTCAGTTGCTGCCCCTCCACTTGGAGAAATAAAAAGGGGGTATAATCCAGAAATTTAATAACACAATACACTCTTTCTCTCGTAACCACTTTAAACATCATATAACTCTTTTTTTTTTCATCTCTTTCTTTTTTTTCCTGATATTTTTCCCTCTTAGAATCTGGTCTCTTTAGACACCTCTGAAGAGTCTGACAATGAGGAACCACATAGCTCCGAGGAACTTGAAGCTACTCAGCGCGGCAACACTCCACAGAACAACAGCCATGTAAATGTTAGACCGCTCCGTCTGCTGCGCTTCCTGATCATCCGAATTACCAGGTGTGATTCTCTCCAGACCAGCCGAGCTCAAGACGACGGCTGCAAGCGCAAAATTTGTAATCATCCAGATGAGCACGACACCAGTACGCACACCTCGGTAGTAGTCCATCTGCTTCTCCTGGAGCTGCGCCGGCGTGGGATCCTTCTTTTCTTCCTTGAATTTCACGCTGAACATCGCGACTTCTCGCTGGTACTGTGCGTTCAAATCACCCTCGTCGGGAAGATCCGTTTTACCCTCACCATCTTTGGTGTTGACGGACGGCAGCTTCTCCACCTTGTCGTCACCCTTTGTACCCCAAGACACGTCGTGGGTGTTGCAAAAGGCATAGACGTTGAGGACGTTGGTAAAGGTTGGTGTCAGAAGCATATACTGAACGAAAGAAGTAACCATGTGCCACGGGTCAAACATGAGGAGGGATGCAATGAGCCAGATACCGTAGGTTGACATGACGGAAACGATGAGCGTGTAGAAAACCTGGTTCTTAAACAGCTGGCTAATGTTGAATCCGTCTCCATCGTTGAGATCCGCGATAATGGCCTTGACAGCGATGAAGATGGCTGCAAACAGCAAGTAGCTAGAAGGAAACACGTTAGAATAAAAACACAGAAAACAAAATAAGGGGTCTTAGCTTACATCATGATAATTGCCCAGAACCAGACCATGGCCGAATAAAGCTTACCAGACCCTGCCGGCCGATTACCTAAAGACAAGACAAAGCAGGTGATGAGGATAACGCCATAGAGCCATTCAAACACGACGCCCAAGATTTCACCCGTTTTGCCCAAAAGGGTATCCGAGCCCAAACTTGTCGTCAGAATCTTGAAAACCAGGAAGAAGTTGCCAATCGCAAACCAAGCAAAGATCATGTTGATGGTGTTGAACACAAACTCAACGAAGAATGCCATCTTTCGGAAAAAGGAATGATCGGAGCGGAAGAAGTCGTGGAAGTGAGCAATAGCATAAATAGCAGCAAAGAAGGAACCGTTGAGCCAACGACGTCGCTGGAGAACTAATTCCGTCACCGTGTCGGGCACATCAGTCTCACCAGTGGCAGACTTGACGTACTGCAGAATCCAATGGCAGTTTCGCTTGGTAACTAGCTCAAAGCAGAGAATACGATCTTCGGCCAGATACATGTTGGACTCAAAGAGACCAGCTTTACCACCACCGTGAAGCGTTTCACCCAGGAAATACTTTTCGAGCGGGCCTTGGCCGTTCTTGTCGTTCTGCAAGGCAACATATCGATAAGCTGAAAAGGCACCAGGCAACACAGAAATGAAACCAAAAGCCGATTCCAGGGGTTTGTCCAGAATATTGCTCATCTTGTACTCAAAGTTTTGTGTCGCAACGAGGGGGTTGATCAAGTTCTTGCCACCAGTACCCAACATGGCCTTGATCTCACCACAGGCACCTCCGCACATGGGTTCCAAATCAAACGCCTTCCAGAGGTGATAGATGGAGCTACCACCGGGCCTCGTACCAGCGTCAATGAGGACGCAAATATTGGGGTCCAACACACGGCCAAACGCTTGGAAGAACCATCTGTGAGAGTTGATCTTTTTCGCGTTCTTCTCCTTGAGGCAGAAAAGTAGCTGAACAGGCTGTCGGCGGTGGACGAGCGAGACAACGTCCTTGTTAAGCTGCAAGTGTGTCTGTGTGGTGTACTCGTAAATGTGGGCAGTCACGTCTTTGTTGTTGACCTGCTGCTTGGCGATACCCTCTTGGTAGACTCCGAGACCTGCCAACACGGCTCTTGTTCGGGGATTGATCTTGGCACGGCCATCGCTGACTATGCAGACGACAATCTTTTTCCAAGCGTCCTTGCCCCACGTCTTGCTGTTGGGACGGTTGCACATGTATTCGATGTTCTTGAAGACACCCACCATGGTTCGCGCAAACAAGACGTCATCCTCATTATACATGGTGACGACAATGAAGAGTTCAGTGTGGCGTGGCTTGCTGAAGAGCTTTTGGCGCAGGGTGAAGTTTTCGTCGTAGAAGTCCTTGGGGTCACAGGTTGCGGCCGAATAGCGCATGTGTGTAAACTCGTCACGCTCGCCGTGGGGGTTTTCGCGCAGCATCACCGGCGGCACTGGACAATCAAGCACCAAGTTGCCGCGATACAGGAGCACCTGCTTTACCGTTTTCCATCTTTTGATACCACCAGTCGGCGTGACTGGCCGGGTATCTTGATATTGATTGAGGGGAAGTTGTTCGGTATTCTGGTGGGAGAGCATCGGCCGCTGGTCGTCATAATCGTAGCCCTGCTGTTCGTATCCCTGCTGATCGTAGCCTTGCTGATCGCTATATGGGTGTTGGTCATAGCCTGGGGCGTCTTGCGGGTGCGGCTCATAGGGCGCGTTGTAATAGGCATCGTGATGGGCCTCTGGGTTTATTGAGTAATCCGCGGGGTGCTGGCTGTTGTTGTAGGACAGAGTATCGACAGAGTGCTAAAGGAATTCGGTCAGACTCGACAGCTCTCCAATTGCTTATGGGAAAGGGTTCCATCTGGCACTTACAGCGGGGTTGATGTGTAGCTGATCACTCGGACTGGCTAGCCGTCCAACGTCAGGCATCTGGGGATTCTGAGGATGATGGCCATACGGATTCTCGTCAAGCTGGTATCCTTGCTGAAGCGGATGCCCAGGCGACGGAGTCCTGTACGGGTTACCCCGGGGATCCATGTGTTGACCGTCGTCGAAGTCGTGGTCTGCGAGTAGAAGTCGTTAGATTGCGGTGAGAGGTGAGAATCGAGAGAAGAAGTAAGGCAGAGGTAGCAAAAGATTGAAGAGGAAGAAGGTTGGAAACGAGGCGCAACAATGCGCGCTACGGGCCTATCTGTATGCGTACGAGTACACGAGCAACGGGTAGGATGCCGCAGCGCAGGGAACGTGGGGAGAGGATAAGAGGCTAGCCCAGAAGGTCGAGCATCGCAATGATGAAGATGTCGCAACAGGGAGCAATGCGTCGTAGGGACGATGTGGGCAAAAGTGGGTGTTCGAGATTAAGCGGGCAGGGGGGGTGAAGCCAAGGGCCGTCAGAAGGGGAAACTGGAGATTGCAAGCACATACCTAGGCGATTATACGACATGGTCGGTGTGATTTGCTGGATGGGTTGAGAATGGCGAAACGGTCAATGGCGAGTGGTTGGTGGAAGAGAGTCGACGGTGATGTGTCGCGTCGTGGCTAGCAAGTCAAGCCAAGGGCGAGCGTTCTTTGTTCCCTCCGCGTTCCCCCTGGTGGCGCCTGGAATGAATGGCCGGGGAAGTGAGGCGTGCAGTTGTACGACTACTCGGATGTATTTTTGGAGTCGCCTCAGCTTCTGCTTCTAGTTACTGTAACTGTACGGCAGACAAAGCCGCCAAGTGCCGCCAACGCAAAGATTCTAGTGCTGTGCGAAGCGGGATTGCGGCGCAGCAACAGCTTTGCGTCTTCGTCTGATGATGCGGCTCGATACCACTGCAGAGCGCGCGAACGAGACAACGAGACACGCAGGAGGCCTGTGCGTACCCGGAACGGTTCTCGGCTAGGCGATCAAAGACAGTTGAGTCGTCGAAGAAGCTCGCCAATGGCAGCTTTGGAGCATGCAAGGTACTGTCGGGTTTGTTTTTTCTCTCGCGCGGTTCACAGGCTATGCCGACGATCGCAACTCCGACGTGGTGTAATATCAACAGTCCGCGCCTAAAATACAATGGTGTGGTGTACTCGTAGATGCGTTGTCCTCAGTGACCTTTCCCGATGCTGGTCAGACACGTACAGGGGACAGACAGCCAAGTCGAAGGAGGACGAGGGATGAGGAAAAAAGATCAAACGGCGGTTTCAAAGTGATGAAGTAACAGTTTCACTGAAGCTTCTCGGCGACCAGGGCCGTGGGCCAAAACTCCTCCCCCTGGCAGCCATTCGCCAGATGACCCTTGGACCAGCTGTCGGTTTCAGAGGCGCTAGCGGGGGGTTTTAGTGCCTTGTAGGGGTTGGTAGGGGCTTGGGGAGGCAGACTCCAGGGCGGTAGCGGGAATTCTACTGGCTGGCAGCACCCCACCCAGGGCTTTATTGGCCATTTTCATTGTCTTGGCGACGGGAAGCAGTGACGTCGATAAGAAAAGAAAAGACGGGCCACATGCGCGGAGGGATTAGACGAGAGAGAGAGAGAGAGGTGAGCACAATTGGGAGTTGGACGTTCAGGGGGAGAGATATCTTGTACGACATGGAGCGTTGATCTGAGGTATTACAGTAGTGTAATACAATGTTTGTTCTTCTATCTACATGTATGGATTAGTATTAAAAGACACTTTCATCCCAATCTCTCCGGTCCCCTGCTGAGGATCCCATCCACCAGATAAACCATACGGTGAGCGGCATTATTACTGATCCTGCGTTCATGTTCCATCCCAATGCATTGCGCGATATCGCCTCGAGCTTTGAATCCAGCCGGCGTCAGCAGTAAGGCCTCTCCAACCTGGATATTCCCTCTTCCGAACAGACGACAACTTGCTATACGAGCAGCGACGCGCCATTACAAAGAATCTCCAAAAATAAACGCAGCCATTTGAAAAGGTTGCCCACCAACTGTCAACTTTTCTACGCCAAGGCACACACCTCACAAATCAACGACAAGCCTAATGAGCTCAGCCTCGCCAACTCTGTTTGCCACCCGCCAATCACGGACTCTGACGTCGCGAGAGCTGAGCTCAGCAGAGCCTCCAAGCCTCTCCCATCGCGCGGCCTCGTCGTCACAGCTGATGTGTCTAGTGGACTCGCTAGATCGGAGCCAATCTGGGGCAAGTCTGTTATGTGATTTTTTCCCCTCTCCATACCGTTGATAAGGATCTGCATTCAGATTTTATAACGGGCCAACGGCTAGTCATTTGAGCTGCAAATGGCCGACAGGATACCTGCACTTGCTGCAGTACATACATTCCGCCGTGATACGAGCACAACTTACCCATGAGTGGACGAACTCTCCGTGGCTTGAATCGAAGACCCATTGACTTTGGCGGCGCATTAAGGTACTCGATTGAGGCAACTGTACCCGAGATGGACGTAGCCCATGTACATGGCATCCATTTAATCCATCAGGCACTCTGTTATCCACCAACTTCTGCTTCCATCCCTCTTCAGCCTCAAATCCAGAACCTTCAAAAAAAAAAAAATTCCATCTCTCTGCAGCCAATGCGGGGCATCAAAAAACTGCCTCGCGGGGCGCATCAGCCAATGCTCAGGTACAATCACATGTGCTAAAGAGCCCAACCCCATCGGAGTTCTTCCCGCCGGCAAGGGTATCTGCAGCTAAGAGGCTCAGTTTAATCATCTCTCGGCCTGCCATTGAGAGCAACCAAATGTGACATGTGCTCTAAATGAATTTGTAGTGTCTAGAACTCCATGACTAAGGTACATGTAACTTGTAGTCGGCGTACTCCTGTGAGAATTTGAGAAGCCAACATTGGGAGCTTAGCAAGAGCCGTGTAGTTGGATTACCACAACAGACACATTCAGCTATTCCATATACCAACCCTTCGATTTGAATTGCGACAATCATGGGTAAAGAGAAAATAAGTTACATTAATAATCATATTCTCCGTGCCGTCAGCAACATCCATCGAATCCTGCGGCTAGATATCCCCAATCCTCCTAGTCCCTCAACAGAAAGATGCGCTGGTCTTACAGTCGGCGTACTCATGGGAGATGCCCGCGCACATACAAGTCATGATCAAGCACTTGTTAGTAATTGCTTAGTTTGAGTCGCCAAATGCGTTCTACCCAAGCTACGGTACGGTCCAATCTGACTGACATGCTAGTCATATGTTATCATCCGGGGTAAGCAGCAGCCGAGAACATCAACGATTGCCGAGGGGTCTGTGTGGCGGCTGCAGCTGGACTAATTTTTGTCATATTTTGTCATACATTGAAGTTCAATTCGAATGCCAGTCGAAGCGCCTTAGACCAAGTTACGCGTAGCGCACCGACACCAAGTCGAAGGTTCGGTAAGGAGTGTTGATGGAAATGTTGCCCCGCGTATGGCCAGTCGCTCCTCCATCGTAGATGAGACCTCTGCGTTGTATGTTACGTGTGAGAACATAATGAAAGGCGGGATTGCCCAAACGGAGACGGCAATGACGGGTATCATGATCCCCTAATCCCAGCACGAAAAACGAATACCAGTCTAGTATTCCATCCTATCCAGCTGCACCAGTCATCTGCGGAACTCCGCTCGTCTCTCTCCATTTTTTCTCATATTTGCCCGATATGCCTCCTTTGACAAGACAAATCAGATATTAATGAGTTGCACCCAAGTCTCCAAAATGGAATCCAACATGGCAAGGTCCGAGGATGGGACACAACAAAATGGCCCGGAACTGAGAAGAACGGCTACTTTGGCTTTGGGGCTAGGGCGGCGACCTCTAAGATGATTTAATCGCAAATTCGTTTCATTTACCTTATTAGAAGTCTGTATCCGAGCTCAAGAAGCGCTGCCTTGATTTGGCACATCACGTATTCTTTTCACCGAGTTGAGATGATTTAAGAAACGTTCTGCTTTGGCCATTAGAATATACATCCGCACAGCCATAGGGCGAGAAAACGGCCTACCTCCAAGTTTCCAACGATGTGAGAATTCTACCAAGGAATTCCTTAGGGTCCAAACATCCTCTCTCGATAAACCTTCCGCGCGAAGCTCGTCCAAGTGAGCGGCAGCGCCATATAGACAGCAGAGTCCAAGGAAGCACGGCCTACTGTTGTTGGACCAGCCGTGCGCCTGGACCCATTCGGCTTCGTCACGACATGTGTCCATGATCATGTTGTGTATGCTGTTGAATGTCAGGACTGCTCTGAGTACGGTGAAGTTGTCGATCGACATCCTATAATAATTTTGCTTGCGATACAGCATTATGAGAGCACTTGGTGTTGGTTAGCATAGGGCCCTTTGCAAGATAGAAGAGTACCAGCTACTGTCTAGTGTCACAAACCTAAGTGCCATAGCAACTGTTTCACAGAGAGGGAATTTGCCTCCTTCGGTGGTACGGATAAAGTCGGCAATTTCATTGCATACGGCGGTTTCGACAAATTCGTACTTTTCTGCGTCGGGTCCATTTACATTCTTTAGCATGTCGCCGAGGCGGAGAACGTGCTCTGCTCGTGCCAACAAGTTGCGGATAGCATCCCGGCTGTAAAGATCCGACTTCGATGCCTGAAAGATGCCCGAATTTGGCGGAATATGGTGCGCTTCTACCAAGTATGGCAGGCACATGTCGATGTTAGAGAGAACAATAGTCCTATAGAAAGAGTTAATATCACGTATCATGTCCCAGGCGAATATCGTCAGAAGTTATAGCCTACCTATCCAGTAGAATTATACCACTCCAGCAGAGATCCAATTCCAAGTGATCGTAGAGGCCATTGTCCGCTCCCATCCTGGGTTCTGCTGTCGCATAGCCGTCGATGCTGAGACGGCGAATAAGACCGATACATATCGTCAATGTCTCATACGCCTCTTTGGTCATACCATGGCCGCATGCATATGCCGTCAGGATAATACCACATTGTAGCAAAGTGCGCGCAAGGATATCTGGAGATGATTGTAGAATGACAAATAGCTGCCGTAGAGTGCGATATAAAAGGTTTTGTGTCGGCTGAGGTTGGGTTTCGCAAGGACTCTCGGTGAAGGTATGCATACAAAGAAGCAACAAGGCAAACGCATCATGGTTGCCTGTCTCATCCAGATTGAAACGTGCTGCTTCGTCGTAAACGGCTGCTCTGTCTAGAATAGGTAGCCAATAATGTGCCAGATCAAAGTATCTGATTACAACATCCGTTACGCTGATGCCGCTATGGTCAAAGATGTCTCTCACAACGTGATATAGCGTCGGCTGAGAATAGCTGCCTTGCATGTATGAGCCCTGCCTTGAACAAGCTGCCCAGAGTAAATCACGTTCGCCGTGAGGAGATAGATGGAAGCTGCAAGGCCGGGAACAAGGTATTAGCATATGACTTGTGCTGCTCGACACTGGCACAAGTCCGCCAACGGCGCCGTTGTCTTTGGTAGGATAAATGCATCGAATTGCCTTCCTAACAGCCATGATGTTAGTACTCGTATGATGCCTGTCGTCACAGACGCGGAGTCGAGGCTGGCAGATGCCTACGTGGAGCATCGAGAACATTGAGGGATGATTCTGTCGCAGCGCTGCTTTTGACGGCGGCAATTCAAGCATGCCCCTGGCGCAGAACCGGCCCCATTGGTAGCAACGTCTGCTTCGAGTTGACTGCTGCTCAAAGGCAGAGCCACATGCTCAGTCATATTGCCGCGGATGGAATGGATCTATACCCGGATCTGACGTAGTTTGAAGACGGGGATATAGTGCTTGACGGAGAGATTGAGGCCACCACTGAGAAGCCAACACTTCACTCTGTTAGTGGAATCGAAGAGAGAGCGAGGGATAGTGCATATATACAATCGGCCGACCCTTGTCAATTATCTATTTTAGTTGTCGCCGTGGATGTTGCGGGCCGAAGGGATGAGGCGAAAAAGGCTCTGTAGATGGATGATTAATATGTCCATCTCGGATAACGGAAAGCAGACCTCAAAGGCGGCGCCACAGTCTAGCGCAAGTTGTACTACAGTGCAGCGCGAACTGTAGCGCAAGGGCTCGGGTTGTTCCGCCAGCTGACCATCCGAAACTCCGAATTGCTTCAAGTGACATGACATTTTGATACGCCTCAGTAACTACAGCTCTCTTCCATCAGCGATGTCACCAAATGTGAAGGTGGAAACATGGATCAGATCATGATTGAATTGCTTCTAGATCTAGTAGGTAGGATATGTGCATTCGCTTTGTTATGGAACTGAATACATGTAAGTGAATAGTACTGCATGTACCACGGATAGCCTCAACTTAGCGGCCACTTGGTCTGGTCAGTTGAGCTACCTGATATTTGCATGTTTTGCAACTTCAATTCTCTCATATACATGCAGAAGCCACTCAATCTACCACTGTAATCATGCATGATCCTAGCTAAATGTATATGCTTATCAATATTGAATTAAAGCTTCATGACAACCGGCTACTTTGCTTTTTATTGTGGACGTATATACGGTAACTAGGTGGTACATGTTATTTTCTACTTCTAGGTTATCTTCGAAGTGGTAAATACATGTATTCCACTTGTCCGTATGGTACGCGTACATCTCTGCACTCATGCAATACGATTCGCCATCGCATGGATCTAATTGGGACTCAAACCTTGTGTCAAGCACAACTCCGCTGCTGCAACTCGGCTCCATCACGACTATACGACTAGATGCAAAACCCACCTCTGCATCGCTACTGCAACATTCGCAAATACTTGTGGACAAATATGATGCGAATCCCACCATATCTGAACTGCTTATAACGTGTAGATCCTCGGACTATCACGGACCAATGCGGACCAATGCGGATAATGCACACCGTCGCATGATGACTCGTGCCTGGCCCCGAATTTCCCCGTTTCCGGTTCCATGTTACGCCGTGTAACTACATTCCCATGCAACTGCTAGTCCCGGACGCATAGGTAGCCAGCGCTCTCGGAGATGGACGTACGAGTATATATATCGCTCGTCGAGCTGTATTAGAGCTTGAACCATAGTCGTTAATCATATATTCAAACTAATCAAAATAAGATGTCTCTTACAGGAAGTTGCTTGTGTAGAGAGGTGGCTTATGCCAGCAGCAGTAAGTTGCCTTAGACACAACAACACAATATATTGTTTGTCCTATCCTCTCATCCGCATCATTCGACAGGCCCAGGAACACTCACGGCTCTCTGCCACTGCTCAGATTGCCAGAAGGTAGGCAGGCACCAAAACAAAGTTCTGTACGAATATCATGATGAATATTTCCTAGGCGACTGGCTCAGCATACACCGCGAATGTTGTA
This sequence comes from Trichoderma camerunense, assembly GCF_050948025.1. Lineage (NCBI taxonomy): Eukaryota > Fungi > Ascomycota > Sordariomycetes > Hypocreales > Hypocreaceae > Trichoderma > Trichoderma camerunense. The sequence goes on from NW_028145369.1 coordinate 3,231,536, forward strand.
GTCCCTGAAGCGTCCTTCCAGGTTACCAAAGGTGAACTCTTTTATTTATTGAGAATCATAAGATTAGTTCTAATTGCATGTGGTTTCAGGCGAGCCCAAGTTCTACGATACTATCGGTGACTCTGGAAAGAAGAACAGGCATTTCTTCTGCGCCAACTGCGGATCCCCCCTCTACAACATCTTGGATGTCATGCCAGGGGAAGTTATCATTAAGAGCGGCGGGTTGGATAATGGGGCAGCCGACCTGAAGAACGTGGGGGTTGAGTTTTTCTGTGAGCAGAGGTTGAGCTTTGTCCCACCAGCAGAGGGAGCCAAACAACTTCCTCGCTTTGGTTAGACAATGAACAACCAGCAGCTTACGGACATTTGTACAGTCATGTTGTTTAATAGAAAAATAGAAATAGAGCCTTCTTAGGGATCAATCCGGCATCCCTAAAGAGAGCAACCTTTTTGATAGAAAGTTGCAGTAGCCAAAGGCAAAGTTTACATCATGTTAGTTGAATCCGTCCGACGACTACACAATCAAAGCAGGCGGGAGTAGCCATATATTCAAATGCACACCACAATCTTCATCGGCGAGTTGAATTGGCTCGTAGTGGGGAGTTGGTTCCTTATCGTGGTTCAAGATGGCACGATGCAATGGGGGAGGTAATGTGAAGGACAGAAGCCATTGGTCCTTTTGGATAGTTAACTAAACAACTCAACAGGCGTAAACGGGCCAACAATGAGCCTTTTATTGGCTGACTTGGGCGAAACAGTTATAAATATGTTGCCATGACTCAGCGATCAGAAGCAACCAAGCAAACTTCACCCCAATACACTATCACCATGACAGTGCTCATGTAATCAAGGGCAGACTGTGTACGCAGCTTGAGGAGCAGGGGTCGGCCGACGCTATCTAGGCCTAGCTTCCGCTCCGCATCTATCATTTTGCCCGTGCGCTGACAGGGGTCGGCCGACGCTTGCGCATGGGGCGAGCCAATGAAGCTCTAACCTCAAGATTCAATAATCCAAAGAGTTATTGAAGATGTTCGATTCTTCAGTTTCTTGAAAACCAACAGGTAATTAAGCTTGAACTCGTTACAATTCATACTGGGTAAGCAGCCTCTTTTAGACAAGCCTGACACAAAAAGCTCCACCTCAATTCAACTGCCGATGACTAACACTGTTTGGACTGCTAGGCTGGGCGAACTTGAAGTTGCAAGATGCAGTCTAAATGTAGAAGAGGCAGTTAATTAATCTCCATTAATAATATAGAAAGCCTCTTTGTCATCCCAAAACCGTTCTTGAAGTAATTCTTCGAGAATTTCGACAATGGCGCAAATATCCACTCGGATTATGGTTCCAACACTTCTCGCCTCGTCTGCGGATATAAATACTACTCGACGACCGCCAACACATGTCGTTCCACCCCATCAACAATAACTCAAGATAATCCAAGCATACAAAGTCACCTTACTATTCTTTCTAACATCTCCATACATTATCATCTATTACAATGTCTCTCCCCACTACTTCACGAGCTTGGTCCGTCCGCGAGATCATCAACGACACTTTCGACGGCCTTGTTCTGGAAAACAATGTTCCTCTTCCCAAGCTCGGCGAGTATGATGTATTGATTCAGGTTGAAGCTGTCTCCCTCAACTACAGAGATCTGGCCATCCCAAGGGTAAGTAGACATACAAAACCTCCTAGCACCATCTACGAGCTAACTCCTTTACAAGGGACTCTACCCATTTCCCATGAAGACGCCTGTTGTTCCTGGCTCCGACAGTGCCGGTATTGTTCTTGCCGTTGGACCCAAGGTTACCAGAGTATCAAAGGGTGATCAAGTATGCACACTCTTCAACGAGCATCACCAGACGAGCCCGATTACTCCCGAGGCTGTTGGAAGTGGCCTCGGTGGTGCGGTTGATGGCACGCTGCGCAACTACGGCGTTTTTGGCGAGCATTGCCTTGTCAAGGCTCCATCCTCTCTCAACGCCGTTGAAGCTAGCACTCTGACATGCGCTTCCCTTACCGCATGGAACGCCCTGTACGGACTGCAGTCAAAGGCTATCAAGGCCGGCGATTGGGTTTTGACACAGGGTACTGGTGGCGTTAGTCTTGCAGCTATTCAGTTTGCCGTTGCTGCCGGCGCAACCGTCGTCTCTACAACCTCCACAAGTGACAAGGCCGACGCCTTGAAGAAGCTGGGAGCTTCCCACGTTATCAACTACAAGGAGACCCCCAACTGGGGCGAGGCTGCTCGTGCTTTGACTCCCGGAGGCTTGGGATTCGACCATATTCTCGAAATTGGCGGCGCCGCAAGCGTCGCACAGTCACTCAAGGCCATTAAGCTGGAGGGTGTCATCACCATCATTGGTTTCCTTACTTCGTCCGACAAACAGCCTCCTCTGATGGACGCTCTCAACCACCTCTGTATTGTCCGCGGCATCTTCGTCGGCTCTCGACAGCAGTTTGAGGAGATGAACCGAGCAATCGATTCTGCCAAGATCCGTCCTGTGGTCGACTCTAACCTCTTTTCTTTTGAGGACATCAAGAAGGCGTACCAGTACCAGTGGGAGGCCAAGCACTTTGGAAAAGTTGTTATTCAGATTGGAAACTAAAATAGCCATATAGAGTTATTTTTCAGTTTGAGTATGCAATATTTAGCAAAATAGCACTTTCGTTATGACGTATTCAAGGAGATGCCTGTTTAGCTAGTGGTGGTTGTTGTTGGTTGTGATGTCTTGTAGTCTTCCCTTGGCGGCCGTTTTGTGTAGCTGAAAGGCAGATAGCAAACACGACATAGGACAATAAAGACATAAATTTCTTATGGTATAATACTAAGCCGCTTTAACTACTTCTTACTCTCAGCTACATGCAGTGACAATATGACGCCAAGTCACTTCTTTGAGCGACTGCTGACAGCTTCTTTTCCATCGGATATCGGTAACCTAGTTGAACAAGGGTCGGCCGTCCCTAACTAATTTGTTTGACAGGCGGAGAGTATAATTCACTAAATTGGAGTACTTCGGAGTAGTCTGGAGTACCCCAAGCTTATAAATTCAAGAGCCGGCCTGGTCTATGCCTTGCAGACCCCTCTGCGGTAGCTTTGTAGTTCATGTATATTTCTAGGTTGGTTTACATCTACCTACGTTGTTTATTTGGTTGTGGGTCGATTGGAAACTATTTATACAAATACGGCAATCATTCCGAACAGCAGATCGTCTAGTCTCTGGGCATATGCGACTAGAAGGGCGTGGCATTTACGAGCCAGAATACTCACAATGGACACAAGTTACTATAAAGGCTCCGCTTTCTGTTGCCTATACGCTAGATTTAACTCATTACATTGATTTATGATTATAAAAGTCAAAAAGTCACAGGAAAAAGCCAATACGATGGACAAACAGCTGGTCACCCTCGAGGATGATGGGTACTTCAACCTCGGAAGCTATCATCGTCTTATTACGACCAAAAGCCCCATTGCTCAGCGGTGGTTTAATCGAGGACTCATCTGGGCCTATGGCTTCAACACCCAGGAGGCATCCAACTGCTTCGAGAAAGTCATCGCAGCAGACCCAGACTGTGCAATGGGATACTGGGGGCTGGCGTATACCCGCGGGCCGTATTACAACAAGGCGTGGCGTCTATTTGATCCCAAAGATCTCAAGATGGCTCTTGAAGCTACTTACAGAGCATCACGTCAAGCATTGAATCTCATAGGAAATGCCAGTCCAGTCGAGCAAGCTCTTATCCACGCCATTGTCGCTCGATATCCCCAATCAACGCCGACCGACGACTACTCGGTGTGGAATCGTGCGTATGCTGATGCAATGGAGACTTCGTACAAGCAGTTCAGTGACGATTTGGTTCCTGTATACCGACGCTCTCATGAATCTTACTCCCTGGGCTATGTGGGATCCATACAGCGGCAAGCCGGGTCCCAATGCTCGTACACTGGATGCTTGTGCAGCTGTCTCGCGGGCATTGACTCAAAAGGGCGCCGACGAACATCCTGGACTGCTTCATTTACATATCCATCTAATGGAAATGTCACGTACACCCGAAGTTGCCGTTCATTCGGCCGACTTGTTGCGTGGCCTCGTGCCAGACAGTGGCCATCTAAACCACATGCCATCGCACATCGACGTTCTGATTGGAGATTACCGAAGTGCCGTTGCTGCCAATACTGCTGCTGTTAAAGCAGATGCGAAATTTGTGGAAAAGCTTGGTGGCATGAATATGTATACCTTCTATCGGGCTCACGATTACCACTCCCTGATATACGCGGCTATGATGTGTGGGCAATCGCGAGTTGCTCTTGACAATTGCACTCACTTGGAAGAAGCGATACCCGAGAAGCTGCTCATAGTTGAGTCTCCGCCTATGGCAGATTGGTTGGAAGCCTTTTGTGCTGTTCGGCCTCACGTCTTGATCAGATTCGGCAGGTGGGACGATATCATCAACCTCACACTACCGACAAATCAGTCTCTTTACTGCGTTACCACCGCCACGATTCATTATGCAAAGGGTGTCGCTTATGCCGCCACAGGGAACGTGACTGAAGCTCTGAAACAACAAGCGCTATTCATCGAAGCTCTATCCAGAGTACCATCCTCACGAATGGATTACCCAAACAAGTGTGTTGACATTCTGAAAGTCGCCGTCGCAATGCTGGCGGGAGAGATTGAGTACCGCCGGGGCAACTATGAAGTAGCCTTTCAGCATTTGCGTCGATCGATTCATCTAGATGACAGACTTCTCTATAGCGAGCCATGGGGCTGGATGCAACCTGCCCGTCACGCCTATGCGGCGCTGCTACTGGAACAAGGCCCCGTGGAGGAGGCCGCTACAGCTTATGCAGAAGATCTCGGCCTCGATGAGTCTTTACCACGTGGCCACCAGCACCCAAATAATATCTGGGCTTTGCGTGGTTATCACGAGTGCTTGACGTTGCTGGGGCGAACGGCAGAGGCTAAGTTGCTCGAGCTTCCGTTGAAGCTTGCGACATGTTTAGCTGATATTCCTGTTCAGTCTTCATGTTTTTGCAGAACCAATACTCAAAAGGTTCCTGTAAAAAACGAAAAGTCATGTTACATGAGCGGTAGCTGTCAATTAAAGTAGATCTTGAGAGTGCTGTGAAAAGGAAGAACTACTAGGCAAAAAAGCTTCTCTATTAGAATTGTCACCTCTATGGACTCGAATTCTATCCCCGCTAGGCTTCGTGTGATTTATTCGCTGTACAAATCATCATATTATCACTCTAAAATTACAACTTAGACCGCAGTGAGCTCAGCCTTCCATTTGACTTGTTCACCTTGCGCGCATAAGGATGCTTGAGTCCAGGCACCATCAAGTCCAAGGTGCTGGTATTCACAAAGTCTGGATGCGCATCTCTCATCAAATCCGTCATACCACATAGGCGCATAGCAGTTTCAATTTCGTCTTTGAGAACTACAAGAATTATCAGTACCATGGCAAACTCATGCCGAGAGAGGATTGGTAAAACTTACTCCATGCTACACGCTCTACTCCTTCTTGACCGTAGCCCAAGGAGTAGAGGAACGGCCTGCCGAGACCGACGGCAGATGCACCCAAACAAATAGCCTTGACAATATCCGAGCCTCGTCGGAATCCGCCGTCAATCAAGACCTCAAGCTGGCTGAATATCTCTGGACAATTCTTCTGCAACTCCAGTAAGACAAGGATTGTCGGGGGCGCAGTGTCAACTGCACGACCACCATGGTTACTTATCACGATGCCTTGAACTCCCATTTTCGCAGCCATAATGGCGTCAGCTGCGGTTTGGACGCCCTTGACGACAATTGGCAACTCAGTGATGCTTCGCAGCCATTTCAAATCGTCCCAGCTAAATGTCGGGTCGATAAACGACGAGACTTGACGTGCCATGCCAGCGCCTTTATTGTCGCCAATTAAAATTTCGGGAGTTAGACCAATTCCAGCTATTTGCAACTGCTCCTTTGACTTTACACGTTCGTCATCTTCTCGCTTAGGAATTACGGGGACGTCGACAGTGACAAGAATAGCCTTCACTTTGCCAGTAGCCTCAATTGTGCGGACAATGGTTTCAGATTTTGATCGATCTTTGTTGACGTACAGCTGGAAGAATGCCTGTTGCTTTGTCTCCTGGAGAATCTCCAGGTGGGTGTATGATGATGGCGTCGCGAAGCAATGCACAATGCCAGCCTCACCAGCCCCTCGAGCCAAAGTCAGCTCACCCTCAGCACCGCCGGCTCGCGCAGCTCCAGTAGGCGAGATGAAGACGGGTATTTCAAGGTCGCATCCAAAAAGGGTTGTCCGTGCCGTCACACTGCCTACATCGCGCATAACTTTAGGGCGCAGCCAGATCTGTCGAAGCATGGAGCTGTTGGCGTCTCTTGTAATGTTGTCATTAGAGGCTCCTTTGATGTATGCCCATGATTTGTCCGACAGCGTTGCATGTGCCGCCTTTTCGAAATCATCCATGTTGAAAATCTCATCAAGAGCTGGTTTCTCTCGCGTTGTAGCCGAGGCAGGCTGCTTTATCGCCTGATTGGCGGCTTTCCAGTCTTCTGTTATCGTCGATGTGTCCAAGGATCCAACATGGCCTTTTGCTCCCAGAGTCTCCCTGATTAATGAAGGCGAATGTACTCTGCTATACTCCTCAGTAGCGTCCATCCCCGAATATTTGTGTATAACTAACAGCACATGAGTAACATGACGGATAATTGCTCTGTGAGATTGAACTTACTCTCTGGCCCGCCAGGATGTTCCGGGGCAAATTCAGACATGTCGTACACCTCGCCATCCACGACGATCCACGTATCGTCTCGCTTGTTGTGCTGGGAAACTTCTTGTGCTGAGACCTTTCTTGTCATGGCGCCTTTTTCCGTAAATCAGATGAGTATTGTCAAATATTTTTGTACAAAGATGAGCGGCTCAATGCCGAAGGTGTGCAAGTAAATGAAGACGTGTGTTGCTCTACCCTCCCCGCATTCACCATTTATACTCGAGGCAAAGGTGCTAGGGTGGGGTGGATCACCGGTATCACGTTAATACTCCGTCCATGGAATGAACCAATCCGATAAGTAACATTTAATCATGGGCTGCAGTAGATAGACGAATTGCTGGCTACCATGCTCATGCCGACATCGCATCTAACGCCTCGGAAAAGGATCAGCGAGACTTGAATTGATTTGTCGAATTGGCGGGAAATAATAGGGAATAGCGTGTCGCTGGAGATGCGATCAAGCTGTATCTGACATAATTTGTGATTGCTATATTTTACACATGATTGTATAAATCAAGCATTGGTTCGGTTTATCCCGGAATTTGTCTATTCGACATTCCATTTCAAGCTAATAGATAGCAGAAGATTATCTGCGTTACATGAGAAGGTTATATAGAGATTGGCTACAAATACGCAAATCATTCAACAATTCCTCATTTTGTACAAAACCTCGGTCTAAAGCCGACCGACTCTTGCCGCTAATACCCCAATTTATTACAGCTGCACCGGGTGGATTCGTTCTAGTCGGTGAGGCTAGTTTGGAGAAAGCTGGGGAAGTGCCATTGGGACGCAAAGCCGTATTATGTTGGCTGCTATTGGTAGTTTCCGACGGATGAATCCCTATAGCCGGCGGATGACGGGCAAACGTGAGCCCTCACGTATCAAGAAAACTATATCAAAATCAAGTAGGAAAGAATAAATCTGGTTACGATACTACTCTTTGTGGTATATGATACACTCGAGCGCCTCTGTCAACTGTCTGCGCAGCTTTGGGCTTCGGCAACACTGATTAAATAGAGGTGAACAAATATACAAAAGTTCGTCTGAACACCACTCTCACACGACTGACAAACAGACACGTTCACTCAACATACTGCTATGATATACTATTTAAAATCCAATTTAATGTGATATTCTTCTACGTGAGGTAAAAATAGAGAAATACTTCAGCTGTCCTGCGAAAAGAGAGGTGGTAATATCGCGTCTCTCTCCAACTGCAGAAGCCGATTGCCGTACAATTTCGATAATATTTGCACCCTAAACTTGCCATTTCTTGCAAAAAGTAAAATGGAGGAAGATAATAGTCTGCCTACGGCCTTCTCTCCCCTTAGGGATATGGGGATTTGACAACGGATAGGTGCATTAAAACACTGCACAAGTTGCTGGAGTAATGCAAACAACGACCAAGCAACAACTGATTCCAATTCCATATAATTTATATGACCTGGTACGGTGCTTGTTTATCGTATTCGCTGAGGTCTTGATCGGCAGAGAGCCAAATCTCTTCAGCCAACACAAAGCAGCTGTGCAAGCGAGAATCTCCTTTCCGGGCAGGATCCTCAATACAAGGCAGAGAAACAACAATGTTCGTCTCTGTAGATACGAAAAACTCAGGTGCGTTATCGGTTGCCAAAGCAATGAGTATCTGCGGCTGATAAGAAGCGCTGCAGCTGCTGCTCTCAAGAGCTTTGGCACCTGCTCAGCACTGGATAGGGGGCAGGTGCCCCTGTGTGCCTGAGGTACTGAATCTCATCCGATCTCTTGCCTGATAAAAAGAAAACAGAAATCTCAAGCCCTTCCTCCTTCTCTTCTCTCCTTCCATCCCCCTTCACACATTTTTCACACTCTTCCTCGCGCACCCTCTTGCACACTTTCTTAATACAACACCCATAGCCCTATTCCTCAACTCTGAGGTCATCTCCATCAGCAGCCGTCAGCCTCATTCCCAAAAGCTAATGGGCTCCATCGTCACGATGCATGGTCCAGATCCCGAGGAGGTCGTCAAGCAAGCCCTCATGGTAAGATGAACCTGATCAGCCTTCGACACCTTCCTGACTGTCTCGTCACTTTTCTTCACTCGGTGAACGTGATGCTTTGATGAATGAAGAAGAATAGATGTAGCTAACCTTTCCAACTCAGGCCGAGCTCGGAAGAGGCAGGCAAGATGAGCTTCCATTGAGCAATGTGTCGAAGCGACCAAGCTACCAGCCCATGCGCTCTGGAACGAGCCATATCCCGCAAGCTCGAAAGGATAACCTCGAGAGCAAATGGGGAAGTAAGTGAACGAAGCCTGATTTTAATCTGATCTCCTAACTAACATGTGCATAGAAAAAATTGTCGATGAAGAAAGCCAACAAATGGAAGGGCTAGAGCTTGGCAATAGCCGCCCTTGGGCTCAGATCACAAATCAGTACATGGCACGCCATGCAGTTGAGTCGTAAGTCAAGATACCTTGCATAGAGATTCCATGTTTCATCTGTGCTCACATCTTCTGCTAGTGCACCACCAAGGCTTGCAATGCCAGCACCCCAAATACGGCCCTTTGCCATTCCCAAGGCTCCCTCGTCTACTAGATCTTCAAGAGGGATGAGTAATGTTCTCGCGCAGGCATCGACTCATGCCTCTCATCAAAATGCGCCGCGCAATGGACTCCGAGTCAGTTCAGGCTCTAGCAGCCAAAGCCAGAATGCCGTCTCTGCGGGTAGAAATGTCGGCAATCCCAGGCCGACATCATCTGCTCCGCAACAGACCGTGGAACACATACTGTCTCAAGGCGAATGCATGCTTATTGACGACAGCGATGGCTCATCCGTTTCTACAAAATTCGTAGCAAAGGTCTCTATGCAGCGAAACGAGGGACTGCTTATGCTTATGCCATCTGGCCAACCCCAATCAGTTTACAACGTCCTCAGCCTCGGTGTTCCGGTCATTCAAGGACCTTATTGTATCATTTATGGCGCAAGGAATGAGCGCCTGCACAAGGTGAAGCTCCGAACTGTCGCTGCTGCAGAAAGTTTTCAGTATTTACTGAAAACCCTCCAACAATCTGCTCGGCAGTTTTGTGAGCCGAGACCTGCGTCTCCCAAACTCGCCCCCATTGTCGCTGCGTCAAAGGAAGAAGCAGCTAATCCTCTCCCAACTCCCTCGAAAGCAGCTCCGAAAGCCGTTTCGAAAGCACCAGAAGATGTTCCAGAGACGGCTGGTGGCGATAAAAGAGCCACTCTACAAACGCCACAATCAACCGAAGCACCATTGCACCAAGATTCCGAAAGAAGCCTTCTTAACTTGGAGGATGAAGCTCAAGCGCAGCCATCACTGACAATAGAGGCCGCTGCTGACCACATGCAGCGCATTGTTCACCAAATATTATCAGAGATTACTGCAACTGGAGTCAATGTCCCTGAAAAGGGTGTTGCGGAAATCGAATCGACAGCGATCGCCAATTGGATGGCCCAGGGATTCATGGAATCCGAGGCTGAATCTGACGAATTGAAAGAGGAGCTTGTTGATCTTCTCCGACTGCTCGTCCGCATCAAAAGAAAGGTACAGTATAGGCATGGCATCAGCGTTGGAAACAACGACGTCTCTATCTCGAGCGAAACACTGCAAGATCTCCAAGAAATTGCCGAGAAGCCAAGCAAGCGCATCAAATACACCACTGCGGATATCAAGGAACTGGAGACGCATGCCGTGTCTCGCCAAGATAAGATCAAGGCTTCAGGACTCCAGGAAATCCAAAAGAGGTCGCCTAAGTCGGCTGAAGTTGAATCCAAAAGGAGCTCACCTATTCCAGATGACTCTAGAACGGGTTCGCCTCTTGCAGATGAGCCGAAGAAGAAGATTGACCTGGGCATGGCCAAACATAGAGCTTAGGTAACCTCTAGTTCTGGTCCACAGACCCCAGTTCGCCCTTCTAATTCTGGCTTGAAGGAACCAAGCATACCCTCGCAATCTACCTCGAGAGCTGAACTCCCAAGTTCCACAGCGAAGGTAACAACTGATGTCTCAAGCCCTGCCCCAAAGGCGCCAACCGAACCGTTGAACTCTGCCTCCAAGGCATCAAGGGGAGCCACGAAATCTGACTTGAAAGCTCCAGGTGGACTTGCGACGTCTCGATGGGCCACTCCAGGCGGTATGTCATGCCAGAGAGTAGCAGAGATGGATAAGATTACTGATCCTGCTTTCATAGCCTGTTCAGCCCCGACCACGACGACTGTGTGTGTGGCTGTGAAGAAAGAAGCAACAACTCCTCTTAAGCCTACAGCACCTATCTTCATCAGCCAAAAGCCTAAGCCTAGCCCAAAAGGCTTGAGCTCTTCCCGATGGGCGATGAGCGACAAGGTTGTCGCAAACAAGGGTGCCTTTGCTAGTTTCTGAGGGCCGGTGTCTGCAAAGACGTGATGGATTGGGGAAAGCTTTTTGAGGTATTATTGAGGGATTGGTAATCGTGGCTAATAGTGAGATTTTTTGGTGTGTGTGTGATGAATATTGAAAGGATCAAAATGGATTGCCCATCTATTTGGACCAAGGCTTAGGCACATCTCTAGGATGGTTGATAGAGATCCATTGAATGTAATGAATAGGCCCGACAAATGGGCTGTGTAGGACGATACGAGATTAATTGCATGTGTGGCCAAAAATCACAGGCGTGAAGGGGGTGTTGCTGAGTGGCTGTGTTGATAAAAGGGTTGGTTTAATCGTTTTGCTTCATTTTTTGCCTACATCTTGACTGATACATGGAGAGCAGCTCTCTCGACTCCTCATCCAAGCCACCTTTGTCGCCTTCCAGATCGAGGACCTTTGATACGAGATCGACGACCTGCTGATAGCGGCGGAAGAAGTAGAGCTCTTCTGCGGCATGGATGACTTCCTGGACATGCTGCTTGTTGGCATCAGGCCCCAATGGGAGGGAAAGTGTTTGGTAAATCTAGATAATGGCACCGGTTAATCCATGTTTTTTATCCAAGAAGCGTCTTGTGAGTGCCTTACATTGCCATTCTCCACCTTGGCATGATATGTGTTTTTCACTGCCTTGAAGTCATCCTCTGACTGGCCGGTACGCTTAGACTTTTTCTCCGCCTTGTCATCTTCTGAGTCGGAGATTTGGATGTTGAAGAGGTCGTTTTCGTCTGCGTCGGACATGGTGGGCTAAACGGTGAAGATGGCGATGTCGACGAGGTGGATGCAAAGATGAGAGCCAAGAATGATGAAACTTGTGATGGATGGATCCACCTTTGCGGCAAACCACTTTACGGATATAAGCTGGCGCTGTCACTGCGTTTGACTTGCAGATTTAGGATTGATAATACAGTGATTGACGGAATTTGAAACGACGAAACGAGCACAGCCGCGGTGGAGAGTCTGGGGCTTAGGACGTCGCTTGGGATCTGGGGTTTGGATTAGAGTATTTTGGGTACAGTAGCCTCTGTGATATTGAAGAATGGATGCATGTGAGATTCAAGAGAGCTGCATGGGTCCAGTCCCAGCCACAGAGGCGTTACTAATACTGGATGCTCCGTGCTGTAACGGTACAACTCAGGCACAGAAAGGGCACAGGTACAGGTACAGGTACGCAGGTTGGACTTTGTCATCCACGCATCCGGGCGCAGATTCACCGAACCAAGCGCTACCATTGGATGCTTCCGCAGGCCGCTGGTCCCAGAACCTGAGGAGCCCCGGAGCCGATTGGCGCCCACTGAAAAGTCCCCTTTGAGGCTTTGTGCTTGGTACCGACCGCCGCACCCCAATCAATCCGAACGCCGGCAACTCTAAGAAATGGAACCATCCATTGATATCGTCCAGCAGGTTGGCACTTCCAATGGCAGCAAGGCGATTCGTGTCATCAGCACCAGCGCTCATGTCACCGCACCGCATGGGGACCCTGAAAAAAAGCATTGGTCCGCCGTGGCGCAGCGCAAGAAGAGGACGACGACCGGACGGAGTAACTTGGTTCCCAGGCCCGGGACGACAGTTTCCAAGGTTCAGGTTGCGTTAGCGTCAGATGGAGCTCCAGGCGCCCCTGGCTTTGAAGTCCGATTGCATCGGGGACGTGATGGATATATCATCATAGCTGGCTGCACCCGTCTTTGTTTCTCTCTCTGATTCATCTTGCTTTGTGTGTGGCATTTATTGCTCTTTAGCTACAGCTACTTATATCACCAACTCTTCTCCTTCCTCTACATCCCACCACAGCAACAGCTTTCGTCTGTCGAAATGGCTGACCCAACTGGTCCCCCGCCACACTCGTTTACGGGCATCCTCAAGGACATCGAGCACCAAAATCCGCCCAGAGAAAGCGACGATGTTTCTCAAGGACACGAAGAACACCATGCACTGTCGGAAAAGGCGTCGTCTCATAGACGGTCCAAGCCGGCTTCCATCGACATCGACAAGACCCAGCCGCAGGACTTTGATGGCGAGCTGTCGACGAACAACGAGCTGCCATCTGCCAATGTCCAGAAGATGATTGAGGACTACATCGTTCTGGACCGCCATGGCAAGTCGAGGACGTTCAAAAGCCTGTATATGGGTAACAACAAGGCCAGACGAGTGCTCGTCATCTTTATCCGGCACTTTTTCTGCGGCGTATGTCTTTCTGTTTCTTACTGCTACTCTAGCTCTACTTGGGACAGCATAGCTAACACCTAGCTCTAGAACTGCCAGGAATACCTCCGCACCTTGTCCGAGCACATAACCCCAGATTCTCTTCTGCGACTCCCCATCAGCACCTTCATCACCGTCGTCGGATGCGGCGACCCCGCCCTGATCGACATGTATGCCAAAGAGACGGGCTGCCAGTTCCCCATATACACGGACCCGACTCGATCGCTATTCGATGCCCTGGGCATGGTTAAGACGCTCAACATGGGAGATAAACCAGCATATGCAAAGAAGAGCACATCAAGGGGGATCTTCGACAGCATCGTCCAGGGGCTGAAACAAGTGCCCAAGGGCCTGGCGCTGAAATCTGGTGACCATCGGCAGGTGGGCGGCGAGTTTCTCTACGAGCCGTTCCAGGTTTCGACGCCGGTTACGACGCCGCACGAGGAGCAGCATCCCCAGTTTGGAACGTTTGAGAGGCCGGCAAACGGAAACGGAAATGGCAAGGCCAGAGAAGAGGAGGAACGGGCTGAAGAGAAGAAGATTACGTGGTGCCACAGGATGAAGACTACGAGGGACCATGCGGAGATTCCCGAGCTGATGGAGGTGCTGGGACTGGATAGCCAGGCGCATGTGCCAGACCCCAAGGACGAAAAGAGGTGGGTAGAAGCTACGCGGCAGAGAAAGGGCACGGGTGCCACCATGGTCCCTGAGATGAAGAGGCTCAGCCAAGCGGCTCGTGAAAGTGCTGAGCACTCTCATGAACCTGTTGCGGCTGAGAACAACTAATTGTTAGCAGTTGGTTGGAGAGCGTTTTGGATATTTGCCTCTTTGCACGCTTTTCGTTACTCGGAATCACTTCTTTTTGGGTATTTTCTTTTCTTTGCTGATTGCATGGACATCAATATTCCCCTTTCTCTTTGCGACTATTCAGTCTTTTCTTTTCCCTTTTCTTTTTGAAGCGAGCTGCTACATATTCGCTTGGCGTGCATGTTATTTTAACCTGGTTGCTACTTGTCTTCTTAAAAAAAAGTCTGGTTTTTGATCTATGTATATAAATTTCCATATTCTATTCATGGACCCAGCTTCCATCTTCTCTACTCTGAACCAACTCGTGAACCTGCAACCTGCAGTCTATAATCTCCCTCCCATTTACCAAATCATTCTCCATTGCCCTCTTATCGCCTTCTTCCACAGTCTTCACAATGCCCGCTCGTACATGCCTCTCCCTCAGCCTCTTCCTCGCCACCTCAAAGTCCACCTCGACGAACCACAGCTCATCGAACAAAGCCCCTGCATCACGCCACACGTCCTTATCCAACGTCAGGTACAGCCCTTCCAAGACAACAATTCGATGAGTTGGCAGTACTGCAATGTCGTTCTCCTTGGGATCCTTCACAGCGTGATCAAATGACGGCGCAAATATCGTTACAGTAGGCGAAATGGGTTCTCTTAAAGACTGTACGAGGGCGAGATACTTGGGGGCGTCGAAAGTGAATGGGGCGCCGCGACGGGCGTGGGCGGTGACTGGGTCGGGCATGGCGGAGAGGGCGGCGCGGGTGAGGTGGAAGCCGTCCATGGGGACGAAGGCCGCTGGTGGAGGAGACGAGGGGTCATTTTTGAGGGAGAGGGCGTTGATTTTGTCTGTGATGATGTGGGCGAGTGTTGTTTTGCCTGGGGAGTTTTGTTAGTAGGGAGGTGAGGGTGAGAGTGAGAGGTTTGATGGGAGTTTGGGATACGTGCCTGAGCCTGGGATGCCGCCTATTCCTATTACTGCATTGAAGAAGCGTTAGTGTAATTGAAGATTCTGGCTTCTGAAATTCTACAAGAACAGCGTGAAAGGCTTCTGTATCGGTGGCCGTGATGCCTTATAAGAAGAGGACGGTATGTGGATGTGTGGGTGGCTTACACAGGCGTTTGTCTTGAGGTGTTTCCTGGAACTTCTTCCAGACCTTGTCCAGCAACTTCTGCACTTGAGGCTCCATGTTATCTCCCGGAACTCATCTATCTGGAGTTGTGAAATATCGGAAGCTTTTCACGGCTTCCGCTTGAAGTTGAAAGCTCTTCGTTTGATGCCTGATCGACCGCTGAATGAGATCCGGTGTCGCCCCGCTGATTGAAGCAAACCCCACGTCTCTCCACTGAAATTCCGCATGTACAAATTAATTGTTAGACGAATCATGGATGGAATTTGTATTTTTGACGAAATGAGTTATTCCCGCTTATATAGATGTAGAGAAATGACACTCGTATTTTGATAAATAGGCGAATTTGCATGTATTTTGAACGCTGCGATACCGAGAGTATGCCATTGCGGATATATACGGCTCTTTTACATTGCTAAGCTTTCAGACGTGCGACAAGTAAAGCATTGATGTCATCCACCCCTTGTCAAAAATTTATGACATAAAAGGTTGGTCACTCTCCCATACAAAAAGGCGGTATGAGTGACTGTCGATTAGTGTACACAATTTTGTCAGCACCCATGGCGGGGTTTAGTCGCTGCAGAACCCTCTGCCAAAATTTGATCGCTTGGAAACCTCGCACACGACACAACGCAAGTTGGCCAAGATGGCAGCCCAAATCCCCACTGAAGCTCTCAAGGAGCTGAAAGGTGAGAACCTACATACTAAAGCAATCTCGGTATATGCTGACCGTGTGCAAAACTCCAGTGGCCGAAGGAACCCAGCCGGCTGGCCAAGCTGGGAACTCGGCCAACGGCCATGCCGAAGACGCTCACGACGGAGAAGACTCCGAAGATGAGGCAGAAGAACCCTCCACCACCGGAGCTGCCAAGAAGAAGAAGAAGAGAAAGCCCAAGAAGAAGAAGAAGGCTCCCACCAGCCAGACCGAGCCTCCGCGGGTAATGGTCAGCCAACTGTTCCCTAACAAGACGTTTCCCAAGGGCGAGGAGGTCGAGTACGTGAACGACAACGCCTACCGAACCACCAACGAGGAGAAGCGCCACCTCGACAATCTCAACAGCGAGTTTTTGGCCGACTACCGAGAGGCTGCTGAGGTGCACCGTCAAGTGCGACAGTATGCGCAAAAGGTCATCAAGCCCGGCCAGACCCTGACCGAGATTGCCGAGACCATTGAGGATAGTGTGCGTGCTCTTACGGGCCACGCGGGCCTGGAGGAGGGAGATGCCCACATCGCCGGTATGGGCTTTCCTTGCGGCCTCAGCTTGAACCACTGTGCCGCTCACTACACTCCCAATGCGGGCAACAAGATGGTGCTGCAGCAGAATGATGTCATGAAGGTGGACTTTGGCGTTCACGTCAACGGAAAGATTGTCGACTCTGCATTCACCATGGCTTTCGAGCCCAAGTACGACCCCCTGCTCGCAGCAGTCAGGGCCGCTACCAACGCCGGTGTGCGCGAAGCAGGCATTGATGCTCGCGTGGGCGAAATTGGTGGTGTCATTCAGGAGGTCATGGAGAGCTACGAGGTCGAGATTGACGGCACGACGTACCCTGTCAAGAGTATCCGCAACCTGACGGGGCACACCATCCTGCCGTACAGCATTCACGGCACAAAGGCCGTCCCCATTGTTAAGAGTAACGATCAGACCAAGATGGAGGAGGGCGACGTGTTTGCCATTGAGACATTTGGCAGCACGGGCAACGGATACGTGCGTGACGACGGCGAGGTGTCGCACTACGCAAAGGTTGGCGATGTGCAGCACGTCGACCTCCGCCTCAGCTCGGCCAAGGCGCTCCTGAATGTGATTAACAAAAACTTTGGAACGCTGCCCTTCTGCCGACGATACCTCGACCGCCTTGGCCAGGAGAAGTACCTATTGGGTGTAAGTGATGGTGCCCCTTATTGAGGAGTATTTTTATGTCCGGCTGAGAATCTTTGATGCTGACGTTTGTTTGCTCGCTTATAGCTCAACAGCCTGGTGCAAAACGATATTGTCGAGGCGTACCCGCCCTTGTGTGATAAGAAGGGCTCGTACACCGCTCAGTATGAGCACGTAAGTTGTCCTTGTTCTGACGTTGGATCATGCAGGAGACTAACACGCTGTCTGCAGACTATACTTATCCGACCCACCGTGAAGGAGGTCATCAGCCGCGGAGAAGACTACTAGAGTCAAGATGGATTCTGGAATACGACATTCTTGATAGTCAGCCGAGGGAGACAAGAGATAAGTCACGGTAGTAGTGGTCGTAGTAGTAGCGGCATTACTAAACGTGTTACTGTTGCTGTTGCTATTGTTGCTGCTACCTGTTGAAGGACCTCAGATAAGGTACCTACCTACCTCGTACTAAGCTACCTACGGATATAGTACAGTAGAGACATAAGAAAAAAGAAACAAAGAATAAGTCAAAGATACTGCTACATGACTGAGTGCTATGATTATTCAGCTTCAATACTGCTCTTGGTACTCAATGGCGGTTGTCGGTTGATATCTGCGGGGTGCAATTGAAGAACCCGAGGATGCGGCTGAGTAGGGCAAGGCCATGCTTCTCCGCATCAGATCGAAGCGGCCTTCCCCGGGATCGTGGGATGCCCATAAGGCTTAAACAAAGGAAAATCCATGGATAATCAATCGAACACCAAGAATCCAAAAAGTTGGCATGTTTCCATAATTCTGACCCAATGAGCGGCTCTCGATGACGATCGTCGCCGGCGTCGCCACCGCCTTGTTGCGGTACTGCCGTTTGCTCGCCACAAGAATTTCTCTGCCAAGTTCTGCCTTTATCGAGCCGAGAGCGTAGAACCGCAGGACCGACCGCCATCACCGGACCGTAGCTGCCCTCTTTGTTGCCCCTCCCATGCATACCGTATTTTTGCTTTGTTCTTGCCCTTTCTTGCCGATTCCCGCACCGCCGAAGTCCAATCAGATCCACTTCCGTCTTCCACCGTCCCGAGGATTTCTCGCTCGGCTGCAGCGGGCCTAACCTGATGCGTGCTGGATGCTCCCTCTTGCGGAATAGCCTCCTCGATAGCCAAGATGACTAAGTCCGTGGAAGAGGGAGAAGCCTCAATGCGAAGAAAAAAAGACTTTTTCCGGCGAGGTCGCTTGCTCCGATGCCGAAGCTCCTCTTCTAAGCCCGTTCACATGCGAAGCTGCTCCTGAGGAAAAAACCCGCACGAACCCTCACGGCTGACTAGATTTTTTTTTTTCTCTTAACCCCGGCCTCCATATAATTGCGAATTCCCGCCCCCGGATCGTTTCGTTTCTTGATCATTTGCAAGAGTCATACTGTACAACGAAGATCCTGATCCCTTTTTTTCTTTTAATAGACGGCAGCGTTCTTTCATTTACTCCACTGGACCACACTCGATCGGACATCGCTGAGACGAGTCACAGCGTCAGGCACGCACGCGGTTGATCACTGCCCTAGCCTAGATAACATTGACGACATTGATTGGTTTTATCTTTGCCATCCGCGACCCGCCACCTGCATCGGAGCTTTTTCTTGATATAAACCAACAAACACCCTTTTCCCTCCTTTTCCTTCCCCCTTCGCTCATTTGCTTCCCCCATACATACACCGACACACGAAAACGAAGCAATGAAGGTCTTTTCAAACCAAGTCACCTACGACTACTCTTGGGACGAAGTGTCAACGGCCAACTGGCGCAAGTACGGCCCATGGAACAACAAGTCTGAGCACGTCATCGCCGTCGACACGCTCTCGCGACGAGTCGACCCCGAGACCGGCGTCCTGCGCACCGAGCGCCTCATCACATGCAAGCAGGCCGCCCCCGACTGGATCAAGTCGCTGCTGGGCGGCAACATGGAGGAGAGCTTCGTCTACGAGGCCAGCTACGTCGACCCGCAGAGCAAGACGGTCACAATGGTCAGCCAGAACCTGACGTGGAGCAACCTGGTCCGCGTGCAAGAGGAGGTCGTCTACAAGCCCCTGAGCGACCACCAGACGCAGTTCATCCAGAGCGCCCGCATCACCGCCCTGTGCGGCGGCTGGCAGCGCATCAAGAACGGCATCGAGGACTCGCTGTGCACGCGCTTCAAGGAGAACGCCGTCAAGGGCCGCGAGGGCTTTGAGCGGGTTCTCGAGATGAGCCGCATCGTCTTTGCTGAAGAGAAGGAGAGGCTGCAGCAGCAGCTCATGTAAATTGCATGAGCTTCATCCTGCTCCAAAATGCCTCCAACATGACAAACCCAAACAAACAACAAAACAACAACCCATCTCCACTATAACGACCAAACTTGTGTTTTTATCATCCTCTCTCCTTTGTTTGGGAAAGACACGGCGGCGGCATACATTTCTCTTTTTCTATCTGCTTTGTTTTTATGGCGCGGCGTCAAGGTTACACACAAAAATTGGGAAGAGGCACGAACAAAGAAATGAGAAGAGAGGGGGCCATCACGGCGAGAAAGAAAAAGAAGACGAGGAAGAAAAAGGATGGCCAGGGTTAATTCGGCTTTTATTTCGTTTGTGTTTTCTCATATATCCTCTACACTATCCTTGCTTTTTGGAGTGGAGGAGATACCAAGATTTTTTTTTTCTGCTTTAGACAAAAATGGGGGAACGACTACATCATTTGTTTTCTGAGAACGGAAACAAGAAGGGATGTCCGCGCAGCATTAACTGTTTTTACGCTCATGAAATCAGCGTGCGGGCGATGATAGATTTTTGTTTTTTATTGTTTTTGTCTTCTTATAGAGACTAGAACATGTATATTTAGAAGGGGCGGCTTAAGGGCTGCAAATCTCCTTTTTTTTGTTAGACGGCAATTCAACACTAGATGCCATGGCAAAGATACTACTTCTACTTTTTGAATTGTGATTGTGATTGTGATTGTATGTAATTTGGGCATTGTGTTTAGATGGAGTGACGCCGTTTCTATACTGTACTTGGATGTAGATTGTTGATTCTTGTGAGTTGATATCTCGGGAGACGAGATGGGAGGAAACTCCTGGTCGGGAATGTGGCCGAGCCACGCCACCACTACCTTTCATGCGGTATACTTCACAGCATTTTCAACCTCCCTCGAGGCTTCGAAGATCTCTAGCCTGTCTATAGGTTCACGTGTGAACTGTCACGTGCATAAAAACTAATGCACTTTTTTTTCACAGCATTTTTAACCTCACCCGAGGCCTTGTAAGGCTCCCCCCCTAGGTTGTATTTGGTAGTTCACACCGACGTGTATATGTGTACAAGGTGGACGTGACTGACGGTCTGCGGCTCGCGTCCTGCACCACGGTCCTCTTTCACAGCAATTTTACGCTCTCTAAGAGCCTTAGGTGTGTTCACCTAGCCTACTTGGGATGGAGATGTCTGTTTGCAATTCCATGGCGGTATATACGAAGCACCTACCTACGAGGTAGGTACTCCAGAGACACAAGATATGAAGAAAGCTACCTAGCCCCGTGGTATGAGTTTTAACCCTTTCGCGGGTCCAAACTGATGAAAAACAAAACCAAACCAGCCAATGATCATGAGAAGGAAGCCAAACCAGCCAGTAATCGTGTCTTTCACAGCATTTTTAGGCCCCCCCGAGACTGTTTTCAGCCTATTCATAGCTTCGTGGCGGCGGCAGTTACTTGTGCGGGACAAGACGGACAAGACCAATAAGACCATAGCACATCCAGAATCCTTGCAAATGCGCAGCAGCGGTGACCAACTCGCATATTTCACAGCAACTTTAACCCTCCTCCAGACCACACCGCGGGGTAAGGAATAGGTAGGCAATTGCAGGCACTTTTCCATGGCAAATAGACAGGGATGAGACTGCATATAGATTCCAAAAAAGATGGAGGAAGAAAAGTATATACAATACTAATAGAGAGACAACGGTGGTTAATTTCCAATCTAACACGACCTTATAAATTAAAACTTGTTCAAGTGTCTTCTACTACGGCTACTCTGACTAGATCACTACCTTCTTATTACCCAAGTAGTATTTACTATTTTACTACTATCTCTAGTATCTTCTACTATCGCTATTTTCTTCTAGTGCCTGCTACTATAGCTATATTACTCTAGTATCTGTTCATGTCTCTACATTGCTCTAGTATCTGCTACTCTAGTCTGCACACGGCATTTTTAATCTCGCCATGACCTGCTGATCCGGAATAGTTCCCTGTTCCAAAGAAGGCCCTTCAAAATCGTCACCAGGCTGTCCATCTTCGTCCGTCTCCATCTCGACGTCAGTTTCAATCTCGACATCAGTTTCAATCTTGACATCAGTTTCAATCTCGACATCAGCTTCAGTCTTGACATCAGTTTCAATCTCGATCCCACCCTCAACCTCTTCTCTCCACCGCAACACCTCAGGATAGTTGTTCTCTTCCGAAAAAGAGGAACAAGTCTCGTCCTCGCTATAGTAATCCATGTATTTCTCATCATCCGACTCCTCCCAGGGTTCTCCAACAGCAGCGCCACATATTGCAGCAACACGACGGAGATCCCATGACATCTTGAGGAGCTGGAAATTAGGTCTATGAGCCAGGTTATCTGACTCTAAGGTAAAAGTTTGGCCTGTATCAAGCATCAAACCGCTTCTTCGATGAGCAATTTTGTATCCCCAAGATTTACCTTGATTAATGCCACTTTGCGTCGTGAAAGTGGCGAAATTCGCTTCGGCAGAGTCGAGCTTGTAATTGCCCTCCCTGAGCCAGTGAAATTGAACTACAACGCCGTTTGCTGTCTCTCCTATGGGTTTGAGCGCCATTTTGCAGTCATCGAACCAGGTATGAAGTTGACCATTCATGGAGATTAGGTTTTGAGGAGATTCCATAACGTTACGGTCCCTGATCAACGGAACAAGTTGCGTCCCTGTATCTGCGTCCCAAAACATCTCGAGCATATCCGTTATCATAGTCGTATTTTCTGTTCCGTCGAATGGTAAAATATAAGCTTGGTGTGGGTCGGTCATACCGGTGAAACAGCATCTATTGTTGTCTCGCCGCTTGCACTGATGATTGTTAGTAAGATTAGATGTCAACAATCGGCGGTCTGGACACTCACAAGCTTCACTGCCTCGGACATTCGCGTATGATTTGGTGATGGAGTAGTCGGCGCTGGTTGAAGAATGATCGGTTGACTATTTGCCATTAATGGTGCCGCCGCCGACGCTCCTTTTTGAGAGCCTCCTTTATTAACAACTAAAGAGCATAGGTTTAGTAAATAATCCTTGACGAAGTTTACTATTGGCCAAGATTTCGACAAGGAGACATACATGCTTGGATGCCGTTTACACTCGTGATTTGCCATTGAGAAAGCATCTCATCGACTTCAGTCTGGTTTTTGCGACCATAGTAGCTATCCTCCAACGCAGCAAGTTTCGACTGTAAAACATGCACCGGGGCCACCATGAGGACTGCAAATAGCGCTGCATTAATCCCGCCGCGTGCCGACCAGCACGCAACACGTGTGATTCGGTAAAAAATGCCGCGCCGGATCTCGAAATCAGTCACATAATCATCAACGGGCTGTGTGTCGAGTCTGTCGCATACTAGATCATGGATGTTGTAAGGTGCTTTCTTGGCTAGGTCGATGAGACGTCCGAGTTCTAAGAGGTAGTGCAGCCTCTGCAGCTCCTGTACTTGGTCCTCGTTAAGACTCGTCAACTTACGAAGCTTCCAAAGCTTCTCCAATTGGGTCTTGTCGAGATTTGACATTAGCTCAAGTATGTTATCCTCGGGTGGCGGGGAATCCATGATGGCTTTTTATACTCGGGATTTTAGTCGATAGGTTAAAGATCGAAAAAGAATGGTAGAAGACTGAGGCGTAGATTCGCCCGGGGGAGAAGTAGTTTATATAGGCGGAATAGAAGAAATAAAAAAGCCTTGCGAAGTTGAACCTTTGCAAGTGGCGTCTCGTGATTGAAAGCTTAGGGTTTGGTCAAAGTCAACGGGAGATGTGGCTTGCTTGTTGTGACTAGAAGATGCAGGCTACCTTGGTGATAGCGCCAGATACCAGAGGGATGTAGCTATAACAGCAGATACTGGAGGAAAATAGAGATATTAAGAGATACTAGAGAAATATAGAAATAGGGATAGATACCATCTACGAAGGTAGAGGAATATAGAGACAAGAACTTATGAGAAGAAAGTAGCGATAGTGCCAGAGAGTGGCTACCTGTAGCATATTAGAATGTCAATATTATCACAAAGATGATAAATGGCCTACAAACAAAAGCAAAACGACTGGGATTTATTGTCAATAAAACGGTATATTTCAGATACCATCCCGCCACCCCGGTGACTTCATAGAGTTCCAGCGTCAACAGGATGCAGAGGTAATGTCTTTTATAGTATGTACCGCTATTGAAGTACCTATAAGTCTATATGAACAGATGTGAGTCTATGTGTAGCTTATATAAATATGCAGTTGGTAGAATGACGCATGAATGGATTGCCTCGTAAGGACTCGCTTTTCCCAGGAGCTTTGAGTTCTGTAGTTTCTACGTTCAGTGGTAGTGATGATGGAATTGACTATTATTAGCGTCCTCTCTGCACGGAGTATACGAGTCTTGTCATGGCGTTTTGAGATAATGCACCTCATGTTTCTTGTCCAATCAGTAAAAGACGATCTATTTTCATAAGTGTCTAACCCCGTGACCAAACCACTCTGTATTTTACGAGTTTTCACAGCATTTTTAACCTCACCCGAGGGCTTCATCACACGCCCCGCTTCCCTCCTACTGCACGCCATCCCAAACTCAGCCATTGACTTATTTCACAGCATCTTTAGTCCTCCAATACACATTGCAACTACTTTTATTGTTGCCACTCTGTTGCCGTTTTCACAGCCTTCTAAACCCTTTCGAGGCTCCATCTTTAGCCTAGTTATGCGTAACCCCCGATGCCATCCGGTGGACAAGGCGCCCCGGGAGAGGTTAAAAATGCTGTGAAATTGAGAGGCCCAAAAGGCTGAGAACCCGCCAGAAAAACAAGCCAATAAAACAAGCTTGAAGAAGAAAAAGCACATTAGAAACACGGCTGCGGGGGCCTTAGATTTGCTGTGAGGAACTTACGGTCGAAGTGAATCAACTTCCCCTATTGGTCTGAACTACCGGCATACACCCTAGGTAGGCACCCCGTATAAAACGGTATGGAACTACAAACAGCTCTCTCCAACTAAATATTCTCTCATCTAGCCGTCTCTCACACGCATGACAGATTCAATAATTTGTCAAACAACGGCGTGCCCAATCCCGTCACTGGATCCCATCCCGGTACGGCGCTCCAGCCTGCATTGGGTATCACAGGCGATTCAGCACCTGACATGCTGATGCCGTCACAGCCCAGTGACTTGGACTTCGTAATGCTGTCACTCTCGGGTTAGCATACTCCAAAGTATTATGAGCAAGTTCAAAGGAAGCCCAGATCCTACGTACTCTGTAAATGCTTCATTGCAAATACTGTAGATCCAAGGGTTCAAGAATCCCATAGAAGGCAGCCCTTCCCCGTGTCGATGATCATTGAGCAGGGCGATGAGAGCTGCGAATGCTGGCGCAGACACACTGTATGCCATGTCAGTCAACCCAAGCGCGTGGCGTATAAAAGAGAGAGAGAAAAACATACCTTGTTCCGGTGAATGCGCTCTCATTTCCATGACTCCAAGACTGAAAGTTTACCCCCTGGGCTGCCACATCTGGGAACCCTCTCCCAGTAGGATTGTAGTAGTCCTTCCACTCCTCTCCATGCAACTCGAGGTACTTCCCAACAGTCTCATCCTGCCATTTCGGGCGATCGAAATAATCGGAAAAGCCACCCGACGAGAAATTAGCTGCTATTTCGGGGCCGATCTCGTAAGTGCCCCCGACACTCGTCACATAGGGGCACGTTGCGGGAAACGACGGCATAAACTTTGGCTTTTTCGTGCCGTCGTTCGACTGGCATGACAGACCGGGACCGATGTCGCCAGAAGATACGACAATGGAGACGCCACGGGTACCAAGCTGTCCAAAAATGTCACACACTTGCTGGGCGTACGCCTTGGGGAACAGTTGCTCGTTGGCGCCGTAAGAGATGGATACCACACTTGGTAGCTGGTCATCGTCGAGATCTAGGAGATGGCGGGCAAATTCAAGATATGGCTCGAGCGATTCGCTCTTTGTATCATTTAGGCTATGGTTGTATTTGTCAGTGCCTCCCTTTGAGGTGGAAGTTGGGCAGTCACGAAAGGAAGCAAAACTTACTCCAGGTCCGGAACAATGTCGTGGTTATCACCACCAGTTGCGTAAAAGCGTACCGGTATGTTGTAACCCAGCGAAATAGCGTACTCCATGTCTGCGTTTGCCTCCCCTTGCGAGGTATCGTTTCCCTGGTGGTTTAACCCTCCGTTGACAGATTCGACGGAGAAGCTGGCGTTGGCTGCATAGGGTGCATAGTCGTTGAGGAATTTGGTGATTTGATCAAACTGAGCCGATTGCTAATATCAAAATGTTAGTCTCTCTATTATAACATGGTAGAGTGTTCAAGCTGATATGACTTACTCCTACGAAACCGACTATGCCAAAGAGACTGCTTGTCTCAGGCTGCGCACGATAATCACCGACATGATACAACTTTCTCAAGCAGCCGGGGGTGATTGTCGAATTGCATGCTGCCAAATCAGTGGGAATCTCTGTCTGGTTCTGCTTGGGGTCCGGGCTTGCGACAGGTAAATTGTCGATGGGATATAACGCTTGTACAGGTATCGGAGCATACTGGATGGTCGTGACATGGGTGCCAACCTCCTCTGGCAGAGAAGAAACCGGGATTGTCTGTGAACCCAGAGTCGAGTTGTAGCCGGAGCCCAGCAAAGATTGAGCTTGTTCAACCTTGATCTCGGCATGGATGAATTGTCCATCGCTCTCAATATCAGCAGCAGCAATACCAGCTTTTAGCAGCCATCCCTTGACGGTATCGGTAGAGATTTGCCGAGGACGGAGCAGAGCTTTGGCTTCTTCACCGCTGAGGTACTTCCCGTATTGCTGGCTGGAGGGGTCAGAGACTTGCTCGAGAGTTTGCTCGAGGAGTTCGCGGCCATCTGGTTGCAAAGCAATGGCAACTTTGGCAAACTTTGCTTGCTGGACCTCCTCTCGAGTCACGAGTGCTGGTTCTGCCGTTGGGTGTGAAGTGACCACGGTACCAATACCGAGAAAGAGCAGAAGTGCTCTCATCTTGAGTGCTGTAATCGAGATTCAGTTCAAGGAGGCTCTGGACGTTTGAAGACGTCGTTCCTTGGGGAGAAGAGTGTTTTCCGATTGGAAGTGGGAATGATGCTGCAAATATATTATTACGCTGGATAACTAGGCTAGAGGCCAAGTTGTTATACTACATGTACATCTATATGTAACTTAATATTTATAACGGCAAACCCCTCTATAAAACACCGATACAATAGAAGGCGAAATAGGTGTCGCAGGTTACCTTGCTATAGTAGTATAAGTAGATAGATAAATTACAGTACTGTACTTTAAGTTTTACCATATTCAATTCCTCCATTTAGCACCTCTTGGCATCCTGCCAGTCTATGGGCACGGTGCCGGCAAAGGCTCGAGATTTCGGAACGGGCCACCCGAAGGCACGGTACCGGACCTCAATAGGTTTCACTATGGTAGGTAAATAAGGAGTATAATACCCATCCAATTGGCAAACAAATCTACAATAAAGAAACAGTACTCGAAAACGCGCCTGGGCCATTGGTTTAATGCAGTATACCTCGCTACATTTAATTAAAGAGAAGTATTAGAGGGTTCTTGGCCTTACAGAGAGCAGTTATTTGAAACAGATAAGGACCTAGCTTGCGAATTCTATGCAAGGAGTACTTGGGGCGAATTTCTTTCGGAGGGTTCCTAGGTTTTTCTTCCCCAGAGGGCTTTCCCCAGGGATTTCCTATATCAGCCGGAGTGCCTAGAATGGCTTTGTATTAGAGGGAGCGACAATACGTATAGCTAGCTCGGCCCAGCCCAACGGCCAATGGCATACTCATGATGACGGTTCATAAGCGTTATGTAATTATTATAAGCTTCCAAGTAGGATGATTAGATGTCAAAACGGGTAAAGACAATAGACGGCGTCCTGGTATTATGTTTTCCAGCATTCTATTTGCCATGTAAAGGCCGCGACGCAAATCACATGGCGATGATGATGATGTGAGAGAACTTCAGCCATGTGGAGACAAGCTAGTGCAAGGAACAGATCGTGCATTAACTCCGCTGGCTGACAGCCACTGTTTCGATCTGGCTTTTCCCAAAAAGGTCATGCAAGATTGGCTTCCTAGACGGAGATTTTTTTGTAAAATCCGGAGTGTAAGTCGTTAAGTGTTCGGCTCATAATGAGTTTCTTCGGCGATAATATCGCCATAATATTGCCGGGAATGGTTACATGTATAAAGGAGCTATGATGAGACAGTCGGAAGACTTCCAGGGCTCATCGCAACAACAGCTTATAAGTTCAGAACGAAATGACTTCGAATAACAACTTTGGCGCAGAGACAACTGCCGAAGAAGTGGCAGCTTCTTTTCGCGACCAAATTGCTGGAAAGACAAGTTAGTACATGGCCGTTTCCTTTCGCCTTGAAGTCACGAATCGTAGCAATTGACGGTTGAAACATATAGTTCTCATCACTGGCGTCAGTCCCAACGGACTCGGTGCTGCTACTGCCCAAGCTCTCGCCAAGTATGACCCAGCGAATCTCATCTTCACAGCTCGGACACTCTCCAAGGCCTCTGCCGTAGCTGACACTATCCGGGCCGAGAATCCAAATCTGAAAACGCAGATTCATCTCGTCCATATCGATTTATCAGACTTAGACAGTGCCCGCCAGGCTGCCGCCAACATCCAAAAGTTGACACCACAAATTGACATCATTATCAACAATGCAGCGGTAATGGCCATGCCCGAGAGAGAGATGACAAAGTATGGGCTTGAAGCACACCTGGTCACCAATTTCCTCGGCCATTTCGTCCTCACGACGCTTCTTTCTTCGCAGTTGAAAGCCGCGGGACCCAAGGCGCGGGTTGTCAACATTGTCAGTGGCGGATTCTACGTCCAGCCGTTCCGTTTCAGTGATTACAACTTTGACGGCGGAAAAGACCTCCCACAGGACGAGCAGGTCGACGTTGAAAATGCAGAAAAGCTCGGCATGGGGTGGGTTACAGGCATGGGCACAGGATACGTTCCATTTTTGGCGTATTCCCAGACCAGCACGGCATTGATGCTCCTCTCTAAGGGACTAACTGAGGGTTTCTCTGGAGAAAAGATCAAGGCCGTTAGTGCCGCTCCTGGAGGTGAGTCAATCATGCCCAGATAGGATATGGTAGAGTCCATGAGGGTACATATAAGCTGACTTTGAACAGTTGTCTTGACGGAACTTCAACGACATCTTCCAGGTGAGTTTAGGAACCAGAAAATGGTATACAAGACTGCAAGCCAGGGAGCTGCAAGCTTTCTCATCGCTGCGCTAGATCCGAGTCTCGACGGTACGCAACTCTTTGTGATGATTTGAAGCATGAAGCTAATGGCGATGTAGACCATCCAGGAGCATTCATTGATGATTGCCAAATCAAGGAGACTCCGAAATATGCTCATGACGAAGCAGTTGCTCGTAGACTCTGGACATTGGCCGAATCATGGGCAACAAGCGCGTGATATTGAAAGCGGAACTGTCAAGACGAGGGCATTACTCATATCTTGCAAGGGTCGCCCACCATATGTAATTCTGCGACAGGAACAGAGTATTGAGGCGTAGATAGATAAACTTAATCACAATCAATGGCTCATGAATTATAGTATTTTTTTGCTTTTTCATCAAGTCAAAGATCAATGTTCCATGAGCAATAAAGCCTGAGAATCGAGGCAACGACAGATGCACTTATCGGTGCGGCCATCCACAAAGGGCAAGCAGCACCCGTGGTTGCCGCTTTGGTGATAGCCTGCCCCAATAAGTGCATTCCGTGTCTCCATTGCGCCACACCAATTTCCACCACGACAGCCTAATTGTAAACCTGCATTTATTTTTTCTTCTTCTTCTTCCATGCATGCATCCTGAGTCTTTGTCAATACGCTGCCGGATGGCCATTTGACGTGTATTCAAACACCGAAATCATGTGCGTTCCGCTTGTCGTGCGGCATTTTACACACCATTCGCCATCTTGAGCCGGCCCTATTCTGTCTGATCCTCCGACAGACCCGAGCGAGCATTATACGATCATATGCAAACCTCGCAGTTATCTCGATAGCTATGGCATGATGAAGACATCTCCCAGCCATTCTGTAGTGTTCTTCTACACTATTTCCACCATCAAAAATCTCTGTTGTCCTGTACATGACGCAGAGTCACCGGCGGTAGTACAGATACCAGACGCTGGAGAAGACGGTTGCTTATACGGATGGATGACTCTTCAGAGACTCGCCGCGTACCTCATGCTACGAGCTGCGGATCAAAACACTTTAAGAGATCTGCACAGTCGGATTTCATTCATACGAAGCTCAGTATGATATCGGATATCCAGTCGCCGCATCAGCTATGTTTGCTCCGATTACATCCCTCACCTTGGGTGCGCGGGATTTTATGGACACGTCGCTCCATACTGCAATCTGTGCGGCGGGGCCACCAGCGAGCGTCATACTGTACCCATGTTGGTGCTCCCCAGGACCACAACACCCTGATCCAACCGGCTTCAAATGTCGCTGCAAGGCTTACAGAGGTTCTATAGCTTCATAGCATTCGATATCATCATTGAATGCCTCTTCTATGCTCCCCTCTTCCTCCTGGAGGACGGGGAGCTGTCAACGGACCGCACAACAGGGTTGAACACTTTATAACCCCCCGAAAGATCAATAGCTATTGGGGGGTAGAAGGCGCCGTGGTGCAGCGGTCAGGTCAAACTACCCCCCTGAGGATCGAAGGCCAACAACCGAATCGACGACACCGACGACACCCCGAGTTCGAAACCCCGACGAATCACGAAAAAATCGACAACTTCCTGGCCAGGACTAAACGGAGCAAGGCAGGGACGCCTGCCTTCTCCACTAGATAGACAGAGATGTAGGCGTCTGGTTTATCCCAAATAGGGTGTAACCTGGCGCCGAACTCTTTTGTCATTTGTGTCAATATTTTTTTTAATCACGGGATGTTGATTTGATTGATATTTTCTTCAGTTGAGGAGGATATCCTTGATCTCCT
The DNA here is from genome assembly GCF_050948025.1 of Trichoderma camerunense. NCBI lineage: Eukaryota > Fungi > Ascomycota > Sordariomycetes > Hypocreales > Hypocreaceae > Trichoderma > Trichoderma camerunense. Next base: position 3,262,016 of record NW_028145369.1, read on the forward strand.
GGTGATCTTGGCTGCTTTGTTGTTTTGCGTGAGAGATCTACAGATCTGTATTTCTGTGGGTTGGGGAACTGGCGCAAAGAATTGCGTTGCGTAGTAGCACTTGGTGATATCTACGGTAGGTGAAAACTTGGTGTTGAGCGCGTAGAGTTGTAGTTTTGTACTCCGTAGAGCTCACTGGGAATTTCTTTTGCAGCGCTGGTTCGCCCTACCTGCTACGCACTTTCTGCACAAAAAACTCTAGTCCAGAGAATATCTGGTATCTTTCACTACTCTGGCAAATGCTACAAAAGAACAAAAACAAAACACCATTTGCAAGAGAAACAGACTCGTCGACTTTGCAAAAAGATCTGCCAGATTGATCAACGTTTTGGACGTTGGGATTTCCGGCACGTGCAAACGGTGGCTAGCAGAGCTACGTTCTGAAATAAGCTTAAAATCGCTGGAACCTGGTCCTTTTAGAACTCGCCTAGACTCTGGCCCTGCAGATTGCGCGATACGCTCCAACGATTGCGAATGCAGCAGCTGGACAGTCTATTTGCGACACGAGGATGCTAATCGTTGCTCTTTGCTTGAGCCGACAAGAAAATGCTTCTGCCTAGTCGGAGCTAGAAGAGTCCAGCCGCTGTTTGCGCCGCCAAATGCGGTCAGAAACGCCATTGAATCTTGTTCTACGCGGTAGGCCAGATCTGGTGGCTAAATTCTCCTGCGCAACGTTTCCGAGGAGGACAAGAGACTAACCCACAAGTGTTTGCTTACTTCTCTCTTAGATTCCAAGATCCAAGGCTGACCAATGACTACAATGGCCACCCACCGACGGTTCTACGAGTATTGTGCGAAGCACCGTGGCGAGTAAAAATCAGAGATTAAAAGCCTCGATTCCAGGAACAAGCCACGAGAAAGTCTCACCAAGGGCGAATATCTGTTGGCCGCTCACGCAAGAGGCTTGGTCGAAACAGCCACCGAAAACTAGCCCCGTCGCCTTGCCCAATCATCCCAATCATCCATTCGGCGACTCCATTCTTTGCTCCCTTGCGTATCCAACTTCACCGAGCACGCAAGCAGGCTATCCAATCTCCCTGGTTGGAATGCGACCGACGAGTCGGCGAAGGGCCGTTTGCGACCACCCGCGAAGATCCCCCATCCACTCTTCGACGGAGCAAAGGCGGATCAATCGGCAAATTATGTGAGTCGTGCGGAGCATTTTGCAGCACAAGGCTCTGGCCAGGGCTAAAATGATGCGACTCCACAAGATTCGTCGTGACGGGCTGCAGAGGCGGGCTAGAGGCCCTCAATCCATGCCCGCTAGATCGTGGAGGCGGAATAACGTCATCATTTGGCGAAGACTCTCCGGAGGCTGGCCTGCCTAACAAGTCCGTAGGAACATGGGAATATGGGGCCATTCAGCCATTCTATGGGTGTAGATATGGTCGCGGTGGTTGACGTGCTCGCGAGATCCCTGCCGTCTCTGCGCTAAGGGGCTCTTGGTGGTGCAAATCTTGCCTGCTTTTTTCTTCTACAAGGCCGTTTATTGGGCAGGAAACGGTCTACATACATCCAAGCAGCATCACTGCATGGGAAGGATCGCCGTTTTTATCTCGGGCCCTCGCTGCACCGACGCTCCATCATCCTTCCATCATCACCATCCTCTTCTTCTACTGCATATCAAAACCACACATTGCTTCCATAGAGTTGGAGTCGCTGTGCTTGGTTCATTCCTCGGAGTCCTGGTTTAAGGTTGAAGCGTATTGATCTTGTTGTTTGATTATTTCATCTTCCCTTTTCTTTCCCATTTCGGCCACTTCATTGTTCTCTTGGCATCACCCCTCCCTGTCGCAACAATGTCTGAGAAATTCAAGACACCGCCCGAAGATCTCGAGGCGACAGTGTCTCACTCGAGTGGCTTCTCGCGGTTTGCCTCATTATTTGGCGGCTCCAGCGTCTGGGTTGGTCCCCGTATAGCACCGCTGCCCGCCTATCTCAAGAGCGATCTCTCTGAAAGCGAAGAGTCTAGCGAAGCAATCCTCAACCGACAGCTCGCATCGGAAGATGGCACCTCGATCCAATATCGAACTTGCTCATGGCAAAAGACCGCGGCGCTACTCTTCAGCGAGTACATCTGTCTGGCCATTATGAGTTTCCCTTGGTCCTACAGCGTGCTGGGTCTTGTCCCCGGCTTGATCTTGACTGTTGTTGTTGCAGCCCTTGTGCTCTATACAAGTCTCGTCCTGTGGGAGTTTTGTCTGCGACATCCAGAGGTGCGCGACGTGTGCGACATTGGCCAGATGCTCTTCTGGGGCAAGGAATGGGCGTGGTGGTTAACTGCCATCATGTTTGTCCTGAACAATACATTTATCCAGGCTCTTCATGTTCTGGTCGGCGCAGAGTACCTCAACACCATGACTGCAAGCGACAAGGTTGGCGGCTGCCGTACCGTGGAGTTTGGCGTCGTGGTCACAGTCATCTGCTTGATTGCGTCTCTGCCTCGCACGTTCAGCATGATGTCCAAGCTCGGTACCGCGTCGGCAATCTTTACCTTTATCTCTGTTTTGCTGGCAACCATCTTTGCGGCTGTTCAGAACAAGCCTGCAGGATACACTGCGGCTCTGGGCTCGCCCATTGTCACGGCTATTCCAGTCAAGGGCACGACTTTTGTCAACGGAATGTCAGCCTTCCTGAACATTAGCTACACCTTTATTGGCCAGATTACTCTCCCCAGTTTCATTGCTGAGATGCGTGATCCTCGGTAAGCCCTCGATTCTCCAATCCATTGTTTCCTTGCTGCGGTTATACTGACAAGATTGTTATTCAGAGAATTCCCCAAGTCGCTTTGGGCTTGCACGATTGCCGAAATCATTGTCTTCTCCATTGTCGGCGGCGTTATCTACGCCTACACTGGCAACCAATATGTCACGGCTCCGGCGTTTGGATCGTTGGATGATCTCTACAAGAAGGTTTCCTTTTCCTTCATGATCCCAACACTCATCTTCCTCGGATGCCTGTACGCCTCGGTGACAGCGCGCTTCGTCTTCTTCCGCGCGTTTCGCAACTCGGTGCACATGAATAGCCACACCATTGTGGGATGGGGAAGCTGGTTCGGCATCCTGCTCGTAACCTGGATTTTTGCCTTTATCATTTCCCAGGTCATTCCGTTCTTTTCTTCACGTAAGTTCTAACCGCTCTGAAGCCACCATCTTTCCCATACTAACGAGTCTTTTTACTCAGTCTTGTCCGTCATGTCATCCTTGTTCGACAGTTGGTTCGGCTTCATCTTTTGGGGCGTTGCGTACCTGCGCATGCGAAACGCGGACAAGCAAGTTGGGCGGAAACGCAACGGCATTACTGCAGCATTCTCCACGGCCGTGAACATTGCCATCATCATCATGGGCGTGTTCTTCCTGACAGTGGGCACGTATGCCAGTGTACAGGGCATCATCGATCAATTCGATGCTGGCACAGTCCACGGCGTGTTTTCTTGCAAGAGCAACGGAATATGAGTTACGAAGATATATATATACCCCAAAAAAAGTAATGAGTTGAAAAAGAAAAGAAAAAGAGGGAATAAGGGAGCCGATTCTGGATAACGACGGCATCGAGATACATACCCTACCTATATTATAAACACATACACATGATGGGCGGCGGCGGAGGTGTGCAAATAGATGAGCCGCGTACGGGGGGGGGCGGAGAAGACGAAATATTTATACTACATCTCTCACGATGAATACTATTTCTCGGAGAGCACTTGCAAAGACCTGCAGAAATGCACGGCGTTTTCCTGGATTTTGCCCGTACGACTTTTCTGATTTTGGCGGGAGCTGACTGACTGATTTGTAGATGTAGCGTAAAATTCGTAGATGCCTCGTAGTCGTAGTTGTAAATAGCTGTAGAATGATGTGATGAAATGATGCGTGAAATAGCAATGACGATGATGATGTAACCAATGTAGTTGGTATATGAATGCCCGTGGGGTATGGAGTGAACTTGTCGTTATTGACTTATTGTAGATGAAGATAGAACTTCACATGTGATCCAACTCCAGTTATTCAGCTGTCAGAAGTAGCACTTTCGTCCCCCTTTACTCGCTGATCATGGCCATAACAAGGATGGCTTGAAAGATTCTTTTTTGCCACATGAAAAATTGAAATAAAGAATTGAGCCACCTGATTCATATTGCTGATTTAAAAATTATGTTCCATTCAATGAAGCAAAAGTGATTTACTCCCGGGTATTCCTGCAGAGATCTGGTTATGGAGTCCCTCGTATAGGTAGATATTGATACATTCCCAGCAACCACCTATATACACACTTATCTCTCGATAATCGCAAACAGTCTCATCAATCCAAATCTATTTATTCCCCCTCATAATATCTCCATCAAATATCCCCTCTCTTGATACCTGATTCTTACATATATCGTCCATCTTGTCGTAACACAAACCGTCTAAATCAGACCACCCCGCCACCCTGATTGGCCCAGCGCCTCTCCCCCTCCCTGAAGCTAAGCCTCTCCAGCGCCTCTTTGCCCCTCCACAAATAGGCGGTTCTGGGTACCTGATGCACTGTAACCTCTCTGCGAATTTGTTGGTGCAGTTTCGATTTACTGCAAGAGGCTAGAGACACCGCTTTTGTGTTCGGTGTTACGAAACAGAACAGCCAGCCCACTTGGTCCGGTGAGAGCTCGGAATAGAGATGGCGAAGCTGCGCGGCCGTTTCTAACCTCAACAACATCTGTTCAACCACAGCCTTGAATTGCCATCGTTGACAAGACAGACGGACAATTACTGCTGCTCCCTTTCGATTCTGATTCTGATTGATCATCCAAACATCGTAGCATCAGTCAATCTCTTCACTCAAATCATCACCCCAGATGGCTCGGTCAGCCGCCACAACGGCCACCAAAGAGGCCAAACCTCAGGCTGCTGCTGCTCCTCCAGCTCCAACCGACAGCGATAATAATAAGCTGCACGAGTTCTTCTGGACTTACACCGAAGAGCCGCACCGCACACGCCGTCTGGCCATCATCAAGGCCCATCCCGAGGCAAGATTGCTCCCTCATCCCTCATCTATCCCCACGCCACTCGAAACAAAACCGCTAACTCAAGATTCCATTACAGGTCCTCAAGCTATGCGGCCCTGAGCCTCTGACCAAATATGTCGTTGCCGGCGTCGTCACACTCCAGATCGTCCTGGCCTACCTCTTGCGGTCAACGCCCTTCTGGTCCTGGAAGTTCTGGGCCGTCGCCTACGTCTTTGGCGCCACTGCCAACCAGAACCTGTTCCTGGCCATCCACGAAATCTCGCATAACCTCGCCTTCAGGAGCCCGCTGGCCAACCGGCTCATCGCCATCGTTGCCAACCTGCCCATTGGCATTCCTTATAGTGCTTCGTTCAGGGTATGTCAAGTCCGAACATCGACACCACCATGCTTCAAAGCACAATCTCTTGTCAAACCTCAAAAGATATATACTAACTCTGTATATAGCCGTATCACCTCACTCACCACAAGTCTCTCGGCGTGGATGGCCTTGACACCGATCTCCCAACCGCCCTAGAAGCCTTTGTCCTCGACTCCATCTTCGGCAAGGCCTTCTTCTGCACGTTCCAAATCTTCTTCTACGCCATCCGCCCCATGGCCGTCTACCGCATCCCCATGACCTGGATCCACCTCCTCAACGTCGTCACCCAAATCGCCTTTGACATCCTCCTCTTCCGCTTCGCTTCCATCAACGCCCTCCTCTACCTGCTGCTCTCCTCCTTCCTCGCCGGCAGCCTGCACCCCCTGGCAGGCCACTTCATCGCCGAGCACTACGTCTACGAGACCGTCACTCCTACGCAGCGGAATCCGGACAACAAGGTCCCCGTTCCAGAGACCTTTTCCTACTACGGCCCTCTCAACATTCTGACCTACAATGTGGGGCTGCACAACGAGCACCACGACTTCCCGGCCATTCCCTGGACGAGACTTCACGCTGTGTATGACATTGCAAAGGAGTTTTACGAGCCTCTTCCCCGCCACGAGAGCTGGGTGTATGCCATCTGGCGTTTCATCTTCGACGAAAACGTGGGTATTAGCTGCCGTGTCAAGAGAAAGGAGGGCGGCCGTATCGTTGGCGGCGCTGTCAAATGGAAGCAGTCGGAAGTCGAGGCTTAAAAAGAATACTACCATCAAAAGGGTGGTTTCATGTCGTTTTATGGGTGTACGCAACACACAGCCAATGTTCAGGTTGGGAGGGCTAGAATCTTGTAATAAGCGTTTCTTTGCGATATAAAAAAAAGCACCTCACTCTGTCCTTTGGCGTTGTAACGAGAAGAAAGAAGAAGAATTAACGGTTATAGATGAAACCAAGACAGACGGATTCAAGCCCTCGGGTTGGGGGCTATAGAATAGCTATGAGAAATGAAATGAAATGCTACGTGGCATGATTAGGTAGAGGCTCAAGAATATGAAAAGATTCACGTATGGTAACACATTGTATAAAACTTTCATCAATTGATTTTTTCCAATCCTACCTACCTAACCTACCTGACTAACTGAGTACCTGATATTGCCCACCAAACGAGCAAGGCACGCATTCTACTTGGATCCACCAAATTACTTACAAAAGGAATAAACAGTTGAAGCACCCCAAAATCGAACGAACAAGGAAAAAGTACAAAACATGTGGAGTGAAATATTGAGAAAGGGCGGGAAAGAAAAAGGAGTGACAACAAAGAAAACAAGAAAAAAGGAGCAAAGACACGCCTATGAGATACTAAGAAAACTACTGCAAAAAAAACAAAGTAAAGTACAGAGAACTGCACGCATGCCCAGACTCACTCGACGAGATTCAACGAGATTCGGCGAGCCAAAGAAAACATGGGACAGCCCTGCTTCCATCACAATTCTCTCTCCATTCGCCAGCGCCCTTTTGGCATCGCTAAGGAGCACAGCTCACGCATCTTTTCTCCCACTTTCTTCGTACACACTCAAAATCAATGCGCCGTCCCCCCATCCATCATATATAATAATTGGCAGGGTCTGCCTCTCATGATTGGCGGTTTTCATTGCCGCCGAGATGTGGGCGAGAACCTCCTCTAATTCAAGGTTGGCCGTTAACCTTGGCAGTACTTCCCCTCCTCAATCCTCATTAGCTCGGAAAGTAACTTGTTACTCCTCATCAAGAGGAGAGGCTTAGAAGAAGACGTAGGCAAGCAAGAAGCTGACGAGACACAAGATGGCCACAATCTTGACAGGCACACCCTCGACACCCTGCTTGGTTTGCTGAGCAAGAGCTCCGCCCGAGCTCTTCTCCGTCTCCGAACTGCCCTTAACATTGCGTTGTCGGAGACCGCCATTCTTGTAGTTGGCTAATTCAGCTTCCAGCTGGGCAATCTTGGCCTTGTAGTCTTCTGATCCCGCTAGGACTGAGCTGACGGCGGCAGTCTTGGAGGCAGCAGACTTGGCAGTCTGCGGTCTGGAATCATCATCCTCCCTGTCGTCATTGGCATAAGGAGGAGGTGCGGCGTTTGAGGCGTCGTCAGCAGATGGAGAGGAGTAGGATCGAGGCGCATCGGGAGTATCGTATGCCTAATGAGTCGCCGTTAGTCACATGTATCGTCAAGCCAGCGTAAAGATTGATACGCACTCCATTCACTGCGGCAGGCTTGCTAGGCGTCGCGACGGCGGTGGGACCATGGTCAGGGCTGTCACCTGCGGGTAGCCAGTTGACTCGGATCTTTCGTTCGTAGATGGCAGACTTTTCCGTTGTCTCGAGCTGTACGTGTAACATGGTCAGTTCATGTGTCTGAGGATGTAGGTAGGCGTGAAGGTACTCACCACTGAAGCAATGCTGGCGAATTCCTTGTCTGGAGTAATGGGGGCCGACTGGACGAGAAACTTGTCCCTGCACTTTGCATCCAGCGGGGGATCGGCCTTCATCGCCTGCAGAAGGACTATGCTGGTGTCAGCGGCATTGCCAAAACTGTTGCTGCCTTGTAGCGACCCAACGTACCCGTAACATCGAAATCCTGGCCAGGCTCAATACGGCCCGCATTTGGTCGAACGCAGTACCTGTTGAGGAGAAAAAAGAACGTTAAATTTCCATCTTGACAAATCGGATGTAGAATCGCAACACGAGGGTCAATCATACTGCTTGGGAGCCGTCGTTTTCACCTGGTAAAATAGAGTTAGCAGGGATCTTGTTGAAACAGGAGGTATCCACAAACAAATGCAGTCGTGGGAAACTGCAGAAGCTACAGGTGGCACATGCGGATCACGACATGGACATACCTTGAATGCCAAAGGCGATGAGCTTGGGTTCTTGATCTTGAGGATCTGCGCGACCTCGACGGTGAAGGGCCCTATGCAATGCCAGTCCGTCAATGGATGCTCTCGCTCAGGATGGCGTCACGGCCACGTAGGGCGGAAAAGACAACATACGCCGAAACGACAGCTCAGAAGGCTCAATCTCGACCGACATGGCGAATGAAGCTGCGGAGAAGATGCTGGCGTTGAGCTAGGGGCAAGGTCGGAAGCTGGGCACGAGCCGGAAAGCAAAAGATGTCGTCGTGTTTGAATCGATGGCGCTGCAGCGGCGGGGAAACGCGGCGGACTCGAAAATCGACAGATGGGATTGAAAAAAAAGGGAGGCAAGAATAACGAGTATCAAGAAGAAGAGATCAGAGGCTGTGCCAAAAGTATAATCGAAACAAGAGCGGGAGAGCAAGCGGTGGTTGAGAGGACGGGCAGCTGTTGTTTGATTACAAAGAAGAGATCCGGAGACGTGATTGATGGATGGCATGTCGCTTCGGCCCCTGTATCGAGATTGGCTGGCGAGGCTGAGCTGGCCAAATGAGATGCGGCATGACTAAGCCGTCTTCAGGGTCTTTTGGTCCCGTGCAGGGGGGAAGAGAAAGCACTGAGACAGCAGCGAAGTTTGCACGCTACGGCGATTTAATTTACGCGAAACCAGACTTGAGAGCTTGAGAAGAGCATCTTGTGATGGTGCACGTGTGGAAATTGACGATAGCTAGGGGAGTGCTGGATCTCTATCATATGATGGAAGGGTCAGATGCTCTAGAGCTACAGTTTGCACCAGTGCAGAGCTCCTGCGTCTTGTGATATCACCGCTGAATTAGCTTATAGAAGTGGCATAACAGCTCAGTAGGTAAATTGACAGCTTTACACATGAAATTTGGACGTTGTCGATGTGATGTAAACAGGCATTCTACTGTACGCTCAATGTCTCAGTATAACTCGTCTCCCTGCAGAATATTGCAGAATGTTCTGTAGGAGATAAGCACATGTATGTGTTGTATGTAGCACTGACGCCATCTTACGTAGGTGTTGGTACCTAACGATTCAGACGCTGTGCAGTCAAGACCACCTCCAGAGCTCAGTGAAGTGAATAAAGGTGCTTCAATAAATCCCACGAGTCACGTTATTTGCTTACTTATCTCGGTGACTTATTTTATTATTTTCATCAACTCATGAATCCTTGTATTTCAGCAATTCTGTAAACTGCAGCAGCTGCAACATCTCCACTACGAGCTTTCGTTCTTCTACTGACCTTCTACCCCACACTCCTCTCCATTACTGTCACACCTATTTCATCACTTCACACCCCATCCTCTCCATCTCACAGCTCTCCATACCGAGAAGAGCAAATCTCAGCAAATATGGCTTCCGATCTAGATACCCTAATTGACATGGGCTTTGAGCGGGCTCGGGCTGAGCTCGCCGTCAAAAAGTCTGGAGGACGTGAGTGTTAAAGACCACCATCCCCCAGCATCAGCGGCGCCTCATCTCACACGTGTCTTTACAAACTGCAGTACAGGGAGCTCTGCAGTGGCTAGAAGACAACCAGGACAAGTCACTCGAGGAAATCCAAGCTGCTCAGGCCGATGACGACGAGGACGAGGATGAGACCAAGGCAAAGATTGCCGAGCTGGAAACGGGCGAGTCGGCCAAGTCTCTCATCTGCAACGAGTGCGGGAAGCGGTTCAGGAACCCTGATTTGGCCAGCTACCATGCCAGCAAGACGTATGGTCGTCTTCTTTACTTTTGAATAAGAATTTAGCCTAACACCATCATAGTGAGCATACAGACTTCTCCGAGTCAACAGAGGAAATTGCGCCTTTGACCGAGGAGCAGAAAAAGGAAAAGCTTGCGGAGCTGAGAGAACGACTCAAGGCGAAGAAGGCTTCTCAGGCAGATCAAGACAAGGAGGACGCAAAGCGTAACGAGGTGACTATTTACTCTTCCTCCGCCCAGCTGTACAGTTTGACCTCTCTTCTAACCCATTGATAGAAAATACGACAAAAGTCTACAAAGGAGACTCAGGAAGCAAAGGAGGAGTTGGCGCGCAAGGAGCAGATCAAGGAGGCTATGCAGAAGCGCAAGGAGAAGCTTGAAGAGGCCGAAGCCAAGAAGCGCATCAAGGCCAAGATCGAAGAGGACAGAGCCGAGCGCCGCCGCAAAGCCGAGGAAGCAAAGGCCGCTCGTGAAGGCAGAGCACCTGAGGCTGCAGCTTCATCTTCCTCTGCTCCCGCCCCTGCTGCTGCTGCTGCGCCCCCACGACCCAAGGCCGATCACACGGAGGCGAAGCTGAAGCTGCAGACAGACTCGGGGAACATCATGAAGACGCTGCCGGCAGAGACGACGCTGTTTGAGCTTGCGCAACAGCTGCAGAGCGAGACTGGCAAGCCAGTGACGACATTTACGACGACATTTCCCAGGAAGACATTCCAAGGAGATGTGGACATGTCCAAGACGCTCAAGGAAGCAGGGCTTGTGCCTTCGTCTGTGCTCATTGTAAAATAGACCGATATAGCCTTTTGTATTATGAAGGCAAGGTATGAGAAGGGATACGAGGCTGCGGCGATGAAACAAGCAGCCTTGGGACGAATCTTGAGCCAAGGGTAACGTTTTCGAGCGCTTGTCAGTAGATGAACATAGCGTCCGTCATTACGGATACGGGGACTCCCAATCTCGAGCAGCTCGGGCCCCATTCACGCAGTTTCACAGCAAATAGGCAATGCCATGCCAGTGCAAAAATTCAACATTTGTCAAAAAATTTCTTTTTGTTCTTCCCAAGTCATTTAATTGACTATTTGTCCCCTCCCCGCGTGAACTCCGTCGTGTGAGAGCATTCATCATATTATCCTTATGAACGAAGCTACTCTGCCCAGGACGCAGGATATAGGCGCCCACTCCATCCTGTATGCATCCATCGATGTGTATAAAGACCCCGAAGTGCCATGCAGTTGAAGTACAAAGAAGCAAGAGAAAAAACAGTCGCCGCAACAGGTGGAGCTGGCCGTTTAGTCGAAGAGACCGAAACCCATGTCCTCGTCGGACTCCTCCTTCTCTGCAGGAACACATTAGTACAATCCATCCCTTGGGTTCGCGGAGCAGCAGCCAGAACGTACCCTCCTCCTTAGCCTCCTCAGCAGGGGCGTCAGCGGCAGCAGCAGCACCACCAGCGGCAGCGCCAGGGGCAGCGGCAGCACCACCACCGGAGCCGACGTTGACCAGGAGGTCCTTGATGTCCTTGCCCTCAAGAGCCTGTGTGTCGGAAAAAAACCATAACTCGTCAGCGACCAATTCATTTCTCTCGGTTTCTGGAAATTCGACTTCGTAGAGCCTATTCCGTCATGGGCGGGTGTCTTTCGGAAATTCGTACCTTGGCGAAGATTGATGTCCAGATGGGCTCAACCTCGACCTTGGCGGCGGCGATCAGGGTCTGGAGCTTGTCGGCCTATATGGTTGTAAAAAATTGTCGCTTAGCACACAAAACACTCTCCCACGGTTTTTTCTCTATGTCGCCCTTTTCGCGGGGCACAGAATTTTCGGCTCTGCGCCCGGCGACAAAGGGCGATATAGCGAGGATTTTGGAAAGTAACTCACGGTGATCTCAATGCCATCGTCGGCAAGGATCAGGGCCGCGTAGGAAGATGCGAGCTCGGCGGTAGACATTGTGTGAGATTTGTCTGTGCGGATATGGGAAGATGTCAAGTCTGCACGGGAAAAGAGTAGTGGTTTGGACAATTCAATTATCACCACAAAAGGCCAGGCTAGGGGACCACAAAAAATTACCCTGGTCCAAAATTCGCGGGCTTGGAGGGCTTGAAGACCTAAAGCGAATGGGCCAATGGTTTTTCCGCGTGCCGGTTCGTGTGCCGCAAGCGGGGCTGCGCACTGATTGGTCGGAATCGCCGCAGCCAATCAGCGGCCGGGCGTCAGCTGCAACGAGGCCGCCCGGATGCGCAACGTCGTCACTCTCCAAAAGCATCCAAACGCATCCAGAGCCCACCCCACCTTGAGCTGAGCTTCCCCACCAGCATCTGCATTGAAGCAAGACAAGCAGCATCGCGACTCCTTGCATTTGCGCATCCAGGGACGCTTGTTTGTTTCTTCCATCTCCATCTACCAGAAGTTACAGCACCGACTCTCACTGAATCCGCGCCAAGTTTCCCCCCTGAGAACGACCCCGAAGCGTGCGTCTTGAGGTTCTCAATTGGCCGACGAATCCCGGAACTAGCCATTGGATCCTGCATCGTCATTCCCGGAAGAACTGGAAGCCAGGGCGTCGACGAACATCTTTTCGGCTCCCCCAAGCAATCTACCGATTTACGACAGCGCGGGTTTGCTTGTGACTCGTTTCAACTCTCTCTCTCTTCCTTCATAAGTTCTTTCTGCCACAGCATCAGATATGGATACACCCGCAGTGCCTTTACCGCAGGATGCCCGGGAACAGGCCGTCCTAGACAGTCTCGTCGTCATCCGCGACAAGCTCTTGCTCTTGAAGCAGGACAGAACAACGTACATCCGGAGCCAGGACATCATACCCCTCTACGATGAGACCATCTCAAGGGTCAAGGAGCTGGACGAAATCCGTACCGAGACAGGGAACAAGGAAGAGAACCGACGTAAGTTGAACCCGCTCAAAACCATGCAGAGACTCGTTTGCTAAGCTGCGCATCCAACAGTTGATAAAGTCTTGGAAAGCTGCTTCCAGCTTCTCTCTCTCTTCTACCTCACCATCGGACGCAACAATGATATCCCCGCAAGCTATGCGCTGACTTCAACAATCAAGCGGTTGCTCGACCACTTGACCGAGGCTGACCTCTACTCCGCCAAGGACCTCGAGAGCATCAAATCCACCCTGTCGAACCTTTCCAACAGCATAACACAAGCCAAAACTCGCGACAGCAAGCCCGAGAACTCTCCATACCTCCTTAAGCTGCTGTCGAACCGGGTGGGGAAATGCCTGGCGATGTTGGAGAACCTCCAGAAGCGGTTAGGTCGCATTGGCGAGCCTCTGCTTGCTACACATGAGAAGTTGATTTCCATTCTACGGTCCATTTCTTTGGCAAACACAAAAGCAAAGGTGCGTATTATCACCTAGAGAAATTGAATTTGAGTCGCTAACTCTAAGATGACGTAGTTCTCAAGTACCGAGGTCCAAAAGCTTCAGAAGCAGCTTCTAGATATCGGAGAGAAGCGCAAAGGTGACCAATTTGTCAACGAGGATGGTTCTGTGCCCCAAGGCTCTGTTGAGCTTGGTGAGCTCTACCAGCGAGTCTTCAAGTGGTCGGAGATTGTATTGGAGAGGTGAGTAAATGAACAGCCGCTACTGAAACGACCACGCAATTAATACTGTGTAATAGGAAGGGAATTATGCCAGAGCAGTTCCGCCCGACATATCACACCCTTGTTGGCATCCGCAACGAGTTGGAGAAGCTGTCCCTGACACAGGCCTGGGCTCTTCGCGAGACAGACCTGTATGACTTCCAACGCCAGCTCGACAAGATTGATGAGAGCCGGCAGAATGGAAACTTTTACGACGACAAGGGCAGGCCTGCTGACCTGTATACGCAACGGACGATGTTGTACTTGATTCGCCGAAGCTACGCCTACATCTACTCCTTCATACTAGCCTCGGAGCCAGTTTCTGAGGCTCTTCTGCCAATCTACAACCAACTGCAAACTCTCAAGAGGTGTCTCGTCGAGGTACGGAACAGTGGTGGTGTATCATCTGTCAGAGAGCTGTATCCTTACAGCATGAAGGTATTCTCATCAATGTCATTTGAAAAGTTTCATTATATGTACTAACCAGTGTTTCAATAGCTCAACTCGCTTGATAACTTGAGAGTGGATGGCAAATTCGTTGTCAATGGCGACATTCCTGAAGGTCAAGGCAGCGTTAGTGAGCTCCTTGCTGAATGCTTCGATCTCAGCTATGATTTGAGAGTCGCAGCAGAGGAGAGCGCCACAACCGATACCGATGGCAAATGATTCGTGTCTCGAGAAGAAACGTCGACGGTTCTCACGAGGCCGTCTGTCTACTTATTTGCTCATTTTGCTTTGGGTCTAATTGCGGTGCTTTTGAATTTTGGGTTAATCCTGCGTACGTTGCATTGGGAATTTGCCTCTGGAGTGGTCGGGAAGACATTGGGGCCGTCCAGCGATGGTGTCTGATCAGCTACGCTGATGGGATGATGGCTAACGGGGTAATATCGGATACATCATATTGTTAACTTTGGCTGGGTGGCATTTGCAATTTTTCTATCTTTTGTTAATTTTTTGGATTTTTTTCTATGTTGCTCTCTCTATGTAGGATGTATCGGACATGGGCCCTTGCTGTGTGTACTAAGCTTCTATTCGAATCTGAAGCCGTTTTTGTAGGGATAGACTTGGGCCTGATTAGTTGGTAGTGTCAGTCTCCATTACCCGACCAGATCATGTTGAAATGCGAATTTTGGATTTGTTTTACCTTTTCAAGATCCCAAACACCTGCTCTCACATAAATATCGTCCTTGACCTTGTTTATAGCGTCCTCCTTGGACTTTGCAACCAAAACCATGATACTGCCAGCAAAGTCAAATGTGTTTGGATCGTTGTCATCTTCGGGAACCTCGTTGAGAATGCCGCCTAGTTATTGACTTGCATTTAGTTCACGTAACATGGGACGTTGAATTGGGATCCTGTATATGAATACATACCGCCCATCTTCAGCCATCCGTCCTTGAGAGTGGGGGTCATGTCACTGAAATGCTGGCTACACAACAAACGGTATTGCAATCAGCAAACTGTCCCATCCTTGACAACCGAGCAGATACAAATCTCATTGTGCAAGAAGAATCAGTTGATGAACACGTACGGCCTCACTTCGAGACGCTTGGCCCGAACCTCGGGGCCAGGCTTGTCCGGGATGATAAGGACAAACTCATATTCGGTGGGTGGTGCAGAGGCCATTGTGCGGATAAAAGGACGCTGGATTTGGGAGAGTGGTGATAGAAAACGACGAGCGGTGAGGCGAGCAGCCATGACGGTGTTGAACGGACGCCTTTATAATCGCAGCTGGACAAGATAAGGTATGTATGTATGAGATGAGGTGATCGTTGCTGATGGAGGTTAATGTCGGCTTAGGATAAACTTGGAGTTGGAGATGAGGGACAGGGCGCGCTGACAGGGCGCGCTAAATGTCAACCCGAGCAGTTCCCTCTTTGGGCGTCGATGCAACAGCTACTGCAAAGATATGAGGAATATTCGTCTCAATGCTGGTTATCTGCGATATTGGAACTGCTGCCCAGTGGCATTTAGGCCGCCATCATCCGCAGCATTTTATATATACATGCATCTGGTGAAGCTATGTAGACTCAAGCCCTTCCTGATTGGCCCAGGCGAAAGTGGTTCTCCCCAGAACAAGCCATCCAAGGCGCGCCCTTGAAAACCACCACCGCAGTTTAGGGTAGGCTAAAAGAGAGCTTCAAAGCTTCAAGTTGGGGTCAATTGGGATCCATGGTTATAAGCATGAACAAAGACAAATTGTTGCATAACCGACAGCCTAGCCTCATATCCGTAATCGGTACTGTGGCGGAACCATCAGACGAAAGCACGTGCCCCGTGGAGGGTTGAAGCTCATTTCATGCAATCATGTTCGGCGGGTCACAAAACTCAAAGGCCTTAAATTGCGCTGCATGTCGTCACTGGATCTTAATTGCCAAGCCCCGGCGGTTGAAGCCACTAGATGCGGATTGGGAAGATTTGCAGGCGAGATGACCTCAAAGAAACGCCATGAATCGAGCGCGAGGCCTGTAGAACTGGGTTACTTGCTGGGTAGCTAGAGCCACTATTCGCCTGTCCTGTCGATTGCAGCACGGTTGGTAGATGACCTGTACTTAATCTCGATCATGCCCTACCCCTACGTCATAAGGGTTTGGGAAACGTTGATAATTCATCATCACTTGGATTTCGCATGGCATGGCTAACTGTGAAGCATCACCATCTTCATTACAACCACAACCACAATCACAGCACTGCTGCAGTCACTCTCCAGATAGAGAAACCACGAAGATACTCTCATACACAAAGAAACGGCGGAAAAGGCCAACAAAACCGCATCAATGGCATATCGTATGCCCCACGACCGAGACCGGCGGGTGTACATCGTCATCCACCAAGACGGCATGATAGCTACCATCCTGGGCGTCTACGAAGAGTTACAAGACGCCAACCGAGACTGTCTGTTCCAGGCATCGCAAGGGGGAATCGAGCTGCTGCAGCCCTCGCCCACGACAGGCCCCGACAAACATCACATCTCGCCCATTGAGCCCGCGCGGTGGGACACGCCGGATGGGTTGTCGTGCTGGGTCGAGAGCCATGTAGTTGAGCCGAGCAGAGTTGTGAGCGGGAATCTCGAGATACGCAGACCAATGGCGTGAACGACAAGAACGACAAGATACGCTGATATACCTATTTGATACGATGCAATGCGATGCGATGCACAATGCGATGCTATATGATACCTCAGTAGCAAAAATAAGATATCATTACGAATAACCAGTACCTACCTCTCTATCCGCTCGCTGTTGGTGATGATGACGATACTACAAGCTAGCAGTTCGTGTGAGGTGGCGAAGTGAGAGGCGAGGAGAATTACATGTAAGCTGCCTTTGTTCTCCGTACAGTACGTGTATGTGCAGCATGTACAGAGTAAGCGAGATGGCGGCAAACAGGAGGGAATTTGTAAACACAGCAAACACACTCGCACAAAGGACATGCATTCAAATGCTCGTTAGTTCAAAGACAATGCATAAGCGCAAGCAATTCAATACAAAGACATCCAATAGCTTCATCCTTCATGCTACAGCCCAGGTTGATGAATGAGATGGAATGAGTAAGCGTTCGCCCGGCTATTTCTCCGTGCCACGTTTTGCCGTTGCGTTTCTGGGCGGGAGCGCTGGAGATTGGCGGGGTAGCACCTTGCAGGGTCTCCGCACAGGGGACCTCTTGGAACTTTGGGGGGAGAGCTACAGGCATATAGCCGCCGTGTTTTAGCGCCGCAAGCCCCTAAAAGCACGGGGCTAGTTGCCTGACCAACTCCAACAAGCTGCGCCTCGCTCGCCCTACCGAAAGCCCAATAGGGACAAAGCCGCGCATTCTCTCTCTTTAACCCCCCAATGTCACAAGTCTGACTTCCCCACGTCCGGATCAAGAGAGAACTGCACACGATACCGCAGGGCTTTTGCGTCCTTTTCTGAAGCATTGGCCTTGAGCAGTAGCAACAAGTAGCAAGCAGCAGGCATCCTCGGCTTTTATATGAGCTGCGCCCTTGTTCAACACCGTCAGTGGCTTCTCCCGTCATGGCCGAGGTGGACGTGCCCACCTTTGGCGCAGAGCTAAAGGTGCGTCTGAGTTGCGTGGCGATGGCTGTTCTGTGAGGGATGGTTTTGGTGATGAAGGAGAAGAGAAGAGGGAAGAACAAGAAGAAGAAGAAAGAGGAAGAAGACAGAGAAGAGGGGAAATACGACAAGCAGAGAACAGGAGCCACAGAGGGCTTCTGTGATTCCCTTGCATGCGCGGCGCTGACAAACTCTCAGGATGGCTTTAAGGCGGCCAACGCCTGGGTCAACAATGGCATTACCTGGCTCGACGAGATCCAGCAGTTCTACCGCGATCGCGCCGCCATCGAAAAGGAATACAGCGCAAAGCTCGATGCGCTGGCCAAGAAGTACTTTGAGAAGAAGAATAGGAAGATCTCTCAGTTGAGCGTTGGCGACACCCCGACCCTGACCCCCGGCTCGCTGGAGAGGTAAGGCCCGACATTCCGCTAAAGATATAAGAAGCTATACATATGCGCGGCGTTGGTGCATCGCACCAGGAGAGAGACTGCTACTCAAGAGATCGTGATGCTGACAGTGCTTCTTTCCTATAGCGCTTCCTTGACAACCTGGTCCACGCAGCTTACGACGCTCGAATCTCGCGCCTCAGAACACGATCGCTATGCGAACAACCTCCTCTCCCAAGTGGCTGAGCCGCTCAAATTCTACAACAACCGCTTCGACGACTTGCGCAAGCGCCATGCCGACTATGCCGATAAGCTCGAAGCCAGCCGCGACGCCGTCTATGCCGATTTGCGCAAAATAAAGACAAAGTACGACGGCACATGCCAAGAGCTCGAGAGCAAGCGCAAGAAGACCGAGTCGCACTACGACAAGGCCAAGGCCCAGAACGCCTACCAGCAGCAGCTTTTCGACATGAACAACGCCAAGAACACCTACCTCATCGCCATCAATGTTGCCAACAAGCAAAAGGAAAAATACTACCACGAGTATGTCCCCGAAGTCATGGATAGCTTGCAGGACTTGAGCGAGTTCAAGACGCTCAAGCTCAATTTTCTATGGGATGTGGCGACTCGTCTGGAAAGCACCATGCTTCAACAGAGCAACGGCATGATCGAGCACCAAGGCAAGGAGATCCAGAGGAATCTGCCTCACTTGGACTCCATGATGTACATGCGCCACAACATGGGCGCCTTCCAAGAACCGGCAGACAAGGCCTTCGAACCCAGCCCCGTCTGGCACGACGACGACCTCATGATTGTGGACGAGACAGCCAAGATTTACCTGCGTAACGTACTAACCAAATCCAAGGGCCAGCTAGGGGAACTCCGGAGAGAAGTTGACAAGAAGCGCAAAGAGGTGGAATCTATGAAGCGGGTCAAGGAACGAGTTCGGGAAGGAAAGGAAAAGAAGGATGAAGTCGAAGTTATCCGCACGCTGTTCGCTATGCAAGAGGATCTGATTGCCGTCGACCAGAAGAGGCTCACGGCCGAAGTCGAAACGACCACCATCACAACCGCGGTTGGAGATGTTACGCTGGGGGCAAAGAACCACAACTTTAAGAGCCAGACTTTCAAGATACCGACCAACTGCGACTTGTGCGGTGATCGCATTTGGGGCTTGAGCGCCAAGGGATTCGACTGTCGAGACTGTGGCTACACGTGCCACAGCAAATGCGAGATGAAGGTGCCTGCGGATTGTCCTGGCGAGCAGAATAAGGAGGAGCGAAAGAAGCTCAAGGCTGAGCGCCAGGCCGCTACTAACAAGCACCTCACTCCCGACCCGGCGTCCATGTCAAACGAGAGCCTGGCTCGATCCAATACCATGAACTCGCTGAGCTCACAGTCAGCGCGACAGTCTGTCATCTCCGGGCCACAAACTCCGTCAGAGGACGCACCCTCTGAAATTGCCCCCAAGGCCACCGCACCTGTTGCAGCCGTAAAGACTACCGCCGCAGCTCCCGTAAAGAGGAACAGAGTAATAGCACCTCCTCCCACGGCGTATGTCTCGGCTCCACCAGCGGGTAGCACCAATGGCAATGCGGAAAGAGAAGAAAAGAAAGGCAAAGTGCTGTATCAGTTCGATGCTGGTGGTGACGGAGAGCTGTCGGTAGCGGAAGGCAAGGAGGTGGTGATATTGGAACCCGATGGTAAGTTGCAAGAACCTCCCCCTTTTCCTTAAAACTCTTGGATTCTCATATAATTTTGCACAGACGGCTCCGGCTGGATCAAGGTCCGTGATGGCTACAAGGAGGGTCTCGTACCAGCAACATATATAGACCTCAACTTTACACCGTCAACATCCTCGGCATCCGCTCGACCATCCTCCACCTACTCCACGTCGACAACATCATCGCTGGCGCTCAGCGCCGCTTCACGGAAGAAGGGCCCCGCGGTAGCGCCCAAGAGAGGCGCCAAGAAGCTGCAGTACGTGGAAGCTCTGTACGACTACACCGCGCAGAGCGATGCCGAGCATTCCATGACGGAGGGCGAGCGCTTCGTGCTGGTCAAGGAGGATTCAGGCGATGGCTGGGCGGAGGTCGAAAAGGCTGGTGTGACGGCCAGTGTGCCTGCTAATTATATCCAGGCTGTGTAGGGGAGACAGCGCTTGGTGAGATGGTAGGTAGCGCTCTGGTTTCTCTTCGAATATAAAGAAGATGAAGGGAGGAGAGTAAGAGTAAGAGGGGGGATGTTCCTGGTACGAGACCGAAAGAAGACTGAAACTTTGGTTTGTCGTTAGAGGAGACGAAAACACTCAGGGGGCATCGAATGAAACAAAAAGTAATAGGGGGGATGAAGAGGCGAGCCCAAGCTAACAAGAGGGAGAGCGTGTATATATATAGATGATTACGATGGCAGGGCTTTGGATGATTCAAATGTTTTCTGTTTCTCCTTTTTGACGGACGATTTTTTATGGTTTTCACTTCCGCTTTGCCTTGCATTGGGAGGAGTATGGCAGGGAGGCAAAGAAATTGTGTACATATCCGTATATTATTTACACGAAGCGTTGCGAGCCCGTCATGCTGCTTGCTGGATCACTTTCACTTTCAGTTTCTTTAGGTAGCAGGATTTCCTATCGAGAGAGTGTATCATCAAATACTCAGAAGCACAACATAAGATGAGAGTGAATCCAACATTCAGAAGCACAGCAAAATATGAGAGTAAATCCAATATTCAGAAGCACAGCAAAATATGAGAGTGAAATTGTGTCTTGATTTTTTTTTAGACCGTTATAACAGCCGTTATATCTTTATTTTAGTACAAGTGGTCCCATTTCCCATATCACGTAGAGGTAGAGGCGAGTTCGTCTAGAGTACAAAAAAGAAAAGGATAGGTGAAATAGGGGAGAACAGAGCGTAAAAGAAAAAAGCAGCGCTTGCGAGAAGGAGATAAAAGAAAACATCATACACAGGATGAATCTCATGCAATCTCCAGATCCATCCCGAAAACAACCTTGTATATATATATAAGTCATTTCCATAGCCTACCCTCCGTCCGAAAGAAGAAAAAAAAAAAGCTGTAAACAGCCAGCCAGCCAGCCCATCCCCTTTAACCAGTCTTTCATATGCAGTTGAGCGTTAAAAACCTAGGATATCATGCATGCCGTATTCGCTCCCGTGCCACCTGCCCCTGATTACCCCGCGAAACGCCATGGGAAAAAAAGAAGAAATAATAATTGTGTATCCCTCAAAGCCACCTCTCCCAAACATAGATAAAAAAAATAATGACAAGGGCTGAAAGTAAAAATAAACACAAAGGGGAGATGAACCGAGAACCAGGAGCTCCTAATATGCGTTCACCATATTGGTGATAGTTGATCTTTTGATCACCCCAAGGCGCAAAATAAGGAGGGGGGTGAAGGAAGCGCTCATAAAGGGGGGAAACAGAGGGGAAACAAGTCTATGGATTATATAATTTTGTCTTTGTGAGGGAGGTGGTATGTGTATATAAAAACAAGAGGAGGGTATTTTGGAGGTAAATAGAAGAGCGGGGAGTGTGTGTGCAAAGTAGCAATTTTCATAGTCGCTTAAGACGGCATACCGCAATCTGGTGTCTCATCCATGTCGGGGAAGCTAAGCTCAGCAGACAGTGGTTCCTAGATCATCTGTGCTGTTGGGGCTCCAAGCCCATGAGGATTGAGGCTGTGGCGTAAGGCGTCTTGCAGCTCTGCAATCTGTGCCATCATGGCTAGAGAGTGTTGTGATTGTTGATCCATCTCGGACTTGAGCTTTTCGTTCTCCTCTCGCACCCGCTTGATTTCGTCTCGAAGGTCGGACAGTTCGTCTATGCCCTGGCTGCTCAGACGGCGTTTGCGCTTCGACCCAGATTTCTCGCTCTCGTCGTCTTCTGGAGAGGCAACAATTTCGATTGGAGATGCAGAGGTGTCCATGTTGGTATGTACTCGTCGAAGATGCTCGTTAAGATTCTCCTGCCGAGAAAAGCCCTTGCCAGTATGTCGCTTGCAGTTGGGGTGGGGGCAGTTGACAGTGTTCTTGGGACCACCGTGCTTCCCATGAACTTCTCGCTCATGTCGGAGAAGGCCGCCGGAATATGTAAATCCTGGTAGGTTTTCGCAACCTTCGGCCGGGCAGCGGTAAGGACGTTCGTGCTTGTCCATATGTTTGCTGTGAGAGTGTTGGTTTGATGCACAAGATCGGGGGACTGGGGAGATGACTTACTTCCATTCGCACTTGCGAGAGAATGCTCGAATATCCTCCTTGCAGTCATCTAGTGGGCAGTGAAACTTGCCATCTGACTTCTTGTGTACCTCACGTTCGGGCTTGGGGATTTGTTTTAGCCGCGATGACGGAGAAGATATGTCACTTCGTGGAGGCTCCTTGTTTTCCGGTATGGGATCTGGGAGTGGTGGCGGCGCATGTAGCGTAACTTGAAGAGGTGATGAGAATTCTGGGGCACCTAGGTCGAGCTGAGACGCTTCCGGAACGACGGCATCGTCGTCTGCCAGAATATCTCTTTCGTCTCCAATGACGCCTCTGTCGTCCGGTAGCAGAGAGGCTTCTGCGGTATAATGGCTGAGGTGCTCGGCAACATCGGAGTCGGTATAACGCTGCTCGGCAACGTGGTCGTGCTCGTCGCCTATGGGGGGATATGCGCCCTCATGGATGAAGGACCGAGGCTCGTATGCGACGCTCATGGTGGCCTGCAAGTCTGAGATGTACCCCAGGCGCAGTTTTGGGTGCTGGCGGCACAAGCCTTTAAGCTGTGCGATGCGCCGGAGCGATGATGAGGTCGAGAGTGGCGCTGCAGTCGAGACGGAAGCAGTCACTGCCCTCGGAGTGCGGCCTCTGGAGCAAAGAGCGGCGGCTGGCCGTTGGCTTGTGATTCCCACGGCCTGTGACGAATTGCTGGGCCGGCTATCGATGCTTGGATTAGTTCGAGGTCGCGCAGAGCGGGATGATGGCCTGAAAATTCTGGTATGAATGTTTTCGACAAGGTTCTCGTCAGCTCCGCTTCCTGACCAGATCATTAGTGGATTAGTCAGGTGAAGATCACGTGATGTGGCGAGGTGCTGGCGTGGCTGGTTTGGTGGCTGTGCCGCGGTTGTGCGTGTACCAGGTTGTGCGCGGACTCCGGGAGGGAACTTGTTCTCGTATGAGTTCGCATGTGCTGCGTAATAATGCTCCGAGTCCTTGTTCTTGTGGGAAAAGCTGCTATTCCTTCAATGTCTTGTGAAATCCAAACGCGCTCTTCCGGGCCCTTAATATGTCCGAGAAGTTCTAGGCAGAACCACCCCTCTGAGGCGTGACTCGACCCGGATCAAAGACTGCCAACCCACCACCGCTTAGACGCATGCCTATCGAATCGATCTCCGTGACTCATTACCGTAGGTGTATTATCTCGTAAAGGTTCATGACACACTCCACCTTGGCACGTGGGGCAAACTACAACGCAAAGCTGCGCCTCCGGCCGTGGTATAAGACAAAGACATAACGGCGTAAGAGCTGTGATGTGCGGTTTGCCAGGCGGCAGCCGAGGCGCTGCTCACTCGAGCATAGCACGTCTGTGAACCTTGTAGCTTGCTGGGAGCTAGGCACAGCTCCCCGACCGGTGAGAGACCAATCTGATGGGAGGGCTGAATGCTTGCCTAGAGTAGCTTAAGGTAACCAGGTAACCAGGTAACCATTCATCTCGCATCGCCTTGCGCATCTCATAGGACCTCAAGGGTGAAACGTAGCCGGTGTCTTTCCTTGGCTAGCCTGTCGACGCGCTAGGCTGAGAGATGGGAGAAGCTGTCGCAAACGAATATTCAGCTTCACGGTGGCTGTCGCCCTAAGCCATAAGACGAAGCTGGTGGGTGGGTGTCAAAGAGCTGTTGGAGCCGAGGATCCCCAAGGCTTATGCAGGACTTTGCGGGTGCGTCTGACGTCCCATGTGCCCCTGGCATGGCCATGTCTACCCGTGACGGAAGAGGTGGCATCCTACTAAGCGGCGGGCGATACCTATTTCTGCACTTTTGATAACGGTCGTGCTTGACTCAAACCATGTCGTACCAAGCAGCCTTGAGAGAAAGTATACGTGATGAGAAATCCAATGGGGGCTGCTGAGAGAGCAATGTGGTGATATGTTCAGTCCTTTGAATGAGACGACACCCCCGCCTCTCATCTCATGGTCACTTGATGCACGAGAAGGAGGTTGTCGGCGATCCGTAAATAGCTCTGTGTCCGCGTAAGGATGGCGGATTTCCGCGTTGGATGCCAACCGGTTGAGAGATTCACACCAGAAGACGTCTTGCGCATGACCTAGGGGGCTTGAGGGAGGACTTGTGTCATGGAGGTCGCCTCATGGACGAGGAGGAGCATCCTAGGCCAATTAATCCAGATGGCGACGTCGAAAGTCCAGCAGGGGACCCAGGCAAACATGGTGGTGCAGATGAGCTGGAGAGACATTTGGCCTGAACCTTGGCCTTAGGCGGACGATTGGGGAATTTATCAGTGTGGGAAAGCAGAGCCGCATGCATGGGAGGGAATAATGAGGCTGTTGAAGCGGGGACTTGAACATCAGGCATTGACGCAGGCGAACCAAAGCACGAGGCTGGCAGGGCAGATGTTGGAGATTGGCGTCAACGCCTGGCATCCTCAGGCAGACAATATGCAGGTGCATGCGGCGGTGGGAGCTGCGACGGTGCTGCAATGCGGTTTACGGGCAAGATTGTCAACAAGCATCGAGTGCTGGGATGAACATTGGGATATTGTAAAGAATGAGAAACTGAGCCATGGCCTAAGTGTTTCTAACCGAATTGTTGAAGCAAAATCTAAGACGGGTGTTGTTGTGGTTACCATGTCAAGCAAGCACGGCTCGGTACATGCAGATCAGCGATGCATGCACGGAGTCACGGGTACCTCACCGAACACATTTAGGCACCAGTTCCAACATAGACCGAATGAACCAAGACACCCAAATCCTACATGCATCTTACTAATGTAATGCATGAAGCAGAGTATACCGAGCGTGATGTTAACCGGCCCTTCAAAAATACCATTACTTATCTTGCTCCATCTGCTCGCCGAAAATTACAGACTTCCAATGCCCTTCACATACTACTAAAATGGAGAGAGCTGTTAGTTAGTGCGAGGACCCGCCTGGACAAGGTCAAAGCGACAGCGAGATCCGACTGCCGAAGCTCAGGAAGCTCCCGTTGGAGCTATGGCAAAAGTACCTCGAGGTAGCAGTAGCTCATGCGCAGCATCTCGGTTATCTCCTTGTAGATCTGTGTGATACAGGATATTCGGATTTCAAAATTTGGGTGAATAACGAGAATCTTCGGCTACAGGTAGTTGGACTAGAAATGTTCAGTTCCAATGCTTTCCATATTACATGATAGTTTCTGTCTTATCGCAATCCGGTCTCGGCCCTTGCATCTGTTGAGCTTAGCCCGCGGCTACCGAGGCGTTAAAAAGTTGGTGGTTAATCGCGGCAGACTGAATCACACAATCAACCTTAAAAAAAGATTCTCCCCCACTTCTCGCTGCTCTTTTCCTCCGTTTTCTCCCTCATCAAGACTCGTGATACTGCCTATCATAAGTTGGGCTTGTGCTTCGAACCTCACATAATCTCATAGTCGAGTCTTTTAATCCCTACGTGCCTTACAGTCGTGCCGGTCGGAATTGCCCTCATCATACGCTTGAAGTGCTTCCTCCCAAGATGGCGTCGCAATCAGCACCGCCTCCTGGCGATTTCAAGCAAGCAACCATGAGCGAAAGCACGGTTCGCTCTCCTTCTGTATCATCTCGCAGTCCTGAAGGCGAGGAAGAGGGCGGTATCCGACCGGCCGACTACGACACAGAAACGGTGGAGAGGGTCTACAAGTATGTACTCGACATAGTTATGGCCATAACCATGTGGATATGTTTTAGCTGACTCTCCATTTCTACTAGGAAAATTGATCTCAGAATTATTCCACGTCAGTACTAAACTTCACTCTTCTGATGTTTCTTCCCTAGCAGCATGGTGGCCCGGAAAGAGCTCAAACTAACTAAACCTTAGCTTTCTGGATCCTGTACTTTCTTTGCTCGGCAATTCGCTCCAACATTGGTATTGCTCAGACGATGAATCGTGACAAGGGCCATGATCTAGAGACTGTCCTCGGGCTCACCCCCAAAGACGTATCTACTGCCCTCGCTCTCTTCTATGTGTCCTACGTCATCTTTGACTTCCCATCAAACCTCATCATGAGCAAGCTCAGCCCTCGAGTGTGGATGGCTAGAATCGTATTTGCTACCGGAGTTGTTGGCTCTTGCTTCGCAGCTGTCCAATCTCCTTGGAGCCTCAAATTTCTACGTTTCCTCCTGGGTTTGGTCATTGCTGGCATG